>NC_136929.1:65769862-66371931 GCF_949752795.1 Hyperoodon ampullatus
GCAAGCTAAAAGTTTAAACAAAGTGGAAATTAGAGCCTTCTGATTGCTATAATGCAGTATTTGTTTCTACTTACAAGCCACACCCTTGGCTAGACAATCAAGATAACCTTCAAGGCTCAGAAACTTAAAAAAAAAATTAAATTTCCCCCACAAAAAAACATTTCAGGGCTTCCCTGGTGGCGCAGTGGTTGAGAGTCCGCCTGCCAATGCAGGGGACGCCGGTTCGTGCCCTGGTCTGGGAGGATCCCACATGCCGCGGAGCGGCTGGGCCCATGAGCCATGGCCACTGAGCCTGCGCGTCCGGAGCCTGTGCTCCGCAACGGGAGGGACCACAACAGTGAGAGGCCCACGTACCGCCAAAAAAAAAAAAAAAAAAAAAAATTTCAGAATTAAGAAAAGCTCATAGCTTCTTTATTCCTCTTACCTTTCCTGGAGAGATACATAAGTCCTCTTTCTGAATTACCTGTGAACTTGATTTGAAGACATAGAACACAGTAAATAAAAGTTCAAAAACTCTCTAAAATGAATGATAGTCACATTTTATCATGATGATCTTACTTTTCAATGACATCTGCAATGAACTGGCTGGCCACCTGGGCCTCTTCTCCAGGAGGTCCAGACCGAAATCTCCAGGAACACAGAGGTGATAGATCTACATTAGGAACTGAAAGAAACTGCAGCTATGAACCAAATTTCACCTCTCGTTTAGTTTTAAAGATAATATCAATCCACGGCAAAGACAACTGTAGGCATGGATAGGCTTTCCAAGTGGAAAGCATTGTAACACATCAATTATATTCTTTTTCATCTTTGTGAGAATCTTATGCTTAAAGTTTATTTTTTCCCACACAAATAACCGCCCGCCAAAAAAAAGCATGTGTTTAAGAAACAGCCTCAATCCTAAATTATTCAGAAAAGTTTCTAGGTTTCTTTCAAAATACCCCAATCTGTAACAGTAGACAGCCCCTCTAGTCATACCAACTGTTATGCATTTTTAAAATGTTGGTTCCTACCATAAAGAAAAGATGGTCCAAGTTAAGAAAAAAAATCACATAGTGGTATAAAGGAAAATTCTTTATGGAACAGAAAAGTTTGCAATTACAGCCCTTTGCCTAAGAGAATCTATTTTCTTGGTTGATGACATCTGTATAAACCAAAAGTGATCAAACAAGTTTGATAAAAGGTATTTACAAAATTCTGTATCTTGCTATTATGCTATCTTCTAACATAAACATACATAAAACTTTTCAGGGACGTCTGAAGCTTATGAATAATTTTCAACTCACCTACTAAGATTTAACTATAATAGTATTAACTTTTAAAGTATTTGTATAAAATTTATGAAGCCATTTAACTTACCAACATATCCTTTATCAGGGGCATCTGTTGGTGGTGCTCCAAATTCCTACAGAAGCAGACAAATGTTTCCTATGAAAGAAGCTACTAAAAAATTGTGAAGAAGTCAGTTATGGAAGGTGCTACCAAAGACCATCTTAGCTAGTTAACTACATCATGAGCATCTACTGGGAAGATGAGCTTGGGAACGTATGTCAGGGGCTCTAGGAACACTGGACCACTCTTCACTAGCTCTGCAAGGCAAGAAGGCAGTGTAGCACAGCTGATGGTAGTGCTACTCATCAAAATTACTTGGGGCTCTTTAGATTTCCCATCCCACCCTGTCTTCCTAAGAGAAAGAAAATAGATTCTCTTATTCGGTAGCCAAGAATCTGAATTTAAACTCCAGGTGATACTGACACAGTCAGATTTAGGAATTGATGGTATAATGGTCAAGAGCAAAAGCCCTAGAATTACTGACCTTGTTCAAAAGTCAGACCCACACCTTTTGGCTGAGAGACTTTGGGCCAGTTATTGAATGAACTTAGGTTAAGTAACTCAGAGTTCAGTGTACAAAAAGCAGAGGCTTTAGAGTTAGACAAGTTCTATTTATGAGCCTTATGTTCCTAGACAAGTTACTGAATGTCATGTAAAATAGGAAATGAAGAGAGAAATACTTCAAATGATTATTCTGAGGATTAAACTGGATAATTCTGTAAAACACTTAACATAAGGTGCCTGGAACATAGCAAATACTCAGTAAATAGTAGCTATTATTCCCTCAAGCTTTTCTTTTGAGCAATTTCTACACATTTGCACAAATTAAATGGCATCACTAGATAAAAATATGTCACCAAAAATCTCTCAATTTCTCAAATTACAACCAAATTCTTTAAAAAGTAAAGGTGGTGAAGATTTTTTTAAACTGTTCCATTTCAGCACATTTGAGAATGTTCATAAATTGTAATTAAGAGCCATTAAACTTGGGTTGTATTATCTAAAACTCAAAGGTGAAAACTTGGGAAATGAAAACAAATACTAAAAAACTGACACCTGATTGCCTAATCAACAGAACTATAAGTGTATATTACAATCTATTAAGTATATGAAGCTAATTTAGTAACTCAAATCTTAGTAATATATACAGTAAACCTACCGCTTTAATTCCACAAATTACTGTAGTATTTCCCAGCTTCACTAAAGAAGAACCATCTGCAGTACCAATTGAACCTGAAAAAGTATTTAAACAAAATGAAAAAGTGTTTTCGTCTTCTACATATGATTTTATCTTGCTACATATCTAAGTTGTTTATGAAAATTTATTCCTTGAGTATTTTTAAAATTACAGTTGACCCCTGGGCAACATGGGTTTGAAATGCACCCTTCCACCTATATACAAGGATTATTCCCAATAAATATTACCACAGTACTACACGATCCACAGTTGGTTGAGCCTGAGGATGCAGAGCCTCAGTTACGGAGCACCAATCCATAACTGTAAAATTACGCTCGGATTTCTGACTGTGCGGGGCCGGCACCCCAACACCCTCGTCGTTCAAGGGTCAGCTGCACCAGTCTAAGGACTGTTCATTGTCCCTGAAGTAAGTTAATCCTTTGTTGTTCAATCACAGGACTGTTACAAAGATTTAAATCTCTTGACACAAAAATCACTGTAATCCCTTAGACACGGTAGAATTTGTCTGAAATACTGTTTAAATGGCTCAGAGGCTAAAACTTGGGAATGTCATATAGGTAAAATTGGGCAATTCCATGTTTGCAACAGAAGGTTTAATAAATGTAGGATATATAAGAAAACCATGTCTTAGAAGTTTTGAACAGGGGAAGGCAGGAAACACTTTACAGTTACTTTAAAATTTAAAATGAGCATAACAACTGAGAGGACAGTGAGTTTAAAAAACTTTACAAAGAAAAATTTACTTTAAAAAAAAACTATTTTCAGAACTGAAGCAACTTCAACATTCTGTTTTAGAACTCAAAATACCCTCACCTATGTTGACAGTTGTGGTTCTGAATTCACCAAGTTCTCTTCCATCAGGACGGCAATTCTCTTTCTAAATAAATATATGAAAGTACATCTACATGTATATTTTATAAACACCAGTGAAAATACACTAAACCTTGTTAATTCAAATTAATTTGAATTACTTGAAAATTATCTTTTAAAAACTGAGGTATAATTGTCGTATGACATATTAGGTTAGGTGTGCAATATAATGATATTTGTATGAAAACACATGATATCATTATCAAAAGGCAAAAAATGTACATAACCACCTTTACTTACCAAAAATCTCCTGTAATACTCCAGAGGTTCCACAGTTCTGAAACACAGGTTAAAAATGAGATAAATTAGTAAATCAATACAAATCCAGAAACTGGCAAAAATCTTAATAGTGTGGTGATGGAGCAGAAATCTCCAAAATTTGTAACTAAGTTTCTTTCATGAATTCTAACGTTTATGTTGCCACGTGTTGCTAATTATAAAAATTAGATACCTTTGCAATAACCATACTCAAAGGCTGTCCTTAATTTTGCTTTAAACCAGTATAGGGTTGGAGCCCAAAACCCTAGGGCATCTTTAGAAGAGGTTAATACAGGTGTGAAAATAACATCACTCTCACTCTGAAGCAGGGATTCTTGGTGGGCAGGGGAAAAAAAAGTTACATATTTTTCACTATCCCGTGACTTAAAGCATACTCTTCAATTACGACCGTTGGCAATAAACCATTATAATATTGGCCGTACCTGCGACTTTAACAACCACAGAGAGTAAATGTTTTCGTTTTTACTTTAGAGTTGTCAAAGGTACCTGTAAGACTCATCGTTACTTCGAAATTCCAGGAGTTAGTTACTAAGCTCCCCAGGATATCTCAATTAAGCAAGTTAATTCTAAAACAGATGTATATCTCATTATACCATAAACTTGGAATTTATATAAACAGATAACTGTTTCAGTACAATTGGTTTCCTTTGGAATCTTATTTCTTTTATTTATTTAAAACTGGACTCAGAACAAAAATCTACAAGCTTCTCCAGAGCGGCAGCAAAAACGCTTAAGTAAAACCTTCCGAACGAGGAACAACGCTTTTAGAAATAAATTTCAAGGGAGAGGGAGAGCAGCGTGGCAGGTGCTTCTAACAGAACACTTTTCACGAGGTTACAACTGCTCCCCTGGGGCTGCAGGTCCACTAAACACCAGGCCACAGCGCTCGCAGCGGGTACCGAGCTCAACACAGCCCCTTCCAGCGCTCGCCTCCCCAGCGGGAAGACGCCCCCTTTCCTTTCACTACTACCACCTCCAATCCTCCCGCCCGCCGCCCGCTTCCGTGGTGGAAAGAAGTGGGAACCAGGTGGCGGGGGGCTTCCCGGTGAGAAAATTCCGGGTAACGGGAGCCACCAACCGGCACGGTACGAACTCCCGCCCGCCAGCCTCCCACACTCACCTGAAGCCGGCAGCCATCTTCCTCCCGTGGGTCTGCGTCTGCGTCTGCGCGTCTGCGTCTGCGCGTCTGCGTCTGCGCGTCTGCGTCTGCGCGTCTGCGTCTGCGCGTCTGCGTCTGCGCGTCTGCGTCTGCGCGTCTGCGTCTGCGCGTCTGCGTCTGCGCGTCTGCGTCTGCGCGTCTGCGTCTGCGCGTCTGCGCGTCTGCGTCTGCGCGTCTGCGTCTGCGCAGCCGCCGGCTGGGTAGCACCGCCCCTTCCGCCGGCTCTACGGCGCCGCTTCGCACTTTCAACGCTGACGTCTGCGCCCTTCTCCAGCTGCCGGGTATCTCGAAGGCAGGGTGGAGTGGGCGGAGCGGGCGGCGTGGGGAAGGTTTCCAGACTGCTTTTGCTTAGACTTCCCCTAGGCAGACGCCCCTCGAGGTTTCCTAGACTTTGACGCGTTTTGACGAATCGGCTATTACAGAAGTGATGAGTGCCTGTTTAGAGACTGGTGGTTGAAGAGTTTCAGAGAAAACCGACCTTATATAAAGCAAAGAATCAGGTGTTGAGTGTGGAGCATAATTCCTGTGTTTCAGCGTCCTTTTCCCGCCTCCTTTTTATTCTGGGCCCTGGGCTTGCCTTCTCCCAGGTAAAAGCCTCCCTGCTCCAGCACCGAAGAATTACGTAAATTTTCTGTGCGCTCGTTTTCCGCACCAGGTTACATTTACAGGTGCCGGGAGCGGGCTCCAAAGGAGCAGCTTTTGTTGTATCCTGTGTCGTGGCTCAAGACCTCCATCTCCTTCGTATAAAATACAGGGTATACAATTCAGTTTGAATGTCAGATAAACAAAGAGTACACCCAAAATAGTTCGTGTTATTGTTACCAGAAGCTGGGGGAGAACTGGGAAAGTTTTAGAAATAGATGGTGGTGGGCCTCCCTGGTGGCGCAGTGGTTGAGAGTCCGCCTGCTGATGCAGGGGATACGGGTTCGTGCCCCGGTCTGGGAGGATCCCATATGCCGCGGAGCGGCTGGGCCCGTGAGCCATGGCCGCTGAGCCTGCGCATCCAGAGCCTGTGCTCCGCAACGGGAGAGGCCACAACAGTGAGAGGCCCGCGTACCGCAAAAAAAAAAAAAAAAAAAAAAAAAAAAAGAAATAGATGGTGGTGATGGTTGCAGGAAATTGTGAATGCGGTTAATGCCACTGTAGTGTACACATAAAGTGGTTAAAGTGGGAAATTTTATGTTTTATCACAGTTTTAAAAAATTAATGTAATATACCGAAAACAAATGGGTGGGTTATATGGTGTGTGAGTTTTATTTTAATAATGCTGTTAAAAAACGATTCGTTGCCTATGTGAAATTCAACTTATATGGACATCCTGAATTTGTACTTGCCAATTCTGGCAACCTTACTACGGTGGAACAGAGCGCCTGCCCCCCGCCCTCCCCAAAACGGACTGAGCGCCTCCCATACAATTACGTATTCTTCGCCTCGCCGCGCGGGGGCGCTGTGGGCGGCGCGGGCTCCCGGGTCGTGCTGGGTCTGGCCGCGGCGGCGCTGTGGGCGGCGGGCGCCCGGCCGGCGCGGTCTCTCTGCGGGTGGGAGGCGGGGCTGCGCGGCCGCACTTCCGCATGTGTGTCGGCGCGGGATAGGGCGGGCGGCTGCGCCGGCATGGAGGATGGCTCCGCTCCTGCTGCAGCTGGCGGTGCTCGGCGCGGCGCTGGCGGCCGTAGCCCTGATTCTGGTGAGGAGAGGGGTTGGCGACCGACGCGGGCCTGGGCTCACTGCTCTCCGGGAGACTCGGGCCCCAGGCATCCTCTCGGCGCTGCCGGCTCTTGGGCCTGTCCCTTGCACCATACTTCCTCTGAGCCTTGACCCCAGAATTTCCTCTGCTAGAATTTCACACCCCCTTTCTTCCGTTATGTTTACTTTAGAGCTTTATATCCCTGCGTGCCCAGAGCCTAGTACTTGTGTTTACTGGGACATGCCCACCCTGTCTTATGTCACCCCCTGGTCGCCGGACTCTCTGCCCACCCGCCCTCTCAGCCCCGACCTCTCCAAGATTTCCTCCCGGCTCTGCAGTCGCTATAGTTCTGGCCCCATCAGGAAGGCCTTGAGCCCCCAGAAAGTGTGTGCTTTCTAGACACTCCCTTTCCTGGTGTAGTTAAGCAAATAGAAAGTGTTGACAGCACTGACAAGAGCCATTTGTTACAGATTGGAGAAATCAGCGGATCAGGAAGACCCACTAGGGACATAGGAAGACCAAGATAGACAAGGCCTGGTGTTACCATACGCCTGGGGGTCGTTATTGTCCTAGAATTCAACACCCTAAGCTTGCTGCCTCTAGAAGAGACAGTACAGGGGAATTCAAACTCCGATTTTCTTTGCCATTACTGTGGAAACACGGAAACATTGTAACACTTGCTGATCCATAAGTAATATGAAATTTGCCAAGTGAACTTTCTCCCATATAATTGGAATGGGCCTGCCTCTAGTTTGTAAATGGAGCGTTTTCCGCTTCCTTGACGTTAAGGTTAGCAGCCTAGATAGCATTGCCAGGAAGGCCACTTTGCCATCTGGCCAGAATGTATGGCTTAAAAGTAGTGTAGATAGAGAAAAAGTGGTGTATCCTGACCTCTTTAGGGTTTGTGTCTGGGTGAGAGAGGAGTCCTCTCTTTCCCTTAGTAGTATATGGAGATTTGGGGGTGGGAGGAGGTTTCAGGTTTTGGGTTGGGCACAGCTTGACAGAATCCTAGACTGAATCTGCCTTGTGTTGACTGTTGCACAGATTTAAATGTGTACGTTATGAGATTGTACTGGAAGGATTTGATCCTATTAGCTGGAACTGGTTATAAGAGCTGTTATTTATTGAGTACTTACAGTATGTTGGGTATTGTATTCAGCATTCAACAGGGATTATCTCATTTGATCTTTAAAACAGTGCTGACAGAAATGTTATCATTAGCTTCCTTTGACTGGTGAGGAAGCTGATGAGCTGGTATGCAAATGTCACCCAACTAGTGGAACTTCGTTTTTTTCGATGAATATATATGTATATGTGTGTATACACACACACACACACACACACACACATACATACATGTATCTCCCCACTGTCTCCTCACCCCACTTCCTTTCTGAATTACTTTTGAAGCAAGTTCAAGGCATAACATTTTATCTGTAAATCCTAAGCATTTATCTCTGAAGATAGGGCCCCCTTTTTAAAATAAAACCACAATAAGGTTATTGCAGATATTTTTTAACATTGTTCAGTGATTTCAAATACCGCATCAGTTCAAATGCCTCATGTATGTGTTAGTAAATTGGTTTGTTCCGTTCAGTATTCACGCACACTTAGCACTCGATTGGTATGTCTCAAGTCTCTTAAACTATAACAATTTCTCCTCCCTTTTTTTTTCCTTTTCTTTAATAAGCGGTCATTTGTCCTGTAGAATTTCTCACAATCTGGATTTTACTAATTGCATCCCTTAAGTGACTTTTAACATCTTACTCTGTCCCCTGAATTTCCTGTAAACTGCTAGTTACATCTAGAGATTTGATGTAATGCATGTTTGAGTGTTTTAATCAAAAGAAGTGTGTGAGTGACGCTGATTACTTCCTTTTGTGTCATTTCAAGAGGTGTGTAATCTCTGATTTTCTTTGGTATTAAGAGGGATCCTTGGGTTCAGGAGTTGTTAGCTTGACCCACCGATTATAAAGTTTGTCATTAACCTAATGGTTTAGCAGTCATTGATGATCACTGCCTAAATCCAGTATTTCACTGTGGGTTGCAAAGTGGAATATTCTGACTGTATCATTCCTTCTTCATGTATTACCTGGAATTTTATAATGAAAAAAATTTCATCCTCAGCTATTCGATAATGCTGAAATATCTTTCATACATAAAAGGTAAGATAAAAGGCAAGCTTTCAAAATAATGAGATGGTTCCCTGGCATCTTACAAGGGTGACTAATTTTTTATATTTAGTATCATTATGAATCTGTGATATAAAATTTTTCATGTGTTTTAATACATTGCATTAATTATTCTTTTTGATGCTTAAAATTTCCCCCTCACAGGCCAATGGGAGCCTGTCAAGTTGGCTACTTTGTCATGATCGTTGGTAGCCTCCTTGCTTTCCCGTCTCTGACCACCATTGTACATTTCCTGGCCTGGACCTGAATCAGCTATTCCTCTTAGGAACATTGGGTACTTTTAGTAGGAAATTGAATTTAGAAACCACAATCTGGACACTAGGGGCGCAGAGCAGGAGCTCTTTAACCACTAGTCTGGATGCTGCCTTCATATTCATACTAGTCAGAAGCATATTCAATTTCAGTGTGTACCCAATAGAATATTATAAATGGTCACTGAAGTACAAATGAGTAGCATTCCAAAAGTTTGTAGGTTGATTGTTTTGAAAGCAGAAAGTATGCCAATGGAAACAATGTTACAAAGAATGGTTATTTCCAGGGCTAGGTCCTCACTGAATATGGAAGGGGGTTATATAATGTTAGCAGTGGGATGGTGCCTACAGCCTACAAGTTTGATACCTGACTCCAAAAAATAGTGTATTCTGAATTCAAATCTGGGATAAGTATCAAGAATATATTCTTAAGCATTACGGATCCCTACTCTGGGGGTTGGGAGACTCTTTCCTTCCTACTCTGGGTCAACCTGGTCTGAGATGGGAGGTCTGCCCTCAGCCACAAGCTCTACCTGCAGTGTGTCCTCGATCACATAGGCTCCAAGTGGGGTGGGGCCTCCCTGTGTGTGTACCAGGGATTGGGAGTTCAGGGCATCTCAGAGTAGATGGCACTTCTGTAATGACTGTTCCCTTTTAGATCTGGGGTGACAGAGGCTGGGGAATGACAAGTGAGAGGAGACAAAGAGCCTCCTAGAGCATTAGGGAAAATGCTTAGTTAGGGAAAAAAGGACAATAATAATCAGTTTACAAATAAGGAAATGACTGGTTTGAATTTTGAAGTCACCTCCAGACCATTATTAATGGACTAAAACAGTAAATATTTCACCCCAGGGTGAAAAAATCATGTAAATGATGTATTCTAATGTAGCAAATGTTTAAAAAGGTCAACATAACACAATTTCTTATTAACATATCTGCTTTTAGATTTCCTTTGTTGCATTTATAACTGCTACAGAGATGCCACACCTTCATCGACATGAAGATGAGAAGTTCTTCTTAAATGCCAGAGTCCAGAGGGAAGCCTTACCCAGCATACGGGACTCGCCTACCAAGCAGCTTTCTGTGGTCGTGCCTTCATACAATGAAGAAAAACGGTGTAAGCCCTACTCGATTTTTTTGGCAAGGGGTAATTTGGGAAGAAAAGGAAATTTAAAGTATGGACTTTGCCAGAACGTTGATACATGTGGGCTATGGAGAATGCACAGTTGGTAGTTGTAGTTCAGAAGGGAAAGAATGAGCGTTAGCAGCCACATCAGTCTAGGGCTGAAGTGTTCTAGAGGAGTGATGAGCAAGAGGTGAACAGAAGACAGACATTCCAGGTGGAAATGGCCACTGGGGGACAGTCCAGGAGGGACTTGTTAGGTTATTCAGGCATTTTCCGTATGTAAACTGTGTTCTGGGACTGGGCAAGTTATTTTCAAAAGCAATTTTTAATATATATTTTTTTCTTTAAGTGCCTGTAATGATGGATGAAGCTCTGGGCTATCTAGAGGAGAGACAGGTATTGTGTTTTCTCGTCCAGTATGGGGTCTAATTAAAACCAGAGCAGGTCATCAAGCTGTGGACCCCAGGCTAGATCCACTGTGAGAGGCAGTGCCGGCCGTTCTCGGGCCGTCGTGGTCCTGGCCTCTGTGCTCTGCATGTTGACACCCGTCAGCCATTTGCAGGCAAGCCCGACAGCGCACTCCTTCCAGAGCAAACAGGAAAGCTGATGTTCCTCTTACGGACTCTCCCTCCCCACTTTGATCCTCTCTTGCCTGATGATATACTTAAAATTGAGTGATAGTGTGTCTGCAGACTTTGTATGACAGCACAATGCTGTTTTTGCTTTTGTGACTTTTTAAGTAAGACCTTTATTTGAAAAAGACCTATAACTAGGGTGAAATCATTTTGTATGTCTTTATTATTCTGAAGAGTCCCCCCTCATTTATTTTCCTCTGCTTTCTCTGCGTAAAGAGAAGAAAAGTAGCATGTGCCCCTCTTTTGTATCCGCTGCCACTGGAATCTCTTGGGAGAGTTTAAGAAAATAAGTAAAGGGCTTCCCTGGTGGCACAGTGGTTGAGAGTCTGCCTGCCGATGCAGGGGACACAAGTTCGTGCCCCGGTCCGTGAAGATCCCACATGCCGCGGAATGGCTGGGCCCGTGAGCCATGGCCACTGAGCCTGTGCGTCCAGAGCCTGTGCTCCGCAATGGGAGAGGCCACAACAGTGAGAGGCCCACGTAAAAAAAAAAAAAAAAAAGAAAATAAGTAAGATTTATGGCTGTTTGTTTTTTTTAGAAAACTCCTGGTTTTGATTTACTTTGTTTTAGGTTTTTTTGTGTAAAGGGAAAAGAGAAGATTCATCGAAAGTGGAAATAAAAGAGGAAGAGGACTGAGCCCGTATTATATTTGAGCTTCTGCTTCTTCTATTATGTGTAATCTGCACACCAGCCAGGTGGACTAGGTTGTGGGGTTTTTTTTGCGAGAAAATAGGCCCAAAATGCTAACTTGCCCGAGGTCATAAAGCTAAGAAGTGGCACAGCCACGTGGAACCTGCACCCCTGACTTCAGACCTCATGGCTTTGCCTTGTATACCTCGTAGCCTCTGAGTGGTGCTCAGGAGGGCAGCCAGGGGAGCGTGGGAGGCCCATGGAGACTTGGTCCGTGTTCACCTTCAACTCCCACCCAGTCTCTGGTCTCCTTTCTGTCCTTGGTCTTTTTCCTTTATGTGCTTTGTGCACTTATATTTATGTTCATATTTATACATATCAACACTAAAACAATTGTTTCTTTTTTTAAATTTTTTTTATTGAAGTAGAGTTGATTTACAATGCTGTGCCAGTCTCCACTGTACAGCAAAGTGACTCAGTTATACACATGTATACATTCTTTTTTTTAATATTCTTTTTGATTATGGTTTATCACAGGATATTGAATATATTTCCTTGTGCTGTACATTGGGACCTTGTTGTTTATCCATTCTAAATGTAATAGTTTGCATCTACCAACCCCAAACTCCCAGTCCAGCCCTCTTCCCCCACCCCACCTTTGGCAACCACAAGTCTGTTCTCTATGTCTATGAGTCTGTTTCTGTTCTGTAGATAGGTTCATTTGTGCCATATTTTAGATTCCACATATAAGTGATATCATATGGCATTTGTCTTTCTCTTTCTGACTTACTTCACTTAGTATAATAATCTCTAGTGGCATTCATGTTGCTGAAAATGGCATTATTTCATTCTTTTTTATGACTGAGTAATATTCCATTGTATATATGTACCACATCTTCTTTATCCATTCATCTGTTGATGGACATTAAGGTTGTTTCCATGTTTTGGCTATTGTGAACAGTGCTGCTGTGAACATAGGGGTGCATATATCTATTTGAATTATAGTTTTGTCTGGGTATATTCCCAGGAGTGGGATTGCTGGATCATATGGTAATTCTATTTGTAGTTTTCTGAGGAACCTTAATACTGTTTTCCATAGTGGCTGTATCAACTGACATTCCCACCAACAGTGTAGGAGGGTTCCCTCTTCTCCACACCCTCTCCAGCATTTATTTGTAGACTTTATAATGATGGCCATTCTGACTGGTATGAGGTGGTACCTCACTGTAGTTTTGATTTGCAATTCTCTAATAATTAGTGATGTTCAGCATCCTTTCATGTACCTACTGGCCATCTGTATGTCTACTTTGGAGAAAGTCTGTTAAGGTCTTCTGCACATTTTTCAATTGGGTTATTTGTAAAACAGTTGTTTCTTAACTTCCTTACAACTTTATTAGAAATCTTGATGGCAGTCATGCCAAATTGTGGTATTTTATTTTTGCTTCTTGCAGAAACAAGATCCTACGTTCACTTATGAAGTAATAGTAGTTGATGATGGCAGCAAAGACGAGACTTCAAAGGTAAGTAAACTTGCTTTTAGAATTGCCAACAGATGGAATAATTTGCAAATGTAAAATCATATTTCCGCTCGTCAGAGAACCCTAAAGGTGTGCCAGATACTCTCCATTTAACATAAGTGGGTAGTAGAAAAAGCAGAGAGATTTCATATATGGGAAGCTGGAAAACATACCTGCCTTTCCACTGCTCCTTGAGACCAGGGAAGCTTGGAAGGTCACCAAATAGGGAGAGAGTACACATAACAACAGTTCACCTTGGTCTCTAGGGAACCCTCTTGGCCCACCAATTTATGGTTCCTTTTATTCTAAGCATAATTCTTTTCTCTATGCTCTACCTTAACTTATGGTTTCTAAAGTAGTCATGCAAATAGGAAGACACTTTTATATCTGCCCCTGGGGATTGGGTATGTCCTTTGGCCTACCCCACAGTCCCTTCTAGATTGACCCATGGGGTGACAGTGTCTTAGGGTTTATCCTCTCTCCTTCCTGCATTCCTAGACCTGTAACTGCTGGGCCCTGGTGCATTAATCCTGCAGTAGTACATGTATTAAATCTTGTCAGTGATCCTGATAAATTACTCTCCAAACATCAAAGTATTTTTGTTATTACGACTGCTTCACATTTTGTTTTTTGACACTCATGTTTCTATAATAAAAGATTCATTTACAGTGCTATTAATATTCCCGTTAAATGGCAACATAATAGATCTTAAAATAAATATACAGGGAAATATCTGTTCACCTGATTATTCGTCAGGTATGATTTTGGTCAACTCCAGCTGTGCAGGAAGTGCTGGACACTGGCTGGACCCCACAGGTACACGCGCCTGCCCCCTGGTGTAAGGAGCCCCCAGGACAGTCAGGCAGCACGGCTCCAATTTCTGTAATGCAGGTAAAAATGAAGCCAAAGAGAAAGGTGCTGAAAAGAATTTGAGAGAAAGAGAAGTGACTTTTGAACTAAACCTCTAAGGGTGATAATGACTAGGAACATGGAGGATAGTATATTCATATTGAAAAAAACAAATAATGTAAACAAAGGCATAGAGGCCTGAAAGTATTGGTGGATCTGTGTTAGGAAGAGTAGGTGCTGCACTTGGAATAGTATGACATGAAAGATGAACACAAACTGTCCAACGGTTTATTAGTATATGAAGGGAGTGGTGTAGAAAGTCAGCATCGGGCATCTACTGCTGAGATGACAGAGCAGCCTCAGCCCAGCTGAGAAGCAGCAGCTTTTCCTGAAGAGTATTTCCTTCAAGGCCTTTTGCCACGTGAGTCTTAGGCTGCTCTCTGGAAGGATCCAAGGGGGAGAGGTTCGCACTTGTTCCCAAGGTTGGGAGAAACAGAAAACTTGAAATCATAGTTTGTAAAAGTTTTTTTTTAAAAAAAGAAAAAGAAACTCTTTTCCCCTAAGTTGAGTATTTATTATCTTCCCATAACACGTTTCACTCTCCGAGGGGTCTGGGAAAAAATTTAGATATAGTTCTTGTTCTTAAGGAATTTTAAACTAAGGGATAAAATTTATGCCAAAGTACAGAATAAGAGAGTATTGCATTTGTACAGAGATATTTATTATACCCTCAAATAACATAAGATGCCAGAAAGGTAAGCATTCCATGTGAGCTGAATTCACAAATGGTGAGCAAGTGTCAGCTGCTGCCATGTTCTGCAGGGCATACTGTGAAGTGTCAGTGTCTGTATAGGCCAAGCAGGTGGGCCTCAGTGGTGTTTGCTTCCTTCAAAGCCAGATCACGTCCCCTTTAGAAAGAGTCCTCATCCTCGCCTGGCCAAGTGTCTTTCAGTGCACTCAGCTACATGCCCAGTGACTTCATGTTCCTGGTTTGGGTCTTATGATGACTATCATGCTTTCTGCCACCCCAGAATAAACATCAGCAACTCAAATAAATGTTCTCTGAATAGACATTTCTTGAGCCATTAACATGAGTCAAGGAGTAGGACTGGTACTAAAATACAAAGATGGAGCCCTGCCTTTGCCTTCAAGGACTTCACATCTGATATTTTCATCAGTTAGAAAGTGTCTCATGAGGGGAGCTTATGTAACAGAAGGTGTTTGATTATCTCATATGCCAGAAGGTCTGTACATTGTTGTTTCAGCATTTGGACAGTGTCAGGTGGCTGGATCCACGTCTTTTCAGTTACCACACACTCCCTCATCATCAAACGGGCACAGCTCCAAATATTACTGACCCTGAGGCAGTTGAGACAGTCAGGACATTAAGAATTCTCTTGTGTGCCTCTCTCCTTTTATAACCAGGAATAAAAATCCTCACAAGAAGCTCCCACCCTCCAGCAGATCTCCCCTAGAGTCCATGAGCCAGAACTTTGGTGACATGGCCACCCTTGCCTGCAAGAGGGGCTGGGAAAGTATAAATACATGGTAAAGAGGATTTGGACCAATCACGATTCATCTCCTAGGACTGCACACACTGTCACTACGCAGACTGGGGCCAAAAGAGCAAGGAAGGAGGTGTTTGTTGGGTAAGCAGCTAACAGTGCCACCACAGTCCTGTAATAAGAGTATGTACAAAGGACGGTGGCTACCCTTGTTCATGAGATTAATCAATTCCAGGCTGTGCGTCAGGCACTAAAATGTTAATCCTTGGGACTTCCCTGGTGGCACAGTGGTTAAGAATCCACCTGTCAGTGCAGGGGACACAGGGATCGCCCTGGTCCAGGAAGATCCCACATGCCGCAGAGCGACTAAGCCCGTGAGCCACAACTATTGAGCCCATGCGCTCTAGGGCCCGCATGCCACAACTACTGAGCCCACACGCCTAGAGCCTATGCTCTGCAACAAGAGAAGCCACTGCAGTGAGAAGCCTGCACACCGCAACAAGAGTAGCCCCTGCTCACCGCAACTAGAGAAAGCCTGCGTGCAGCAACCAAGATCCAAAACAGCCAAAAAAAAAAATATATATATATATATACACATATATATACACATATATATTAATCCTTGGCTTTAAGTAGCTCATAGCCAAGTGGGGAGGGGCTACAGTTCATTACTAAATGAGTGGTGCAGAGTGATTTATAGAAAATATAGATCACTGTTCCATGACTTTGATTTTTTTTTTTTTTTTTTTTTTTTTTTTTGCGGTATGCGGGCCTCTCACCGTTGTGGCCTCTCCCGTTGTGGAGCACAGGCTCCGGACGCGCAGGCCCAGCAGCCACGGCTCACGGGCCCAGCCGCTCCGTGGCATGTGGGATCTTCCCGGACCGGGGCACGAACCCGTGTCCCCTGCATCGGCAGGCGGACTCTCAACCACCGCGCCACCAGGGAGGCCCCACTTTGATTATTAATTATAATGAATAATAATGAAGCCCACACACTGCAACAAAGAGTAGTCCCCGCTCACCACAGCTAGAGAAAGGCCGCATGCAGCAATGGAGACCCAATGCAGCCAAAAATAAATAAATAAAAATTAAAAAAGAAAAACTTCATGACTGCCTATGGAAATGAGCATCAGAAGGCAAGGGTGCCGTTGATGAAGAGGTTCTGTGGAGGGTGATGTGGAAAAGCAAAGGGCATGAGCCACACCCCAGTGGCTTGAAGCCTAAATGAGGGACAAAGAGATGTTGATAGCAAATGCAGATCACCATTTCATGACTGTGATACTAGATCAAAGAGTAATGGCAGTCACTTAAGATAATAGTGAAATCAAAGGAAAATGTTTAAGATGCTGGAGTTTTGAGCATATTAGAGGCTGAGGACCCAGCAAGGAAGAAGAGATTGAAGATTCAGAAGAGGACAGATCATGGATGATTATCTGCTGAGAGCCAGGAATTCGTGTGAGAAGATTTGGGGAAAATGGTCTAGGATACAAACAGCTCCTCTGGGGAATAAGGTCAGTTGCTGACAAGTAAACAGGTCATTAGGCAGTATTGGGAGCCTGATCATAACTGTGTGCCAGTCAGTTAGAGCATGGGTTTTATTTTTATTTTTTCTAGCAGCTTGGTAGCCTAGGCAAAAAAGTCAAGAGAATAAGAGATGGCCACTACCTGTTCTGGTGTTTCCTCTGCAGGAAAGTGAATTGTGACTTCGACCTAGTAGGTCAGTGTCGGATCTTGGCACCAGGAATTCAACAACTCCTCTCGGCCACCAAAATGTGTGGTGGGTATAATCTAGTCACAAGGAGAGGGCAATTAGAATAGCAGTGTTTAAGCCAAAATCAGAGACCCAGTTTATATTGCTGTCTTGGAATTCAAATTGATTTTATTCTGACTTTTATATAATTTGACAGGTAGCTTTTAAATATTGCCAGAAATATGGAAGTGACAAAGTACGAGTGATAACGCTGGTGAAGAATCGTGGGAAAGGCGGAGCTATTAGGATGGTAATACCTAATTTCAACATTTTTATTTGAAATATAAAGGTATTTTGAATAACCTCTTTTGCGGATTACAGTACATGTATGTTCTACAGCCAGCTAGTTAAATACTAGTCTTTCAAGTTAGTGGTAAATTGCTTTTAATAATAACTTCATGCATATATGTATATATAATATCAAATTTTAAAATATCATGCCATATCTATAACATACTGGGTGACTCAGGAAAATGTTTATCTTATTCAGAGTTGAAAACATTGCCCTCTGTCTCTTATGTGTCTTTGACATAGTTACCAGATAATAAGATTACATGATTTTTTGCAGTTTACAAAATGCTTTCACGTATTGAGTTTTACCTATATGAAGGTGCTATGCAAAACATGTTAGTGTGAATTAAGATAAATCTGGGGCTTCCCTGGTGGTCCAGTGGTTAGGACTCCACGCTTCCACTGCAGGGATTTGGGAACTAGGATCCCCAAAAACTGTACAGTGCAACTGAAAAAAAAAAGATAAATTTGATATGGTCACTCCTGATGTAATTTACAGTCTACTACAAAAAGTGATCGTACTTATGAGAGAGGCACAGATGAGGTACAGTAGAAGTTCCAGGAAAGAAGAGGTTACTTTCAGCAGAGGCATACCAGGTAGGAATCAAGATACACTGAAAAAGATCTAAAAGCAAGATATGTGAAAGAAAGTCCAAACAACAGTGCCTTAAATGATGTAGAGGTTAATTTATTTATTTTGTGCCTCCAAAAGAAGTCTAGATGTAGGCAGTCCAGGGCTCATTCAACAACTCCGTGTCCTCAGGAACCCAGCTTCCTGCCTTTTCACTCCCTCTTCCTCCTGCCCACCTGCACACAAGGTGACTGCAGGAGCACCAGCCATTACCTCCTCATTCCAGACAGGAAGGGCAGAGGGCAAAAGACGCACGCCAGTTAGTTTGCCCCTTCTAAGGAACTTCCCCAGAAGCTCCACCCAGTGACTGGCCAGAACAGTGTCATGGGGCCACCCCTATTTCCAAGGAAGGCTGAGAGGTTTTTTCTGACATTTTCATTCTCAGCCAAATCAGGGTTCCATTTGTAAGGAAGAAGAAAAGAATAGGTATTAGGTAGGTAACTAACAACCTTGGGCACATGAGGAAAATAGCAAACTTCACAAAAGATACGTCCCTGAAGCCAGGCCTCCAACAATGGTAAACACTGGCTTCCACTTGCTGACTGATTATTTTGAGCTGGACAGCAAAAGTTTACCACTTCAACATAATTATCACATTTAAACCTCCTCGCATCATCTCAGTGAGTTAGGTCCTATTATTTTGATTATATAGATGAGGAACTTGAGGCGTAGATAGGTAAAGTGACTTACTCAAGGTCACATAGATATTAAGGCAAGATTTGGATTGGGTTAATTTAACCATGAAATCGTGCTCTTCACCTCCCTGATCCCATATGGAGAAAGATTTGAGAGAAGAGCCTGCCAGTCAGCAGAGCAAGAAAAGACAGAAGTAGGAACTCTTGGGATATGTACTAGAAGCAGTGAGTTTGCTCTGACAGGGTCACAGGATATGCAGAAAGGAGAAGAAGAAAATAAGATTGATGCAATATCATCGTGGGCTTTAAATGCACCCATTCATATTTATTCAGCCCACATCTGAGTGCTCACTAAGTGCCAGGTACTTCATTAGAGATGCCAAGATGAAAGATACCTGTCCTGTCCTTAGGATATCATAGTTCACTAGTGTTATAAATGCTCCAGTATAAATGCTCTGGGAGGAGCAGCAAAGACTTCCCACAGGAGATAAATTCTGGATGGACTCTTGAAGGAGGATTAGGAATTCTCTAGGCAAAAGTCGAGGCAGGGAGCTTGCAGAGGAGCACATGAACAAAGACACAACAAAGGAACTTCTGGTGGTACATGAGGCTTGACTTTAGAGATATGCTGGAGGGTTATGTGGGTGTAGATCACAGACTTTAGGCTAGGGACTGTTAGACTTTCACCATTGACAGAGTGACAACAGCCAGCGCAGTGGTGTAGGCAAGGTACCATGAGTATTTGGATTATGATGGTGACACAACAGAGAAAGAGGAAAAGACGAATATGAGAGGTATGCAAAGTGAGGTAGAATTGTGTCAGGTGATCGGAGAGAGCAATGAGTTACCAGTAAGTAGCCTTGGGTACCTAAGAGGAGGAGGATGTCGTTAGAGAAGAGGTGAAGCACTGGAAGAGGAGCTGGTTTAAGAGACAATATGTTTAGTTGAGTTTGAGCCATACTAAGTTTGAGATGCCAAGTAGTGGTATCCAGAACAGCTTGGTGGAGAGGGTGTGAGAGTCATCCACACATATCAGCTGAGAGTTGAAGCCATTCAGTTGGCAAGGAAGAGGGTATAGAAGAAAAGGAGAGCCAAGAACCAAGCCTTGGGGCAAAGAGGCACATGAGGAAGAAGGAAAATCAGAAAGAACAGAGGGGAGAGGGTGTGACTGAATGGACAACAGTGGGAGCAGCTAACTTAGACTCTTTCCAAGAAGTCTGGCAGTGAAGTGGAGGCCATCCAGATAGGATGTGAGAGTAGCAGGCATTCAGAAGCCCCCTTTAAAAAATAACGATGAGTTGGCTGAAACAAGTTTGAGGGCAAAGGCAATTTTCCATTAATATTGTGTAACAACCTACAGTTCAGCCCTATCACGTATCATTGAAATAGTCCTTTATTGGTTTTTTTATTTCAAACATATGGCTACAGATTTTGTGCCTTGTAATGTTTACTCTTTTCCAAAACTTAATATGTGATGTTTATAGATTAAATATAACATTTTTATTTCTGCTTTTTTACCCATATTCTATCAGATATGGTAAAGAAAATTACAGATACTAATTAGTAGCCTTATACTATACAATAATTGATCAAATTTCTGTCTAGATTTGTATACATACATCTTATCTATAGTCACACTGCTGAGTGACATCAAAGCTGTATTCTGTATCAAATCATAAATATATTTACACTGAAGACACACTGTCTTGTGTGACATGGTGCATGTCACTCACATGCACCATGAAATTAAGAGTTGATGCATAAATCACTTTTTGGCCTTTTGGCTAAGATCAAGTGAAGAGTTGATGCATAGTTTATTTCTGGGTGAAATATACACTCATAGAGCCATATTCTGCCCAAAAGACCAATCAATTCAAAATTGAATGGCATAATTTTGCTAAGTGTCAGATGCCTCAGATTACAAAATAACATTTGAATATATCCATACTTTCTAAATTTTAGTGACATTCCACATTTCTTTTTTCAACAATTAATTTAAAATACTTTAGATTCCATAATAAAAAATACTGAAGATCTATCATGTTATGATGCATGTCATAGCAAAGCTATCTGTGTTTTGTTCTTCATATGCTGCTGTAAGGAACCCCTGATCCCTTTTATGCACCATAATACATATACAGTACAGATATAATATTTATGATAGGTATTTTACATTTTTATTCTTACTGATGCAGCATATCTTTAACTTATCCAAATCTATTTTCTTTTCTTGATATTTTCCAAGGTATTAATAGTATGACTTCACAAAGTTTTTAACATCATGAAATAGACATTAGCTACTTTTAGAAAGATCTTATCAATGTAATTTGCGTTCAGTGAAGTTCAGCCTCTTTCTGCCATTTCATACCTAATATTTAATTCTTGGATATTTTAAGTACAAACTGATATGTCACCGAATTTAAACTGATATGTCAACGAATTTAACCTTGATTTTAAGCAACTTTCTTTTCTTTGAAATTTTTAAATCCAGGGTGTATTCAGTTCTCGAGGAGAAAAGATCCTTATGGCAGATGCTGATGGAGCCACAAAGTTTCCAGATATTGAGAAATTAGAAAAAGGACTGAATGATCTACAGCCTTGGCCTGTGAGTATAAGAATACAGTTTAAACAATATTCATTAAAGAATCGAGGGGGTCTAAAGTAAAATTAAAATGATATTTACCTATAAGTTAAACAATTGGGAGATTTTTTTTTTTTGGTGTGAAATTCCTGTATACAGTCCCACAGAAGAGCTAATATTTTATTATAAACATTTGCTGATTTTCTGAGATTCACTTGACAATTACTTATTTAATATTCTGTCCATCTCTCTCAATTTTAAATTGCTTTACTTCTACCAGAGTTTTAATATTTATTATGCATATTTAGCTAAGTCTTTTATTTAAAAGCATAGACTGAGACTTCTGGGTAAAGATGTGAAATGAAACTGGATCACCAGACTCTTGTTTTTGATGAAACAAACAAAAACAAAACACAAGCAGCAATCTCTCAAAAAAAGATTATGTGTAAGTTCGTGCCATAACTTCAGAAAGTGGAGGTTGACTTTCACTCAGTATAATACATTCGAGTTTCATCCAAATTGCTATGTATATCAGCAATTTGTTCCTTTTAATCACTAAGTAATATTCCATTGTATGGGTGTACCACAGTTTCTTTATCCGTCCAACTGTTGAAGGACATATGGACTGTTTTCCAGCATTTGGCAATTCTGAATAAAGCCAGTATCAACATTTGTTTAAAAAAAGAAGTAGAGGTTGAGGAAAGAAAGAAAATCTTGGTACCATTCCCACCTCTTAAAAGCCATTTAGAGAAAGAAGATGAATTTATCAAATTCTGAGCTTTTTAAAAAATATTCCCTATCTAGAAAGAATCAGACTTCAAGAATGAGTTAGCACCCGTAGACAACTGTATCCCAGGATTCTAGCAGAAGTGGAAATTGCTAGGGCTCGCCATTGTCCTGGCTTCAGACTGGGTTTGGGTTGATCACAGATCCACGTGATTGGATCCATTCCTCAGAGGAGTGTACCCTTGTCCTTGTACAGGGCACAAAAAAATCTCACAACAGCAAGGAACCCAGATAACCCAGGAAAGCTACATAGAGCTTTAGGGTGCTCCCCGCCACCACCAAGTATAATCCTCAGGCCTTGAGACTCTAGTTCAGAAGGGAAAAATAGGTATCACGAAAGGTAGAAGTTTATCAAGGAGAATTCACCTATACTGTACAAGAGCTACCCATGTTAATCATGACAAAACGAAAAGAAATAAATGGCAGCTACACCAACATATTACTACAGAAAAAGAATTAAAGTTTCATACAAAAGAAAGATAAACCCCATCTGAAAGCCAGTGTGATCCAAGGGAAAGGATAAAATTACACAAGAGTATTTTTGCTAAAGAAATAATACTGAATGAAAGTAAGAATTCAGCAACACAGGCATTTGAAGGTGAGATGACAATTGCAGATCTAAGAAAACAAATTGAGGGCCAAAATAAGATCAATAAATGGAACTATCCATGAATGAAATAACCAAATTTAAACCTAATTATTATATTTGTTAAAATATTATTAAATATTTGTTAAAATAATCCCTGATCATTCAAAAAGTAAACAATTTAAAACAACACACATAGAAAACCTATTAAAGAAAAACATCCAAAACCCAGAAAATTTAATAATAATTACAAAAATTCATCTCATATTTCTCTTCTTAGGAATAAATATCTATTTAATTTCATAGTTTGTGAAATATTGTTTCTCCCTCCACCATCACCCACTCCCATTTGTTTTTTCAAGATAATAAATAAATTAACTAATACCATTCTCAAAAGAATTAGTTTTGCAAATATCCCTTTTACCTGTGCTATTCAAAGCAGTAGTCACATGTGCCTATTTAAGTCAATTAAAATTAAGTAAAATTTTACTTCTTCAGTCTCACTGACCACATTGCAAATACGTGTGGTTAGTAGCTACCTTATTGGCTGACACAGATGTAGAGCATGTCCAAAATCAAAGTGATTTTGGACAGTGAAATTATTAAATTATTATTGGATATGTTACATGTTCACTCTTACTAAAAAAAGTATGTCTTTTTTCACCTCTTAGTAAATCATGATAAGCTAAAAGAAAAGTCCAACTGGTGAAATTCTTGGATTTGATTTCCTAGTTCTCTCCAGAGAATCTACAGAGACTTGATATGTTTCTCCCGCATTATTTCTCTACCTTGGGGACCCAAGAGTGGGAGGGAGAGTGGAAGGTGTCAGATTGTTAGCTGCCTATATGTCATTCTGAGGTGGGGCAAAGAAAAATTAAATGATTCAGCCAAAGTTAGGGGGTGAACCAAACCATACACTGGAAAAAAAATCTGAACCTTCCTCTTGTAAATCCAGGTCCTCTGAAAAGGAAAGGAGTTCTGATGTCATCTTTTTTTCTAATCGTAACCCAATTTACTGCATTGTTACTATAAATGTTGAGTTTTAAAGAACTAAAGCATATGATTATGTTTAAGCTGTTAATTCACAGCCTGTTCTACAGCACCTCAGGGTATGCCTGGTTATTTAAGAGTATCACGACTCTTTTAAATTAGTTTGAACTCAATTTATTAAGAATTGTTATCAATATACATCATATAACACTTTTTGGAGGTGGTGGAAAGCAGGTAGATGATAGGTGGTTAAAGTTCCAGTCAACCCAGTGAGAATTATTTTTGAATTGGGACTCCTATCTACTACTGATTCTAAGAAAACTTAAAAACAGTCAGTTGCTCTCAGAAAGCTTACACTCTGAGCCTAACTTGCATAGCAAAATTAGGAGTCTTTTTAATTATTGAATTAAGGTGTTGGTAAACTTTTTCTATAAAGGGCCATATAGTAAATATTTTCAGCTTTAAAGCCATACAGTCTCTGCTGTAACTACTCAGCTCTGTACATAAATGAATGACTGTGCCTGTGTTCCAATAAAACTTTATTTACAAAAACAAGCAGCAGGCCAGATTTGGCCATGGGCTGTAGTTTGCACCCAGCACCTTTGATCTCATTCATTTATTGGAAATTTTTCATAACTAACAAGTGAACTTTCAATCTCTGCTGGTGTTGCTCTAGTGATGCCCAAGCAGCCCATCCATCTCAACTCAGTTATTAAGCTCCTCTTGACATTAAATGCAAATCTGTCTCCTTTTAATCAGCCCCTTTGGTTGGTTCTGTTTTTTGTAGCTGCACAAAACAGTCTATTTCTACTTCTTAGTGACAACCCTTCAGAGAGTAAAAGCTGTTTTCCACGTGTCTTCTCTATTTTGGGCTGTCAATAGTTATTCCAGTTTTTATTTTTATTTATTTATTTATTTATTTTTCCTTTTTGCGGTACGCGGGCCTCTCACTGTTGTGGCCTCTCCCATTGCGGACGGACGCGCAGACTCAGCAGCCATGGCTCACGGGCCCAGCCGCTCTGCGGCATGTGGGATCTTCCCGGACTGGGGCACGAACCTGTGTCCCCTGCATCGGCAGGCGGACTCTCAACCACTGCGCCACCAGGGAAGCCCTTATTCGTATCTTTTTTAAGTGCAAAACTTCTCCTAGCTTTTCAGTGTCCTAACCTGTAGTTATTCTACCTCTTAATAAAAATATGCTTGATTTTTTGTAATTTTTTAAGCAAAGTATATAATGATCACTTGTTTACTGGTTTAACTATTCGAAATAGAATTTAAAAAACCCATGAAGGGGCAAATAGATGACAAGATGTCTTATTCCATAATCATAGAGTGAGTCCTTAGGCCATGACTTGGATCTTAAATTCTCATTTAGACATAGTTTCAACAAGCTTGGCTTTTAGGTTTTGTTTTTTTTTTGCGGTACGCGGGCCTCTCACTGTTGTGGCCTCTCCCGTAGTGGAGCACAGGCTCCGGACACGCAGGCCCAGCAGCCATGGCTCACGGGCTTGGCCGCTCCATGGCATGTGGGATCTTCCCAGACCGGGGCACGAACCCGTGTCCCCTGCATCGGCAGGCGAACTCTCAACCACTGCGCCACCAGGGAAGCCCGGCTTTTAGGTTTTTAAGGCCATAAATAGTTAAAGGTAACGAATATGAAAGAGATAAGGAGTAAAATTACATTAAGGAAAACTATAGGAAACAGATATTAACCATGCACAACTGAATCTGGAGTGATTGCTAACGAATGACCCTGTGTGTTCCCTTGTCCTAAGTATGGTAAGTAAGTTCCCTTGGCCAAGTGAGGTTTTGGTACACCAACATTTAATATGTGTATTCATGGCTTGGTTGTTCCTGAAACAAAAGAATGTGATGATTACTGCTTCCCTTTTTTGTGGACCATGTGGTCAGGTCTAAGAGCCTGGTATATTTGTTTCACCCTCTCAATATGTGGGTAGATGACCAGGCTTCCCAAAAGCGATCCCTCCATTTCCCAAATCATTCATTTTATAGACCAGGCAGTTATACAAGCATTTTTCTGAGATCTTTGTGAAAATCAAACAGGAGAATAAGAAAATTTAAAAGGGGGCTTCCCTGGTGACGCAGTGGTTGAGAGTCCGCCTGCCGATGCAGGGGACACGGGCTCGTGCCCCGGTCTGGGAAGATCCCACATGCCGCGGAGCGGCTGGGCCCGTGAGCCATGGCCGCTGGGCCTGTGCGTCCGGAGCCTGTGCTCCGCAACGGGAGAGGCCACAACAGTGAGAGGCCCACATACTGCAAAAAAAAAAAAAAGAAAATTTAAAAGGTAGTCTTGAAATCATAAAAAGAGGTAGATTGTATATAATAAAATTTCACAACAGTCTTTCTCAGCAGATCACAAAGTGTGTTCCCAAACCTTTGAAGGGCAAGGGCTGCCTATCAGAGCAAGTGTTTGTTTAATGCCAGCAAACCTAGTCTGAAAGTGTATCTCTTAGGGAACAGCAAACTCTTTCTATAAAGGGCCAGAGTGTACAGGCATACCTCGTTTTATTGCATTTTTGCATTATTGCGCTTCTCAGATACTGCCTTAATTAAGGATGTATATTTTTTAAGACATAATGCTGTTGCACACTTAATAGACTACAGTATAAACATAACTTTTATATGCACTGGGAAACCAAAACATTTGTGTGACTCACTTTATTGTGGTGATCTGAACTGAACCTGCAATATCTCTGTGGTCTGCCTGTAAATATTTTAGGTTCTGTGGACCATGTATCATCTCTTTTGCAGCAACTTTTTTTTTAACAACCCTTTAAAAACCATTTTTGGCTCCCAGGTCCTTCAGAAACAGGCAGCAGGCTAGCTTTGGCCCATGGGCTGTAGTTTCCCACCCCTGTTCTAGAATATTGAAACCTTGATCTTAACAACCACAATTTTTCCTAACCACAGAAATTTTCATAAATTTAATATCCTCATGATTGTCAGGAGAAAATACTCCTAATTTATTTTTTTATTTAACTTTTTTTAAAGATTTTTTTGATGTGGCCATATTGACTTTGTTACAATATTGCTTTTTTTTTTTAATGTTTTGGTTTTTTGGCCACGAGCCATGTGGGATCTTAGCTTCCCAACCAGGGATCAAACCTGCACCCACTGCATTGGAAGGCGAAATCTTAACCACTGGACCACCAGGGAAGTCCGAAAATACTCTTAATTTAAAATGCAGGAAAGTTACAAGGCACCTTTCATCAAATAAAAGGGAGAAAAAGAATGAATGTTGCCAAATTTATCTGTTGAGCCTGTGGAGATTGATACAATATTTTTTAGAACAAGTTGGAAATATGAATCAAAAGCTTTAAATAATTTAACATCTATTGACCCAGACTTTGAGAAATTTATCTTAGGAAAATTAAGAATGTGTATAAAAATAAATTGCCAAGGGTTTTTGCTTATTTTTTTAATACAGCAGTGTTTTTTAATAAGGGAAAAAAACTAGAAACAATATGAAATGTCCAGTATTAAGTTACAGTGGTTAAATTCATTATTATATAGGATGGCTATTCATTATACATGATTAAGTGAAAAAAGCAAATTTTAAACATCCTATATATGGAACTATCTATAAAGTAATATGGTAACATCAGTTGTCTCTGGATGGAGGAACTATGGATATCTTTTCAATTTTTTTTAGATTAATTTTATTTTTTTTTAACAATGAACCCATATTGCTTTTGAGGGAAGGGGGGGGAATAGTTTTAATCAAAACTTCTTTTTTAAATAAATAAAATCTTTTCTTAACTCACTAGTTTATTTCATGTATCAACTTTTTCATTTCTGTTCGTATTGGGTGAATATGACTAATCTTACTATCTGATTTTGACTAATTTCTAAATTGTTTCAACGTTGTTTCTATATCTCAACCTCATTTGGAATCAGTTTTGTCTTTTGGACAAATGCCTGTGCCCTTTTCCATTTCCGTTTCCATTATGTTTCTTAATTTTTGATGTGGAGTTCAAATAGACCTAGATTCAAATTCCATGTGAACTTGAGCAACTTAATCCATCCACCTCACTTTCCTCATCTATGACATAAGGACAGTGTGCCCAAATTCATAATCCTGAGGTAATGATTAAAATTTTTTTAAATGTATGTCAAGTGTTTAGCATGTGTTCAGCACTCAACAACCGTTACCTCTAATTATTAACATTTTGTGCTTTATTTTCAGAACTAATTCTGATGTTACTGTTTATAATTGTTAATGTAAATTGGATTTACCTAATTCTTCTAGTCTATTTCTTCTGCCCAATGAATTTGTGAGAAAACACTTAACTGAAAAAGTAATAAGAGAGAGAGATTGTGACGAAGCATTTCTCTCTAGAATACAATACAGTACCATCTTTTACCACTTTTAAAAGCCAGCTATCGGGCTTCCCTGGTGGCGCAGTGGTTGCGAGTCTGCTTTCCGATGCAGGGGACACGGGTTCGTGCCCCGGTCCGGGAGGATCCCACATGCCGCGGAGCGGCTGGGCCCGTGAGCCATGGCCGCTGAGCCTGTGCGTCCGGAGCCTGTGCTCCGCAACGGGAGAGGCCACAACAATGAGAGGCCACCGTACCGCAAAAAAAAAAAAAAAGCCAGCTATCATAGTAAATAAAATTTTTTAAAAAGTAAGAAATTCAGCCAAACTCTGAAAGAGGCTTAAAGGAAAGAGACTCCATGTCTACATACATTTTCTAATACGGGAAGTTTTAAAAACAAGAATATCCTTCATTCCTGAAGAATAGCTAACTACTCTGAAAGCTGCTTAGATGAATTCCACCTGATAGATCATTGTCAGGGATTCAGTTCTTATATTGGAATGACAGATACACAAAACTCTCTTAAAAGCTTTTAGAGACTTATGCTGAAGGAAAAGGAGATTTTAAATGAAAGCTTTTGTTTTTTATTTGTTTTTAGTTTAAGTGACATTTTAACTCTACTTAGTCCCTGAAAGGTGGGAAGATGTTCTTTTTTACCGGTTGCTCAGTAACGTTACTGCTCTTTTTGGATTCAGAGTTAAAGCTCATTTGCCATATACTGTTGAACTTTCAATGTGGTTCTTCCTTAAGAAAAATCATTCTCTCCCTTCCCAAGCAAAATACCTCTGCCAGAAAAAGAAGGGAAGAAATTATTCCCACTATTAAATAGTAAGCAAAGTACATAACAGATATAATTTCCAAAAGAAAATATAGATGGCTAATAAAAGCTCTCCAAATGTTTACCTTTTTATTAAAAAAAAAGGAAATTAGATCATATGTGGTAATATTTTCCCCTTATCATGTTCACAAATTTAAAATGGAAATAATTAGAGCTGACAAGAACTACTGATGAAATAGTCAATATCATACTCAGTGGGAAGGTAATTTAAAGAATAATTTGGCCCATTTACATTAAAAACACACATACTTTTAACTTAGTGTTTTAGTTCTATGACTTTCTCAAAGGAAGAAATCCAGACTACAATTAGAGTTTTATATTCAAAGACGTTCTTTTAGACACCTTTCTAATAACATGAAATTAGGTGAATTCACCTACGAACACGTAGGTGAATAGTGAAACCATGGTTAATCTATATGGTGAAATATTATATTGCCCTTACAATTGATACAAAAAAAGAAAGACATACAACACTACTGTAAGTTCTTGAAAAATAAACCTGAATTTTATCAAGCCTCTAACTCTAACAGCCAGTTTATAGGAAATACAGAGGAACATGTTAAATGTCACCAGGGGATGCAGTCAGCAAAATTTAGAATCTAGGACACTGTACAGGACAAATTACATGGTTTCTTCAACAAATAAATTATAAGAAAAAAATTTAAAAGAGGTAGGAGGAACCCAGGGATAAAAGAAATGCCAACCAAATTGTATGAATTTTATTTGGCTCTTGATTTTAAAAAACTGAAAATATTTATGAGATAATTGGGCAAATTTGAAAACTGATTGTATATCTGATGGTGTTAAGGAATTCTTAATGTTTTCAGTATGATAGTGGTATTGTGATTGAAATATCTATTAATTTATAGTATATGATGCCTAGCATTTGTTTCAAAATAATCCCCAGTTGGGTAGGGTGGTAGTAAAGGGCTTCAGAGGAGGCAAGATTGACACTTGGCTATGTGTTGGTAATTGTTGAAGCCAGGTGGTGGGTACATGGGGCTTCATTTTCTTATTCTACTTTTGTGTATGTTTGAAAATACCCATAACAAAAAGCTCAAAAACAACGAACTTGAATGTAAGAACTTTTTAGGTTACTTTATATGAAGAAAAGCATGGTATACATGAGTAAATTTCAGCTATGGTTTTTTAAATACAGAGGGGAAAAAAATAACACAAGGAAATACACTGCCTCCTGGACCTTTTTAGGTCCTTTACCTTCTTTTCTACCTAGGATTTGTCACTTCAGAGAGTTTCAAATCCTAACTCCTAAAGGTGATGTTTTTTAAGCTCTCTCCCTACAGATAACGACTATATGCCTCTTCCCAGCAACATTACTGGGACTAGCATACAGGGAGGGATTTCCTAAGCCAGTTTTTTTCTAGACTGGGGCAAATAGAACTTGAGAAAGGCAAAAAAAATAAAATAAAATGCAAGGAAATATACAAAATGTTATCGGTGGCTGCTTTTAGGTAGTGAGATTATGCATGACGTTTTATAATAATTTTTTCATATACATGTAAATTTATATGCTTGCCAATTTCTTTACAATGAACACTTTTTAATTTTATTTATTTTGATTAATGGTTCAAAATTCAAATGGTGTAAGAAGCTATCCAGTGAACCTAGCTCTGCGCCTCATTTCTCAGTCACCCAGTTACTCCCAGAAGCTAACAGTGTCATCCATTTCTTGTCTATCCACCTAGAAGATGTATATATGTATTCTTTATTTTTTAAACACAAATTGTAACACACTATCCACTGTTCTCTGTTGTTTCCATTTAACACCATATCTAGGAGATTGAGCCATATGCGTACATCGAAGTGCTTCCTCATTCTTTCACAGCTTCATAGCTAGTCCCTTTGGGTGGACATACAGGTTTGCTGCTTGAGACAATACTAAAGTGATCAGCCTTACATGAATGTCATTTTACACAATGCAAGTTTATTATGGGGAGAATTCCTAGTGGTAAAATTGCTGGGTCGAATTATGTGTATATTTGTAATGTGATAACATTCCATTCTGATCCATAGGTTTATCTATTTACATTTAGTACCTTAGTTTTAATTAGTTTACCTTTATGATGTATTTTTAAATCCTCTGGAGCTAGTCTATGTAGAGTGTGTATGCACAATATGGTAAAAATTGATAGATGTTCTTTGCATTTTTCTTAGTATTGATATAAGTATGATTGAGGTGAGGATCTTTTCAGTTGTTCTTTTTGTGAATTCTCGTTCATAACCTTCACCCCTTCCCAACTGAGTTGTTGAGTATTTTTCTTAATAATTTGTAGGAGCACTTTATGTATTTTGGAAATTAGCCTTTTGTCTGTAATATAAATTACCAGTATTTTCCCCCAATTTATTTGTCTTTTAATTTCTAATATGGTTGGATTTTTCTTGTTTTTGCCACACAACAATTTTTAAAATTTTATTGTCAAGTTGATCTAATCTTCTGGGTTTTGTATATTTGTGCCTTCCTTGGGATCATTTAAAAAATTATTTCTGATTTACACTTAAATCTTTGATGTAGCTGGAATATGTCCTAGTCAGTATGTGGCTCAGGTCCAATTTAATTTGGTTTCCAAATGGCTACCAGAATGCCCCACAGCATGTTTTTTCCACTGATATAAAACGTCATCTTTATCATACTCTTAAGTACCTGTATGTTTTGCGTGTGTGTTTCTAGCCTTTCCATTCTGACCCATAGGTTTATCTATTTACATTTAGTACCTTAGTTTTAATTATTTTACCTTTATGATGTATTTTTAAATCCTCTGGAGCTAGTCCTTCGTCACTCTTAGAATTTTCTTGGCTCTTCTTCATTCTTCATTTTTCAGTATTAACTTCCAAACCAGCTTGTCTCAATCAATGAAAAATTATTTTTATGTTCTCATTGGTATGGCATTAAATTTAAAGATTAGCTTAATGAGCATTGCCTTTTCAGTGCTGTCAGTGCATCCTCTCATCCATGATCATGGTATGCCCTCTGTGGTTGGATTTTTTTGTTTCCTTTGGTTGCATTTATATCTTTCCTTTATTCAGATCTTGCCATATTTCTTGTAAAGTTTATTGATTTTTCTTATTGATGTTATAAATACTGTCTTTTCCTCCATTATATCTTCTGATCACTGTTTGTACATATGAAGGCTAAAATATTATATATATATTCATTTTGTGCCCACTCATCTTTTTACATTCTCTTATTGTTTGTAGTAGGTTTTCAGTTGATATTCTTGGGTTTTCCATAATGTAATGATTATATATAAAACCATACCATCTACAGATAACCCTTTTCTTTCTAATACTACTAATTTTTCTTCTAATTATATTGATACAGTGTTTTCAATTAGAAAAATCACTTAAATATATGACTTTTGAAATAATGCATGCCCCTTATATTTAGCCCTGAATAGTGTCATCTTGGCAAATACAATTAGACTTGTTTAAGTTGTACATATTCTGAATTCCTCAGTAAACCTTTAAAGATATTTAATGTTACTTTTTAAAAAAATAGTTTCTAAAAAATGAGATATTCACATTGAAAATAAATATTTTTATTAATGATACTTATTTCATTGCTTTTTTCCTCAGGATCAAATGGCTATTGCATGTGGATCTCGAGCTCATTTGGAAAAAGAATCAATTGCTCAGGTGAGGCTTTCATCATGGATCAGTTTTTTCCTTTTTTACATATACATTAGCATGAGATAAGCTTTCATACTTAATCTCATAAAGATGAGGTTCCTTTCAGAAGAAAGGATTAGCATATTTAGGAATTGATTTTTTTTTTTTTCATGAGTATACAGGGAGGATGTAGACTTCACTTTGATTTTGGATACAAGCAGCTCTTTTTTTAAGACACAAAGAGAGTCCCCATTCAGTTATTATACAAGGAAAGTTTCTCCAAATGATGCATTTTTGAACCTATCAACTTGCCTTTAGTTTTTCTCATGTCAGCACACTTAAGCACTATATTTTAAGTTTTATTCAAAGTTTAAATTTTTTTTTAACTGCTCCTCTTAGAAAAGCATTATACCTTCAGATTTGTAAAGTTGTACTGCCCTTTTTAGTGTATTCAAAAAAATCACTGAAGACATTAACTTATTCAGGTTGTAATTTACAGATTAGGCTAAGAAGCTGGAGTAACTTGGAGGAAAAAAATATAAGGAACTACTCTATGCAGTATTTTTTATTTTAATTATTTTTTCACTTAAAAACGTAGACCTAATGTATCAAGCTCTGTAATTGTCCATTATATTCTTAACAGTTCATCTACTAGATTGGTCAAGTAGATCAAGAATAAAGCCATGGGCTTCCCTGGTGGCGCAGTGGTTGAGAGTCCGCCTGCCGATGCAGGGGACACGGGTTCGTGCCCTGGTCCGGGAAGATCCCACATGCCGTGGAGCGGCTGGGCCCGTGAGCCATGGCCGCTGAGCCTGCACGTCCAGAGCCTGTGCTCCGCAACGGGAGAGGCCACAACAGTGAGAGGCCCGCGTACCGCAAAAAAAAAAAAAAAAAAAAAAAAAAAAAAAAAAAAAAAAAGAATAAAGCCATATTTTTCAGTGCAAGGTCAAAATTATCTGGGGTGTTTTGTTTGTTTGTTTGTTTTTCCTTTAATGCATGTTCTTAGGCCAATCCCAGACACTAAATCAGACTCTAGCCACGGGACCAGGAGTGTGCCTTTTTAACAGTTTCCCAGGTCACCCTATGCATACCAGAGTTTGAGAACCAGCGGAATAAAAGATGAACCTTTCCCTTAGTGATTCTGAAATAGGACATGAAAAAATTCTAATTTTTTTCCCAAGATATACTGATGGCAGAGTCATAAAATCCCTTAAGGATTTTGCTCAAAAGTGGAAACCTGAACTTTCTTTTTTTTAAGAAATAAATTATTTTAACATCTTCAGCATCTAGTCCAAATGTAACTCTATAACCCTATGGACTGTTATTGGTGTTTCAAAAAGGTTAATCTGTTAACCATAGAGAATCAAACTCCTAGAAATTTAACACTGAAAGAGAGTTTAGAGATTAGCTAGTCCAACTTCATCACTTTACTGATACACAAGAGATAAGGAAAGAAAAAGTGTATGTGCAAAATGTTCGGCACATTATTTATCATTGTGAAATACTAGAAACTATAAAATACTAAATCCCAACACTAGAAAGTGTACATATTTCCCCTGGACGAAATGTCATGCAGTGATAAAATAGATGATAATGGAGACTGTATAATCATGTTGGGAAATACTAAAATATTAGGTTGTATGGAGAAAAAACAGTATGATATTGTAAATACAGTATAATTGTTCGTGTAAAAAACACTTAATGAAAATAGACTGATGTTAATTTAAGGGTTTTGTGAGTAAATTTGGTCCTTTTTTAAAATAGATAGATAGATAGGGGGAAAGAGGATTATCTACTTGGAAAGGAAAAAGGGTTGGAGAAATAGGAGGCAGTAATTAGGAAGCAGTTGAAGTAATCTAGGCAAGAAATAGTTGGGACCTGTATTGTTGGTGGCAGTAGAAAATAACTGTGGTTTTTTATTTTGTTTTTAACGGTGCAAATTCTCTCACTTAGAACTTCCATTGGTTGAAAACTCTTTGAATTTTTTTCCAGAATAGTAAGATGAGGCTGTGCTATGGTCTGAACCTTCTTTTACCTAGTGATGCTTTTAACCAGTCATCAAGGGATCTATTCCAGGATCTATGCGTTTATAATTTATCTTGTCATCTATCCATCCATTCCTCCATCTGTACAACTTAGTTACTGACATAGTGCTTTTGGACCCTACAGAATTGGCTGCTTCTCTAGAAAGAAAGGGTAAACTGGTCCACTGACTAGAGATCAGCAGTTATCCTCTGCAGATGCTACGTATAACTCCTGCTGAGTAGGCTTGTAGTTCAAGTCCAGATGATTCTCACAGAACTATACCTGTCTTATAGAAGGTCATCTCCAAGGGGCAACACAACCATCTGCCACGTGTCCAAGAAACTGCGGCGTGGCCTTCCACTTCTCAGCCACTAGGGTGTTCTCTTAATGTGCCATAGGTAATATAAATCCTGCATGGTGATTGATCTGTGGACAGTGAGAAAAATTATAAAAGTATTAATTAACCAAGATAGTAAACAGCAACTTCAGTAGCTTAACTGTGTAGTTTTCAGTCTTATCTGTCCTAAATACCTTTACACATAGTCTCAGTTAATCCTACCGTCTATCAAGACAAACATGTATGATACAGCACCATTGGAGTCTTTCAGGCATCCTTAAAAGTGTTCATATGCCCATGTGTTCTGTATAACAGTTAAAACAGTCATGTTTATATTGTCTGGGTATTCTCAAATTTATCATTTTTAAATGATTCAAAATAGAATCCATTACTGTTTGATCTCTTTAGATTTTTTTTTTTGAAGAGTCTGCTTAAGTCTTAGAACTTCTTTAACTTCTCTTTTCAAGATAATAAAATTACCAGTCAGTTAAATTTCACCTGAATTCCTTGTTTACATTTCATAAACATTAGAGATGATTGTTAATATTAAAGCAGTGAATGTTTTTAAATATCTACTTCAGAAGTTCATATAATGCTATTCTATGACTTTGTTACCTTCATTTAACTAAATAAGTCTATCCTGTAGTATGTTTTTAGATGTCTTCTAAATTCTAAGATATTTTGCCAAGTTTTAAAAATTAAAGAAAGTTCCAGTTGTTTGTAGATTATATTGTTATGCTTTTCAATATGTTAGAAGTCAAATAAGTTAAAGTCCTCATGTGAACTCAACATGTTTCTGTTTTTTTTTTTTTAAAAAAGCCATTATCCTAAAACAAACAAAAATCTTCTATTAACATACAAGCAAAAGCAGTCATGAATATTTTTATTTGGTTACTAGTAAGCTCATCTAAATCATGTTAAAAATCATTCAAGGAGAATAGTTTATAGGTATTATTTTTCTACCTTTTAAATTTTATTTTTCTATCTTTTGATTTCTATTTGTTCCTTTCCTAAGCATAAATGCTCTTTTGGAGGTTTAATCAGTCAACCAGTATTTATTGGAAATATTTTAGATGAAAGGCACTGAGCAAGCTGTTGTGAGATTCCCAAAGTATTTTAAGATGAGGTTTCTGCCGTATCTGCTTAGAGAGGTAAGACATACTTACATCAAAACATAACTAACGATTCTAGGTGATCAGTGAGAAGTGCTAGAGCTTTTCAAAGAGTTTGTTTTACGTACCCTATAGATAAGTATTTTATTCTTCCTTCCCTTCTTGCCCTATTCAATACACAAGTGAAACTGTGGTCAAGAGGTTAAAGTGAGCTTTCAAGCCTTCTTCCCTTATTAAAAGCTTTTATTAAGTTTCTGTTACTTCCTGTACCAAACACTTGGTTAAAGGCTTTAATATTATCTCATTTAAACTTTACAGTACCTTTGTGAGGCAGGCATTTTCATTCTAGATGAGCAAAGTGGGATTTAGAGAGTGGAAGTAACTTGTTCAAGGTCAGCCTGCTAATCATTTTTTTAAAATAAATTTATTTATTTTATTTATTTATTTTTGTCTGCATTGGGTCTTTGTTGCTGCGTACGGGCTTCCTCTAGTTGCTGCAAGTGGGGGCTACTTTTCGTTGTGGTGCACGGGCTTCTCATTGCGGTGGCTTTTCCTGTTGTGGAGCACGGGCTCTAGGCACGTGGGCTTCAGTAGTTGTATCATGCAGGCTCAGTAGGTGGGGCTCACGGGCTCTAGAGCACAGGCTCAGTAGTTGTGGCACATGGGCCTAGTTGCTCTGTGGTATGTGGGATCTTCACGGACCAGGGCTCGAACCCATGTCCCCTGCATTGGCAGGTGGCTTCTCAGCCACTGCACCACCAGGGAAGCCCACGGCCTGCTAATTATGAATGGAGCCAGGATTCAAATATAGGCCTGCTCAGTTCCATGGCTTTTCTCCCGTCATTTTTTCACTGTTGAGTCATGATTTTGTTCCATGGTGATAGAAAAAGACATGTGAATGAAGAACAACACTAAAGATTACAATTATGAAAACGAAAATCCAAAAGGAGGAAAGGACTTTTATTTAGTAGGATGAGATATTAAAAATTCTGCATAGACTCTTTACTGGTTTGCTTATGTGCATATGTAATATATCATTCCATGGGTCTATTACCATAATTATAGAAAACTTTAAGAGATCTTATCTTTTTTTAATCCTAAATATGAAAGTCTTGAATTCAGTGATAATTAATGATTTTTTTAAAGCTTGCATTGCTTAATGAATAATGGAATATGTCATGTTACTACTAATAATGAAATTAACGACTAATAACAATAGTGAATCCTCAGATAGGATTAGACTACTTAAGTTTAATATCCAAAGTATTAAAGAACTTTCCTGTTAAAATATATTTAATCAGAAATATCTGTCATAGTTAGAGACACTGGGTTTTTGTTTCAGACTCCATTCTAGTCTGTGACACTCTGCTGTACCTCTTCTATCGTATTCTCATTAGCTAGGTATCATACTTCAGGTTGAAATCTTAGTGTTTCATTTTTCCAAGGTATTCTGGTAACTCACCTTTTTTTGAAACTGAAATGTATTTGGGGCACAAAATATAAGGTGAATGAGATGTTCTCCTGGCTCAGAGCAGCCCTCCAACCGCTGTGGTGTATTTCTGGCGCACTGAAGCCCTGACTCTCACAGGCACTGTGATTCTTCTTGTCTGACTCCACCTCCAGGAAGTGAGTAACTACTTTTCTAGCCTCTGTCCAGCTCCAAGCATTAGGCGTCCTCACAGTTTCTAGAATAGACTTTGCCCATGCAGCTAATGGAACAATGGCGTTCATGTATGAGATCTACCCAGTCAATTAAATATTAAGTTGCAGTTGTCTACAGCCAGGTGTTTTCAATGTCTCCTTTATAGATAAATAGAAAAGTCATTTATATTTTGTCTTTGTTTCAGCGTTCTTACTTCCGTACTCTTCTCATGTATGGGTTCCACTTTCTGGTGTGGTTCCTTTGTGTCAAAGGAATCAGGGACACACAGTGTGGGTTCAAATTATTAACTCGAGAAGCAGCGTCACGGACGTTTTCATCTCTGCACATTGAACGATGGTAGGTTCCTAACCGGAATGTGTCTGGTGCGTCTTACACAGCAGTTCCTCCAGGTAATGGGCAGCAGCCCTGTAGTCCCATAATGAACATCCAGGTTTAAACAGAATTGACACTTATATATGTAAACTTAATCTGTACCCTTACTGGTTTGGTTCTTATTTATCTCAAACCAAACATAGGGTGCAAAGTTACATATTTACCTTAATTGTAGACAGTATAAATTGAGAGGCCTGAAAACATCCTGTTTCCTTAAGCTTCCTTTTTTTCCTTCAGAAAAAAAAAGAAAAAGCTCAGACATACCAAAGCAGAAGAGGGTACCCACTTGCCCTTCTTTCCTTCCTTTTGCAGGAGGAAGTTCCCTCTCCCGCCTAAGACCAGTCCTCGGGCCTCTGCATGCCCTTCCACCTTCTAACAACCCAATCCTGTTCACTTATTTTCTCTCCTGTGTATTTAGCCTTTTCTCTCAACCACATCTTTCCCATCAGTCTTTTCAAGTTTAAATTTCTCTTGCCATTAGAAAAACACCCTCTCCATTGACCCCTGCCCCCAGCACCCCTTCAACCCTAGCCCTCTTTCCTTTCACGGCGAACCTTCTCTTGGAAAAGCGGTCCATATTCACTGTCCCCATCTTCTCACTTCCCACTCACTCCTCACCCATCCTCCCATCTGAACATCTAGTTACCCTCCTATGATTAAATCCAGGGGTCATGTTTAAGATGACCACTTACCGTCTCAATGAACCTATCAGCAGCATTTGGCCTCTCTTTGTCCCAGACTTCGCCTCAGCTCCCAGCCTGTTTAGGGAATAACAGTCACATAGAAGCCTGAAACCTTGGAGTCATTACAGCCTTCCCCACAGCCCCTCTGTATATCCAGCCCATGACCGAGGCCTGTTGTTTTGAGCTTTTATGTCCCTTCATTTCTCTTCATCTTCACCACAATCCAAGACATCAGTTCCTATGCTGCAGTCCAAGGGGACCCTTCAGAAATTAGAAGTGATCAATCAGATGCACCTCTTCTGCTTCCCATTGCCTTTCGGTGCCTTCCAGGGCCTTGAGAGGGATACCAATAGGCAGTACCAGTATTGATGCTACGGTCTGGCCCACCTGAGTCTCCATGTGTGGATTCTTCCTTCTCACCACCCACTGCCCCTCCGTCAAGGTCTCCTTATCCTTCAGATCTTCGTTAGGACAACCTGCCCTCACTCTCTGTACCAGATCAGATGCCCCTGATTGTATGCTGTTGCAGTGCCATAAGCCATTCTCGTAGCACCTGGCACATCTGTAGTGCTTTATTTGTGTAATGTTTCTTTTTCTCTATTAAAACGTAAGCTCCACAAGAGCAAGAATCCCATCTGATTTTGCTTATTGTATAGCACAGAGGGTGCCTGGCACATCATAGGTACTCAATAAATACTGTTGAAAGAATACTTACTGTTAGTACTGGGTTCTGTGTGAATTCTGTTCATGGTGGGAGTCTGCATAATTATTCCAGTAGATGTTCATTTTTATAGTCTCTGTAACTTTCATGTGTCTATTTGCAAAGATCTGTTATCTCCGTAGAAATAGATGTCATATAATCTTCCCAAATAAATTTAAAGAAACTGTAGTTTCAGAATTAAAATTATCAAACATGTTTTTAAATCTTTCTTTCCTAGATTAAAATTTTTTAAGTAATGTATATTTGGTTTTAAAATTTAGATGCATGTTTCTATTATGTTAAAGAATAAAATATATTGATAGTTAATGGACTCCAAAATCAGAGAATCTTATTTATTAAGAAGTCACTCTAGAAATAAAGCCCTCCCTCTGCATTAGATATTTTTCAGTCAGATGTTAGGTCTCCATCTATGGTCAAAGAACTAGGTTCTTTGTAGTTCAAAAGGAAGGATTTAAAAATGGAGAACATTAGGGTTAGGGTTGATGACTTAAAAGTTATGAAGTTTCCTTGTCAGGACTGATATAAGTCAGGATTGTTGTAAGGCAGCATTGTCCAACAGAAGTATAATATGAGACACAAATGCAAGCCATATATGTAATTTTACATTTTCTAGTAGCCACATTAAAAAGTAAAAAGAAAGGTGACATTTATTTTAATACTATATTGAACACAATATAAACATAGTCATTTCAGCATGCACTCAGTATGAAAAAAATACTGAGCTATTTTACATGCTTTTCTTTGTACTGTGTCTTCAGAGTACAGTACATCTCAATTCAGACTAGCCACATTTCAGTTGCCCAATAGCCAGCCACATGTGGCTAGTGTATTGGCCAGCACTGTTCCAAGGTTTTATGGGTTTTTTAAGTTAAAGAACATGTTTTTATTTTTTTCTTCTTTAAATTTTATGTTCATGTGCATGCCTTTTTAATTATTTATTTGCAATTTGATTGGCATAATATTGACCTGACTTAAAATTTTAGCCTCTCACATCTCTCTTTAGGGTCCAGTTATGTTTATGTTGTGCCCATAAAGGAGAACCACCAGATACACATGTATCAACCTGATTAGCAGTATACCCTTCACCACAGTTATGTTTCATTGTCTTTATTTAAACATCTCTTTTCCTTCACTTCAATCAAGAAAAACTAAAGAGCAGATTTGTTTTTTCTTAAGCAGCATAAGTTTTAGAAACCAAATTGTGCATCTACTCATTTCCATATGTGTCTCCTTAGACGGTTTTTTTAAGAGGACTTGTTCTAAAGATTCACTGAAATTTTTCTCGTAACTTTCAGAGAATCCAAGTCAAGTAGAGTTTCTAGGTATTACAACACTTCAAGGTATACGCTGTACTGCTGAAGTTAAAAGACTACAGGCATCTCTTTGATTCCGAATTACTTGAATATGGGTAACATTAAATGTTAAATATAAATATGTATATAAAATCTCCATCCTCTGAACTCTACCTCACCTAAATTCTTTCCATTTAATGTTAAGGTATAATTTGACCCAATTTATGAATAATTTTTTAAATGGATTCTTTGAAATGTACTTCTAGTGAATTTTTTAAAAATTTTTAATCAATGTTATTCATGTTTATAATTTAAAGTCATTCCATCAGGCTTATAACAAGAAAACAGTTGTCCTTTGCCCCATCTCCGTCCATCCCCCATTCCTGCTCCCTCTCTCTAGTCACTTTCATCTCTTTACTGCTTGTTTGTGATGTTTGCTTTCACATTGAAAACAATGGGTCTGCATAGCTACGTCTCAGTTTTTCAGTTTTAGATATTAATTTCCACAATAGGAAATCAATGGACAAGTATTTCGTTCTCTTAAACTCCTGTACATCCTCCACAGTTATGCTCCTAATACATTTTAAAAATAATGTTTGCTTAGCTCAGCATTGATCGTTATAGCTGGGTAAAGAGAATTCAGATTTGAGCCGTAGCATGCAATGGGATTATACGACCCACACAGTTGTAGTACTTTTTGTTTTTCTAAAGGTAATAACTGGAGTTTTTTGCTGGCATTACTTGACCGTGGATCTAACACTTCCTTGTCCTCACTCTCTGACAGAAGCATAAGTTCCCAGACACATCAGATTATGCCTCAATTCCATCTTTTTCTCGGAGATGGAAAGCCTTTCTCATCGGCTCTTTCTTTCTAGTTGTGTCCTGGCCTGCTGCAGCTCCTGTCCTAGATCTTGTTTTCCTTGGTTTCCATCCTAATTTAGTAGAGCACACCTCTCTTACACCTCCTAAAAAATATGAGAAAGACACTGCGAGACCCCACATGTAGAGACATGCCTTGATTCTACCCTCACGCTTGTTTACCAGTTAGCTGGAGAAAGAGTTACAGGTTGGAAATCCTTTTTCCTCTGGATTTGGAAAGCATTGCTCTGTTGTCTTTGGCATCAGTGTTTCTGTGGAAAAGTTCAATTCTGTCAATAATCTAATCTTGATTCCTTGTCTATGGCATGTTTTTTCCACCCCACTTTGGAAGCCTTTTATTCAGTGTTTTGAAATGTCATGATTCAGCGACTTAATGTGGCTCTTTTTCATGCATTTTCTTGAGTACTCAGGAGGCCCTCTAAGTCTGAAACCCATGTCCTTTAGTTCTGAGAAATGTCCTTTATTCATTTCTTCGATGATCTCCTGTCTTTTCTCTCTTCTCTCTTATAAAACAGATATAGAGCTTCCTTATTGATCCTTTAATTTTATTTTCTCTCCCTCTTCCTATTTTTCTTCTTTTGAGATTTCCTCAATTTTATCATCTAACCCTCCTTTTAAATTTTTATTTCTGCTATCAAAACCTCAATTTCCTGCAATTCTTATATTCTAGTATTCATTTTTCTAAATCTGTTCTTGTTTCATGACTACAGTAGCTTCCACGAACACTTTATTTTCTTCTTTCTTTGCATTGTTTCTGTTGCTTCAGTTTTTTTTTCTTCGTGTTTGTTTTTATCATTAAAGTTTATCCTCAGATATCTTTAGTATGGTGCTAAAAATTTTAGCTCATCAGCAGCCGGGTGCGTGGTCAGCAAACTCTGACTGATAGATTTCACTACAAATTAAACTAGTGGGGCCATTTTGTGTGGGTAACTCCCAGCTGTCACTATGTTTTGGGCTGGTCATTTTCACTAAAGTGGGATCCTTCAATCTGCTGCCTAAGAGATATGATCCTGGCTGCCAGCATTCACAGAACCGGCTGGAAGAAAGGAGAATCTCATACAGATTTTCAGTGAGACCTCCGGTTAGCAGCCCACCTGCACCTCCACTTACAGAGGTCACTTGGGCCCTTGATGCCTGAGCGTCGGGGGCTCTGTGGTGCCCATTAACCTGCCCTGGGCTTCTCCCTCTGCCGTTGTCTACTTTCTAGTTACCACTTGTCTAGCTACTTTCCAACGTTCACATTTTTTTTTTTTTTTTACTCTCATCTTCTCCTCTTTTTGTTCTCGTATGGTTATCCCATCATTGTCGTTTTAATTTTAGTGGGATTTCAGGAGGGAGCAGTGGGGGGTGTGTGTGTGTGCCATGTTTAGCAGAGTCTCAGCACACTCTTTGTTCTTCAGAAATACATCTGTTCCTGAGGTAACAGCTATATCAGGAACTGAATAACAAAAGAAAACGTGGTTAACTCTGCTCTCCCCACATTTACCAAAACTCAGGAAGTCATTTCAGTTGGAGAATAACCCTTATGCTGCTTCTCTTTATTGGCATAAGGTTCTATCCAGAAGTACTTGGTATTTTAATTATAATGTTTGCTTTGGTAACAGATTGGTCTCTTATTTGTAATATGGTGATACGAACTGCAGTTTGTTGTTTTGGGGTTTTTTGTTGTTTTGGGGTTTTTTTTTTAAATAAACATCTCATGTCTTCTAAAATGTTTAAGGGGAGAAGGGTATAATAAAAATAATAGTTTATAAGATGAATAGCCCTTTCAGTTTTTTTAATATAAAAAAAATTTAATTTGTATTTCAGTTAATCGGTGGTTTTTTACCCCACTCCTTTTCATTCATCATTTTTATGTTGTTTTGTGTCTTCGATAAGTCACTAATTCTATATGATATCTTTGGAGAAATACTTAATAATCTTGATCAGATTATTAATTAGCATTACTCAGCAGCCCATTAGGTAACTTTTTGGTTTTATGTTAAAGGAAAGTTTTAAGGGTTAATATTCAAATTATTTCCTTCTTTCATGAGTGTCACAATTCTACTTAACGGAAGTTTTACTCAGTCCTTTTAGAAACACAAAGAACACTTTTGTAGATGGTTTTATCATCTTAAGTAAATATTTTATTAGGATAAGGAAAAGCATTAAGTGTTTTTAAAAAAAAAAAAATAGTTTTCATACTGAATTATCCAAACACTTGGGATTTAAACTAGTTGCATAATGGATGGTGGTGGTATCGTAGCCAAGAAAACAAAACTCCCAAATTCAGATTGTCTAGAATGAGGGAAATCAGATAGAAGTGGATTTTAGGCGTTTTCTTGTTTGTGCTCATATTTTAAAACCAAGCCTGGGAAGTCTGAAGTGTGTTCCATGCAGTCTAGAAAGTGGGGCGTTTCATGTCTCAAGAATGAAAGCAAAACAGTGAAAGACTTTAGTGCTTTTTGAGACAAGTAAAAGCATGAAGTGCAGCACAGGCAGTGGTGCTTCTCTTTTTGAGTTTAATGCCAGTGAAAGGAAGCAACTGGTTGAGAGAATTTTGTAAAAATCCAGGAAAACTTCTAAGTCAGGATTCAAAAATGTTAAGGAAAGCAGATTCGACCTAAACCAAAGGGCTGATTGAAGAGGAGCTTTTTAAGAAAGAGTCTTTCCTAGGTAGAAGGAAGGCTGAGCTGGGAATTCAGACTAGAGATGATTTTAAGTGCATGTTAAAATGAGACAATGTATCTAATTCCTATGTATATACGTAGTTATACCCACAAGGCCTTTCAGGCCAGCCTAAACTGGCTTTTCACTTTCACCAGCTGCCAGTACTGTATTGGCCAGGACAGCACTGGGGAGGGGAAGAGGGAAGGCAGGCCACAGGGACCCTGTACTTAGAAAAGAAACCTTGATTCTTTGGTGGTAGAAGAATGTAATCAAGCAGCTCTAAAGTGACTGAGAACGTTCTCTCCTAGTGCTTCTCAAGGTTCTGTTTTACCAGCTCTCTGAATCCGTTGAAAATGCTGTCAGTTCTGTTTCTTGAGCTAGTTAAGGTTGGGATTTGAAAACCATCAATCTTGAAAATTTCCAGGATTAAATTTTCTCTTGGAGCCCAGGAGGCCGTTTTTACCTCTGGGAGTTTCTGAGTTGTGACAGAGACGCCATATTTCTCATTTATATGTTATGCAGTGACACGCGATGTTGTGTTACTTGCCTTGAAGCTCCTGAACTACTTTGCTTTTATTTGACCTTATGTTTATCTGGCCTTCACTTTTACAGTATAAGCTTTTATATCTGCTGTGTGAGCTTCTTTAAAACGTGCCGAGTTAGAGATTTAATTACACTCTATTTGTCTTTTTAAAAATAAATAGCAATGTATTTTCTATTTCAGGGCATTTGATGTAGAACTGCTTTACATAGCACAGTTCTTTAAAATCCCAATAGCAGAAATTGCTGTCAACTGGACTGAAATTGAAGGTGAGTATATTTGTTTACATTACAGCTGATCTTAAGTGGGGGAAGACGTCAGACCATACAGTTGTCCAGTGAAGTCAGCTGGCTTTACTCTCGCCCCAGCTCAGCTGTCCTGACTCAGAGAGGCAGTTTCATAGACAGTACTGCCTACTAATCCTTGCCACCCTCCTCCAGCTGGCTTACTGCCTTCTGTATTTTTTTAGTCTCTTCTTAGGGTCTTCATTAGGCCTACTGGCTTGCCTAAGAAATTCAATAAAAACTTGTACAGTAGACAGGATCATGGTGATTTCAGGCTAGAAGCAAGGTGAATAGTCTTCAGATAAACTTTATTGTTTGTAATACCAATTTTTTTTTAGTATTATTTCATTACTCAGTGAGTTTTGAGTACCTACAAACCACTGTGCAAAGCTAAATGAGGAATTAGTTGTTTTTACTCCAAATGTCCATAATCCATTCACAGCCGATTTTTAACTGGCATCTGTACATATATCCCAAAATGTAAAGATTTCTAAGATTTAAAATGTGAAATCTATCATACTTCCGAATAATTTCTATTCAGAAAAGCTTAGCGCTCACTGTTTAGAATTTAAAATATATTCTAGTGTTCTCCTTTGCTTACCTTAGAATGATCCTAAATTAATTCACAGTGTAGGAGCAGTTAACTGGAGACTTTTTCAAAGTCACCTCTCCCCCAGGTAAGCATGGCCTCCTCTTGAAAAGTCACTGTTGAAGTAAGCAACTTCAGGTGTTTAGGGACAGAAAAAGGCTAAGAACCGGTCTGGAAATCATACAAGCTATGTAGACCTCTTGGAGTCTTGCTGAATCATGTTGAGTTTACAGCAGTTTGACTAATCTCCACAGTAGCAGCCTAGATCAAAGGGGATGGGAAGCAGGTGAAAGGATGCCTCCGACTCATCAGGATCAGCTCGGTCAATGTGTCTGTGTTGATCTGTGACCAGCTTAGACTCTATGGGAAGTTGGAAGTGGGGAAAAGTAAAAATGTTTCATTTTATATCAGTTGCTCACTTGCATTTCTCAGAGAGTTGACTGTTAAATCTTGTTAACCAGCACTTAGCAGTTTTTCTGTTAATCATCCCCAAACACTCAGCCATATACAATCGGTCCCTCCCCACTAGAGCAGGGCCATCTGAAATTCTCAGTTTAGATCTTCTCAAGTTTTATTTCACTTCAAGGTGTTTTGTTTTTGTTGTTTTTAGAGAAACCACTCACTTTGCCTTTGAAGATATTTAAATCTCTTATCCATGATTTAAATTAATTACGGTGGATGTGTTAACTTCATTGTGGTAATCATTTCACAGTGTATACAGCTATCAAATCATCACGTTGTACACTTTAAATACATTTCAATTTTATTTGCCAGTTACACCTCAGTAAAGCTTGTGGTGGGGGGAGGGGTGGGAAGAAAGGAATAGAGAAAGAAGCTAGAGCGTTTGGGAAGAAAGGAATAGAGAAAGAAGCTAGAGCATTTGGGCTTCAATCTGGAAAGTGTCAGTGATCGTCCTGTGGTCTTTACCACGTCACTGTACCACCCAGCATGCCAGTTACCTGAAATTGGAGGGCAGGGCAGGTCTGCTTCTGACTTACCAAAAAAACAATTTCAAGGGGTAAAATCAAGGAATATATAAGCTTTTTTTTTTTTTTTTTTTTTTTGCGGTATGTGGGCCTCTCACTGTTGTGGCCTCTCCCGTTGCGGAGCACAGGCTCCGGACACGCAGGTTCAATGGCCATGGCTCATGGGCCAAGCCACTCCGCGGCATGTGGGATCCTCCCAGACCGGGGTACGAACCCGTGTCCCCTGCATCGGCAGGCGGACTCTCAACCACTGCGCCACCAGGGAAGCCCTATAAGCTTTTTAAGACATGCTCAAGGAGGCAAATCTCATGCAGTCAACTGCACTTGGCATGTTGCCATTTGACAACCACTGGACGAGAATATGGCCTAGCTAAGATGTATTTATTTTATCTGATTGAGAGTCTTTGGTAGAATTAGAATAAAAGTTGGGTTTTTGTCTTGGCTTTCTTATCTCAGATTATTAATCTGTACTTGTATTATGTATAGAGGTGTATCTGATTCTCTGTAGTACATGAGATTGAAAAGCAGTGTGTAAAACATGAAGATTTGCCCCCGAAAATCATTTTTAAATGTACAAAGGAATTGTTTAACAGACATACATATATAATATAAATAATGTAAGTTAAATTAAGGTGACTAGAAGCTCACAAAGGTCGTGACTTCTAAAATACAATTTTAAACTGTTATGTTTCCTGAAAATATATTTATTTTTAATTATTTTTAAATCGCAGGTTCTAAATTAGTTCCATTTTGGAGCTGGCTACAGATGGGCAAGGACCTACTTTTTATACGACTTCGATATTTGACTGGTGCCTGGAGGCTTGAACAAACCAGGAAAGTGAATTAGGTTATTTGCCATCTTTGGTTGTATTCTTATCCATCAGTGTCACATTATTTCATTTGAAATTAAAATTTTAAATAAAGCTGGAATAAACCTATTCCATTGTATGCCTTTTGATAATTTTAAAGAATTTACTGCCAGCAGTAAAAATCTTTATACTACTTTTGGACACAAAACTTTTTAAGGTGTTTGTAACAAAAGTCAGAATTTCTTTTGCTTTAGCAATTTTATTCATTTAGATTAATTATCATTATGATTCTGAGAAATACAATTTTTAAACAGAAGACAGAAGCAATTATTCTTACTCTAAAGTGCCTTATTCTCATGAACTTAAATATAAACCACAATCATATATGTGTTCAGGGATTTAAAAATAAATGTTTAAATATATATAAATTTATCAACATTAAACCCATAATTCATTCTGTAAAAGTCTAGGAAATTATGTTAAAGAAAGGATATAGGCTTGCTCACAAAGGTATCCACTTTCTCATACAGTCTTATTTATCTCCTTCCAAATTTTTCTTACCTCCTGGCAACCCTTCCCTCTTGAGTTCATGTTAATAAAAATTGGAAATTCTTCATTAAAAAGAGAAAGTTTTGTGATATTAATAAATGTATTTACTCAGAAGCCTGTGTTTTTGAGAAACTAAAGACTAAAAAATAGCAGTTATAAAACAATGAACTCCTAAAAATAAGAATTAGATTGTTTCTGATGTTTTAGAGAAAATAATAATACCTAACATTTACTGAGTGTTGACTGTCTGCCCACCACCGTTCTAAGCACTTAGTATATAATGAGTCATCTAACTTTTACAATAGGAGAGGAAACCTAAGGCACAAAGCAGTCACTTGCCCAAGGTCACAGAAGTAGGAAACAGTAGAGTTGTGACCCTAGCCCACATAGTCCGGATCCAGGGCCTACACTCTTTAATGAGTATGCTACTTCAGTTTCTGACAGTATGATAACTGGGGACATGTAAGTAGAAAGTTTCAGAAGCACCTGAAATACAGCATTTTAAAGACAAGCTTTACGTGGAAAAGTAAATCAGCTAAAGATGACTCCTCTCCAGTAGTTTCAACAACAGTGATGCTGTCACATCTGTATTAGACAACAAGCTCCTTGAAAACAGAAACCATTTCTTACTCAAATTAGTATTCCCAGTACAGTGCTTAGCGTAAACACTTAATATCGACCAAGTAAATAAACAAACTTCATTCACTACCAGGTTCTGAGAGCCTTTAAGTCACTTAAATGAACAGAACAAAACAAGGCTTATGCAAGTAGAAATGAGAGAAAACAAATAGTAAAATGACCGTGAGCATTAACAAGAATTTAAAGTTACAAGCCTTGAGCCAAAAATAAGATCCTTAATGAAACTATAATAAGACAATAAAATAATGTATTGTTCTTTGTAAGCTAGTGAAAAAAATGTATGTTTGAAGCATGAGAGGAATTTTCAGGAGAAGGGTCAATAGTTTTTTATGTAGTTCACCCACGAGCCCTATTAAGAAAGGTTTCTGATATCCTTGATGCCAGTTTATCTTCCTAGGCACAGGTTCACCTAAGCTAACAGCGTAGTACAGACTCGGGGGCACTCTGTAAGAGAAAACGTAGTTTAACTTGTTGACATAGAGCCTGCTAACAAAAAGAGGCAAGCAGCCATAGCAAAAGCAAAAATATCAGCTACTATCATTTTACTATGTGCAAGGAACTGTGATAAGAATTTCATGTGCATTATTTAGCTTAATCTGATCAAACAACTCTATCATACAGTTATGATTACCCACATTTTAGAAACGAAGAAGTAGTGTTAGAAAAGTGATTTGCCCAAGATCACACAAGTAGCCGGTGTCATGCTTCTACTGAAATAAAAGCAGGAAATAGGATCGTGGGCCATGATTAAAACTGAGGGTACAATCTCATTACAATCAGACAACATGACCATTTACAGTACTTTCTACCTTCTGACTTGTTCTTATAGAATATGTATACATGGAGTTTATTTGACTCAAGATTATGTCTGGATGATGACATGTTTGACATCTGTAATTCTATGTCTCTATGTAGTTGTGTATTTCCACGATTCACAGTTGATTCTCCAGTTCTGTTTTCCACTTTTTTTATTGTTATAATTTCCTCAAGAGCAGAAACCTTGCCTTTTATTTGTGTGTCTCCTTAGCATCCTAAATTGTGATTGTTCCGTAAAGGTTTCCCAAATGGTTAGATAATGCCAGCATTACAATTCATTTGTCCAAGAAAAAAATTACATGAATGAGGTTATCCATTTTATCGACAGCTAAATCTCCTAAAGAAGCAGTCTTATGGGTTGCTTTGTTTTTGTGCAAACTCAAAGGCACCAAATCTACAAACTAATGATTTTATTATGTCCATCCAATATAGGACTCATTTGGAATTCACTGATTTTGAAGTAAAACTCATTAGTATTTTGATGGTCACAAAAAGCAATACTTTCCCAGATTTGATCCTCTAGACAACTACTGCCCTTCTACAACCAAACACTACAGGAAAGAATGGTGACCTCACACCTGCTGACAAGAGCCAAGGCTGAGTGGGGAGCCAAGATGCACACCCTCAGAAGGCTGGAATCAGGTACCTGGACATCCTCACCCGGGTGATGTCAGAGACGCCCAGCAGGGAGCAGGACTTTCATCCCCCAAAGCCAATCCTGAGTCCGCACCAGGGGAAGCTGGCCTTGCACTCCCCTCTGCAGTAACAGCAGCTCCACCCCCTCCCAGGGATGGAGTCAGAGGAGGCACTTCCTCTGGTGGCCCCGCAGTGATGAGGCCACCCCGCTGCGGTGACAATGAGGACCATGTAGTGAGCCAGAACTCCTACCCCTGCCCAAGTATAATAAATAGTCCCCCTTCCTTTGGGTGTCAGTGGGGGCCAAGGACACCTCCCCTGGCAATATAACAAGACGGTGCTCCCCCTTCTCGACCAGAGGAGTGTCAGCTAAAACAAGAGTTGTGAATAAGATCCAGAGTCTCAGAACATAAAATGTCCAGGTTTCACAAGAAAATCACTTGTTAAAGCAAGAACCAGAAAAACCTCAACTTGAATGAAAAAAGACAATCGAGATGCCAACACTGAGATCAGAGATGTTAGGATTATCTGACAAGGGTTTTAAAGCAGCCATGACCAAAATGCTTCCACAGAATTACAAACATGCTTGAAATTAATGAAAAAATTAGAAAGCCTCAGCAAAGAAAGTCTCAGCAAAGAAAAAGACAATATCAAGAAGAACTAGGGCCTCCCTGGTGGCGCAGTGGTTGAGAGTCCGCCTGCTGATGCAGGGGATACGGGTTCGTGCCCCGGTCTGGGAGGATCCCATATGCCGCGGAGCGGCTGGGCCCGTGAGCCATGGCCGCTGAGCCTGCGCATCCAGAGCCTGTGCTCCGCAACGGGAGAGGCCACAACAGTGAGAGGCCCGCGTACCGCAAAAAAAAAAAAAAGAAGAACCAAATGGAAATTTTATTTATTTATTATTATCTTTAATTTTTTTATTTTGGCCGTGCCACGCAGCATGTGGGATCTTAGTTCCCCGACCAGGGATAGAACCTGTGCCCCCCAGCAGTGGAAGCGTGGAGTCTTAACCATTGGACCACCAGGGAAGTCCCCCAAATGGAAATTTTAGAACTGAAAAATACAATCAATAAAAAGCTTGGTGGATAAGCTCAACAGCAGAATGGGGGTGGCAAAGGAAAGAATCAGTAAACTCACAGCACAATAGAAATTAATCTGATCAAGAGAGAAAAAACAGAAGGAAAAAAAAAGGCTCAGTGAAACTATAAAAAGATCTAACAGTATCATCAGAGTCCCTGGAAGGGTGGAAAACGCACTTGAAGAAATACTGGCTGAAAACTCCTCAAACTTGGCAAGAGGCATACATCTACAGAATCAGATTCCGTATAGGATAAACCCAAAGAAATCCATACCAAGACACATACATCACAATTAAACTTCTGAAAACTAAAGACAGAAAAAATCTTGAAAGCCACCAAAAAAAACTGACACCTTACCTATAGTGGAGAAACAATCAGAATGACTGAATTTACCATCAGAAACTATGCCAGTCAGAAGGATGTGGCACAATATTTTTTAAATACTAAAAGTAAGGAACTGTCAACACAGAATCTCATACTCAGCAAAAAACAAATCTTCAAGTATGAAGGGGAAATAAAGACAATCTCAGATGAAGGAAAGCTTAGACAACTGGACACCCACAGACCTACCCTAAAACAATGGCTAAACAAAATTCTCTAAACAGAAAACATCAAAAAGGAAACTTGGAACCTTAGGAAGGAAGAAAATACATGGTAAGTAGAATATTGACAAATACAAAAGACTTCAAGAGTTTTATATTATGTTTGATGGTGGAAGCAAATACTAAAACAGTCTGATGTGGTTCTAAATATATGTAGTGGAATATATAAGACAATTTATTACAAATGAGGGAGGGAAAAGGGGCAAAAACAGAGGTAACAGGCCTTGCAATCCCCTAGGCAATCTTCTGGCATCACAGTTGGGGAGCTGTGACCCACAGTTGGAGAATCAATAAGCTAAGTATGCAACTAGTGCCCAATCTGTCTTTTTTAAGATAAAAGAAGTACTAGCAGAATCTGCCAAAAGCAAGCCCTATTCAGAAGGTGACAGATTCTCATACTAAAGTAGGTGGAGTAAGAGTTTGACCCATTAATGTTTCCAACTATGATGACTTTTCTCTTTCCACAGGCCGATTATTTAAAGAGAAATCAATGGAGATTTTAAAATTTAAAATCCTCAGTTTCGTCAAGTCCCATAGTTTTTTGAATTTCTCGAATTCCTGTACATTCACCATTTCTGATGATTAGTCAGTGCATGACAGCTGAGTTTTAGCTGCAATTTTATCACACTTTTCAAGAATAATCATTTCAGAAAAAAACACTTCCAACAAGAATAGAATCTTATTTATATTTCTTTCTTCTTAAATTTTTTAAACATCTTTATTGGAGTATAATTACGTTACAGTGGTGTGTTAGTTTCTGCTTTATAACAAAGTGAATCAGCTATACGTATACATATACCCCCATATCCCCTCCCTCTTGCGTCTCCCTCCCACCCTCCCTATCCCACCCCTCTAGGTAGTCAAAAAGCACCAAGCTGATCTCCCTGTGCTATGCAGCTGCTTCCCACTAGCTAGCTATTTTACATTTGGTAGTGTATATATATCCATGCCACTCTCTCATTTCGTCCCAGTTTACCCTTCCCCCTCCCCATGTCCTCAAGTCCATTCTCTAGTAGGTCTGCATCTTTATTCCTGTCCTGCCCCTAGGTAGAACCTTATTTATATTTCTTATAGGAAATATATGTTAGAAATTTAAATTTCAGACTTCCCTGGTGGTCCAGTGGTTAAGACTCCATGCTTCCACTGCAGGGGGCACGGGTTCAATCCCTGGTAGGAGAAGATCCTGCATGCTGCGTGGCGCAGCCAAAAAATAAAAAATATTCTTTAAAAAATTTAAATTTCATTAAAAGTGTGGTTTCTTGGACATCATTTTTCCCTCTGGATAGGCAACTGATGTGGAAAGATACTGTTTGGGTGAGTCAGGAGACTTTTTTCCAGTGATGAAAGCTGCGTGCATCTCAGTTTTCTTATCTATAAAACAGTAATACAGAGATAACACATGAGCTGCTGAATGAAATGAAATATACAAGCCTAAGCTTTAAAAACAAGAATTTTATGAAAATGTTAAGATAACACATATGCTCATATCAGGGAGAATATTTTATATTTGGTAAATGCAGAATATTATCTTTTATTGGTTTACAACCTACCTTATTCTAAAGGTAACTATTCTAAAAGACTATTTCTCCACCCAAACTTCTCTCTTAAATAGGAGAGCGGGCTTCCCTGGTGGCACAGTGGTTGAGAGTCCGCCTGCCGATGCAGGGGACACGGGTTCGTGCCCCGGTCCGGGAAGATCCCACATGCTGCGGAGCGGCTGGGCCCGTGAGCCATGGCTGCTGAGCCTGTGCATCCGGAGCCTGTGCTCCGCAACGGGAGAGGCCACAACAGTGAGAGGCCCGCGTACCACAAAAAAAAAAAAAAAAAAAAAAAAGGAATAGGAGAGCAAAAAGTAATGGATTAAACTGACACGCCATTGTAAAGCAATTATACTCCAAAAAAGATGTTAAAAAAAAAAAAAAAAGTAATGGATCGGCTTTCTTCTATGCTTAACTGTTTTCAATAGAGGCCTTAAAGTAGATCTAAGGCTCACTAAACAATATGTGATATGATACAAGCACATCATGAAGACTCTTTATGAATCTTAAGATTCTGTATGAACATGAAACATTTTATTTGTACAGAAAATGCTTTTAGAGATGTTCTTTTATTCTCATTTAAAGTGTTCTGAATATTTCTTTAATTTCTCCTAGAATTCATTCTTCCATAAGTCATCTATAAATAGCAATGTGTGGATGAAAGAGTATAAAGTTTATTAAGCCTTTATAAAAAAGATAATGCCACAGAGAATGGCAAAAAGTCAACATACTGATCACTAACAAATACCAGGGAGAAACTTGCATCTTCCTTCCAGGCAGCTAGTAGGCAGGGATCTTGGACTTCCAGCTTCTAGAACTGTGAGAAATAAATTTCTGTTGGTTAAGACACCTATCTTGTTACAGATACCTGAACTAAGACACCCATTCTTAGTAGTAAAGCTCAACCATAATTCTGTGATACCTTAGGATGTTGCCTTTTATTCCAGAATGTATTGCAAAGTTCCCATATCAAAATTAAACTTATCTTCATCCTAAAAACAAATTTCTGCTATTCAAAAGGAATGGGAACCCATTCAGTTCTGTGGGGATCAGATACCACAAAGTCAAGTACCGCCTACAACCCACAAAAATTATATTGAAATAAGTGGATAAAATTTAAAATAAAAAGTCCTTATAACTGGGTTAGAGTTTGTGTTACATATACCATCAAATAATTAAATCCCACATGAAAATAAGAACAAACCTTAAACTTACCCTTACTGTAAAGGTAAGTTTTGTGGACCACACACATACACACACCCTAGTTTTTCAAAAAGAAGACCAGAGGCAGGCGTTGCGTTCTCCTGCACTGCTAAGCCCTTGGCACACCAAAAGCCTGGTATGAATCCAAGCCCAGGATCCGTTACTCTATTCTCTTCCTCTATTCCTAACACACCTCCATACATTTAACAAGTATTTGATGAGCACTTACTATATGCCAGGCACTTTTTAGGTGTTGGGAAGAAATAAGAACAAAATCAGACACACTCCCCATTCTTTTAGATATTACAGATAATTAAAGGAGATAGACGGTAATCAAGAAATTAAATATAAGTCAATTTGGAACAATGGTGTTGGTTATGAATGAGAAATACATGGTCCTACAAGATTATAAACCAGAGGGTCTAACCATATCAAAGAGGCCCAAGAAGCCTTCTCTAAGATGTGACACTTGAGCTGAGATCTGTAAGTAGGTGTTAATGAGACAAGCAGGGGAAGGAAAAGCCCAATACAATGGAGCCCAAGTGAAATGTGAATTGGGAGTTAACAATGGTTGAATAATTCCTGCCATTTAATTAAGTAGAATGTTTTCTGCTCTTTTCCTTTTATGTGTTGCATTCATTCGTTTTTTTAAATTTATTTATTTATTATTTACTTATTTTTGACTGTGTTGGGTCTTCGTTGCTGTGCACAGGCTTTCTCTAGTCGTGGCAAGGGGGACTACTCTTCGTTGTGGTGCGCAGGCTTCTCACTGCGGTGGCTTCTCTTGTCGTGGAGCACAGGATCTAGGCACGTGGGCTCAGTAGTCGTGGCTCGCGGGCTCTAGAGTGCAGGCTCTACGGTAGTTGTGGCACACAGGCTTCGCTGCTCCGCAGCATGTGGGATCTTCCCAGGCCAGGGCTCGAATCCATGTCCCCTGCCTTCGCAGGCAGATTCTTAACCACTGCGCCACCAGGGAAGTCAATATTCATTCATTTATTCATTTAATTTGTTAAAAACTTTGTGGGTTTCTTAAAAGTAATAGAGGCATCAAAGAATGAGGATCAAACATGACAGCAGAAGTATAGGCAACAAACGTAAAAACAGACAAATGGGATTACATCAAACTTTAAAACTTCTGGGCATCAAAGGAAACAATCAACAGAGTATAAAGGCAACATACAGAATGGGAGAAAATACTTGCAAATCACATATCTGATAAGGGGTTAATATCCATAATATATAAAGAGCTCCTACAACTCAACAGCAAAACCAAATAATCAGATTTTTTAAATGGGCAAAGGACTTGAATAAAAAATTCTCCAAGGAAGATACACAAATGGCCAACAAGCATATGAAAAGATGTTCAACATTACTAATAGTAAGAGCAATGCAAACCAAAACCACAATGAGGTGTCAACTCACACCCATTAGGATGGTCACTATCAAAAGAAGAGAAAGTAACAAGCGTTGGTAAGGATGCAGAGAAATTGGAACGCTGTGCACTTAACATTCTGGTGGGAATGTAAAATAATGCAGCCATATGGAAAACAACATTGAGCTTCTTTACAAACTTGAAAATAGAACTGCCATGTGATCTGTCAGTCCCACTCTTGGGTATATATCCAAAAGAATTCAAAGCAGGATCTCAAAAAGATAGTTGCACACTCATGTTCACTATAGCATTATTCACAAAAACCAAGAGGCAGAAGCAAACCAAATGTCCACTGACCGATGAATGGATTAAAAAAAAATGTAGCCTATACATACAATGGAAAATTATGAAGCCTTAATAAAGAAGGAAATCCTGCCATATGCTACAACATAGATGAACCTAGAGGATGTTACGCTATGTGAAATAAGCCAGTCACAGAAAGAGAAGCACAGTATGTGATACCATGCATATGAAGTTTCTAAGAGTCAAAATCCGGGGCTTCCCTGGTGGCGCAGTGGTTGAGAATCTGCCTGCTAATGCAGGGGACACGGGTTCGAGCCCTGGTCTGGGAGGATCCCGCATGCTGCGGAGCAACTGGGCCGGTGAGCCACAACTACTGAGCCTGCGCGTCTGGAGCCTGTGCTCCGCAACAATAGAGGCCACGATAGAGACCCGCGCACCACGATGAGGAGTGGCCCCTGCTCGCCGCAACTAGAGAAAGCCCTTGCACAGAAACGAAGACCCAACACAGCCCAAAAATAAATAAATAAATAAATTTAAAAGAGTCAAAATGCTAGAAACAAAGTAGAAAAGTGGTTGCCAAGAGCTGTGGAGAAGGAGGCAGGGGAATTGCTTTTTAATGGATACGGAATTTCAGTTTTCTAAAGTGAAAAAGTTGTAGACATCTGTATAACAATGTGAATATACTTAACACTTCTGAACTGGACACTTAAAAATGATTAAGATTATTAAAAAAAAAAAAAAAAAAAAAAAAGTCAGGGACTTCCCTGGTGGCGCAGTGGTTAAGAATCCGCCTGCCAATGCAGGGGACACGGGTTCCATCCCTGGTCCGGGAAGATTGCACATGCCGCGGAGCAACTAAGCCCATGCGCCACGACTACTGAAGCCCGCACACTTTGAGCCTGTGCTCCGCAACGAGAAGCCCCACTTGCTACAACTAGAGAAAGCCCAGGCGCAGCAACGAAGACCCAACGCAGCCAAAAATAAATACAATTAAAAAACGAAAGTCAGTCTCACCTAGTCCCTAAATAGCATGCTACCAAGCACCAATTTGACTGAATTCCAATATTAACATAAATTTAATTAAAATAATAAAGCTGTATCTCAAAACTTTTTTAAAATGAGGATCAAGAAAACTCACTGAATTATTGAAATGTCATTGTTGACCTCTAAGAATGTTGGAACAGCACTGAAATCAAATAGTTTGACAATTCTCTAGAAAAACTGAGGTTTTCATACTCAAAACCTCATGGAATTCGGCACATTCTAGGCATTCTGGGCTGTCATTATGATCGTGCAAGTTGTGTCTGCATCCAAGTCTCTGGCCAAGGCGGCTGGATGAAATTCAGGCTTCACTCTGCCTCAAAGCCAGCACCCACAGGGCTGCATCCACCGAGGTGGGCGGGTGCACCACGTGGTTCTTTGGCTATCTGGCTGGTAGGCATTCATACTCATTTCTCAAGGTGTAGCTGAATTTCACCTCTGTGGAGACCTCCCTGAGACCTTCCGTGTCCTTGGCCCTAAGCGACACATGAAGTTGTATGACAATCATCGGCAGGTGGGTCTCTCTAGCGAGACCGAGTTTACTGAGGGCCTCTGTTCTGTGTCCATATGGTTAGTCCAGGCACCTGGTACTCAGGAACGTGTTCAGTGATGGTCATGGAGTTAAGATGGCTCTTGAAGGAAAATTCAAGGGGGAGGCAGGAAAAGTGGAGAGCTACAGATGAAATGTAGGAAGGAGACTAGAAGTGGGAGAGGTGTACAGGCAGCAACGCCAATGGCTCTGAGTGGAACCATTATAATGCTGGATCAAACATAAGGTACAACAGATGTACAAAGCAGGATCTTTGCATCTATGGATTACTGCAGACTTTCTCACAACCTTGTCCTATGCTGGGCACATGACAAGTGAAAAGAACCGACCTTCTCACGGGTAAGGAGGCTGCCCCTCCTCCCACCTCTTTATGGGCTGCAGGAGCTCATGCTCAGCCAAGTTCTTGTCATTCAGAAAAGGGGGAGTTCTTGTAATTCAGAAAATTCAGCTTCGTTTTGCCATGGTTTTCAGGTCTGAAACCAAAATTTTACTGGTGTTTCTACCAAATCACAACCCGTGACTGAGTCTCAGCTCTCACATGATTCCCATTAGGTACTTTTTTGGTGAAAGTTCTAACAAGCAATACAACTGCAGCCGATCAAGAAATCAAGAGGGAAAAATAAAGCAAAGAGTCTGGATTTCCTATTCCAAGGATATTCAGCTTCTGAAAAATGGAGTGTCAGCTCTGAGCCTTCCTTCCCAGAGTGGGTATTTTCTCCTTGGAACTCAGATCTTACTGTTCTTGGGTATAAAGGATTAACCTGATATACTAGGTTTGAGGGATAAGTGATTGTATGAGTGACAGGCTAACTTCTCGATGCCAAAATTTCATGGTATGTAAATGAGAATGTACAGAAAAAGCAGACTACACACAAAGAATCTGCAAATCCAAGTCCTGCCAAGAGCCCAGAGAATTCTGTGAACTTAAAAAGACTGTGTCAGGGGCTTCCCTGGTGGCGCAGTGGTTGAGAGTCCGCTTGCCGATGCAGGGCACACGGGTTCGTGCCCCGGTCTGGGAAGATCCCGCATGCCGCGGAGAGGCTGGGCCCGTGAGCCATGGCCGCTGAGCCTGAGCGTCCGGAGCCTGTGCTCCGCAACGGGAGAGGCCACAGCAGAGAGAGGCCCGCGTACCGCAGAAAAAAAAAAAAAAAAAAAGACTGTCAGAAGCACAAGCTAGTACTGCACAGGTTATAATTTCTTGCTCTGCGTTGTGTCCTCTGCATTGTCTAATGCACGTAAGCAAAGGAAACAGATAGTGGATGGGCCATTTCTTTTCTTAATAACATTAAAAAAAAAAGAAAAAGTAAGCCACATATTATCAATTGTGTGACCTTATTAGTTTACCTGCAATAAAGTGCCCAGGAAGTGCAACCTGTAGTTCTTAGCAGTCCAGAAGTTTCCTGGAGTTTCACACCAAGAACAATCTCCAACTTAACACCTAGCCTGGAGCAGAGGAAATTGGGCCAGGTGATTTAAATTCTACCACAAATGCTGTTTTACACAAGGTCACTGCTCAACTGACAACACACTATGATAATGCAAACATGGCATCTGCCACAGGAAGAAAGCTCAGTGCTTTGAGAACGAGAAAAAGCAGTTAAATTCACGGCTTTGCATTTCAGGGGTATCAGGACCTTCTGGAGGACGCATTTTTCTACACACAAGAGCAAACTGAATACTGTCCCGTGTGGCTTTCCTCTACTTTCATCTCTACAGTAAATGCCTTTTCTATGAAGAGCTGCTGGCTGATGGGGAATCAGAGGCCATCAGTATGTTGGTGGCATTTCCTAAACAAATTCTGAGCTAGTTGGAGGAGTCCACAGTGACCTCCAAAGGCAGGCTATCCAGGGGGGGAGCCGGGCCATGAGCAAGGAAGGCTGTCCATTAACGTTGTTCACGGCCCATAAGGTTGTACCTTTAATTAGATTAGACAAGAGTATATATTATATATGCTAGGCTGTTAAGCAAATAAATACGGGTAAGGAAATGACAACCCACAAAATTATATGGCTTGTTTTAACCACCACTCGCCACTCAGAGTGAGTAGCTTTTCTTCTGCTTATGCCAGGGCAAACCAGCTACTCTGGCGCTGTCGGTGGGAGTAATGATCCCCTTTACTCTGCAAAGCAAGTAAGAAACAAACAGCAAATAACAGCAACCCTCAGGACCCAGAGACACGTCAGAAAGAGTCACTCGGGGGCGCGGGGGGGCGTCCAAACCGATTTGTTGGTCCCGTATCTCTAGTTCAGGTAACGGCTCTCCGGCCTCCGGCTCCAGGTGGAGGCAGGAAGTCTCAGCGTGGCGGGGAAGAGGCGCGAGCTGCCCCGCGCTGGCGGGAGCCTCCCCGCCGAGGGAGCTTGATCGCGGACCGAGGGGAGTCCGGGGTCTCGCGGGAGGACGCAGACGCAGCCCGGGGCTGGGAGCCCCCTCGCGCGGGCCTCCCCGAGGCGCCCCCGCCGCGGGTTTTCGCGCACGTGGCCGCGGGCCGTGCCGCACTCCCCCTCCTCGCGGTCTCCCGGAGCGGCCCGGGCGCTCGGCGGCGGGCGGCGGGCGGCGGGCGGCGAGCGGCGAGCGGCGAGCGGCGGGCGGCGGGCGGCGGGGGCGGGCCTGCGAGCAGGGCTTCTGGCGGCTTTCCAGGTCGGCGCACTAATACGGGCGATGAGGCTTCGCGGCTCCAGTCTGACTGACGCCGACTGGGGCCGCGGCTGCCGCCGCCGCCGCTGCAGCCGCTGTCTCGGTCCCCGCCGCCGTCGCCGGGCCCTGCAGGCGCTGGGCGCGCTCAGCCAGGTGGTGAGTGCGCGGCTTTCGGAGCGGGCGGCCGGGGCACCCACCGCGGGGGAGGGGACGCGGCCAGACCTGGGTGGGGGTGGGGGGGTAGGGATGAGCGGCCCCGCGGGGAACAGGTAAGAGCAGCCCTCCCCGGCGCGCGCTGGGCGTGTGCGTGTGTGGATGCGGGTGCGGCGAAGTTTTTCTTCCACAGGAAAGTCTTGGAGGCTCTTTGGTGTGTGGCTTGGCTCTTTGTACTCTCCATCCCTGTATTTCTTGATGGGGCCTGTTTGGGGTGGGTCGGGGTGGGCGAGAGGCCGGAGGGGGCAGCTCCGGGGAGACGGCCGCGCGCCTTCCTCTCGGCTGCGGCCGCGGGGGCCACCGGCACCTGGGACCTGTCAGAGGATGCTTGGCCCGCGGCGGGGGGCAGGGATGGGCGCTCGCCGTCAGCCCCCGGGCTGGGTACCGCGAGGGGCCGAGCACCGAGGACAGGCGCCGTGGAGACCCCGATTTGCCGCTGAGTAACTGTTTGCTGTGGCCGGAGGGGGAGGACAGTGGAGAAGTCGGGGTGCGGGGTAGTATATGTGACTCCGCTGGCCTCCCAGGCCTTGTATCTCGTAGGGGTTTTTTACTCTGCTTACCTTTGAGACACGCGAAGTGAGCAAAAAGAAAAAAAGAAAAGTTAGGAATGTTGTTCAAGTGTCTCTGCGCTAGCGCTTGGATTGTGTTGGGAGCTGGGGTGTTTGTCTTTTCCTTCGCCTGCCGTTCGGTGCCAACTCTCCGCAGAGGGGAGGAGGGCGAGGTGGGGAACAGATACAGGAGACTTACTGACGCCAGCATTGTGATCGGAAAGGAGCAGCGCGGGGCGGCGGCGGGGGGACGGGACACAGTTTTATGGATGGCTAATCGCTGACAAGTCTTCCCGTTACTATGCCTTCCTCCTCCCACTCTTGACAGTGGAAATTTGAAATGATAGTTTAGAAATACTCCGTTGACTTGTTTCTGGGCTGGAACTGGTACGCGTGAGAAATAACGTACAAATGATGTAAATCGACTTTGGGAATAAAATTGCACGTAAATCCTTTGCCCAGTAATTCACAGTCGGATACACACCCACAGGACACTGTGGATTGCTTTTAATGGATCCAATTTACAAGTGCCGTTTCAGTGGCTTGCCAGATTTCTCGGATAATCTTTTGGAAGCGTTGTTGAACAGGAATAATAGAGAATAGCTGTAAAGTCAAAAGGCATTTAATAATGCTACCTCCTTGGCCATAATTGAGCCAAGCATTTGGGCATCCTTCTGGGTGAGTGACATGTTAATCCTACAGGCATATCTTCTGCCTTGGGATTCCTGTCGGTGTCAGGGAATGCCACTGGATGTTTACATTTTAGAAATAGTGATCTATATTTAAAAAGGAAGTAAAAATAAAATCCAAACACATTCTCCTAACTCTAAATAGACAGTTCAATACGTAAGTGTTCCTATATTTGTAGGAAACCATGAGCAGGATTTTGGACCGCTCTCAAGCTTGTGGTTATCCAAGAAGGATACTGCAGATAAGAAAATGATGTAATCATTTATAAATAAGGAGCATTTAAAATATATTATGATAGAAGCTTCAAATAATATATCAGAAAAAGAACTTTTAGTGGCAATGATCGCCTTCATTGATGGCGAGACTGCTGTCTTTAGCAGACAGCCTTCAGCTTGTTAATCTGTTCTGACACAACCAACTCCCATTTTTATGCTTGACTGGCTGTCTTTGCCAGAGCTGTTTTTTGCTTGAACTCTGCGGTTTCAAGCTATGTTTAAGAGAATGCCAACATATTCTTGATCTGAGCAAACGCATTTTTATCACTACAGTGTTTGCTAAAAATCAAAGACATAAACAAATCTTAGGTTAAACCTCTAAGTACTTTGCACTTCTCACATCTTTGTCATCAGTCTTATAAAGTCAGCATGAGCTATTTGACTTTTCTCCTTTTAAAATCTTTTCTTTTTCTTATATATCCCCAGTTAATGAGTAATCAGAAAATATTCACAGATGTCAACTACTATATCTCTGATTGCCCAAGACCATGGAATGAGAAAGAGGAGGGGTTTTTGTTGTTAATGAAACATTGCTAAGGATTCTAGAAGTAATAAACAACTGGTAAATTTGTTTGTCCTTTCTAATCATGTGGTCAGTTGGAGGAGAAAAAAAATCTGTCAAGAAATTATTTCATAAAGATTAAAATATTCAATTTCAATTTTACAAATAGTTTAATTCTTTTTAATAGTTCAATTTCCATTGCCACATTTGGAGAGTTGGTGTTTAATAAGTGGTCACTATAGCACTTAGACAACTAACTAGTTTATATCTGACATTCCCTCTGCAATAAATAAAACAGCAATTTCATCATGTTTGGCTTTAATATGTTGGAAATAATACTTATCCACAAAATATACTCTGATACAAGGCAAGCTAAAAGTTATGAAAATGAAGAAGTTTTTTTTTTTTTAATTCGCAAAACATACTACCTTGAATTTTAAAGTTCTAACGAAGCTTAGTGCAGATTTTCTGCTTATCACTTCTAACATTTAATGAGGAATTCAGAAACAGGGAATAGTCCAGAATAAAACAGTAAATGCAGCCGTACATTGAAAGCATGAATCTCTTCAAATAGTTGTAATTCTAGGCTGTTGGATTTATATTTCCTTGGTTACTGTTGCCAGTGAGTTGAAAAGTTATTCTAAAGGGGCAAAAAAAGCAAACAGTAAATTCGTAAGTAGTTATAACAGTATGAGCACCTTAGAATTTTTTTTTTCTGTTAATCTAGTAAATGTTCATGTCATGAGTAGGGCCATAACAAAAAATACATAAATATCCCTTGGCCATAAACTAACATTTTAAAATAAATATTCCGATAAATGATGTCTCTTAAGAAACGTGAGCTAACTACATTTAAGATTTTAAGATGTTTGTTAGCGTTAGAAGCCATCAGACCCGTGGAAGCTGGATGTTCTTCTTGCCAGTGGACCTCGGCCTGACACTTCCTACCCCAAACCATCCTGAACACCACCCACTACTCTCTTTTTGCATCAGCCTTGAGCTGACCCTAGACCACTTTTCCAGGCTTATCTTCCCACCCCTTCCATATTTTATGCTGCAATCAAAATAAAGAATTGTGATTTCCCCTGCATACCCTGGCTTTCCTCTCCTCTGCACGTTTCCTCATGCTAAGGCCTAGAATGCCTTCCCCTGCTTCCCGACCTCTCACCAAATCCACAGACCTATCAGCATCTTCCTCATCTTTAACGGCCCTGTCCAGGTGTGTCCTCCTTTGAGCGCCTGTGGCTCCTGACCTTTTGCACTCTTGCGCATCTTGTCTGCTATTGAATTACTCATATGCTAATTTATTTCTTCTCCTCAGACAATCCTTTCAAGATCTGTGAAGGAAAGGACTGTGTTTTTATCTATCGTTTTCATTCCCTTCATGCCCACCACAGTGCCCTGCCTAGTGCTGTCAATAAATATTAATTAATTGACACGTCTTTCACTGAACCCATGGTCTCATCTGCAATAAAATCTGCAAAGGAGTTTCCCCTAAATGATAGGTCTTAAGGGTCCATCTTTCAAGAAGCCAGTGTTGAACTTGAGCTGAGAACGTGTTAAGAGGCTGTGGAGAATAAGCCCTCACCCCAGCCCAGTTGAGCCTCTTTCTCCTGAATATTGTGGCTGAGGATTACAGTCAGGAAAGCTTATATGATACTCTTATTGCATTAGCAATTTTCCATATCAGATTCACTAAATACACAATGGAAACCATTTAGCAAAAAAAAAAAAGACCGGATTTTTAATGTGATATGGCTACCACAGTGAAACTCTAATTCGATTCCACAGAAAATTGCTGACACGATATGCTGACCCCCTTCCCCCCGGCAATAGCCACAGAAAAATTGATACTGTTTTTAGTGTGCATGTTTCAAACTGTGCTCACAAAAGGAAAAGCCGACTGCTGCTGAGATGAGCTTCTGCTCTGGTCGGGTTGGATGTATAAAGAATCTTGTTATCAGTCTTGTCAGAGAGCTGAATCTCCCCTCTGTGCCTTGCTCATTACATTACCAAACCATACTGAATCCCATCTGAACGTGCATCGTATTCTGTTCAGTGGTTCAGAATGAATAGAGTTAATATAATGTAAAAAATATAATTTGTATATAAATATCATGCCTATATAATATAGTCCATTATACAGTTTTAGTTGGGAAATCTAATCAACTCAAACCAGTTTTTTAAGAACCAGAGAGACTATGACATAAAATTTAAATGCAAAACTTAAAATGAAAATGCATAAATATCGAGACAAATTATAAATGTGTGTATACAAAGCTGTATCACTTCAGAAGTCCTAAACACTGATGAAATGTTGGTTCTCCCCTTTCATTCCCTAAACCATATTTAATTCAAAGACAAAAATTTAACCCATGAAATCAGTGTAAAGGAGTCCTACAAAGTTCTGATTTTTCCAAAAAGACAGTTTTGATTTTCTTGTTCAGGGGGAAATACTAAATATCAAAGTCCCTCTCTTTCTCTCTCTCTCTCTCTCTCTCTCTCTCTCTCTCTCTCTCTCTCTGCGTCTCTCCTGATTATCTGATATCACTGGTGGGGATTATTTTTATATGTGAATTTTCCCTTAGGGAAATTTAATATTTCATATCTGACCACTTCCTTTCCCCCTTTTCACATTTAACTTTGAGGGACTGTACATAGGAAACGTGTATTCCTCAATCATGAAATGGGTTTAGGGCTGCAGTAGTGCAAAGCTGTCTTTGTTTACAAACACTGGGATTATCAGGGGTGGCCATCCAGTTTTCTCGCCACTGGACAGATAATCTGCAGAGTTCATATGTTCTCTGGGGGCCACCCAGCTGTGTTGATGGCCTTGGGGATTTGTTCTGAGACAACTTAGGGTTTGGAAGTGGTGGAGGTGTGAACATTCTGTGAGGGAGCAGCAGTTTCACCTGGCCGATTCCGAGAGCACATCCCCAGATAGAGGGGGCCGCGTGCTCTCACAAACCCTTCTTAACCCATGGGGTATCTTCTTCCATGTGGCCTAATATTTTTCTTTTTTAATCTGTTAGACTGCTTAGAAGCTGATCAAATGTAGATTTGCTTTAGTTAATGTGTGTGTGAGTCAGTTTGTTTTCACAAATTGCAGTTCATTGTGAAATAGGTAGTTGAGGTAGTTTATCAAAAAGCCTTTGAAGGATTTTGTCCTGAGCACTTAGGGGCTTTGGAAGGTTTAGAGCAGATTTGCAGATTTTTTTTTTTAAGGAGAGTTTGATGGATGGTAGAGTTCATCTAAAGTGCTGTGAGTTGCTTTCTGAGTACTTGTATGTAATTTAATTGACTTGGTGATAACACATTTCAGAAAATAACTCAGAAAAAAATGACAGATTCCATCAGGGTTCTCCATCTCTTGGTAGAATATTTGATATCTCCTATTATTCGCACTTGATTATAAATCTATTCATTCATCTTGCTTTTTTTCTTTGCTAAGAATCACACATGAGAGAATTGGAGTTTGGTAGGAGGAGGAAGGAGAAAGAGTAGGTCACTTAAAAGTTGGTGCATTAGGACAGTTGTGAGGATTGGAGGTGCCTGAGCTCGGGCAGAGGGTGCGGCAGAAAGCAGGTCGGCAGGTGCCGAAGGTGGACGTCACCTATTTGGGCTGGCTTTAGCAGTATTAGAGGCTACCTGTACTAGGAGTGGAGAGGGTCTTGGTGGGCTGGCCAGGGAATTTATCAGCACTTGCAACATTGTTTCTGTGAGAAAATGAATTCCAGTTTCCCGATGACCACACTGAAATGCACACGACTTGTTCATAAAATGGGACCACCAGGAATTAATGACGTGAGTGATTATTATTAATGATATGATTATTAGAAGCCAATGAATGTGAAAAATGAGAAAATGTTATAAACTAAAAAGATTTTAGGGCTTCCCTGGTGGCGCAGTGGTTGAGAATCTGCCTGCTAATGCAGGGGACATGGGTTCAAGCCCTGGTCTGGGAGGATCCCACATGCCGCGGAGCAACTAGGCCCGTGAGCCACAACTACTGAGTCTGCGCGTCTGGAGCCTGTGCTCCGCAACAAGAGAGGCCGCGATAGTGAGAGGCCCGTGCACCGTGATGAAGAGTGGCCCCCGCTTGCCACAACTAGAGAAAGCCCTCACACAGAAACAAAGACGCAACACAGCAAAAATAAATAAATTAATTAAGAGTTAGGACTTCAACATATTCATTAAAAAAAAAAAAAATTTTAGGTCCCAAGTGCTTTTCTTTCACTTGTTGATGCCTTTATATCTTTCTTGCCTGATTTCCTAGGGGTAGTAGGATTTCATTTTTAGGAGCAGAAGTTGGATCAGATGTTTGTCAGAGACAAACCTTGTGTACATAAATGCTTCCCTTAGGATTTATTAGTTATTATGTGTTTACACAAAGTAGTCGTTGGGTGTTGGATGTTTGCAAACAATGGCAAGTTGGTATCTGGGTGTTATTTCAAAGGATGACACCTTCTTTGTGTCATCATTGATCTAAATTGATTGCAAATATTCATTTAAAAAGGTTAAAAAATACTGTATTGATTATGTTTTGGGGTCATAAAATGTGATTTTGTGGATGTAGTAGTTGCTCTAGAAAGTGGGACTGATACGCTTGGTCATTCATTCAACATTATTTACTCTGTGCCTTTTGTACCTACACTGCCTGTGAGGCCCCAAACCAGGCCGTCTGGACCATATAAAAAGGTAACCATGGGCTTCCCTGGTGTCACAGTGGTTAAGAATCTGCCTGCCAATGCAGGGGACACGGGTTCGAGCCCTGGTCCAGGAAGATCCCACATGCCGTGGAGCAACTAAGCCCATGCGCCACAGCTACTGAAGCCTGCACTCCAGAGCCCGCGAACCACAACTACTGAGCCCACGTGCCACAACTACTGAAGCTCGCGCGCCAAGAGCCCATGCTCGGCAACAAGAGAAGCCATTGCAATGAGAAGCCCGCGTAATGCAAAACAAAGAGTAGCCCCCGCTCGCCGCAACTAGAGAAAGCCCGGGCGCAGCAACGAAGATCCAAAGCAGCCAAAAATAAATAAATAAATAAATTTTATTTAAATAAAAAGTAACCACATAAAGTAGCATAACAAAATAAAATCCTGGTATCCAGGATTTCTTAGCCTAATTAGAGAGAGAGAGAGAGGTCAGGAAAGCAGATATCAAATTGTTTATCCAACAGTCAAGTTTTTTTATACAAAAAATTGACCTAGTTGAATTTCTCTAATTTTTCCTGGTTAGAATTCCATTTTAACTGTGTGTGAATTTTGAGTCACTCTTGACAAGGATAATTAGGATGGTATTATATGGGGCTCAGGACTCTAAACAGAGATGAAATAGAAGGCATAATGGGAATAGAGATTCTGGTAGTAAGTCCCTGTGAGAATTTAAGGATGCTGAGGTCATCCCTGAGCCTGGAATTTAAGGATGATGAGGGTATCCCTGGGCCTTTACCGCTCTGATTTTCCCAGTTACCCTCTACTGGCTGAGGGAGTTTGCATGGCCCCTCCTACAGGAAACCTTCCCCAGCCCTTTTAATAACAGTTATAATAATGCACCTGTCACCTGTCTGGTGATAATGTGTTTAGATTTCTGTTTCCTCCTGTAGACTGTAATATCTTACAGGAAACGGACCGTATTTTATCTTGAAATACCCAGTGCCTAGCACCATGTCTGGTTCATCATCGCTACTTGATAAATTTAGTTCTTCCTTCAACCATGTCCTTTTCTCTTCCCCTAAGATAGGTTGGGGTTTCATAGGGTAAAGAGGAAGGAAGGAGAAGCCATTTGGATTTTAATCTGTAGGCACAGGAGAACGATTCCATTTTGACCTGTGGTCAAAAAAGAAATACTAAAGGGTTTGAACAGGCAAATCACATAATCAAAGGGATGTTTGAAGGAAGGTGAAGACCAGTTGAAGTGACACAGTGCATCTGAACGCCCACATTCGCATCCGGCGAAGCTGGTGAGATGGTTGATACACCAAGAATGCCTTTGGCCAGTAAAAATCTGCGCTTACCCGAACAGCAGTGCATTACACAGCTCATTAGTGATTCTCCTCCATCGGTTTTTAATCTCATCCTTCAGGCAGCCTGTGGCCAGGAAACTCAACTTCCCACAATACATGCACATCAATAAAACGTTTTAAATTGCCCACATCATTTTTAAAAACATTTAAAATTTTCTTCACAGCCATTGAACACTTTGCAGGGTTTCAAGTACAGGTTGGTGTTCTCTGTAACATCACCTTCAGTAGACAGACTGTTACATGCACAGGAAGGAGGGGACATGTTATGTAATTCTGCCCTTCAGAAGAATTTATCGTATCACGTCAGCACAGTAATGGGTTTCAGGTCAGCAGTTAGACTGATTACATAGGGCTTGATAATAAAATAGTTCATGTTACTGATAGAACTGGATTTTACCTTTATTCATGCAACATTTGTTGTAGTCCAGACCTGGTGCTAGGCTGTACTGACCACCCCGTGGCACTGCCTGTGCCCTTTAGAAGGAGCTTGACATCTCTGGGGAAAACAGGTAACACATATACAGAGTCAGGAGTGATGGTGCCACCGTGAAGGTCTGTGCCAGGTGCTGGGGAAGCCCAGAGGCGCTGTGCAGGCCGATTCGTGCTGCTCTCTGGGGCCGCAGGGAAGGTTTCCAGGAAGCCGCCTTCCAGCTTGGTCCTGAAGGAGGAGCAGGAGGTGGCTGCACACAGGCCTCCTGGGCAGAGGGGAGGGAGTCAAGGGCAAAGGGGGCGGGAACTAGTGAGGCTGGGAATGTAGTTGGGGAGGCCAGGTTGTGAAGAGCCTGGTTTGAAATTCAACGCCAAAAGCATCAAATCATACCCCACCCCTCAACGATATGTACTGTTGTTTTTTTATATCAAATACGCAAATACACACCCGGAGTAGAAATTTGGATACAAATATTTTAAAGCACAAACAAAGCACGTTTAATCCCCACCCCTGGAAATAGATACTGTGCATTTGGCTGCAGACTCACAGCAGGGTGTCACTCAGGACTCGGCATGACATCGCGTGAGGGCCCAACAGGGAGGGTGCTTGCTGGGGGGTGGGCTGCTGAGGTGGGAGGCACAGTTGAAGACAGCTGCCTGGAGTGATCCAGACTCACTGAGGACGTCCAGGGTGGGACCTGGCTAAGAAGTGTGTGGCAGGGCCCATCGCAGGATTCGGGGACCTGTGGGGTATGGGATGGAGGGAGAGGAAGGAATAGAATTTCTGTGGGATTGTTCTGGGTCAGGCGTAGCTCCTGGCTTCTAGCTTGGACTGGTGGTTAGAGGGTGGTGCTACCAGCACGAGGGGAGCACAGGGAGAAAAACGCTTTAAGAGGCATAACGGGATCTATTTCTTTCTCTTTTTTTAAATTAGTAAACTTTATTTTTTAGAGCCGTTTTAGGTTCACAGCAAAATTGAGTGAAAAGTACAAGAGATTTCCCGTGTACCTTCTGACCCCACACGTGCACAGCTTCCCCTGCTGCTGAGAGCCTGCACCAGAGCGTGGGCTTACAGTGTCACCCCAAGACCAGAGTTTACAGTAGGGTTCACTCTTAGTGTTGTGCGTCCTGTGGGTTTGGACAAGGTTATAACGACCTGTCTCCACCACTGTACTCTCCTGCTGAATGGTTTCACTGCCCTAAAAATACTCTGTGTTCCGGGCTTCCCTGGTGGTGCAGTGGTTGAGAGTCCGCTTGCCGATGCAGGGGACACGGGTTCGTGCCCCGGTCCGGGAAGATCGCACATGCCGCGGAGCGGCTGGGCCCGTGAGCCATGGCCGCTGAGCCTGCGTGTCCGGAGCCTGTGCTCCGCAACGGGAGAGGCCACAACAGTGAGAGGCCCGCGTACTGCAAAAAAAAAAAATCGTTTTAACCAGCAGACCCTTTCATCGAGGAAGCCTCAGGTAGTAAAGCCAAGCGAAGCAGGGCTGCTCTGGTGGACGGTGGTATCCACAGGGAGACAGAGTCCTGGGCCCCCCTCCCCTGGTGTCCGTCTTCCCCCGCCGTCCCTTGTCGCTGTGCCCGAGGCTCCCTCCAGTCTCCAGGATCCTGAGCAGCCCCCTTTGGAAACTGCACATAAGCAGCTCTGGAGCTCAGAGGAGGGGATGGTAGTTAACAGATGCAGTGACCTCAAACTCTTGGGCTTTTGTAGATTTGGTGACTGTTTCTTAATAGATTTTTTTTTTTTTTGATTTCCACTTGTTTGTTTGCTTGTTTGTTTTGGTCCCCTTCCTTGGCATCAAGCTGTCAGCTTTGATTTCACTTTGCTGTCCTACCTGCTAGTAGCACCTCCTCTTCCCTCTCCATTTGCTGCTCTGATTTGCTGTAAGCTTGGGAATCCTAGAAACATGCTTGTTGTTTAAACTGAGTCGAAAATAGTTGCAAATAGATCCTGTGTGATCTTTTTTGTACAGGCTTGATAACACATTTGTTTTGGCAGGTAGATCTCTTTTTTGTTTGTTGCTTGTTCTCAATTATCAGCAATTGTACAGAGGCAATTGCTGGATAGTCAAATTTTGTGCAGTTTCCATTCCGTCTCTGTCAGGGTCCATCTGTCTTCTCACCTTCCCTCTCTGTCTGTCTGATCCTGGAATTCTGGACGTATATAGAAAGTGTATATTATGGGCTCAAGAATTTCTTTTTTTTTAAATAGGTGTAGCATGGAACTTTATTTATTTATTTGGCCGCATGGTGCAGCACGCGGGATCTTAGTTCCCTGACCAGGGATGGAACCTGGGCCCCTCAGTGGGAGCAGGGAGTCTTAATCACTGGGCCACAGGGAAGTCCCTGGGCTCAGAAATTTCTATCCATCAGCTCTGCTGGGTGAATAGTAGCAGTTGAAGCTGATTAGGAAGAAAAATATGTCATATTGTTAATTCCTAATGAAATGCTGTTATGTTGAGATAGTTAAGACACTGTTTTTTTTCTTTGATGTGAACATTTATCCTCCCCTCCCTTTTTTCTTTTTCTTTGCCTCTGATCCATTCTTAGATTGTTTTTCTTTCTTTTTTTTCCCCTTTTTTTGGGGGGGGATACATTTTATTTGTACAGTGAGGTATGCATAAGGAATAAGCAGAAGTATAACTGTTAATAATAAAAAAAAAGTTGTCCTTACATAGTTTACAGTTTTCAAATTGTTTTTGTACACATCCTCTCAGTATGAAAGGTAATGGTTATTGTTTCAGTTTTACAGGGGAGAAAACAGGATTGAAGTGGTTAATTTGAAGGTCTCAGTTAATTAGCAATGGAGCTAACATTCAGACTCAAGTTTTCTTCCTCCAGTTCCTGTGTTTTCAATCCATTACATTATGTAGTCTCTTGTTCATGTAATCAGTAGTTAAACTGTGGGCCCTTCCAAACTTGAATAATAAAATACCACACTTGTGGGGAGGTATACAGTATTTCCAAGCATTTGCTGACAGTGTAAAGGATATAGGTTGGAATGCTAGAAGCTTATGCCAGTAATCTTCCCAAGGTAGTGTTGACATTCTCTTATAAGTGTTGTGAATTGCTTACTCTTACACCATGTTTAATCTTGCTCTTAATATTCAGAATACTACATGGAAAAAATATGTAGCATTCTAAGTCTACCTTAAAAGTGACCCACACCATTAGGTGTGTTCTTTAGATTCCCTCTGTCAACGTTTAAAACAAAAACGTAAGTGGTTTAGCCAGCAAAGTCAAATTTATTTGGGAATAACAGAAGAATTGCAGTTAAGGACATGCAAACTATGGAAAACTATAGGCAAGTCTGGAGAACAAAAGAGAGGAGCATTCTTTTATAGTGGAAATGAGGAAGTTGCGAAGGGCTGTTTTGAATGAAAGTTCACTGGAGGAGAGCGAGAGTTTGGGGTTGTTGTGACTTCTCATTGGCTGAGTTGCAGCAGTTTTTCATTGGCTGCTTTGTTGCTGGGCAAGGAGAAAATCTTCCTTCATCCTGCTGGGATATGTCTTTCTTCTTGATGGGGTCTATAAAGTAAGCTGCTATGAGAGCTGTCAGTTCAGGGCTTCCTGACTCCATTGTGAATGAGGTTTTCCTTTATTCATTTTCACACCTCTTTGCTGCTCTAATGCCTATTCTACTTCTCTTTTACAACATTTGGCATAAATAAAATACCACATAGGCAATGGAATAATAATTCTGTCTCCAAAAGAAATGGTAATGAGCAATAATAAAAAGTGTTTCTTGTCTCTCTATTTTAAGAAATAATTCTAAATCTCCAATAATTCTAATTCCAGAATAATTCTGAATCTGAAATTTAATAAATTATGTCTAACCAACATTGACATTCTGGCTGAAAAATAAAACTATATGAATGCCAAGAGAACTGTGTCTCAGTGACTTAAGTGAACATAGATTAAGACTTCTCACAGGCTTATTAAGCATAAGTTCCAATGACATCAGCTTACTTTAGCACTTCATATCATGAACACAAGGCTACCTAGTATAACCATGTCTTGGTTTAGGCATAATATATCACTTGTAGTTAAGGCCTTTATTTTACGTGAAATTCAGTATTAATATAAAAAGAAACCAATCTGCTGTTGGAGGAGTTGTGTTTTAAAGTGAGATTGAGTGTGTGCTTTATGTATTATGAAGGTTTTGATATATCTGTGAGCTTTTATTGGATGAGAATCAAGTGATCATATGTCACTTCCTCTGGACCACAGTATACCCAAATCCAGGAGTGATGATAAAAAATATATTTAAAAATTAACTTCAAATATTCTTGTACTTAGTTGTGTAGTATAAGGTGATGTTGTTTAACCCAATAATATTCCCATGCAGTAGATTCTATTATAGTCCTACTCCAGGAAGGATTGTAAAGTCAATTTTATGGAAGAATGAATTTCAAATTGTGTGGACATTCCAATAGATTTGAAGTCATAGAGATTCTGGAATATTAGTAGGTTTTAACACAGCTTTAAATATCGGATGTGATAGTGCATGAAAAGGAATTTATATTTCTGCTTTCTTTCAAAATGCTCACAGCTGATGAATCTGTGGATGTTTGTTTAATTTAGTTATTTGTTTTATATGAGAATAAGTGATTCCAAGAAAATAAGGCTCAATAATATCAATTAGCAGTATATAAACTTGCTCTTGGTTGGTTCTGAGATAGAAAGTAGATCTCATTTTTAAAAATAATCTCTCTAGATGGGCTTCCCTGGTGGCGCAGTGGTTGAGAGTCCGCCTGCCGATGCAGGGGACACGGGTTCGTGCCCCGGTCTGGGAAGATCCCACATGCCGCGGAGCGGCTAGGCCCGTGAGCCATGGCTGCTGGGCCTGCGCGTCCAGAGCCTGTGCTCCGCAACGGGAGAGGCCACAGCAGTGAGAAGCCCACGTAATGCAAAAAAAAAAAAAAAAAAAAAAAAAAAAAAAAAAATAATCTCTCTAGAGATTGTTCCATATTTTCCCCTTTTTCTTCGTGTAGAAGGAAATGTTATTTTTAAAACAGTACTCCCCTCTTCCCCAGCCGCCCCAAACTACCACTGTCAGAGAAAATTGATATGTTTTTATGATTCGGCATTAAGTGGAAGAAAGGATCTGAAAGGCAGGCAGAATGCCTGGACTGCACAAAACTATGACGGTCATGCGGTGAGTGTGGGCCATCAAAAGGTGAGTAACCTACATAATTGGGCCTGGGCTGTGTGCGAAGATGTCCCAGCATTTTATGTTATTAGGGATTTTAGTTTCTTTCAAGGCTTCCATGTACCAATGGCACATTATTTTCCATCTCAAAATTAGAATTTTTAAAAACCTCTAATTTTGGCAGAAGGAGACTTTATTTGTAAAATCCCTTGAAGGTAGTGATGAAGCAAATTATCATAACATTTGGAATAAGATTTTTCTTGTAGTAAAATATTCATAAAAGTTACATTTTTAAGTGTACAATTCATTGGCATTAAGTATATTCATGTTGTTGTGCTTCCGCCACCACTATCCATCTCCAGAACTTTTCCATCCTCTCACTTGTAACTCTGTACCCATTAAACAAAAACGCCCCCTTCCCTTTCCTCTCAGTCCTGGTAGCTTCTATTCTTCTACTTTCTGTTGCTATGAATTTGCCTGTTTTATTTACTTCATGTAAGTGGAATCATACTTTTGTGTCTAGCTCATTTCATTAGCATAACATCTTCAAGTTTCGTCCGTGTTGTAGTATGTGTCAGAACTCCCTTCCTTTTTAAGGTTGAATAATAGTCCACTGTATGTATGCCCCATTTTGTTTATCCATACTTCTGTTGATGGTCACGTAGGTTGTTTCCACCTTTTGGGTATTGTGAATAATGCTGCTCTGAGCATTGGTATGAGTACCAATCAGTGTCTGTGTACCTGTTTTCAATTCCTTTGTGTATATACCTAGGAGTGCAATTACTGGGTCATATGGAAATTCTACATTGAATTTTTTTTTTTTTTTTTTTTTTTGTGGTACGCGGGCCTCTCACTGTTGTGGCCTCTCCCGTTGCGGAGCACAGGCTCCGGACGCGCAGGCTCAGCGGCCATGGCTCATGGGCCCAGCCGCTCCGCGGCATGTGGGATCTTCCCCGACCGGGGCACGAACCCGTGTCCCCTGCATCGGCAGGCGGACTCTCAACCACTGTGCCACCAGGGAAGCCCTACATTGAATTTCTGAGGGGCTGCCAAACTGTTTTCCACAGCTGCTGAGCCATTTTACCTTCCTACCAACCGTGCACAAAGGTTCTAATTTTTCCACATTCTTGTCAATGCTTGTTAGTTTCTGTTTTGTTGATAACAGTCATTCTAAAGGGTATGAAGTGTTATCCCATTGTGGTTTTGATTTGAATTTCCCCAATGACTAATGATGTTGAGCACCTTATCACAGGCTTATTGGCCACTTGTATATCTTCTCTGGAGAAATGTCTATTCAAGTGCTTTGCCCACTTTTCAACTGAGTTGTTTGGGGTTTTTTTGTTGTTCAGTTCTTTATACATTCTGGATATGAATCCCTTATCAGATATGAGATTTGCATGGAATGTGATTTTTAATGGAAAGAGTCTAAAAAACTACTATATATATATGTATTTTCCACCTATTTGTGTATATTACTTTTCACATTTAAGAATTCTGTGGAGTTTCATAACATACAGTCATATAAGTAAAAGAAAGCAGATATTTAAAAAGATTCTTTGTTTCTAAAACCCCACCAATCTTAGGTCACATTAATTTTAAACAAATCATGGTTGATTCGAGGATATTTAGCCAGCAAAAGAGATAACAGTCCAGTGTGTGATATAACATTCAGTGACACAGCAGTTGTTCTGCAAATGAAATTAGAAGGGCCATTTGGTCTTTGTAGCTCTAGAAATTTGGATCACTGAAGAAAAATTAGCTGCCGTCCCCTAGAGTCTGTATTTTGCCCCTCAGTGTCCTCCTCATTTAAAAGCTTTCGTTTGAGTTAAGAGAGTTGTAATGCAGGTAGATTAGAAATAAGAATTTTTAAAACTTGGTTCTAGTTCTGCTTTTGACATATTCATATGGTGGTAGTATAATTGAAAATCCAGCAGCAACTCTTAACTGAAAAACAAAGATATTTTAAAAAGTGTAAGACCTTTTGAGCAGGATAAGGACAATAAATATTTTTAGTCTCATTTATATGTGGTATCAAAAAAGAAAAAAAGAAAACAAAACGCCAGCCTCATAGATACACAGAACAGACTGGTGGTTGCCAGAGGTGTGGGGGGGAGGGGGCAGAATAGGTGAAGGGGGTCAAAAGGTATAATTTATAACACAAATGAGTCATGGGAATGCGATGTACAGCATGGTGACGCGTGATCATACTGTATAGTGCTGCATATTTGAAAGTTGCTGAGAGAGTAGATCTTAGAAGTTCTCATCACAAGAAAAAAATTTATGTAACTAGGTATGATGACCGATGGTAACTAGACTTACTGTGTTGATTATTTTGCAATATGGACAAATATCAAATCATTGTCTTGCACGCCTGAAACTAATATAATGTTATGTGTCGATTATACCTCAATTAGAAGAAAGGATTTTTCAGAAGAATAGATGAGAGGAGAGAAATAGTAGGAATAGAGTAGAATGACCAGGAGTCAATTTCAAGCAATGAAAGCCTAGGTCAGCATTTCTCAGCCTTGACTCTACTGGTGTTTGGGGCTAGGTAATTGTGGGGTGCTGTCCTCTGAGTTGTAGGATGTTTAGCGTTACCCCTGGCCTCTACCTGCTAGATGCCAGTGACACCCACTCCCTCCAGCCCAGCTGTGACAACCAAAAATACCTCCAGACTTGCCAAGTGACCCAAGGTGGGTAAAATTACCCCTCCTTGAAAACCACTGGTCTAGGATGGTAAGAGCCTGAGTTGAGTTCCGGCAGCAAGCTGTCATAAAAAGAGGAAAACAAGTGCAGTTTTGAGTAAAGAAAATTTCCAGTAATTAATACTTATTAAGCAGCTACTATTTCCCAGGCACCAGCACTAGGTGACATAGTGCCGTCACACAAATAATCATAAATATTTATTAAATGCAGATTTTATGGGAGGGATTGGAGCTACAGAGATGAATAAGACAGTTTCTGTCCTTAAAGACGGTCGTTTAATAGAGGAGAGGCAGATGAACAAATAAATTACGATCCAGAGTGAAAATAGTAATGTGTATAAGCTACTGACTGAGAAGAGAATTCATCTGGGGAAGTCATGTGAGCTGGGTTTGAGGGATGAACAGCAGTATTGCCTCCCGGAGTGGATTTTGCAGATGAGGTGGTGAATTCTCCATGGTCTTTTAGTCGCTAAGTTGAAGACCAAGTTGAGGTAAAGCTCTCTCCAGACTGTCACCTCTGTCCAGGGAATAAAACTCCCACAATATAATTAAATCTGGGATGACTGCCCGGGGAAATTGTACATTTTCCCTGAGGGTTTGAGTGGAGCGATTAGCACCTGGCAAATCCCAGAGCTGTGCCATTTTAGTGGCAGCTTGTATACTTCACATATTGTTTTAAACCATTATCAGATGAGGAGATGCATATCTCACCCCCTTAATGAATCAGACTCTCTGCCAAATTATATCAACAACACCTTGTTGATTTTGAAAAAGTTAAATGAGGCCTATTTGCATCCTCTGGTTAACAGGTTCTTTATTAGCAAGTAGGTGTGCTGTCTTGGAACCTAGAAACAGATGGGGCCATATGGCTTAATTTGTGGAGTGGCAATAGATTGCTTCATCTCAAGCAGCAGTGTTTGCTGTTATGTAGGAAAAATGCAATTATTCAGTGGCAGTTTACATAATATACATTCAACAGTAGTGGTGCTCTTCATACTTCCTTAATTATTTACATTTTAAAAATTTTACATGGAAAAAGAAAGCAATGAGCATCAAAGAAAATTGCCAAAGCATTTATCTTAAACTGCATCACATATTCTAGTGCTGCTTTTTCTTCACTGGCTTCTGTCCCATTAGTAACAATAGTGTTCAGGCTTGCTGATGTCACTGCTCACTCATATAATTGAGCTAAATGTGATAAATGTGTTTAATGAAGATTTCGTTTGGAATTTTTTTAGAAGGTCAGTATGGTACTTTTGCATTGCAGGGTATGTTTTCTGATATGATTGTAAAACTACATAAACTTATCAAAAATAATTATTTATGTGTCCTAAAAGCTATGGAGACATGAGATAAGATGCAAAAGCTCTTTTCCCTCTCAGTTCAGAGAAGACAATTTATGGTTATTCTGCTTCATCTCATCTGATGGTTTGTTTTTGAAAAATATAAAATGTTCAATGTGATAGTAACAAAATGATTTTTAGCTTTAGTACGTGTGAATTACTAAACACTGACACACACCAGAATGGCTCCAGCCGCTCCTGCCCCACTGACAGTATGGCTTTGAAAGGGTCCCTTGGCACCGGAGCCCAAGCCTAAACCACCTGCCTTCCTGCCATTTCAACTTTTCTCTGACAGGAATTGCTCAACCATGGTATTATCTTCCTCTCTTTTCCTTTTCTCCTCTCACCCCCACCATTTTCCCTGAGCTGTGGACAACTCTGTCTTCTCAGGACCTCATTCATTCATTTAGCAAATATAAGTGCCTACTATATACTAAACCCTATTCTAGGAGCCTGGGGTACAGTGGTGAACAAAATGGACAAAAATCCACATCATAATAGAGCCTATGTCATGGTGGGAGAAAAGAGACATTAAACCATAAAAATATATAAAATACAAAATAATCTTGAAAAAGGAGAACAAAGTTGGAAGGCTCACACTTCCTGGTTTCAAACTTACTACAAACCTACAGAAATCAAGAGTGTGGTATTGGTGTAAGGCTAATTAGATCAATGGAATAGAATTGAAAGCCCAGAAATAAAACCAACCATCTGTGGATCTGTGGCTGATAGAGTTTTGACAAAGGTGTTAAGAACACTCCATGGGGAAAGAATAATCTCTTCAACAAATGGTGCTGGGATAACTGGGTATCCACATGCAAAAATATGAAGTGAGACTCCTATCTCACACTATACACAGAATTAACTGAAAATGATCAAATAAAATAAAACTAAATAAAAGTTTTAAATAAAAGTGCTAAAACCATAAAACTCTTAGAAAAAGACATAGGGGTAAATAATTATGACCTTGAATTTGGCAGTGAGTTCTTAGATAGGACTCCAGAAGCACAAGTGACAAAAGAAAAAGTAAATAAATTGGACGTCATCAAAATTTAAAACTTCTGTGCATCAAAGAGCATTATCATGAAAGTAAAAAGACAACATATAGAAAGGGGAAAATATTTGCAAATCATGTATCTCAGAATCTCTATATCCAGAATATATAAAGAACTCTTACAGTGCAACACAAAAAAAACTAACAATGCAGTTTTAAAATGGGCAGAGGACTTGAGCAGACTTTTCTCCAAAGAAGATACACAAATCGCCAAGAAGCATGTGAAAAGATGCTCAGCATCATTAATCATTAGGGAAATGCCAATCAAACTACAGTGAGATACCATTTCACATCCTGTCAAGATACCCCACATTCCTTAAATTGATGCCAGTTTTCAAGCAGGTAAACATGAATATATTTTATCATTAGATTTCCCACTCTGTTAGATTCCTTTGAATGGCAGGTTGGGCTTAAGCAGAAAAAGGCTTTGTTATAATGTGGAATACTATATGCAGCATTTTAAAAGAATGAAGTAGATTTATATAATACTAACATAGAAAATACCCTCAGGCAAGTTGCAGAATGATTAAATATTTTTAAAAATTCAAACTAATACTATATTTTTTTGGTGAGGACCTATCTATATGTGAATATAAAGAGAAAAATATCTAAAAATAAGCCCAAAGAGGTAATAGTAGTTATACCAGGAAGGACATGAGGATTTGGGAACTGTGGTTGATGATCAAATGAAATTTAATCTTATCTGTGTTTTAACTTTTGTAAGAATAATAGCTTAATGAGCAACTTATATAATTAGAATTGTAAAATGCCTTGACTGATTTAGATATGACTAGAGGCAAAATGCCACTGGGTTTATTTTGGTTTTGTTTTAGCAATTACTCTGAAACTGTTGACAGCCAACTGTAAAATCTGTACAGGGAGTGCTCAAAATCTGTTTTTTTTTTTTAAATTATGGCACAAGAAAGTATTGTAAGTGAAATAAAAATGCAACTTAGAGTTAAAATTGAAAGCTCAATATTACTCTTACCACAAAAGTTTAAAAACAAAATACGTGAAAGTGCTTACAATATTTCATTCATTGAAATAGGCAGAATATAAGACACATCTGTGAACTAACCCTATTTTACAATATTTTTATTTAGAAGAAAGAGTTTTAAATTCATAAAAATGTTAACAATGATGAGCACTTCTGTGTGAATGAACAGTCATTTTGGAACTCCCTTTTTAAGAAATTTTCCATATTTTTCTAGTTTTTTTTTTTTCTTTTGTGAACACAAAATGCTTTTAAAATCAAGGGGAGAAAATTCCCTCACTATTTTAATTAAAGAAAAAAGGAAGGGAGAGAGAAAGGAGGAAAGACTGGGCAGGGCAAGGCAGGAAAGATGGGGAATTCTTGTGCTACTCTTCTGCCTCAAGTATTAATAGCTTGAATTTTGTGTTTTCATTGCTTTGATCTTTAAAATATAATTTGATAACATGTATGTATCTCTGTGATATTTAATTTTTGTTTATCTGTTTTTAAACTTTATAAAAATGATTTCATACTCTGTATAGTCTTCTAGGCTCTACTTTGTTTTTCATTTAACATTTTATCTCTAAGATCAACCCTCAGTATAGTTAGTATATTTTTATTACTGTATGATATTTCACTGTGAGATTATTCCATCATTTATCTGTTCATTCTCTAGGTGATGGATGGGTTATTTCCAAATTTGTGCTATTTTGAATAATGCTGCTATATAAGTATTACCGTATATGCAGTAGTGTCATTTAAGGCAGTGCCTTTCACATGGTTTTAACTATAACCCAACAGGGCATATACACAAATCACTCTCTCTCTCTCTATGTATCTGTGTATCTATGTATCACTTCAAAAACTTCAAGATATAATACTTTTCCCTACGCTGAGCAATGACTCTGATAAAACGCAGTCTATTTTTTAAAATACTGATAGAGATCCAATAAATTGGATTTTATTAACCATTTCTACCTGAGGTTTGAAAACTAGTCTAGGACATACATCAGGTTGTGGAGTTGCTAGGTCTAAAGATATGCAAATTTCAACTTCACAAGATAATAGCAAATTATTTGCAAAGTGCTGATCCACCTATTCCTATCAATTTTTGTTAATCACATTCTTATCAACACTTGGTATTTCAGACAAAGTTAGGTTTTCAACAAGAAGTCTATTAACTTAATAAATCAAGTGAGGACATATTAATGATTTTTACTTACATTCTACTCTTACAACTAAAAATTTCTAGCCAAATAAAGTGCCAGGATTTCCAGAAGACTGGAGAACACTGAGTTGTTCTGTATTCTGTTTGAGATCTTGCTTGGCAAATGTCTTCACATATTCTTTGTTTGAAACTACATCTCACTTATTACTCTGTTTGCTTTGCTGCTCAAGTATGCAAATAATGATCTACCTCAGTTGTGGCTTCATGCTTGATTTTAAAGTTAAGCATCGCTGAGATATTATCTGCTAAGTAACAGTTTAACCAACTGAGAAAACAGGTACGTTGTCCCTGATGTAGTATGACACGGGTCATTCAAAAAAGACTGGAATTTTTATGGGCAGTGGTGATGTCAGTTTTAAAGCTCAAAGGATCAGTTAAGTATAAGCAGGCTGTTTGGTGAAAAGTTTTGTTTGATTTTGTCAAAATGTGTCCTTTTGTAGAACCAGCCTGACATCTAAGGCTTCATAGTAAGAACTTAGTTTAGCTAGTTTGTGGGTCTTGTCATCATTTGTAAGGTTGAGAATGTCTTTCCTGCTGTTTTTACACTTGCCGGGGGAAGGGAGTGCCTCTGTATGCTGGGGCACTTCCTCTTGGCTTTTGCTGTGTTTCATGACTCCTTAGCACATAAAAATCTACTTGTTAGTCTAGATTCAGTGACTAAATCTACAATGGAAGAATTTTTGCTCTGCACAATGATTGACTTCATTATTCACAGCTATCCTCTTGGTTAATGGGCCATCAGCCATAATCTTATAAGGCTCCTTCCTTATGTCTGTCTGGCCCGTGTGACTCCAATAGGAGGTGAACTTCCCTCCAGCTTAATCTTTCAAGTCAGTGGTACAATTAAGCCTAGTCACCCAATAATGCCATGTTGTATATATTTCAATGATATTATCATCATAATTGACAAAAATTTTCCCAACACTGCCTTGCACCCTTTCATCCTTCTGGGTGTGAGTTTTTCTAGCTTGAAAATGTACAGAGCTCATTACAATGGGTGAGCTCACTTTGACTCCAGCACAGATTCCGTTTTTCGTTTTGTTTTGTTTTGTTTTTAGTTTCTGGAATTCTTTCTCAAGGGCGAGAATCCTAACCGTAGGTCTAAAGAAGCACTTGCTTGCACGGTGGGACAGTAGCAGTTGTTAACAGATGCCCAATGGAGCAGCAGGAGCAGATAAATTTACAGCACAGAAATGTGAGAACTTTAAATGGTGTCGTTTCCTCAGTTATATCGCATCTACGTTTTCTGAGATTCTACCTGGAGGAAAACCTAACAAGTTGGAGCAGCTCAAGTTATGTCTCACGGTCCATCCACAGGTCTAGGGAACAGGGAAACTGTCCTGCGGGGTGCCAGTTACAGATTGTGGGTCTCACTGGGCCTGGCACAGTGAAGAAAATAGATTGCTTCTGGGCTGGCCCAGAGTTTTAGACTCTCTATGATGAAATCACTTGTTGCCACCTATGTTTAAAATAAAAATAAAATAAAACAAAGCAACACTTCCCCATAAACCATTTGGCAAAGCCAAAAATATCCCCCCAAATATCCCTCATTGCATGTTTAAGACTCTAAATATTTTGAAGCAGTTTAATGGCCTTGTGTCCTGACTTAGATTCTTTTAATTCCTTAGGTAATGAAGACTTTGAATGTGGGAAGCTGTTGTATAGTTTTAGGACACAACACAGCACCTAACGCATGGTAGAGACTCAAAAGGTTTGTTGACTGAATCAAAGAATGAATGAAAGTGTACAAACTACCAGTCATAAAATACATCACAGGGATGTAAAGTACAGCACAGGGAATATAGTCAATGATATTATAACAACTTAGTATGGTGTATAATCTATAAAAATGTTGAATCACTATGTTGCACACCTGGAACTAATAAGTCACTTTTACCTCATAGAAAGAAAGAAAGAAAGGAGGGAGGGAGGGAGAGGAAGAAGGAAGGAAAGAAGGAAAAGAAAGAAAGAAAGCAAGAAAGAGAGAAAGAAAGAAAGGAAAGAAAATGTGGAGAATTACTTCAGGATGGCTTCGCAGGGTAATTTAGAGGCTGTGTAGAAATAACGTGTACTCCTAGCAGTGCGCCTAAGCACAAGGGAAGGTAGCAAGATGCTTTGGTCATGCCAGGCAAATGGCCGTTCACTCTGCTGTAGATCTGCATTTCTCAGAGGAGCAAAGTGGAAAGAGGAGAAGTGAAAGATCACTTGTGTTTACCATAATTACAGGATGGAGTTACAGAAATAAATTTAAAAATCTGTTTTTGAGTAAGCCCCCTGCACATTACTTGTGTGTTGATATATGAGAAGTTCTGAATGAAAAATAGGGAGATTTGAAAAAACATCTTTCTGTCCTCTGCGTGGTGTGGCTGTCATGCACTGTTCTGCTGTGTCGCCACAGCACATTCCCCATATTTGGGCTGAACCGCATTTATTGAGAAATGGTGTGGGGGGAGACAGAGAGAAGGAGGATGTACTTGTTGGAGGCGAACTCATTTCTATTGTTCCTAAACACTCATCTGGGTTAAAAAATGACATCCAGGGTGTCCTGGGGTGACTTTATAACAACGAGAAGGTGGAAATATACCTCCTTACCTACAAAAACAATTTCAAAACATCTATTTAGAAAAAGGGAAATATCCCTTTTCTGAATTTGAGCTAAGCTATTCTACATGGATATCATCTGATATTTAGAATAATACAGTTTTCTGAAGGACACACTGGGAGCATTTTTAAAAAGTGGTTTATTGACTACATCAGTAAAATAATACCATATTGCTTACAAAAAAGCTGGCAGGTTTGTAAAATTCTTAAAGTTTTAAGGATGTTTGGTGTTTTGATGGGCAAAGAGTTTAGAAGATAAAGCGTCCCCAAAGCTAATTTGATTTGCTCTGCAGTTTGCTAACAATGGGGTTCTTTACTGCCTAACGAAATGTTTAGATGATAAGATGGCCAGAATACATTTTTAAAGTTAGAGTTGTATTTTAGAAGTAGCCATATAATGGGAACTCTCTTAATTCTACTAAGGAGTCTAGATTGTTTCTATTAGATATACCTTTAGAAGCAAAATATGTAAAGTTTAACAGTTAACTAAAGGATCTGCAACATAGACAACTTGGTAAATATTTATTGAATGAAAGGGTATTTATTCCTGGGCTTCCCTGGTGGCGCAGTGGTTGAGAGTCCGCCTGCCGATGCAGGGGACACGGGTTCGTGCCCTGGTCTGGGAAGATCCCACATGCCGCGGAGCGGCTGGGCCCGTGAGCCATGGCCTCTGAGCCTGCGCGTCCGGAGCCTGTGCTCCGCAACGGGAGAGGCCACAACAGTGAGAGGCCCGCGTACCGCAAAAAAAAAAAAAAAAAAAAAAAAAAGGGGTATTTATTCCTGAAAAAGCTGAATCAGATTTTTTTAAATTGCAGCATACTTTTATATTTATAATGAGTCATTTTATAAGACAAATAATCTCTCCCAAATTTACATTTGTGGCAAAGCCAGATTTTCATAGATCAGAATTGCTTCCAGTAAGGGCACCTTTAAGATGCCTTGTGTTGTATCTTTTTGAGGTTGCTAAGGTACAGAAAGTTTGTTTTTTTTAAGGGCAACAGTTATTCAGTTTATAAACAATTCAGTAAAAATAGATTTCTGAGGATCTTCAATTTGTAATTGATAAATCATCCATGCTGAAATAGTTGGCCTTGATTCTATTTTCCTTGAGAATGTGGAATGTTTTATAAACACACTAAGAGTTACAAATATAGGAGGGAGGAAAGAAAGAATTGCACTGTCTAATGTGATGATATACATTTGTGCATACATGAAATTTCAATCAAAACATTCTAATACAAACAGTAAAGCATGTTAGAGTTTGGTCTAAATTAAGAAAAGGCTCTAAGTAACACATAATCTACTTTGTTGCAATCCTATTTGGGTCCTATTGTGAGTTAAAGACCTATACTTTTTTCTGTTATCTTGTCTCTCTGCTGAGTTCTGGTGATATAATTCAAGTTTTAAGACAAGTAAGAGCTCCTGATGAATGGGTTGTCTCTTTGTAAGATGTTCACTACCTATTGTCTAACTGGGAATGCAAGACTTATCTTGGGAATAAAAAAACATGGAGCCACATTTTAGAGTAAATAGCACACTACTTTTTGAATGGATACTGGAAATCCAGTCCTCTTGTCATTTTAACAAGAGCTGAACCAAGATCTGTAGGCATCTCAGAGAGAGTAATCATATGGTTCTGCTTCAAAATCTGTTGAGGAAAGGTGGGGGGAAAATCAATCTTTGTTAATAAAAGGTTTATACAGAAAGAAATTGAAGTATGAAGCAGAATCAATGCTTGGAAAAATAATGGGCAAAACATTTCCTAATTTTTGCAGTTCTCCTTCTCTTCTAGGTTTTTTATTGGGATTTTTCTGACTCTGGAGGTGTTTTTCAGTTGATACAGAATTCAAAAAGTACGGAAGTAACATGTCTTTCACCCTTCTCCCCAGCCACCATTTTCTTTCCAGAAGCATCTAATGTCATCAGTTTCTTGTGCATCCTTTCAGAGTAATGAAAATATTTATCTTCAGTCCCTGCTTCGAACCTATTATATTAAAGGTTAAAAAGGCAATCAAGTAAATCACTCCTTTCTGTAAGGAACATGAATCCTCTGTATTACCACTTCAGAATTTCCTCTGACTTGCTAATTTCCAGGTGCTGGGTGGCATGATCATCACAAAAAATATTTAGAAGTGTTATTTTTTCACACTTGAGGGCACTGCCTACTTTAGTAGGAATGTGACCAACTTATATTTTGAGAGTGTGTTGTGGTATTTTTGTGATTCGTATAGATAAGTACCCAAGTACCGTCTTGGCTGCCTTGCTTCCTTATTCAGCTCTGATCACCTCCTTGTATCATCCAGGGAAAAGAGCCCACTGGTAGAGGACCCAGGTTTCAGTCTGAGCAGTGAGCAATGCTTCTTTTCCGAGAGTAGGTTGGCTTTTTCTGAAGCTCCTTGGAGTGGGACCCTACAACGGCTTTGTTGTCTGTCAGCCGTGCTGGCTAAGTGGCCCCTGTAGAAGCTTGCCTTTTGTTTTGTATCTGTATTTCAAAACACACTCCTGTTTTCCCACCCTCTCCCTGCTTCCCACCTTTTCCTTGCTCCTGAAGTCTCTCATCCCTCCTCCTCCCAGTCTTAACTCAAGCTTCAACCAAGACATTAGACTTTTTCAGAGGTAATACTCCCATTCTTCCAGTGACCAGATGGACAAACCTACCTGAATCTTCCCTCATTCTCCCCTCTTCCCTTCCGTGGCCCCACTTCCTCTATCTTTTGCAACATGAATCTCTCCTTTTTTTACTGATTAATTTCTCTCAGTGCGTAAGATGGTCTCTAGAATCCCCATCTTAAAAACACAAAACAACACTGCACTGATCCCACCTCCCTCAACAGCTACCGCCCTGTTAGTTCTCCCACGGTCTCTCACCTGTACTGTAGTGTGTTCTAGTTGGTCTCCCTGCTTTCTTACCATCCTGTTTTTCTCCACATAAGCAGCCAGTGTGATCATTTAAAAATGCATCAGATCATTTAACTTCTTTGTTTTTTAAACCCATTCAAAGGCCCCCCTTTGCACTTAAAATAAAATCCATTTTCCACACATTGCCTTCAGAGTCCATCAAAAGCTGCCTCCAGCCCACCCCTCCCACCTCACCTCCTTGCCCACTCCTCCTTGGCCACACAGGCTTTCCTTCAGCTACCCAAACTCACCAAATTCTCCCCACCCTTACCCCACCCTCTTAGAACTTTTGCCTGGAATTCTCATTCCACAGCTTCTGGAGAAGCTGGCACTTTCGCCTCTCTGTTTGTTACCAAACCAGACTTTGGTCCACTCACCCAATGTGCAGCAAAGCCAATCTACTGATACTAGGTTATGTTGAAGGAAAGTACAGTGTTTCTTGCAGGGCCAAGCAAAGAGAATGGGTAGCTCATGCTCCAAAGACCCGAATTTCAGGGTCCCTTGAGATTCTGTATGAATTTTAAAATGAATTTTTCTCTTCTGCCAAAAAATTGGGATTTTGGGGGGTAGTATTGACATCTTAACAATATTAAGTCTTTCAATCCATGAACATGGGATGTGTTTTCATTTACTTATGTCTTTCATTTCTTTCAGCAATGTTTTATAGTTTTCATTATACAAGTCTTTCACCACTTCGGTTAATTCCTGAGTATTTTATTTGTTTTGATGCTATTGTAAATGGGATTGTTTTGTAATTTCTTTTTCAGATTGTTCACTGTTAGTGTATAGAAATGCAACTGACTTTTGCATGTTGACTTTGTATCCTTCTGCTTTGCTGAATTTGGTTATTAGTTCTAACAGATTTTGTGTGTGTGGACTCATTAGGATTTTCTACATATAAGATCATATCATCTGCAAACAGAGATAAATTGACTTCTTCCTTTCCAATTTGAATGCCTTTTATTTCTCTTTCTTGCCTAATTGTTCTGAGTAGAACTTCCAGTATTATGTTGAATAGAAGTGACAAAAGTGGGCATCCTTGCCTTGCTCCTTATTTTAGAGGAAAAGCTTTCAGTCTTTCACCATTGAGTATGATGTTTGTTGTGGGTTTTTTAATATATGGTTTTTATTATGTTGAGATAGTGTCCTTCTGTTTGTAGTTTGTTGGCATTTTCTCATGAATGGATGTTGAATGTTTTCAAATGCCTTTTCTGCATCAGTTGAGATGACATGTGTTTTTTTCCCTTCCTTCTGTTAATATGGTATATTACGTTGATTTTTATATGTCTAACCATCCTTGCATTCCAGGAATAAATCCCACTTGGTCATGGTATGTAATCCTTTTAATATGCTGCTGAATTCAGTTTGTTCGTATTTTGCTCAGGATATTTGCATTGATGTTCATAAGGGACATTGGTATAGTTTTCTTTTCTTGTCGTGCCTTTGTTGACGTTGGTTTCAGGATAATTCTGGCCTCATGGAATGAATTAGGAAATGTTCCCTCTTCTTCAATTATTTGGAAAAGTTTGAGAAGGATTGGTATTAGTTCTTTAAATGTTTGGTAGAATTAGCAAGGTCCCAGTGAATTAGCAGGTCCTGGACTCTTTGTCAGGAGATTTTTTGATTACTTGTTCAATCTCCTTCTAGTGATAGATCTATTCAGATTTTCTGTTTCTTCTCCAGTTCATCTAGGTTATCTAATTTGTTGGGAGTACAGTTGTTCATAGTACTCTTTTGTTTTTGTTTTTGTTTTGGGTTTTTTTGGTGGTACGCGGGCCTCTCACCACTGTGGCCTCTCCCGTTGCAGAGCACAGGCTCCGGATGCGCAGGCCCAGCGGCCATGGCTCACGGGCCCAGCCGCTCCGCGGCATGTGGGATCTTCCTGGACCAGGGCACGAACCCGTGTCCCCTGCATCGGCAGGCGGACTCCCAACCACTGCGCCACCAGGGAAGCCCCATAGTACTCTTTTATAACATATTTATTTCTGTAGAATCAGTAGTTTGGTTTCATTGATTTTTTTCTATTGGTTTTCTGTTCTCTGTTTCATTTATCTCTGCTCTAATCTTTATTATTGTCTTCCCTCTGCTAGCTTGGGGTTTAGCTTGTTCTTCATTCTCTAGTTCCTTAAGTTGTCCTAGTCTTTAATGTCTGGCTTCCAAAAGGAGAAAAAGAGAAACTTAAAAGGGGGTGAGGTGGAGAAAAAGTATCAGCCCTTTAAAGCCCCTGGAAGTCACTTCAGCCAGAGGGGAAGGGGCTTGCACCAGTGGGAGGTGCAAGATCAACGGCTGCCCTCCAGTTTGCCTGCATCTCTGTGACTGGATCCACAGTCGGTGATCAGAGCACAGGTAGCTGATGTTTGCAGGACCCGGTCCTTTTTGCCTAGCTTGGCTCCCTGCGGAAGCCGTGCAGGCTGCTGCCAAGGGATATGGACTAGGTAACTGCTTCTTGTGCTAAGAACTGAAATTGGCCCAGATTAGCCACAATTTACCATCTAAGCCTTCCCCTGAGGTTGCCAGCCTTCAAATGACTCCAGAGTTCCACAATAGTTGCATTCGATTCTGCTAGTGTAATAATTGTCTAGGTGGGAAGGCAGATTCCTGGCGCTTCATACTCTACCATCTCCTTAGAATTCTCTTCCTAGTCTTTTTAAAGACCCTTCCCCAGAGCCCAGTTTAGGTAGAACAGTCAGCTATTCTCTTCAGTCTCTTCAGCTTCTTTCCCTTCTCTCTCATACTTCCTCCTTTTCCTCTTCTAATTCAGTGGGTCTTTTTTTTCTTTTTTTTTTTTTTTAATCTTTTGGTGGTCACAAGTTCTTTTAAGAATTTGAAGAAAAATACTTATAAATTATCTCCCTAGAAAAATCTGTATATGCACAATCACCCAAAATGAGCAGACAGTTCAGAGGTCCATAGGTGCTCTGAAATCCCACCATGGGGGCCCCTGTTATAAGGACGCGTGTCTGTCATCTTCCTCTGACACTGTGGGCAGGAAGTATCCTACTCCTGCAACAAGATGCTCACTAGGAGATTGGTGACTGCGAACTGCCCTCTCACAGATTTGTAGGAAGTCTCTGATTACAGCTAGAAAAGCCTCTTTCCTGGCATATGACATCATGATGCCATTTCCATGTTTATCCACCAACTGGCATGTTTATCCAATGACATTAAACTGGTATGTGTATGAGGTCGTTACTTACACCTTACAGTACAAACTTGTGATTGCCACTCATTTGGAGCATGTAGGATGACAGGCTAGTTTAAGTGAGGACAAATTTGAATTAATCAAATATACGTCTGTGTATTTGTGTGTGTGTATGTGTGTTTAATTTATTTATTTAATTTATTTTTGGCTGCGTTGGGTGTTCATTGCTGCACATGGGCTTTCTCTAGTTGTGGCGAGCAGGGGCTACTCTTCATTGGGGTGCCGACTTCTCACTGTGGTGGCTTCTCTTGTTGCGGAGCATGGACTCTAGGTGCACAGGCTTCAGCAGTTGTGGCACGCAGCTCGGTAGTTGTGGCTCACGGGCTCTAGAGAGCAGGCTCAGTAGTTGTGGCAGACGGGCTTAGTTGCTCCACGGCATGTGGGATCTTCCTGGACCAGGGCTCAAACCCATTTTGCCCTTCATTAGCAGGTGGATTCTTAACCACTGCGCCACCAGTGAAGACCCTGTGTGTGTGTTTTAAGCCTGGTTTCTCTTCAAGTGTGTACAGTAATAAGACATGATATACATGTGCCAACAGTGATAATAATAGCCAGCTATTTTCTAGATAGCATTCTTTTGGGTCTCTTTTTACACTTGAAAAGCCATATCAATTACTAGTGTACAAGAAGTGCTATAGAAGTAGTCAAGGAAACAGTCTCTTCTTTTAAGGAGGTTAAATGTTCTTTTGGCGGGGATTCCCTGGCAGTCCAGTGGTTGGGTTCAATCCCTGGTCAGGGAACTACGATCCTGCAGATAACGCAATGCAGCCAAAAAAAAGTTCTTTTGGCAAGTGTGTTCAAATTCTAAATTTCCGTAATAAACTGTTTTATGGAGGGGATACCGAGATATACTTAATGCTGGCCGTGGATTAGAGGGTCAAAATTGATAAGGTTGAAAAATTTTAAAACAAAACAAATAATGAAATAACAGTTTTTTGTCATGAATGTTTCTGGAGTGGCCCTTGCAACCCATGGACACCCCGGGCTGACTGGGGTACACTGCCTGGTAGGTGATGTAGATTTTTCTTGGCCACATTGACCAAGAAGCACTGCCCTTGAGGGGTTGTTCAGTGGTTCCATATGCTCCTGAGCAGACAACCAATGTATGCATCTTAAACAGTATTTTTTGAATTATGTTTTCTTCAGGATTGAATTCACCAGTTGAATCTTCCAGTGAGGCCAAGTAAGTGGAAATAAGATTGAGTAACTGCTAACAGGAGTTGGCTTTAAAGGGACAACTTAAAAAATAAAAGGCTCATATCTCCCAAACTTTTATCCAGCCTGGCAAATTGGATTTTAGTATGGAATGATGGACAGTTAGATCATGGAGTGTGCATGTGGCCAGTGCTGCTTTCTTTAAAGTGGTCCTGTTTATTTAAAAAACTTGAAAATGAGAAGTTGTTTTGCTCACTCAGTTAGGGTTTATTGTAAAACTCAGATGCCAGAAAAAGAGAGTACAGTATTGTTTTTGTGCTGTGAGAGTGTGAAGTGGACCACGAGTGAACCGGAGAAGGCATGGTCGTGGTGCATTCTTCCTTCTGCCCAAAGAAGGAGAGCTCTAATGGTCAACAGATGGTGTTTGTGGATGTCTGGCGTTAACACTTGCGGATGTCTGGCCGCATCAAGGCCTTGATGAAGGTGCTGAAAATGGTGGCAGGCACAGTCACGCCAAGTGTACATTTTCACTCATTCCCCAGGGGTGATAAAAATAATGCTAGAAAGAAACAAAAAGGTGGAGAGAAAAGTGGGCCCTGTGCTGTGTTGGTAGATGGCATTTGTCATAAAAAGGGCCAGTTTGATAGCCTCGGAAAGAAGGTGTTCTGTCTGGCTCCATGCGGGGTAGCTTCAAGGGTGAAGGTGCTAACTTTCAGTCTCCCCAGGGCTAGCAACGTAGCACCAACAGCTGAGGGAATACAGCTATTTTCTTTTTCCATTCTTGTGTTCCCCTGAAATAGAGGTCGAACAGTTATTTTAAAGGTGCAAAATGCTATCAGAAAATACCATTTGAAATGAACATTACAGGAATATCTTGACATAATGGCCGCAAAACTCTTTATCGCTTGGCAGGAAAGAGGTATAGAGGGAAGTAGCACATTAGCATTGAGGACTGCTTGTTTCGCCAGTAAAAGCAAGCGCAGTGTACAAAGAAGTGTATCCTGAATGTGTTATTTGCATTCATTTAGCACAAATAAATCATTTGGTTTCACTTCGAAGTGGAAAAAAAAAATCCCATGTGTGGGATGACACGTGGTTGTTGTGTAATCCCATGTGACACGACAGACACGGAGTCATGGACCCATCGCCCAGACAGACCCTCCCAGTGAGACCGAGCCCCTTCTTTATCTGCAGAGGAGGAAATGAGGGGCCCTGGAGAGAGCACAGGACTCGCCCAAGATCACACAGTTGATCCATGACAGCGATACGCAATTTTCTTACAAAAGTGAGAATTTAACCACAAAAAACTTTAGAAAATTACCCTTATCTGCCAAGTGAGTTTATCTTTTAACTGTGACTTACATCCTTCTAAGTGCAGCTCAATGATCATCTTTGGAACCCTTCCAGAACCCCCCAGGTTGGACCAAGGGCTCTTCCTGCTATACCACCTCCTGCCTCTCTCTTCCGTAGCTCTTGTTATATTTTGTAGAAATCACCTGGTCGTGTTTTTGTGTATGAATCCTCCATGTACATTCATCTTTATAGTTTATTTTGTTTCGTTCTTCTTTGTGCTTTATAGGAATGGAGTAATGACCAGCATGAGTAATACCACCCCCCTTCCTATTTTGTGAGTTTTACAACAACAAACAAACTTTGCTTGGTGACCCTCGACACATGCACATGTACACACACAAACACTCATACACACACACACACAGAACACCTACCTCTGAATGAAACATTTAAATGGAATAATGCCTTTTCTTTCTTTGTTAGCTGCCCTGCAATATGGTCTACTTTGTTGTTTTTACAAAAGCTATGTGTTCTAGTAAGTTGATTTCCCAGGCCATTAATAGATAGGAACCCACAGTTAAAACGACAACAGCAGCAGCAAACCCTGGTTTAGAGAACTGTGATTTGTTTCGTGGAGCAAAAGTTTTTTAAAGGGTATATTTAGTTTAACTCTGCTGAACATCTTTATAAATAGCTGTTTTCTACTGCTGACCTGAGCTTAAAGATTTATGCCACAATTTACTAATAACAAATCCTGTGTAAAACTAAGCAGAATTCAAAGCTCTTTGGGGGTTCAGATTATTCTGTGTCGTGTTGCTTCTCCTCTTTAGAGCTCCTGACCCTCTTCAACCATTGCTTTAATGCAGCCTGTCTCGATTAAGTAAACAGAGCTCGAACACAGTGTCTTAACTATATTTTATAAATTCATGATTGTTAAGCCACAAAATCAACCTTTCCAAATAAAACTGAGTGTAAGTCAAACTGCCAAGAGAAAAAGAACAGCTATCGAGCCCTTAACGTCTCCTTTTCACCCTAGTTTACCTTTCTCCATACAGTGCTAACTAAAGTCTATACAAGGAATAAAGTAAATATGTGTTGCTTCGTATTTATTGAATGTCACCAATTTTTGTGTAACCACCATCCTCTTCACAGAGCTGCCTGATGGTTATCACAAGAGCAGGCGTTGTGATAGCACCTTTGTTCAAGATGTGCATGTAATTGTACTCAGAAAGGTGCAGCTTTCCCCCCAGGGAAGCAAAGGAGAAAATTATGTTTAATTCATATTAAATGAGCTATTGTTGGACATTATGAGCTATATTGATTCCAAGATGCTAAAATGAGTCAGCTTTCTCCAAAATATAACCAGCAGCTACTTTAAACGTTAACAAGGGAGCTGGTTTCTAAAATCTGGAAGAAGAAGAGAGTTTTGTTTAAGCCAGCTATTTCACAGAAGAGGAAATACATTTCTACCTCAGGAAATTTAAATGGCACTGTTGAATAACTGGGAAAGAATGTCTCCTTTGGATGAGAGGGCAAAGAAGAATTCAGCTGATTTTCAGGGAGAATAACAAATGTGACAGCAGTACTTTTTTGTGTACGCGTTTATGTATGTGACTATGTATAACTTCTAGAACTTTCTGGTTTTATGACCCCTTTCTATTTTTTTTAAAAAAGATTTATTTATTTAGGCTGTGCTGGGTCTTTGTTGTGGCACGAGGGATCTTCGTTGCGGCATGCATGTGATCTCTAGTTCCCCTACCAGGGATCAAACCTGGGCCCCCTGCATTGGGAGTGCAGAGTCTTACCCACTGGACCATAGGGGAAGTCCCATAACCCTTTCTACTTTTAAGAATTATTGAGAATTCCAAAGAACCTTTGCTGATGTGGCTCATATCTTTTTTCTTTTTTAACCATTTTAGTAATTAAAACTGAGAAGCTTATAAAATTTACTGACTCATTAAAGACGACAATAAACTCATTATATAGTAACATAAACTTTTTTGGAAAAAACTAGATATTTCCCCCAAATAGTGAAAAGAGTGCTGTTGTTTTATATTTCTGCACATCTGTTTAATGCCTGGTTTACTATACGACACTTGGATTCTCACATCTGCTCCTGAATACAGTCTGTTGTGATCTGTTGTTTGGGTCGAAGTACATGGGGAAAATCTAGCGCACACAGATGTGTAGTTGGAAAAGAGAGGGCCTCACAGCCCACTGAAAGGGACTCTGGGACTCCCAGGGGTCCTTGGGTCACATTTTGAGAACCACTATCCTATAAAGTAGTTTGGAAGAATATATGAGTGGTGAGATGATTAGTGGTCCTAATTTTTTTCTTTTTCATTTTTATATCTTTTGTACAGTGAAGATGGATCACTTGTGCAAACTATAAATTAGAAAGGAAGAGGCATGAGCATGTTGAGAAAAGACCCTAGAAACCCAAGCAGAGACACTTATACTTGGGAAACCGTGGAGCCACTGTAATTTCTCAAGTAGGAAAATGGCACGTTAAAAATTGTATTTGGTAGTACATGGATTAGAACTGGAAGAGAGGAGCTCCTTCAGAGGTGTTGCAGTGATCAAGGGGGGTGGGGAGGTGGGGCGGGGCTCAGATATGCAGAAATGGAGAGAAAGCTTCAAAATCTGAAAGAAATTTCGAAGGCAGAGTTACCAAGACTTGGATATAGGGAATAAAGGAGAGGGAAGAGTCAAAGGTGACTGAGAGTTTTCAAGTCTAGAACATTTGAAGAATATTTTCCCTCTTACATCCAGCCTTTAATCTTTTCTGAAAATTATCCTGATTAAGTTCACTGAAGTCTTATTTTGTGTTTTTCAGAGTTGGCCAGCCCATCCCAGGGCTTAGGAGAAAGTCAACCCACTTTCCAGCCCGCATTGGTCACAGTCACTTCCTGAAGAAGGGGAAGACCTATGACGTCCCTGGAGAGTTGGTACCTATGACACCCCGGGAGGCGTCCTTGCTCACTTCACTCAGGCCCTGCAGGCAGTGAAGGGCCTTGGGTCCGGCTCCTGTTTGCACTGGACGCCTGTGGTCCCTCTCTTATGCACTCCAGCACCCCCATCAGCTCCCTCTTCTCCTTCACCAGCCCAGCAGTGAAGAGACTGCTCGGCTGGAAGCAAGGAGATGAAGAGGAAAAGTGGGCGGAGAAGGCAGTGGACTCATTAGTGAAGAAGTTAAAGAAGAAGAAAGGAGCCATGGATGAGCTGGAGAGGGCGCTCAGCTGCCCAGGGCAACCCAGCAAGTGTGTGACGATTCCCCGCTCCCTGGACGGGCGGCTGCAGGTGTCCCACCGCAAGGGTTTGCCCCACGTCATTTACTGCCGAGTGTGGCGTTGGCCCGATCTCCAGTCTCACCATGAGTTGAAGCCACTGGAGTGCTGTGAGTTCCCATTTGGCTCCAAGCAGAAAGAGGTGTGCATTAACCCCTACCACTACCGCCGTGTGGAGACGCCAGGTGGGTTTCCTTCATGGTTCATTGTAAAAGGTAAGAGGGTGTGTCCCAGTTGGTGGAGAACATGGGGCACTGGCAGGAGAAGGATCCCCCTTCCCGCAAGAGAGGGAGAGAAGAGAGGGAGGTTCGATTTGTAGGAACTGATCCAAATTTTGTAGTCAGAACAATCTAGACAGAAGATATTTTCATTTCAGTATACATGTAAGCTTTGTGTGATTTTGAAAAATGCAGTTTTATTTTGATGCATTTTGGAGTCATCATCCAGTTCTTGAAAGCTCTTAATATGGCCTCGACATGATCAACTGTAAGAAAATAAACATCCTCCTCCCCGTCCGCCTTTCCTGCACTCAACTGTGCTGAGCTAAACGGGCTGCACTTTCCCCAAGCTCAAGTAAGTGGAGATATCTCCTACCTGGGTCTGAAAACAGCCAGTGAAAGAGTTGCTTTAAATCCTTCCAAGACTGAACATAGTGGCAGTTAGGGGAGATTGGTGGCTGTTCTTAAATATGGCTTTAAATATAGGAAGGTGTTGTTCCTAAAACTCTTCACACACGTGTGTGTGTACCTATATTTCTCTCTCTCTCTCTCTCACACACACAGACACACACACACACACACAGACACACACACACAGACACACACACACACACACACACACACACACCCTTTTGGAGAAGTCTGGTGTTCATCTTCATTCCTTCACACTCGCTGTAACAATTTGACTACATTTCTCTTTGGATGGAGTGTTCCTGTGGCTTGATGGAGGCCGTTTCTGTGATTGGCCATCTGCCCCATTCCAGGAGACCAAGGGGCTGGCACATGCACTCTGGGAACTGGCCCATGTCCATTACGAGGCAGTTCTAGGTAGGAAGGCAGGTAGTGGGGGGAGTCCAGCCTGCCTCCTGGCCCCCTCCCAGGTTCAGTTAACCTTGCAGCCGTCCCGGCTAAGTCATGCCCAGCCTATAGCAGTCTTAGTGAGGTGACCTTTCAGGCTCCCAAATCCCACTATCATGCTGTTAAACTGTTGTCAAGGAAGTCACCTGCCTGAGCGTGGATGCTTCTCACGGTCACATCGCTCCGGATACAGGGTGAGACTGTGATGAGAAAGGCCCACATTCCTGGTGAATCTGATGTGCTTTCCCCTAGATCACGTAGGTCTTTGCTTTCTCCTCTTCTTTCCTGCTTCTCTCTGAGCTTTCTTTGCCTACTTAAAAAAAAATGTCGTCGGGGCTTCCCTGGTGGTGCACTGGTTGGGAGTCCACTTGCCGATGCAGGGGATGCGGGTTCGTGCCCCGGTCCGGGAGGATCCCGCATGCCGCGGAGCGGCTGGGCCCGTGGGCCGTGGCCGCTGAGCCTGCGCGTCCGGAGCCTGCGCTACGCGACGGGAGAGGCCGCAGCGGTGAGAGGCCCGCGTACCGCAAAAAAAAAAAAAAAAAAAAATGTCGTCAATGAGTTTATGACAGAAATGACTTGATTTCTCTTTTGTTTCTAAGATTTGAATTATATTAAGCATTCAGAATACATCCCATGAAAAATATTTATCAAGAAATCATTTTTCTCTTCCTGAGTAATGTAGTTATAAAATGTGTCTTGTAAGAAGTATCTTGTAAAATGTATCTGGCTTTCCTTTTGAACACTTGAAACCCTAATTTTAAAGGATTATTTCATGTTTTCATTTTTCATATTATGTGAGGTTCTTTCAGGAATGATAGTGTGAATGCTTTTACATATGGCAGGTAGATTTCATATCATCATATTTTAGGTTTGAGTTTCCAAAATGAAAGATGGGCAAAGATTGTATTGATTTTAAGGTAATGTTTAAGCTATACCTTTTTTTCTTTTTATTCCTAACTTTGATCTTTTAATAGAAAAAGGCAGATTTTACATCTAGCTTTCTGGCCGTGCTTAAAGTCAGTATTTTGAGAACAATGAAGATGCTAATGTGCACCAAGTTTGCTGGGTCCCTGATTATCATAAAGCTGAAGTTTTGCCTTTGAAATCTCTCATCTTTTGACCACCCGTTTTAGGAACCTTGAAGGCTGAATTCTGACTTTCTTTACACTCACACAACCACTTAAATAATCAATTTTAGTGCTTTTCAAACTATCTGTAGTGAAGGACCAGTTTTTAAAAAAATTTCCAATCCCTCAAATATCAGTATTTTTACAATACAAATGAATTACTAGTTAGATGAAACTTCTAAAAGACTTACAAAATACAAGCTCAATATTTTTTACTATTCATTTCAACAGATATAAAATTACTCTATCAAGTGGCTATTAAAGTTTCTAAACACAAACTCTCAGTTTCAGTACTTGTATTCCCACAGACTGGTACCCAGCAGCTGGTAAACTCTCACCAGTCCTCAGACCTCACTTTGTGTGGCTTGCGTCTGGTAGAAGCCGTGCAAAAATGTCTTCATGGCTCATAATGATTTTTCTTCATGCAGCCGGAGGTCATTTCAGGAGTATAATTTCTCCCCCGTGTAAAATGCCCGCACTCTATCAGAACCACATGACTTTTGAAAAAGATACAAAAGCTTTTCTCAGCTTTGCTCTGCAGTTCCTTATAAGCAGTAACTCCTTCCATTATCTGCCCCCAGGGTAATGCTTAGATAGTGTGGTATTTAAAAGGTGGTATCACATTGAGACCAGTGTCTGTAAGCTCACTAAGGTCATATTTACAAGCAGCAGTTGTGATGCAGAAATAGAATTGAGTAATTAGAAAGAGCTATTACTATAGATTGAATGTCTCTGTCCCCCCCAAATTCATATGTTGAGAACCTCATGCCCCAGGTGATAGTATTAAGAGGCGGGGCCTTTAGATGACTAGGTCATGAGGCTAGACTCCCATGAGTGGGATTAGTGTCCTTATAGAAGAGGCCCCAGAGAGACCCCATTCCCTTCCTACCGTGTGAGGACACAGTGAGAAGAAGTCAGCCTGAAACCCAGAAGAGGGCTCTCCCCAGAACCTGACCAGGCTGTGCCCCTATCTTGGACTGCCCAGCCTCTGGAACTGTGAGAAATAAATTTCTGTGTTTATAAGCTTCCCAGTCTATTGTATACCTGCTATAGCAGCCCTAAGGGGCTAAGACAGAGCTGTGTTTTGAGTGAAAGTATTTACAAATATGATCAGTGCAAACCTAAGGTAAACTGAGCTTGTCAGGCTGAATTACAACCAGGATGATACCATCAGTTTTCCTTACAAATCTTCACTGCCTTTGGTTTTACCCAGATAATAGAATACATTATCAAGATATTTGCCTCAATAAAGAAAAATGCATCCTTTCTTTTGGTGCCTCAGATCTGCAGGCCACGGTGGAGTGAAAGTCTCTGCATTCATATATGAGGGAGTCTGTTTATCAATGTTAAGAATACAGTGTAGATATCTTACATTAGAACTGAAGTCACAGAGAGTATCTGAATTCTTCATCCAAAAAAGAAAAATGAGTGTTTATTTGATCTTTGTTAACACTGTGATCAAGAAGCATCCCTGGAAAAGAAGTCATATGTCATTTACTATGTCAGCCCCTCACTTTCAGAGTATTCATGAGGCAAGGCATTTTTGTATGCCTGTATATTCATGGAGTACATAAAAGAAAATTGAATGGCTTATCATCCAGGTCATTTTTGCACGGTGATGTTGAATATTTGTTCTATCATGTCATAAGGCATATACAAATACTGGCTTTTGAAGGAGGAAGAAATCATTGTTTCTCTGCCACCCTCATCTCTGTAGTGGTTTCACTTAAAACTTTTCATCTACCTGTTGGAGTTTATATTCTACCTGTAGAACTGAAAATTATTGCTTGTTAAGAAGAGATAAATGTATGATAGTGGGTGGACTTCGTGATGGATGTTATTGTTATTGTAATTGTTGTCTGTTTACTCCAAAACATTTACTTTCTATGAAAGTTTTTATTGATACTTGCATGTGATAACAAATCCATAGTGTGATTTGAAACAAGTGCTACCTCAGCCATTTCCAGAAGCAACCTCTTTTAATCATTCTTGCTTGGTTCTTTTGCTAGTTCTCTCCATTATTACTAAAAAAATATGAAGATAACTCTAGATAATATACTTATACATCTGTTTCCAAATTTATCACTTTTAGCTAATTTCATTGACTCTAACATAAAAGGTGAAGATTTAGCTAATTTATATTACCTTTTTCCTTTCTTCCTCTTCTCAACCTATATTTTGGTTTTTATTATATTATTGTATAAGTTAATATAATATTAATTATATTATTCTTTTGGCTATTCTATTAGTTTCCATTGTGGGATTTGGGGGTAAGAATTATTCCCCCTTAGAAGAGCATTGGTCCATTGCCTTCTACTGTCCAGCGTCGGTGATGGGAAGTAATAAATCAGTTTCTCATGTCCTTGTAGGTGACTTTGAGGTGATCTTCTGGGAGCTTTTAGAATATTCAGTTTGCCCTTAGATGTTTGAAATTCAAGGTGGTATGACTAGGTCTGGATCTTTTTTCATTAATTAGGCTGTATACTCTGTGGCTCTTTTCAATCTAATGACATAGATCCTTCTTTAGCTCCGAGACATTTTCGCCTATTATTTCTTTGATCACTTTGTCCCTCTGTTTTCCCTGCTTCTCTTTCTGGAACTTATGTTGGTGCCAGGTCACCCCTCAACAATACTTCATGGAATAGCTTCTTTCTGCCAAGCCTTGGGACACTTTAGAAGTCAGTAGGAGCTAGGAATGCCTGGACAATGCTTGCCCCTGAGAGTTGCATCTGTTCCTGTTTTTGTGTAGAATCAGGAGCGAATTGTTCTTTTTAAAGTATGGAACCCAGAAGGAAACATACTAAAATGAACAGACTTTATTTATAAGTTCTCTATTACTGCTTATCTTCTACTTATTCACTTTTGTTACTACTCACTGTTTATCTTTTACTTTATAACTTTTAGTTACCTTTAAGCCTTTCTGCTAAAGGCAAGTAGAATGTTTTTACTTAAGCAGCCATACGGAGCCTAAAAATTTAGGCTGGTCATCTAAGTAATTCACTGTGGTTTCCGAAGTAAAAATATTCTGGGCATGACTTGGGGTTTCATTGTGAGCAATAGAAACCGATTTTGCATTAAAAAAACAAACAAAAAAACACCCCACTTTATTGGCAGAATCAAAGGAAGCAGTGAATAGTCAGGTCTCCAGAAAACCAGGTAATAGGGCAGCTCTGGTCATTTCTGCGATGGGCATGAGTAGGCAATTTTTAGAGCGCTGACATCAGAACGATTCTCTGCTAAACTTTTCGTTAATTGGCTGCGAGGAGAGAAACCATTGCTTCAGCTTGATTCGCAAGCTCTCTTTTGAGGAGGAGATGGGACCTTGTGGACAATGTCACGATGAGCACACAGAATGGTGGGCAGGTGGTTCCCAAAGGAAAACCAGGAGTTTATCACCCAAAAATGGACAGACGAAGAGCAGCCCGCGTCCACCCTCCTTTGGGCGGATGAGCCGAGGTTCTAACGCACCGGTTCCTTCCTCCCCGCAGTTCTGCCTCCCGTGCTCGTGCCCAGACACAGCGAGTACAACCCGCAGCTGAGCCTCCTGGCCAAGTTCCGCAGCGCGTCCCTGCACAGCGAGCCGCTCATGCCGCACAATGCCACCTACCCCGACTCCTTCCAGCAGCCTCCGTGCCCGGCCTTCCTTCCGTCGCCCGGGCCCCCGTTCCCGCAGTCCCCGTGCACAGCCGGCTACCCTCACTCCCCGGGAAGCCCTTCCGAGCCGGAGAGCCCCTTCCAGCCCTCAGGTCAGTGAAAGCCGCGGTCTCCCGGGATACGAGTACCCTACACGGTTGTGTAGGCGGGGCCATCGTAAAAACCAGCGCTGCCACTTGCAGTTCACACAGCAGTTTCCTGCGGGCCGTTGGACCCTGCCCACCCTCTAACCTGATCAGGACTCTACCCATTTTGGAGCAGTTATCAATTTCTTTCTTTTTTTAAAAAATTTTTCTTGGGGTATAATTGATTTACAGTGTTGTGTTATTTTCTGCTGTACAGCAAAGTGAATCAGTTATACATATACATATATCCACTCTTTTTTTAGATTCTTTTCCCATATAGGCCATTACAGAGCATGGAGTAGCATTCCCTGTGCTATACAGGAGGTCCCTATTAGTTACCTATTTTATATATAGTAGTGTGTATATGTCAATCCCAATCTTCCAATTTATCCCTGTACAATCTAGTGGCATTAAGTACATTCACACTGTTGTGCAACCATCACCACGATCTATTTCCAAAATTTTTTCATCACCCCAAACAGAAACTCTGTGCCTGTTAAGCAGTAGGTCCCCATTACCTCTTTCTCTAGTCCCTCGTAAGCTTTTATCTACTTTCTGCCTCTATGGATTTGCCTATTCTAGGTACCTTATATAAATGGAAACGTACAATATTTGTGGGGTTTTTTGTGTCTGACTTATTTCACTTAGCACGGCGTTCTTCGCAGTCCATCCACATTGTAGCAGTATCAGTTACTCCATTTTTGTAACTGAACAATAGTCCACTGTATGGATATACCACATTTTTAAAAATCCATTCATTGGTTGATGGATATTTGGGTTGTTTCTACCTTTGGCTCCTGTGAGTAATGTTGCTATGAACACTGATGTTCAAGTATTTGTTTGAGTCCCTGCTTTTACTTCCTTTGGGTACATACCTAGGAATGGAACTGATGGGTCATATGAACTCTACGTTCAGCCCCTTAATTTTGTAGATAGATTGACTCAAGGACCTACAAAAGGGTCCCCTTTATAACTTTTGCACCAGGGTCATAGTTCATTTTCTCTTAGGGAAATGCCTTATCACTGGCACTGCGGTGTGGTCTGTGGACCACGTGCATTAAAATCATCAGCAATGCCTGTTAAAACCTGCATGGCTGCATCCAGCCACTGATCTATTGACTCACAATTTCGGGGGGGCCCAGGAATCTGCATTTTAACAGGTTCCACTGGAGATTTTTATCCCACTTAAGTGTGAGAACTACTTGGATGGACGATTCAGTCCAACAAAAGCAGTGGAGTTAATGCCATTGAACTCCACTGCTAACGTAACAAGACCATTCTGAACCGACATTAGGAATGTGAACAGAAGGAATCATTTGTTCTGAGGTCCTCGATAAAGAGTTTTCTCTCTGCCTCAGGAGTTTTTATTGTTTTGATTTAATTTCTGATAACATGTTATCTACTGAATGCATACCATTTGCCTAATTATGATCATCTGATCATAAAACTGGTATTTGGGGAGAAGAGCCCTTCTCAGCATGCCTTGGGCACAAACTTATAATCAGGTTTCAGCCATTCTGTGTTTTGGGGGCCATATTTTGAACTGTGTTGAGTCAGAGTTTCCCTTTTCGCCATTGTACAATCCATGGCACCAGAGGAACTGAAAATTAAATTCACTTCAAAGAAGGTTTAGCGTTTTCTGTTTTGAAAGCCAGGTAACAGACTATAGAGAAAAGCTAGGAGAATAGCTCCTAGATTTGAAGATCTCATCCTGAAGTCATTTGAACCCAATAATAACTCATAAGTCAGAGGGACAGCGAATCAACCCTCTAGTGAGGGGCTCAGGCCAACCAGTTTCTCCTGGAGGACTGTCCCAGTGTCACCGTAGAATGGCCCCCTTACATTACTGGTCTCTCTGTAGCAGTGACACTGTCCACCAAAGCCAGGAGTTTAGCGGCAGAAAGGGTTGACCTAAGCTGTCCTTGTGTAGTCTATCAGTTTGATGTTCCTTTGTTTTACTGCTTTCTTTTAGTTGACACACCACCCCCGCCTTATCATGCCGCCAAAGCCCCAGGGACCCAGAATGCCTGACCTGTAGATGCCACAGCTGAGAGTCACTTAGTATTGTCAGTGCCTAATGGAGGTCACTTGGCAGATGAACAGCCAAATGTAGCTGTTTTCCAAGAGTACTTCCTATTACCACCTCCCATCTGGGAAACAAAGAAAAAAGCAAAAGAAAACAAAACGTGCCGGCCTGCTGTTTCATAAGTGTTTTCAGGGGCAGATAGCGTGGTTTCGCATTTTGACTTTGGCATTCCTCAGTCCCATAGAGTGAATGTTTTGTGTGTTATCCTGGTTAATAGAACAAGTAAATTTTAAATTTTAACCGAACATTTAGGAGTCTGTAGTTCTGGATGTTTTAGTGTGGAATTAGGTATTTAAGAAGTTGGTAATTTTGTCCCATTTGTGTTTCTTTCCTATAATAGGTTTATAGTAATGTCTTTCATTTGGCTTAGAGGAGTGCTCTTCAAAATATGTATATAGTTTTTACATAATTTTATTTGTGTCCTGTAACAGGCTAGATAAATATTGCTCAACTTTAATGTTCATACAGACCACGTGGCGATCTTGTATAAATGCAGATTTTGATTCCCTAGATCTGGGGTGCTTTCCAAGAATCTGCATTCCTAACAAGCTCCCAGGTGATGCAGTGGCTGCAGTTCCAGGAACCACACTGAGCAGGGAGGGTCAAAGGGCTTTACTATCTAAAGTATCTCAGAGGGGATTCTTTCATAAGTGAAGGTCCATTTGGAAATCAAATAATAACCCCCTAATTTATCTGTTTTGTGAGTTCATATTTTAGTGCATATAGGAACACACTCTAGACACAAGAATTACTAGAATATTCAAAGAAAAGAAAGATACTATAATCAATAGAAAGGCAGAGAAAGAGTGTGAGTGGCGAAGAAAAAAAACCCACCAAATTTGGGTTAGTGGCAACTTAACTTTGAAAAATTTGGGGTGAAAACATAACATTCATGGATTTCCTAATGAAACAGACCTCTCCCTTTAAAATACTTTTATGCCATAATTATCCCATATGTACACAAAGGAGAATGTGAGTCTATGTGGACATTGTTTTTTCTTTCTTAAATAAAATCCTATGCAGTGTTTTTGGTTTGATTTTTACATATTCGAACAAATTTTTTTCAGCTTGAGGTCGTTAGAAAAGGATGCTCTTTGCCACGGGGATCAGTTTGGCACTGCAGCAGTAAGATGCTGTCATCTGTAAAGACGAGGGGACCTGGCAGCTTCCTTTTAGCTGTGTTTCCTTTCGGGGGGATGAAGTTTACATGGATCCACTCCTATCGCTATTGCCTGGCCCCTCAATTCTAGTAAACATGTTTACAAAGCCTCCAACCATGGGAGAATCACAAGGACGGTGGCCCCTGTGCACAGGTACGTGGACCAGATAGATGAGCTACCTGCCAACAGCTTCCGTGAAAGAGGCAGGTTTGTAAAGATCACACAGCAGCCTGCTGGGTCTTGCAGGCAACTTTCTGGTGAACAGTGATAACCGCAGTTTCCTGGTGGAGTCGTGAGCTGGGAGGCACGAGCGTGGCGGTAGTGATGTCCTGTCTGGTCCGTTTTCTTTCAGATTTTCGGCCGGTTTGCTACGAGGAGCCGCAGCACTGGTGCTCAGTTGCCTACTATGAACTGAACAACCGTGTTGGGGAGACGTTCCAGGCTTCCTCCCGAAGTGTGCTTATTGATGGATTCACAGACCCTTCAAATAACAGGAACAGATTCTGTCTGGGACTTCTTTCTAATGTAAACAGAAACTCAACGATAGAAAATACCAGAAGACACATAGGAAAGGGTAAAAGCAAATATGTAGTTCCTTCCTATCTTCTTCTGAGCTAAAACGTGGAAATAGAAACAAGCCATGGATTGGCTGCATGACCTAGTGGAATGATCCCAGGGCTGGGATCTGGGAGACCGTTCTGGGGATATTGTTGGGAAAAGCATGGGAGGTTTTGTAACCTTAGTGTCTCTACCTCTGAGGTCGGCACAGCATCTTCTGGGGGGTGGCGTAGGGTGGGTATTAGGAAGACAAACAAGATGATAAATATGAAAACAGGATGAAATTATTATTTTTATTCATTTATTTACTTGGCTGCGTCGGGTCTTAGTTGTGGTGTGCTGGCTTCTCTCTAGCTGTGGCATGTGGGTTTTTTCTAATTGTGGCATGCAGGCTCCAGGGCACGTGGGCTCTGTAGTTGTGGCACACAGGCTTAGTTGCCCCACGGCATGTGGGATCTTAGTTCCCCGACCAGGGATCGAACCTGCATCCCCTGCATTGGAAGGCAGATTCTTTACCACTGGACCACCAGGGAAGTCCCAGGATGATATTATTGAAGAGAAGTATTATTAATTACTTTTGAATTGCCTGAAATGCTAAATAGGATAACTTCTGAAGAAGAGGAGTTCTGGCTGGATGATTATTTATATCAGGTGAAGTTACCTTTAGAGACTGAGAAGCTAGGCAGTTTAAAAAATCGTTGACCTATTAATGTCAGGAAGCCTTTGGTAGGTGATTGGGGTTCTCTTGTGTCCAGGCATTGTTACAACAGCCGAATAAGCACAGGCCTCACTGGGGTCTGGCTGTGATGCTTTTGGAGCCTGTCTCATTGGCATGATCAGTCCCAGCTGAGCATGAGGCCTCGTTGAGGACTTTAAGTTCTTTTCCTTTCTATTTGAATAGTTGGCAGTGTCTGAATGGTGCCCGGTTGTCCACTATTCTACTCTGGAATCACAGGTGTAAAGAACCTTCAGAGTCATTTGATCTTTTCTCTCCCCGTCTAGCACTTATACCACCTTGGGAAGTAGCCACGAGCCTTTTATTTCAAATTTCCAGGAGAGATTCATTATTTCACTTATGATGCTTCCTGTATTCTTCCTAACGTACCTCCTAAATGTCTCCTGTTGTAAACCTACAGACCATTGACTAGAGACAGGCTGAGCTCTTTCACCGATGTTGACTCTTAATGGCAAAAGTTACTTTCTGTTTATTTTATCCTGTATCCTTCCATAGTAGCTTTGAGGTGGCTTACAAGAAACCTTTACAGTGAAATGATAAATGAGAAATAGTAAATCAGGAGCTGGGGGTGAGTGGGAGAGAAGAATACAGGTATGTCATCTCTAAGAGTTACCATTGTAATTGTAATCACTGTGATTGTGATTAAACTTTTCCTCTGGAGGTCAGAAAAAGGAAACTTAATCTGTAATGTAACTTTTATCCCAAAGGAGGAAACATAGTCATTCCTCAAAGGAAGTAATACTTTGACTGAAATCTTAAATATCTCAGGTATGGTTTTACTTTTAAATGATTTTTATAAGAATCTTCAGGTGAAATCTAAAGGTAGAATGTTAAAACGTAATGTTGTAGGGCTGTTTGCTAAAGGGCTTTACAGATTGGTCTGCATATTAGACTTCTACTTATGCCACTTGATCTAAAAATAGAATTAAAATATGCAAGGACTGTTAAATACCTTCTGGGAAACTTTCTGCAAGTAGTTTGTTCAAGGTGCTGCCGATGTGGATGGACAGATGTGGAGGGTTGGTGTCATGTTAGTAACTGAGAGATAATCCACAGGGTTAAAAAAAAACATAGGAGCAAGAGCCAGGACTGGTGACCTGTTACAAAACCCAGCAAGCCTAGGAAATGCTCACCTGGATGGAAGGGCACTCCACCCTCAACATGGTCCCCAAGGCAAAGGCACAATTTTCTCAGAAGGCTGCTTTGGAATTGTCCTAATGTGAAAAGATAATCTTTTTAAGGGGCTACAAGCCATGCCATAAAGCATGGCATGGAATATTTCAAAGCAAGAGCTATTGGTTTCTGTGAGGTCAGGGGGCTCTGTCTCAGGGGCCCCCATGGATTATCTGGTTCTGAGCTGCATGGCTTCCTGGAGCACCAGCCTGAGTAAGTTTGCAGCCAAATGCACCTTGAGGTTAGTGAGTAAGTTAACGTGTTCTGTGGAGCTAGTTGCTAGAGACAGTCAGACTTCACAGCTATGCATTCATCTCGCAAATATTTATTGAGCATTTAATCTTAGCCAGGCGGTTCTGCCACTAGGGATGCAGCAGTGGGAAACAAACAAGACAAAACAAAAATCCCTGGCTTTGTGGATTACCTACAACTAAGGAAAGACAAACAAGAAATAATACATGTGCGCGCACACACACACACACACACACACGTCAAATGATAATTGTCCAAAGAAAAACAAAGGAGGGGAAGGGAATGGGGAGGGTAGCCAGGGCAGGCTTCCTAAGGAGGTGACATTAGAGCCGAAAGCTAAAGAGGGAATCGACAGTGTCGGTACCAGTGGGGAAAGCTTTCCAAGCAAAGGGAAACAGCAGATACAAAGGCCCTGAAGCCTGCCTGGCATAGTGAGGAATAGCAGGGACGCCAGAGTGAGTGGAACAGTGAGCAGGGGAGTGAGGAAGTCATAGAAGAGGGGACAGGACCAGGTCTCCGGGCCTAGAAGCCATGTAGAGTGCCTTAACTTTGCCTGTGTGACATAGGAAGATGGAGTTAAGTTGGAGTTTATAGATCTGAGTTTTCACTTCAGAAGGATCCCCTGGCTGTTATATCGAGATGAGACTGTGGGGTCGGGGGGGAAGGATGGAAGGTATCTACAAAAAAAATCTTTTTATTATGGTTAATGATGGGCCATTTCTCCCCTCAGTAGTTATCAGTTGCTTTGAGGTCACTTCCAGTTTGTGTTCCTTGCCACTTAAGTTAGGGAAGATGGCTGGTCCTCTAAAGGAAGTTCATGCCACCACCGGTCAACAGGGCACGTACTTTGAGTTGTTTTCTGTGGCGGTGATGGTTTATGCTGACTCGCCCGTGCTCTTTCATCCTGCTTTCCATCTAATGCAGTGCACTGTGAGGCAGCAGGCTTGGTACCAAGCCTTTATTTGTGTCCTTACAACAGTAACAAATCTATAGCCAAGTGCTTTAAATAGCCGTAGTCTAGTTAGCACTAGAATAGCCGGGGCTGCTGCTTCAGTGTCAGAGGCAGGGCTTCAAAGGACCTGGAAGAGTGCATTCTACATGAAGTCTGTCCATATTCTTCCTTGAAGACCAGGCAGACCACTTGAACTCTTTCAAATGACTGATAGCTGCCCCCACTGATTTTCCCTAATCTGTGTGAGGCACCCTGGCAGACTCTTACTCATATTATTTTTATTGTCACCCTACAAGTTAGGATTTCTTAGTCCCATTTTATGGATGAGGCAATGGAAGCTCAGAGAATTCAGTGGCATACCCATGGTCCCATGATTGATATGGGTTTGCACCCATGGCTCTGTCTGTAAGGTCCAGTCGCTCCCTTCTGCTGGAGGGGAGGGACCCTCCTGCTTTTTCATCTCGGCACCCCTCTTAGTTCAGCGCTTGAGGAGTTGAATCTTTTGATATGGAACGAAAATACTTATCATATGCTGCAGGCATGATATGGCAGAATCACCTCTGAGATCTTGAAATAAGGTCCTCATAGTACTAAAGTGATGAAATTCTACAATGATTTACTTTAAAAATGTAAATCAGAGAAGATTTTGTGTTTTCCCCACAAGAATATTCTAGAAAAGGAGCACCTCACTGAGTTACACAGAGCTCCATCGGAGGATTATAAGGATCTTTACAGAAAAAAAGATGAAGAACTGCTGACATATCATACCTATCTGTGACTGCGCAAAATAAAGCAAAGGTTATTTCCTGATGTTTTGGGAGTGATGTAATAGCCAATTTGGATCACTGGAGTATAAAACGTGCCTGCTTTTTTAGAGTGGCTTTTAGGATGGCCTCGATTTCCAAATAATGAGGAAAACCGCAGTTTTGAATGGACTGCATGGACATACGTGTGCTGCTCTTAAGGTCATTGAGGTTGGATTATATTTCTTAGAAATGCACAACTTAATATAATCCTAATCAATAGCACTGTCATTTCTGAGCACCTACGACGTGCTGTAACTGAAGTCAGAGCCATTGACCTTCGTAATGAGCCTGTGTGAAAGGACACTTGGAGCAGGACAAGCAGGTTTCTCCTTTGCAGCTGCAGACATGCTGCGTGTGTCCTGGCTGCTGGCTGTTCTTCCTCTCATGGGAGAAGGAGTGGGTAATTATAATTCCTGAGGCATTAGCCCCAGGGATTGAACTTACCCAGGCAAACCAAGACCTTCCCCGAACATAATTATCATAGATTCCAAATCACTGAATTGCTTTTGGAATTAGTTTTTCACCTTTTAATGAATCTTTATTTTCTTGCACATCTCAGCTTGTTCTGTAGAATCCTAGTAATGCTTCCATGTTTTATGAAAGGAATTATCCTGAGGCAAGGGTTTGGTTTGTCAGTTCCTTAGAAGGAGGATCTGCACCTCAGGGTGATTTTTTTAATATATAAATTTATTTATTTTTGGCTGCGTTGGGTCTTCCTTGCTGTGTGCGGGCTTTCTCTAGTTGCAGCAAGCGGGGGCTACTCTTCGTTGTGGTGCGCGGACTTCTCATTGCGGGGGCTTCTCTTTCTTGCCAAGCATGGGCTGTAAGCGCGTGGGCTTCAGTAGTTGTGGCTCCTGGGCTCTAGAGCACAGGGTCAGTAGTTGTGGCGCTCGGGCTTAGTTGCTCTGCGGCATGTGGGATCTTCCCAGACCAGGGCTCGAACCTGTGTCCCCTGCACTGGCAGGTGGATTCTTAACCACTGCGCCACCAGGGAAGTCCTCAGGGTGATTTTTGGATTGCTTCTTTCCCAGTGGATTTAGTTTCTATCTCAAAATGTCCTTTCCATTCTGCCTTTGAATGTGTATAAGGTTTCTCATCCCTGAAAAAGCAAATCCTAAAAAAATTTAACACAGAATGTCATACTGTTGCAGTTATTACACAGGGCATTGCAGAATATTTCAGATCATGAGAAAATGTTCACATTATTTTTTTATTTTTTTGCGGTACGCGGGCCTCTCACTGTTGTGGCCTCTCCCATTGTGGAGCACAGGCTCCGGACACGCAGGCTCAGCGGCCATGGCTCACAGGCCCAGCCGCTCCATGGCATGTGGGATCCTTCCGGACCGGGACACAAACCCATGTCCCCTGCATCGGCAGGCAGACTCTCAACCACTGCGCCACCAGGGAAGCCCCACACTATTTTAATATGTGAAAAAAGGTTATAAAAGATCCTGTAGAGGATGATCCTAATTTTGTTTAAAATGTGCACATAAAAGACTGAAAGGTATATGACAAATATTAGCTTTGAATATTTCTGGGCTGTGGATTTGTGGCCAGTCTTTATTCTTTGCATCTCTGTATTTTATAAATTTCCTCTAGTGGGTTTTGTTGCTCCTGTGAAGATGGGGTGGGACCGGGCATGTCCAGGCATGCTGGGGTCACTGAAGTAGTGGTGAGAGAGAAAGCATCACGGTTCACCCACCCTGGCAGAGTCGCCGAGTGTGTGAGTGCACAGTGGGCATTCAATATAGGTCAGTTGGGACCAAAGCTGCTCGTCTTGGTCATCATATTGTTCATCATATTGTCCAGAGAGACTTAAAGTCTTCAAGTATAGCTTTAGGGAACTGATTCTGCTAGCAGCCCAGAAGTGACTTTGTGTGAATTGGAAGGAACCCATTTCTCAAGAGAAGTTACTGCCATCTGCTGGAGGAGTCTTCTAATAACTGTACAAATCTCGGAAGACTGAGGCACACCCTCGGTTTGTGCAGTGCACAGCTGCAGGCACTGTCCTGGGCGGGCCCACCTCCATCCTCTGGACCAAAGCCCCGGTGTAGGTCTGGAAATCTTTACTTTTATATTATTTTTTGATCATACATTAAAAAAATTTTATTTTGGAAAATTTCAAGCTTACACAAAAGTAGAGTCATGTAACAGATTTTCATATGACCATCTCCAGCTTCAATAATGAGTCACATTCTGTACCATTCTTTTCCCCGTCCCATCACAGTATTTTTACAAGAGTATTTTGAAGCAAATCTCAGACCTCGTATCCTTTCTCCCATATATTTAAGTATATGTCTAACTACATAAGGAATTTCTGAAAGTATCATCATTAATCACCCTCAGAAATACGCACTTTCTTCAAGCTCCAGAGGATCCTGACAGTCAGCCAGATTTTAAAATAGTTGTGCATCTTTGATGGGGAGTAAAGACTGGTGAGGCCCTTTGCCTTTGGGTTTCTCTGAAATCTTGATCTTACCTTAGATGGCCTGGACTCAAAAGAATGTCACCCTGCATTTCATAGAGTTTCTAAGTCAGTACGATTACACTTCCTCACAGCGATTAGTTGGATAGTTCACTTGTATTTCAATAAATAGTGCATTTTTTAATGGGAAAAATAAAATAAAATAGTTGTGCAGAAGAGAGGGCAGCAAAGCCAAGGGGAATATCAATTACAGACTCCAGGGAACGTGTTGAGTTTGTGCTCATAAGTTCAGGGTGTTTTCCAAGCAGAGTGGAGAGGCATCAGGGTTCTCTGAGCTGGGCTGTGGGGTGATGAGATTACTTTCTGCAGGGATATCCTTTCCCCACCCCCACTCCCACTTCGGAGGGGATCCATGCATATTCCTTCCACTTTGGACGTCCCCCTCTGACTGTTAGTGGGTTCCACAGCATTGGAACCCACTCACTAGCCTAACTAAGCCACTGTCCTCCCCGCCTTCCCTCCATCATCTCTGTCATTCAAGGCTGCAGAAGATACCAGAAGGGACCGACCTGCAGCCTGACTCAGCAGATCCAAGTCAAGCCCAAAGAGTCCTAATGAACCACCACACAGGACTCCAGACTCCCTAATCTCCTAAAGGGTGGGTGCAGGCACACACAGATGGAAAACTCAGATGAAGAAAGATTCAGCCCGAAGAGAGAGGTAGTCCGAGGTGTGGGTACAACTTGCCCAAGGACCCCATATCCTGGCTTCTCTCTCGTCTCAGGTGGCACCTTCTTTGGGTGTTTATCCTTACTGCTCACTGTTCTCTATGGCGATCTAGCATCTCACACACGTGGTTTGAAGCCACTCTTCTGGCCTGTCAAATGGATGCAAATAAAATCCCTTGCTTACTGACTCCTTCGATGCCGCTGTCTCTAGCCCAAATCCAGCCTCCTTCGCAGTGGGGTTGAATTCCCCCCGGTCCCCGTACTGAGGCCTGGCTCGGGCTTCTGCAGGTGCCTCCCGTGTCTCTCTTCTCACTCAGAATGCTAAACTACTGCCTCCTTGTTCAGTCTCTTCTCTGCTTTCCATGCTCTGCCAGCATGTCTGTGGCTGCGGATAAGACTTTAACAGGACTGAAAATCCTCCCCTAAATAAACACCAGAGTCAGATAACAAAAATCTGTTCTCCTTAATAGGTTCTGGGAGGATTATATATTTGAAGGTCATTCAATTCAAAGACATGCTAAACACTTAGTAGCCTCATGTTCTGGCTCTTTTACCACCTGTTCGCTCTCACTTTGAAAAAACTCACAGCTACCCCAGAGGCAGGCCTTCCCCCTGGGAGTTTTTAAAGGAAGTCTGCTTGGATTTGCCCCTGCCTAACCTCCAACATGTCGCTGTGGCCACGTAACTATGTCCCAGCTAATTAGGACAGTCCTGCCTTCTCCTCACGGCCAGAGCCACGGGTGTCAGACCCCGGGCCATTCAGGGGAAAGAACGACAGAGATGAGGAAGAAGAGGGAGAGGAAGGCTGAGCAGAGGAGGGGAGCCGGTCTGATCCAGGTGCTGAGGGGGGAGCCTTGGCCCGCATGTCAAGAGCTGTGCTTTACCATTGTGACCCCGGGTCCATTTCTTCAGACTGTGTTGGAGTCTGTGGTTGGGATACATAATACTGAAAACCACTCTTCTCTAAAACTGTATTAAGGGAAAGGAGATCGGAAAAGGAAGCCATAAAGCTGGCGGGAAGTATAATGCAGAAGTGCCTCCATTGCTGCAGCTGTGTCCGAAATGTTTCCTAAATGCAGAGTTACGCACACCGGGGTCTGAGAACCCCTGGAGGTCTTCAATTCTATTACTTTTAAATGTTTTATTTTTATTTTTAAAAGATCCAAAATCTCTGTAAGTACATTCAGGATCATTTCTACAAACCCCTTGCCACTGCACAGTGATTGTATTTACAATCATGTTGACACTTAGTGCTGGACCATTTTGTTTCTGCTGAAAGGTTGGGGAACAATCGTTCTGGTATTTAATACTCACTAGACTAGAACATCTTCATCTCATCTAACCCCAGTCCCTTGTTATAAATTTATGTGAAATCTTAAACCCAGACATTTGGAGGGAAAGCAACAACTGAAATTTACTTTGAGCAGCAGCCTTCTCAGGATGCTTTGCCTTTCAGCTCTAAGAATGTGAGATAAAGTAGCATAAACTACATTTTGATTGTGTTTTTATATTTTATCTGAAAACGTGGCACAAATTTCACTGTTTGTAGGTAAAAAGAGGCATTGTTTCTATGACCTATAACTGTAGGTGTTAAGCTTTAAACTAAAATGGGTCTCTTTGAGGTATTTATTAAGAGAAATGGATTTATAATTGTTGGTGAAATAAACTTTAAACTTCATTTATCGTTCCCTCTGAAGTAGGGTTAGTGTATGCACCTGAGTATTACCATGGTACTATCTGTGTCCAGTTCTTTTTTTTTTGATGTGTTCTGCATTATGTATTTATTTTGCATCTAATATTATGAGATCTTCCTTTTAGAAGGAACAAGCGTGAGATTGAGCAAGGGATGGGAGTAGCACACGAGGCCTACTTCTGTGTTCTTGGTGCTGATCGTAAACCTGGGTTGCAATCCACTTCTAAATGGACTCATGGAGAAAATATAGATGATAATTAAAGCAAGTCAGCCTTTGGGGCACGTGGGGCACTAATCAATGATTGGTGATATTAAAATTAACCTCACAGTTGATAGTCACATCTCTTGAGGTGACAGAGGTGGATGAGAAGGGAAGGGTGATAAATCCAAGCGAAAGTCGGTGCTGGTGTTGGAAGACGGTTTTTGCCTCGTAGGCGTGCATCTGTACTACGTCGGGGGAGAGGTCTACGCCGAGTGCGTGAGTGACAGCAGCATCTTTGTGCAGAGCCGGAACTGCAACTATCAGCACGGCTTTCACCCGGCCACCGTCTGCAAGATCCCCAGCGGCTGCAGCCTCAAGATCTTCAACAACCAGCTGTTCGCTCAGCTGCTCGCCCAGTCTGTCCATCACGGATTTGAAGTCGTTTATGAGTTGACTAAGATGTGCACCATCCGGATGAGTTTTGTCAAGGTAAGGAGTGCTTGCTTTCCAATTGTAAGATGAAAAATGAAAAATAAAACCAAAAGCACTCTTTGGTTGACGTGGCAGTTAGACAGTCAGGGCAAGTAGACAGCAGTTTGCCGGGGGGCGGAGGGGGGCACTGTCTTTAATTGTTTTTTGGTTTTTTTTAAGTAAATACAAATTTAATTTAAATTTTTATTATAAATTTTACAGTAAAAGTAGAATGAACAATATCCTAGAAGTCAAAATTCTACCTACAGGTAATGGCAAGAGTAGGGAAACTGCAGAGTCCAGATTTTACCAAACAATGTACAGCTTTCCTGATCAGCAGCTTAACTGGGAAAAGCATGAGCTCTGTAAGCAGACAGATTTCAAATCAAATCCCTGCTCCCCTAACTAACAACTGATCAAACAAGGTATCTATGCTATCTTTTTTTTTTTTTAACATCTTTATTGGAGTATAATTGCCTTACAACGGTGTGTTAGTTTCTGCTGTATAACAAAGTGAATCAGCTATACGTATACATATGTCCCCATATCTCTTCCCTCTTGGGTCTCCCTCCCTCCCACCCTCCCTCTCCCACCCCTCTAGGTGGTCACAAAGCACCGAGCTGATCTCCCTGTGCTATGCGGCTGCTTCCCACTAGCTATCTATTTTACATTTGGTAGTGTATATATGTCAATTGTTTTTTTGGAAGAGCTCCTCCATGAGTATGAAATCTCTTGTTTAGCAATTTTAAGAAAATTCTTAAGCATATTACTTTTGGAGGAAAACCAAGTTAAGATAGTTATCTGATTTTGTTTTTAACGCATAAGATAAAGTGACAATGATAATTGTATAGGACTTAATGCTACAGAGATTCTTCCATACCTCAAACTGCTGACCACCTATGGTCACTCAGTAAATGTTGGTGAATTTACCTGAATCAAATAAGACACTCTCCTTACTCTTACAAAGCATACAGGCAAATGAAGCAGTCATATTTATAAATAAGCTACAAAACAGACAGAACTGACTCTAATACAAGATAGTGTGAATTAAGTGCTATTTATAAAGGTATAAACAAACTGGGATAGAAACATTATGGGGGTTGTGATTAATTCTGAGACAGCAGTAGATGTTCTGTATATGAATATTTGTTGAATTTATCAAATTAGATCTTATTAAAATTGATGTGAAGGTTAGAGAATGGAGGAAAAGTTACTTAGCGGGAAGGAAAAAAACTGGATTTGCATGTTGAAGCTAAAGACCTCAGTTTCATCATCTGCTATTTCATCCCTCGCAAAGCACTTGCAAATAGTTCTAATATTTCCAAATCTGAGCTTGTTTATCAAACTGAGTATATGTACGCAGTTTTCCCATTGTCATATATTCATCCAAGGAATCAGTATGGCTTGTTCCAGGTTTTCTCAAAGTAAAATTTATTTATTAATCCTTTAAAATTATCTTGAAAAATGTGTCCTGTTTTTCTATACTTTTTTTTTTCATTAATTACTTTATTTATTTTTGGCTGTGTTGGGTCTTTGTTGCTGCACGCAGGCTTTCTCTAGTTGCGGTGAGCAGGGCTACTCTTCGTTGTGGTGCACAGGCTTCTCATTGCGGTGGCTTCTCTTGTTGCAGAGCACGGGCTCTAGGCACATGAGCTTCACTAATTGTGGCACGTGGGCTCAGTAGTTGTGGCTTGTGAGCTCTAGAGCGCAGGCTCAGTAGTTGTGGTGCACGGGCTTAGTTGCTCTGCAGCATGTGGGATCTTCCCAGAGCAGGGCTTGAACCTGTGGTGTCCCCTGCATTGGCAGGAGGATTCTTAACCACTGCACCACCAGGGAAGTCCATTATGTCTTTATTGTATATATAATTTTAGTAAATATTTTAAAAATAAGAATAGAGTTTCCAATTGAAAAAATGACTTCTTGAATCCATTTCTTTCATGGTGACAAAGCAGTTTTATTCAAATTTACTGTTAAGCTTTAAAAAGTATTTTCACACGGTCAGGCAATTAAATACCTGAAAATCTTTTCAAACCTTCTGATGCTTCAGAGCCAGCAGAGGGCGTTAAATTGCCATTAACGAACAACCATTTGACTTGCGGTTACTTTGTTCTAGGCCTGTGTTTTTCAAATTAGGATGAAATGCCAATATCTCAGACGTAATTATTTCACTGTAACATAAGCTTGCATAGAAATCTTATTTTCCTAAGATCAGCAAGATGTATTTCTCAGATATGCAACCTTTAAATTCATAAAACTACACAATTCACAGAAAATAAACTTATTATATTGCAGGGACTTTTAAAAACATAAATCCCTAGCAAATATAACTACAGATGATCAGTGTAAAAGAAATGTACAAGTTCTCATCACAAGAAAAAACTGCAACCATGTGAGGTGATGGATGTTAACTAAACTTATTACCTTTATTTTTACTGTCTCTCCTATGGATGGTCACAAATGGCAAATGGCCAGAAGTGAGCCAGCGGGGGAGAGGAGAAACAAGCTTTGTTCATCAATCCTGAATAACCAAGAGCACCCTCAGCCCTCGCTTTACAACGTTCAGATCCAGTCATTGGTCTGTAGTGAGCAACCATCTTGTACAAAACATGGGTCTTCAGCATTAAGGGGGTGAACATGAGTTCAAGCTCCTTTCCCTGCGGAAGAGCAAGTGATTTGCCAGGGTCTCCGGCATGGCTAGAACCCAGGCCCTCTCTAGGTCCATGAATTTAGTTGTGAACCCAGGAGGAAACCATGGATGGGGACTCAGGGTATCTGGTTGATGCAAAAGTTGTCCTGTACTTGCAGGAACGTAGAGTTCACGTTCTCAGGTCCCAGGAACTGCCCCGGGTTGGGTGGGCTGTGTCCACCGGGCCTGCTGGGGCCTCTGAAGGCTGCCTGTAAAGTCTGGCACAGTCACTCCGCTCCGTTTTTGCTTTTCAGGGTTGGGGAGCCGAGTATCATCGCCAGGATGTCACAAGCACGCCCTGCTGGATTGAGATTCACCTTCATGGACCACTGCAGTGGTTGGACAAAGTTCTGACTCAAATGGGCTCTCCACACAACCCGATTTCTTCAGTATCTTAACAGTCCTGTTTTCATCCACATTTCTATAGGATAGATGCTATTGCAGGCAGTGGCTTATATCATTTCAGATTTGCAACTAACTGAAGTTTCTAAGTACATGTGTAAATACATATAATATATACTATTCACATTTTGTATCACCATTTGTTTTGTGTTTTCTAGTTAACCTGATGCCAGTACAGTGCAATTAGAAAAGCAGGTTTTCTTGTGCCTATGCTCTAATAAGCAGCAGCTTCTTTTGTGGCAGAGAACAAATGAGAGGCAACTGTAGGAACAGTATTTGAAGGGTGTTGGTGGAATAAAGGCAGCTTTAGTCCACCGTGTCATGTAAGGCATGTTGTGTGGCCAGTCTGGAAAAATATTAAAACTGTTTACGTAGCAAAAATCAGGTACTAGCAGCACTACAGCAAATAACACTTCAGGACAAAACAAAGCTATCAAACCCATAAAATTTAAATAACCTCACTGTTAGTGCTACTGGCCAAAAAAATCAAGCTTTTAAAATCAGTTATGTAAGATAAGTCACATAAACTTTATTTCTGAAGTTGAAATACCTATAGCTGGACTATTGTGCTGATATGAACGGTACATTTTAAACAAATTAAACTGTGATGGGAAAAGAAAGAAACTGTGAAGCTGAGAGTCATGTTGCCTCATTATCTACCACTGTAAAAAAAAAAACCGAATGAGTCTAATATGGGAAGATAAATATGAAAATAGCATGAAATGAGCTATATTCCCCAATTGCAAATTAAGACCAGAACTTAGTCTGATAATCACCCACGGAGATGCCTGCTTTCCACATAGGAAATCTCGGGTTCCTGTTTTCCTGTTGATTCATGTCAGGCAGCTCTGCAGATTTCTGAGTCTGCACAGTGAGCTCTACGGCCATGTATGTAAGTCAGTCCTGTGTGCGGAAGCAGTAAAATAAGAGCATTGGACAAAAGCACCCTGTTTACTTATACCTTCTCACGTTCCCACATTCAAAGTCTCTAGGTGAGGGCATGCCTTTTGCCACATTTTCCTCACATGTTGGCAAATGTTAACTATTCACAGATGACTCAAACAGTGGTGAAGCCTTTGAGAAAATCTAGACACACTGCTGGGATCAAGTTTGAGTTATTTAACTTAGTGTCTCTATTGATTAAATGATCTGCTGGTCATATGTGGTAGCCTCTTCTAAAACTAAAGCTTCATACCTGGAAATAACTTCCCAAGTAAGATAATAATTTCACAATCCCTATCATTTCTGAGGAACAGTGGTCCTGAATAACAGGACATTTTAAAAAATGTATCCACAACATCAAAACCTGTTCTTATTTACCCTTGGATGATAAAGAGAGGAAAATTTCCCAAATTCCTAGGTACTTTCATATATATATAATTCCCACCCACTAAACACTGCATTGCTTGGAAAAATATTCCCCTTTTTAAAATGTGTAATTTAAGAAGGTAATTATGCTTGTAACAGACGGTACTTCAGTGATCCAGGAGGTTTCTTCATTTATACATTCTGTCTCAACTCTTTCTAGCATTAGTGCATAGTAGTTGTTTCTCATTAAATTGTATTCAAGGTAGGAATGATCATGTGAAAAAGATGTATGTGTGAGCTACTGCTGTCACCTCTTGTAATGACTAGTGTTACCTAATAGAAGCTTCCCTATATACAATAGAAAATATTACACTTTACATTAAAGCTAGGTGGTCCATTTAGTGTTTAGCAAACTCCGTAGTATATTGGTTCATCAACTATGTATGTGCCTGGCACAATGTTAGGTACTGTGGAATCGAATGTAAACAAGAGACCCGTCCCAGCCCTCTGGAGCTGAGAGTCTTAAGAGTAAATCTGCTTGTAGAATCATCTTCATGTTTCAAGAACTTTTAAAACAAACCATGCAATCTTTCTTATGCTTGAAAAAAAGTATAATTGACTTCTTAATTATCTCTATTTTGAAGCTGATTTCCCTTCTCTTCTGAGCAATCAAGTAATGGTTGAAGACTTCCTTGGATAAATGCTACTTTTCTTCTGTGTCTCAAAATTGGGTTTTTTTCCTTTTGCTTCCCTATTTTTCAATAATTCCTCATCTCCCCTTTTCTTGGAAAAGGCATTAATATGGTGAAGTCATCCTCATACAAGTACTGTTGCATGAAAGAGCATTAGGTACACGTGGTTTGGGCTCCAGGGAGCAAACACAGCTTTCTGAGTCTCTCCATCAGTGGTCAGACTCCTCCTCTGGTGATCTTATACCTTTACAGGATTAATCGGTACTAGTTGCTTATAAATGACATGAAAAAATACATTGAATTTTCATGCAGCTTTGGGAAACCAGGACAAAATATTCCAGTGAATCCAAATTATTTCTTCAAAAAATAAATGATTAAAGTGGTACATATGCATCATTACCAGTCCTATCTCACCAAAAGCCTTTACTAAGATACTGTGAAATTCAGAGAATTTAGAATTGATGAGAAGTTAATCCTTCAGTCACTGTAAGAGTCACATTTTAAATCAGCCTTTTAACATTTTTGCTGGCAAGAATTGTTAAAAATAGTAATGCAGTATTTGATTTCATACTTCTAAATGTGCTCATTTAGCATTCATTCCTTGAGACAGACAATTCAAAAAATGTCACAGCATTCTTTTATAGGATAGTGAGCAAAGTGGACATGCTAAGCCATTAATTGCATCAGCCAAACATGTTTAAGGTTGCCATAGACAAGGATTGTGCAATAGAGAATAACAACATCTGGCCTGCTCACAAGACCCAGAACATTTATGGTGTTGTTCAAGCCTGTTTTTTGTGTTTTTTTTGTTAAAAATTTGAGATGTGAAAAGTTTGTTTTAGTTAGATGATATTTTAATACCTGCCAGTGCTTTGGACCTATTAAGATGTCACTTCTCAATACATTTATGTTTTGTTATTCTTTTCTTTTTTTTTACACTCAGTATAAATCAGGAAAAGTTGTGTAACAACCTAGCATTTAGAATTTCCTTTTCATTGTCTTCTTAGGAACTGAATACCCCCATCACAGCAACAAAAGCATTTTATAAGTACCACTTGCTAGACTTTAAGCACCTGCTTAACTTTGAGTATGTCCTGAATATTTGGTATATATAGTCAACAAATAAAGCAAAATATAACATGCATTCCAAATTTCATCTTTTCCTATTAAGGATTTAACAGCTGAACTATATGACAAGATTAGGTAATCCTGGCATATGTTAAAGTCAAATTAATGTAAAACCAACAAAAAAGAAACTATTTCTATTTAAGTAATGTTTTTGATTATTGTAGCTAGGCTTCAGTTATCCTTCAAATGCACACTTACACTGTTACCTGATTGTTTATAATAAAGAATACTGTACCTATGTGTCTTTTGGCTTATTTTTCCCTGCAGACGTCATAGAAGGATTTCTTGCATATGAGTCCTTAAGATGATCTTAAACCATCCTATTTTGAAAATAGGAGGTTTTTGAAATCCAACATCCTATAGAGAAATCAGGTAACAGTTTTGAATTAACCACCTCAGAATAACTGGCATTAAATATAGAACCTTGCAGGGAGGGATAAATTAGGAGGTTGGGATTAACATATACACATTTATATATAAAATAGAAAATATATATATTCATATATAAAATAGAAAAGAATATAGAACTTTGAAGATACTTTGCAGTAATTTTAGAAAGGATATGCATAGAAGCTTTTTTTCTGGATATTAGCAAATATTAAGTGATATTACAGTATATAGGAGAGAATGAACAATTTTATTACTGCATACATCTGTACATTGCTATATATTACCTATTAGAAAGGTACTAAAGAAGGCAACTGAGGAAAATGAAATCCAGGAGGAATATGAACGTATCTAAAACTGTAAATGTTCTATTCCCTCCATTTAAATTTCCTTCCAGTCTATAAATGGAGGGGGTTAAATATGTAAATATTTTGAGAAAACCTAGCCGCCTTAACTTGATCAAAGTTTTCCTTTTTTAATTTTTTTTTAAAGAAATGGAGCCCTTTAGTCAAAAGAAATATTTTGTGGAGCTCCAAAATGTAAACAGATGAAAGACAAGCTATTCTGGTTCGATACAGGTGAGGATTATGAAGCTGTAAGTTTATGGAAAGCAGTGTTTGTGTCTTGCTTGTCTTTGCATCTCCCATGGTTCCTGACCCTGTTCTTGCAACCAAAATTTGGTATTGGCCTTCAACCACTAACTAGTACAGATTTTTAAATGTATCACTGTATAGACATAAAATATTGTCTTTAAACATTAGCCCATCTAAGAGAAGGAATATTTTCATCATCCTAGGAACTTCCACATATTCGTTTATTAGACGATTCTTGTGCATCACCTGCTACCAGGCAGGCACCATAGATGGCAATGACAACACAGTTTCTGCCTTAAAGAAGCTTATCATCTGTGGAGGAAATGAACAAGTAAACCAATAAAGGTCAGTGTGCTATCAGTTGTGACAGGCTGCCAGGGGACCAAGCAATGACACCTCTGTCAGGCCCTGGATGGGTACCCAGGAAAGCTTCTGGGCTGATCCACCTTGCCTTCCTTCCCATCAGTTCCCTTAGCAAGCCTCCCAGACATTTCTAAACCAGCCTAGGTGCCTGATCTCTGTGCTCCCATCATAATTTGTGCTCATCGATGGTCAGTTATCAATTCCTGCACCATACTGTTTTCTTGTCCATCCATCTCTATGAAGCTGGGAGCTTTTTAAGGGCAAGGATTGTATCTATTCGTGTTTAGCATTTTCCAGCTGTTGTTTGTTTAGAAAGGCATTTGGGGTTCACATTATAAAGGCAGAAATGGTATTTGTCTCATTCTCCTTTTTTAAACTCAGCAATTATTTAATTTCTCTTCAAAATAAAAATAATTTCAAGCCTTCAATTACATGTCCAGTGACCATGCTGCAGCTGGTGGTGATGAGAGAAGCATGCTTATGATTTAGTTTGCAAATATTCAGCTGCACAGCAGTAGCAAGGGAAGATAGCTTTGACAGTTAAACTGTTAAAATTGTTTTTATTCTAAGCACTTATTTTCAAAATGTGAATTTGAGCAAAGACAAGATGCATAGGAATTCTGATGTAACAGGTTAACAAGGAGTATAAAAAACGTAACAGTTCTGAAAGTTTATCTCTGTATGATCACTGATGATTCCATTATTTGCATGCATCTGATAAAAATGTTATGTATGGCCTCAGATTTACTCCAGTAATCTGAAAGATGATGTTAAATGGAGTAAATATAATGAAAATTATATTCAGGTTTGTTTTTTTTAAGCCAGAAATTACTCACACCTGCAGTATGTTATTTGGAGATAATGTTTGCAAGTGACAGGCTAAATTTTCTCTAACCTCATCATTTAGAAAGAAGAAAACTAGACATTCTAAAAATAACCCACTGATGTTTAATGAAGATGCCTGTGGAGAGAGGCTCAGGATTAGGGGTAAGAAGACTTTTTCTATCAAGGGGCAGACAGTAAATATTTTCAGCTTTGCAGGCCATGTGGCCTTTGTAACTGTAATAACTACTCAACTCTGACACTGCAGTGCGAAAGCCACCCTAAACAATATGTAAGTGGATGTGCATGGCTGTGTTCCAATGAAACCTTATAGACATTGAAATTTGAATTTCATATAATTTTCACATCATGAGATGATTTTCTTTTGATTTGCTTTCAACCATTTAAAACTGTAAAAACTATTCTTAGCCTGTGGCAGTACAGAAATGAGCTGCGGGTTGGATCTGGCCTGGGGTGGGGTGTCCCAGTTTGCTGAGCCCTGCTCTAGAGGATGAGAAGCTGTCTTGAATGTACCAACCACAACCATACTCCCATCTGAATGCAGGCTCAGGAGACACCCCAAGCCCGACCGCGAGAACCCCTCAGCTAAGCTCAGCCAACCCTTAACACTGTGGGTTGGGCAGGGAGGTGATTATGGTAAGCCACTCTGCTTTGGGGTGGTGTGCTAGATAACTAGCCATAAACGTGTGGAATGTTGATGAAACTTTTTTTTTGCTTCATCCAGAAGCCTCAGGTGGGAGTAGCTTCTCATCACAAAGCACAGGAATGCCTGTTTGGAAGCACCTACAATTTTTTTTTTTTAAAACATCTTTACTGGAGTATAATTGCTTTACAATGGTGTGTTAGTTTCTGCTGTATAACAAAGTGAATCAGCTATACATATACATATATTCCCATATCCCCTCCCTCTTGCGTCTCCCTCCCACCCTCCCTTTCCCACCCCTCTAGGTGGACACAAAGCACCGAGCTGATCTCCCTGTGCTATGCGGCTGCTTCCCACTAGCTAGCTATTTTACACCCGGTAGTATATATAAGTCTATGCCACTCTCTCACTTCTTCCCAGCTTACCCTTCCCCCTCCCCGTGTCCTCAAGTCCATTGTCTATGTCTGTGTCTTTATTCCTGCCTGCCCCTATGTTCTTCAGAACCATTTTTTTTAGATTCCATATATATGTGTTAGCATATGGTATTTGTTTTTCTCTTTTGACTTATTTCACTCTGTATGACAGTCTCTAGATCCATCCACCTCACTACAGATAACTCAATTTCGTTTATTTTTATGGCTGAGTAATATTCCATTCTATATAGGTGCCACATCTTCTTTATCCATTCATCTGTCGATAGACACTTAGGTTGCTTCCTAAGTGCTCAGAGACCCTGTTTTCAGGCTCCTGTCATATTTCAGAGCTGGCCTTTTCTTTCTAAAATAGCCTTCAGGACCGGGACACCTTGCCTTTGTGCCAGTGCGTGGACCCTTGTGGCCTGGGATCTGCCTAGCCAAGAATAGCCAAGCGTTCCTCTCTTAGCCTGTCCTGGCTATTGTAAATAGTGCTGCAATGAACATTGGGGTGCATGTGTCTTTCTGAATTATGGTTTTCTCAGGGTATATGCCCAGTAGTGGGATTGCTGGGTCATATGGTAGCTCTATTTTCAGTTTTTTAAGGAACCTCCATACTGTTCTCTAGTGGCTGTATCAATTTACATTCCCACCAACAGTGCAAGAGGGTTCCCTTTTCTCCACACCCTCTCCAGCATTTGTTATTTGTAGATTTTCTGATGATGACCGTCCTGACCAGTGGAAGCACCTACAATTTATGATATGGTAGCTACTCTGGTTCTGAACAGTACCCCGGCTCCATTTGCTCTGCCAGTGAAACCGCTGTTTAAGAGATCTCTGTTCAAAATAGTTCTCTTTCCCAGACCATGTGGGAAGACTTGCCAGTTTGGTTGCTACAGGTAAAGCATTCAATTCCCACCTCCTATTAACACCAGAGGCGAGCTATGACATTCCCCACCGAGAGTACAGTGCAGGCAGTAAGGCAGCACTGGCCTCTGAGGATACTGCTATTCCCACCACCGCTGTGGTGATCCCAGCCTCTGACCATCTTGTGGCCAAAGAAGAGTCCAGAGAGCCTAGAGCTCTGCTGTTCAGAAAGCACCCCACCTTCCTCTCCAGACTGGGTACCTGAGAATTAACTCTGTGCATCTCTGTTTTAAATTTTCATTGCCCTTCGGAATGGGTGGTGCCTGGCCTGGGCAGAGGATGTGGTCATTTTCCAATTGCTAACAAAGCAGGAAGTGTTCAAGAAAGTGAGGTCCTGGATGGACTTTAAACCCCATTTAAAGGTAGCAAATGTCTGGGACTGGGAAGCAAAGGGCAATGTTGATTGTTGCTGGCACTGGAGAGGTGAATAAGAAATAGAAGGGACACAGGAAACACAGTCACACAGCATCTGAACGTAAGAAGAGAGACAGGTACCTGGATAAGAGAAGAACGCTTGGCTATTCTTGGACAGGCAGATCCCAGGCCACAGGGATCCACACACTGGCACAAAAGGCAAGGTGCCCCAGTCCTGAAGGCTATTTTAGAAAGAAAAGGCCAGCTCTGCAAATATGACAGAAGCCTGAAAACAGGGTCTCTGAGCATGACACTGCTTGAGTTTCCATACTGGCAGACAACTTTTGGTGATCTTAGAAAAATACTGATTTCTCTAAGACTCAGGGTCCCTCATTTTCTGAAGAGAAATAATGCCATCAAAATTACCCGTCACCCCCGCAGATGGTTCTAATCAACATGATGGTGAAGTACAGGTGCGTATGTGTATTTTAATATGATATATTACCATAATAAATAGTAATAAATTTTTGTGCAGATATTTGATGTTAATATATCCTGCTCCTTATTAGATTTTCAAAGGCAACCGGTGTAAAATCTTATTAGTGGACAGTGGTCCCCAACTGAGGACAGCATATGACACAAGTTGCAATTATATATAAGAGAGGAAAACAAACAGAAAATCTCACTACTCATAACGATCTTTTCTGGTTGTTTTCCTTAGCTCTCTGTTGTTGTTTTCCTGCTGCATATACTCCTGGGCCCTTTTAAGCCCAAACTACAAATAGCTCATGAAAATCAGTATCTGTGCTCAGCGAATACACCTTAAGAAAGGCTACATGCATTTCAATATTACTAGGGTAAAGCTACGAAGAGAAAAGATCTATTTAGTTTGCTGCAGTACATAATAATAAAAAAAGCTTATCTCCGATGCATTAGAATAGTACAAACGATTATTTATACATGTTAAGGATAATAGGGAAAGTTAGAAGATGAGATCAACTCACCTAATTAGTAAACATGTCAAGTATTCTCACTAAAATGTTTTGCAAATATTAACTGTAAACTCAATAAAGGCAGTATTTTGATCAGTTTTTTTTCCTATAGTGAGGCAAGTCTGCTAAACAAATGAAAGTTCAGCCTATCTCCAAATAAACTGCTATCTGAATACAGGTCCTATGTATGTACCATTCAACAGCATCTGTAGTCATGATTAGAACACTCACTTTCATAGTTAAAGAAAGCTAGAAACTGAGGGAGTGATGATGATAAGAACACTAAAATTTCCATGTCAATTAGTTACACAAAGGAAATCAGGACTACTTGCCAATATCCATATTAATTATATTTTCCAATTCTAGAAAAAGAAACAGGAAGTTGTAAATCAACAATCATTTGAAAGATCCCAAATTGAGACTTTTTAAACCAAGACTGAGAACCTAGAAGCCATAAAAGAAGTGTCAGATATGTTCAAATATTCAAAAATTGAAAGCTTGCATGGCAAGAAATACCATAAAAAGGTAAATAGACCAATTTTAGAAGTGGAAAAAAAAATAAAAACGACATAGGGTTAATTTTTATAATAGTCACCAGAGTTTTACACACTGAGTAGAAAAAAGGAGCCTAATGGAAAAACAGACAAAAGACACGACGAGGCAATTCACAGAAGAGTAAATCAAGCATATGAAAAGGTGCTCAAATTTACCAGCATTCAGGGAAACGCTAATAAATGTAACAACTAGCAGTACATAGCTATCAGAAAGGCAAGAGTTAAAAAAGAACAGTAGCTCCTACTGCTGGCAAAAACGCCAGGAAAAGAAATTCTCCCTTGTTACTGATGGATGTGTGAAGTGATACAGCCTTTTGAGGGGAAAGGAATATAACGGTATCTATTTAAAGGAAACATGTATCTATAGATCTCCCTCCACCCAACAATCCCATTCCTGAGAATCCATCCCAAGGCCAGAGAACCAGCAGTAAACACTACCTAGGGACACACCACAAGGACGTTTGCTGCAGCTTTGCTCATAGTGGCAGAAAACCAGATACCAACAGTGGAATGATTAAATATGATGGTACGTTCGCATCATGAGATGCTCTGCAGCCACTGAAGCAATGAATTCGAGCTACACAAGTGACTCAGGGACCTTCTACACAGTACTGGTGTGTAAAAAAGCAGTATACTGACGTGTATAATACACCCACGTTTTTATGTAACAGTGACAGTTGCAAAATGTGTATATATGTGTATCTATAGAAAATTACACAAACATAAAAAAAAGAAGAATCCCTGCTGACATACATGGAAGACGGTGGGGGAACCACAAAAAGGACCAAAAGGGGAAAGCCCAAAAAAAACCACCCCTCCATATATACGATATGATTACACTGCTGTATTTATATAAAATTATATACATGTGCATACAGAAAGTTTTTTTAAAATTTAGCCTTTACTGAAGCACCTACTGGGTTCGAAACTAGGTACTTAAAAGTGATAGCTGCTGATTTAGCATCAACATTCTACTGCGGCAAGAGCATCATTTTTGGAGACAGAAGATTTAGCTTCAAATCCTAACTCTGCCTCTAATAGTAAGACCTGTTATTTATGTCACTTCTCTCTTTCCTCATCCAAAAACAGGGACAATACTTGCCATGCCATGTTTTGAGGTTCAAAGGAATTAGCACATAGGAAGGTACCTTCTAAATTGTGTTCTGAAGTAACACAATTAGGGTTGGTTTAAATAAAATCTGTCATTTAACACATTCTAAAACTCAAGGCTTAATATACAAAAGCTTTATTCTCATGGCCCAGTGACAGTGCATCCACTGGTAAAAGTAAAGTTCACGTTCAAACTGCACTGGCCTCATCATGTTCATGTACATGGATCACACTGCTTACTAGATTTAAGTCCAAGAGCTGTGTGATCTTGAGCAAGCAGCTTAACCTCTGCAAGCCTGCTTCTGTATCTATAAAATAATAATTGTTGTGCATACATTATGGAATTGTGAAGAGCAAGTATGTATGCACAATTGTTTTGAAAATTATAAAGTGCTAGAAAATCTGTATCATCTGGTCATGTTTTTATATTATGTACCTCCAGTAAGGAAGTATACGTTTTGGGCCTCAGAAACAGAAAAGACGGTAAGAAACTCCAGGAGGGGAAATCTCACTATAAATAAGTGCTATGTATATGGAAATAAAGATTCATTAGTAAAAATGTATTTCTTCCTATAAGCTGAAATAGAAAGCAAAGGAAAAAGCATATCCTGTCTACTGTTTTCAATCTGTAATAGGATTTCAGTTTGTAATAAGAAAAATATTTTTGAAAGGGTCATCTGTGCATGGTAAAAATTCAAGCAGTACAAACGATTATTTTGATAAAAGATATTGTCTCCCAACCACTGAAGTTCCTATTCTTCTACCCCATGCTACCAGCGCCCCAAGTTTCCTTTGCAACTTCCAATTTTGTATATAAGCATGCATGTGCGTATAATTATAGCTTTCATATACTTTTTGGTAACATTACTTATGACCCTTTGTATTTCCCTATTCATAACTAAGTAACTATAGTCCACTTACAATTTTTGGCCAATATCGTCATTGATGGACACCTCTTTTGAGGACCATCTTGTTGTCTCCTTTTTCTCCAGTCATTTGGATTAACTACTCCTGAAGCAAAACATCTATTTTATAGTTTTCCTTCTTTCCTTTTCCTTTTCTGATCGCTTTCTAGCAAGGCTTGGTAGTACTCTAGGGCTGCTGGTTGAGGAGCTGAAGCAAATCCCCCTGGGCTTCCTCCCTGAAGTGGGCCGTTCCTGAGTGATTTTCCTGCCATTAAATCCTACCGACTCGTTTATTCAATCCCTCCAAATCCCACTCTTCAAGTGGAAGCCTGGGAATGGTTGTAAAACCAAAGAGTTGAAGGAGCTTGAGTTACTGATATACCCGCCATTACAGAGTAGTGTAATAAAGGTCGGGGCAGTTGCTCATTCATTGTCATGAATACTGCTGGTTTCCTGGCTGAAGTACCTCGCACTCTCTGATTCTTCCTACACTTGCTCTGCAATGTCATAGAAAACTACATTCCCTGTTGGCCTCATTTCTTCTCTGTTCAGCGAGAACTCTAGCTTCTATTCCTGAGAGTAAAGCATCCTAACTTCCGCCACTTATTCCACTAAATGCATCTGAGCTCAAGCTTGCAATTTATCTTTCCTCCTCTATGGCTGGTGGAGCCCTGAGATACACTGTCACCTGCGTGCAGACTGCCATTTCAGGCTCCTGGTTTCCAGGCCAAACCTTTAAGGCCCAACTCATCAATCCCTTTACACACAGTATTACTGAGGATATAGGCCTGGCTGGATATAACAGACACCTTACTAGCCATGGCAGACACAAGAAATTCCATCTCTCTTTGATGTAGTAGTCCAAAACCAGGAGGTCCCTAGTCCGAAACAGGTTAAGATAGTACCTCTGCCCCCCAAGGCCATCCAAGGACACAGGTTCTTTCTCTCTTGTTCTGGCTTTCCCAGTGAATTACCTTCATTTGGTCTACAGATGATGTGCTGCTTTGTCCACATTCCACGCAGCAGGATGGAGGAGGAGAAATGGGCTGCCTGTCTCCTGCTTCAGGGCACCGTCTGGAAGTTGCCCACATCTTCTCTGTACATAGCCCATTGGCTGTAACTTACATGGCCACACCCAACTGCAAGGGCAGCTGAAAAATAGTCTTTAAAATTTTTTTAAACTGAAATAAAAAATATATACTGAAAAGTACAAAAATCATACACGCATAGCTTGCTGAACTTTCATGAACAGAACACACATGCATAACCAGCATCCAGGACAAAACAAGAGCATCACCAGAACCCCTGAAGCTTCCTCATGCCTCCTTCTAGGCTCTATCCCCACCCAAAGGGAAACCACTCCTCTGTGTTCTAACAATAATAGTTTCACCTGCTTCTGTACTTTATACAAATTGAATCATCCACACATCATTTGTATGTGGATTCTTTCGCATGACATTATGTGAGAATCGGCTGTATTGCTGGGTGGGTACATTCCCAACCAAAACTTCTATTATTATGAAAGAAGGAAAAAAGTTATCAGGGGACTATTAGCAGGCTACTAGCTACTAGCCATCTTTCTCACTGACTTCAATGTCTTTCTAATTTTTCCTTTTCCTACAGCCTCTTATCAACTCCCCCACTCCATATTAGCAGATGACTTCTCTCTGCTCCTTTCCCCAAGTCTACAATAGCAGATGACTTTGCTGGAAAACGCAAGCTATGAATGCCTTCACATTATTACTGCAAATATACCATATCTACACTTACTATATCTCCCTTCCTCTAGACTCAAATCAACTAGCATAACATCACTTCGTCATGTAGTTAGAACAGTCACAGGGCCTGCTCAAATTCAAGGGGGCAGAAAAATAAAATCTAGTTCTTAATGGGCCACATCACATAAGAGCATGTGGGATGGGAGATTTTGTTGTGGCCATCTTTGGACAGTGCAGTCTACCACACCTACCTTGAAAGCTTTTGCAGAGTTATTTAAAACCATAGTAATCATATACAGAACTGTGAGAAATAATAATAAATTGTTGTTTTCAAGCCACTAAATTTTGGGGTGATTTGTTGCACAGAAACAACTATAGTTAGGTGTATCAGTTACCTACTGTTTAAGAATGCTGCATAACAAACCATCCCACAACTCTGTGGCTTACAATCATAACTATTCTCGCCCACAAGTCTACAGGTCAGCTGGGTGGTTCTGCCAGTCTGGACCAGATCAAATGCACCTGCAGTCAGCTGGCAGGCTGGCTGGGGCATAGCTAGTCTAGCACAGCCTCACTCACGTATCTGGCTGTTTACTGGCTATTGGCTGGTACAACAGAGGTGACTGGGCCATATGTCTCATTATCCTGCAGGCTGTGCTGGTCTGGGTTTGTTACCATGGCAGCTGTGTAGCATTCTAAACGGACTAGCCGAAGTGTTCAAAACCTTTGGAAGTCTGTCTACTCAGAGCTGCCATGTTATTATTTCCTCTGTATTCTATTGGCCAAAACAAGTCACAGGGCCAGTCCTCCAGATTTAAGGGGTAAATAAACTCAACCTCTCCATGGGAGGAACAGCAAAGTCACATGACAAGAGTCATAAATATATGCAGGGATAAAAAAGTTGGGGACATATTGCAATAAATCTACCCTAAATATATAAAAACCTTATTGTTTTCTATAATATATATTATGTATATAATATATATATATAAATAAATTCAATTCCTTTTCTTTTAATTCAGCTCTCACTGGCCTATTACTTTCCCTCCTTTCCTAATCCTCGTGTTCCATTTGAAGAAGGATAAGCTGGGGTTTTTTGTTTTCTTTTTACTACAAAAGTTAACTTATACTCTAGGGATTCAATAAAGCTCCCAACACCATAAGTAAGAAAACAAGCTAACAGTTAATAACAAATGGAAATGAATTCCTCTGCATCCGGTGCGGAGCAACTAAAGAATAGAATAAGTGACTCAGACAACTCAAAGGTCAATAACTGGACTTTAATGAATAATTCTGGTAGGAGCATTTTTGCACAGATATGCAGGTATAAAACATAAAAAATGAACATAAAGATTCCTTCTCTCCTTAAGTACATCTTAGAACAGCCATGACTAAGTTTAACTTGATATATATTTCAGAGCTTAAAACCCAAGAAACTAACAAATTTTTGCACAGTTTAACTTGAGGCACATGCATTTATTGTCCTAACACTGGAAATACTTTCTTGACATTTGATTTGATACTCTTATTGGTAAGCTTTGCCTTTTAAAAGTTTTCCTAGGAGAAAATACAAGAAAAAAGTATCTATCCAGATTACCCATCACTCTTTGAACATTACTTAGGAATAACACAATCTTAAAATAGCTCAATTTTGAAAAACACTGACAAAATGCTGGAGTGTTATTCTTACATTCAGGATCTCTTTTTTAAAAAGAAATGAGTATAAAAAAGTAATTTTGTCCTGACATTGGTGGGATGAGGTACATTTGTACTGTTCACAAATTCAACACACAAGAGTGTCTGTTTTAAATGAGATCAACACTAATAGGTAACAAGAAGTAGAGAAGCCAACTTCAGGAGATGCACTCATTCCAGGGTACTTGGTTAATCCCTCTCGGGTTTTACCAGCACATCTCTGAAAGGAGATGCACATCCTAATCTCACAGCTATTTAACAATGATCACTTTCCTTATACAGAGAAAATATGCTTAACTCTTTGACAGCTCCAGTCTTAAGTGCAAAGAAAAGGTAATTACGAGAACCCAGTTCTAGGTGCCCCAACTACATTTTATCATCACAAGTAGCTCTCAGTGTTTCTTAACAGGGGGATTATTGGCATTGCGTGTAACATAGTGCTTAGTTGTGGAGGACCATTCCAGACACCTAGCATTCCCGTCCCATTCACTAAAAACCAGCAGTTTTCAAGGTCGCCGTGACAAGCAAAAACATACCCATATGTTTCCAACTGCCCCTTGATGAGAATCACTGAGTTAGATGATTCAAGATTAATATCTATTAACTTCGTGACTTCCACAGAAAGCAACTGCTTCATTACCTTCAGTAACAATGACTGAAGAGAAACATTTTGTTTAAAAAAACATTGTAATTAAATATTACTTTGGAAAGATAAGCTGATTTCTTCAAATCCACAGTGATCTGAAAGGATTAGATGCACAATGTGCAATACTTATTTGTCCCCAAATGCACACATACAGTCACAGGAAAATGACTGTTTACCTTCTACTGGCAAACCTTACCCCATTTATCTTTAGTATAAAAATATGTCCATCCACTACAATACGATAAAAAATGTGTAGGACTTCTTGATAAATTCGCTCACACTGATGTTCCTGGAAACTGCTGTTGTCTTTGCTCCAAAACTTGCTGATTTAATAACTGTTGCTGTTTCTGTAAAAACTGCACCACTTCTGGACTTCTTAGTAATGACTTAAAAAGGAAAAATAAAAAATATATTTATTAATAGCATTATTTTTATGGGATTAGATCATATTCATGCTATAAAATTACTCTTCTGTATCCTTACACAAGATACAATATGCTTACGAAACGAAACATGCCTAAATTGAATTCACTTCTGCATCTGATGTACTGCAATTAAACTGCAAACTAATAATAATAAAATTTGATGTCATACATCAAATACTAAAACCTAAAACTCACGGGTGAAGCCTGATCTTACTGGTGATTTTGCACACAAAAGAAATGCTTTTATGATATGCCAGCATGTATATACCCTTTACGAAACATAAGAGCCAAGAACAGCACTGGATTACAGCAAGAAAAAAAAAGGAAATGAAAAGGCATACCATGTGAACATGGTTAAATGCCAGTTTAGAAACACATACATGTATGACTAGTACTGGAACCCAAGCTCCTCCCACTAGTTTACTAAGTCTTTCTGAGAAATTAAAAATGGTGTGTGTCTGTGTGTATAGGTATGTGTGTGTATATATAGGTATACATGTATAATAAAGGTAATATTAGCACATTACCAAAATTTCAGAAAAGAAATACAACTGCTCTGAAACAACCAAAACAGTTTTATACACTCACCATTTTTAAATATAGTTATATGACAAATATAATAGACTATGGCTAATATGTTTTTATTAAAATATAAATTGATGAAGGTAAAAAAACCTTGAACCTAATAAAGTGAACAAGATAAACCAAATAAGGTGGAAACATTATCATTAAATACTGATTTTTAAAATTTAATATTATAGCATATTATATTTCCTATTTATTACTTTTCTTTAAAATTTATTTATAAAGACTGCCCAACCTTTATTAAGTAAATGTACTAAAGTCTACTTAGCTGTTATGAGACTGTTGGACATTGAGGTTGTTTAAACTACCATTTTACTGTTTGTGATAAATACATTTCTGGCAAATATCCTTATGCTTAATTTATCTATATTTAGGATTTGTTTCCTGAGAATGTCTTCACAGTAAGTATGATTTCTGAGTGAAGGGATGACCATTTTAAGGACTCCTGATACAGACCGCCCAGCTGCTTTCTAAAGTGCTGTACTAATACAAGATGCCATCAGCAGAATGAGTCCTTTCATGGAACCCTCAACATCACTGTGTGTTATCATTTAAATAATTTTCACTTATTGTACTGTTTATTGTGTGACTTTTACTGATATGAAATATCTTTCCATATCATATAAGGGAAGCATTCTGCTTTTTTCTGTTTATATTTTTTGCAATGTATTGAGGTCAAAATTTTTTCCTCACCTATCTGTGTGATAAAAATGTCAACCATACCAACCACAGTCTTTTACATATTTGTTGCAAATGTTTTTCCTATATGTTATTTTCAAGTTTGCATTTTTATTTTTACCACCATTTTTAACTACAATATTCATTTTTATGTAGTGAAATTATATTTTCTTTGTAATTTTGTCTTTATGAGATTCCAACGTGTACTGGCAAGAGGCACAATTCTATTCTGATGACCAGTTTAACAAATTTTAAGATCTCAAAAGCTAAATAGTTCCATTTATAACAAACAACTTTTGTTAGATTTGTAACTACTTTACAAACAGATATTTACCAGTCTTTTCTGATTTAACACTTGTTCTAAAAGAGTAGGTCTTGCAGGTCGATCCCCAAAAGATCCTGTTCTCTGTTTAACAATGGAGAGTATATTATCTGCACTTTCCTGGGATCAAAGATAAAAATGCAAATAGGATTAAATATTGATATAATAATCCATGATTAGAGGCATTTCAAAGATGTAATGAACAGGTCTTTGCTTCTCTTCCTTCTCGCCCAGTTCCTGGGAGCCTTTGAGAAAGTCCCTCTTTAAGTCATTAGGCAAAGTGTTGGCAGTTAATTTTATGTAACATGCCCCACTCCCTCTCCCTCCAGGACTTCCAACCTGGGATCTTCTGCCTCCAGAAGGTCTCAAAAATCAATAATGGGGCAGGGTACGGGAAGGGGGCCTATTTTAACATTTGTGAGCGATTTTCAATATTACAAAAAAGTGCCAAGTGTAAACTGAACATCCTCCTCAGATAAAGCTATCCAGGCCAAACCAAAGTTTGCCTGCCTTTGAATACATGAACTCAAAGGCCATTCATGTAGTGCTAATGAAACACTCTTGATAGTTGTTTGCCCAACAAAACAACAACAAACAAATTAACAACAGCAAAAGAATGGGGAAGGGGAGTAAAATATTGCTCAAAGAAGCAACTGATACACAAAGATTTCAAACTTTGGAAGTCACCAGGAGAAAAATGACAAACTGGCTTTGAAAAGACTGGAAAGCACTGGTACAAGTAATCTCCTGCCACTGGTGTAGACAAAACAGGCAAGTCCTAAAATGACACCATACTCTTTTTTTTTTGTTTTGTTTTGTTTTTTTTGTACGTGGGCCTCTCACTGTTATGGCCTCTCCCGTTGCGGAGCACAGGCTCCGGATGCGCAGGCTCAGCAGCCATGGCTCACGGGCCCAGCCACTCCCGGGCATGTGGGATCCTCCCAGACCGGGGCCCGAACCCGCGTCCCCTGCATCGGCAGGCGGACTCTCAACCACTGCGCCACCAGGGAAGCCCGACACCATACTCTTTGAGACATCATTCCTCAAACAAAATCAGCAGTGCTTACTACCAACTATGTATCCCCACTGACCTGATAAAATCTTAAATACAATTTTCCTGGCTAACAAAATGTTAGTTCACTGAAACATTCTGACTCTTATAAAACCATGATACAATACTGACCACATCCAAAAATTCTGACCAAATATAAAGTCACATAAGCCATGCCACGTATGAATTCACTCTTATTCTGCTCTTCATTTTGGTTATTATTGAAGCTTTTTTTTTCTCTTGACCTTCTTTCTAATGTCCTCTGAGTTGTCTATTAAAATACTCCCTTTCTTTATCTCTTTCACTATGAGAAGTTTATCAATCTGATGTTAAAAAAAATGTTCAATCCCTTAACATTTTAAGCCTCACAACATAAAAAACTGTAAAAAGAGGAATCTAATACCCAGAGAAAACAAAAATAATTTTTTCCTTCCTCTCTCCCCATAGGATTAACTACTTATGGGACTGTGCTTCATTTTTATTGCACAAGAAATGGGATGCCGAAATTGATGGTGGAATACCCTGCATTCTCACAACCTCACACACAGCACTGTGTACATTCTGAATGTTAGTAACACAAAATCACAGAAGCTTGTAGTGAAAATAAACTTGCGTCATCTAGTTCAAACTTCTACAAGTGTTGGAATTCCCTTTTCAAAAATTTTCAACACTAAGGAGTTACCAACTTTTGAGGCATCCTATTTGGTTTTGAATATCTAACATGTAGGGAGCGTTTACTTAGGTTGAGCTGAAACACATAACCCCTGTGATTTTCACCTAAGAGTCCTAGTTATTTCAGAACTATGCAAAATAAGTCTACTGCTTCTTCCAAATGATAGCCTTTTAGATATCTAATGATAATGATCAATCCCACAGGTCAGTTCTTTCATCCCTGGTTCCTTTATGTGTCTCTCATACAGCATAATTTTTAGATACATCGACTAAATATTATACACATTTGTTTCTCATTTAACCTTGATTTGTGTAAGAAATACTGATTTTTAAATATCTTAATTTCTAATCTTGCTGCTCACAGTATGGCAGAAGACCCCATCACCACCTACCAGTCCTACTATAATCATCTCCTAAAACATCTCTAAATCTATAGGCTCTTGACTTTAATCCACCCCATCAGAGTAGGAGCCCCTGTTACTTCCTAACTAAGAACTTTCTTTTGAAGACTCCGAATTCAAAATCCATTGCCTGGCATTCAACATCATACAAAAATTGGCTTCAAACTCTTAAATTTATCTTTTGTGAATTTTCCACATAAATATCCTGCTTTAGCTAGAATGGTCCCCTTGCTGCCTTCCCAAAAGTGCCTTCTGTATTCCCACTTCCCTACCTTTACTAAAATGTATTCTCTTTCTTTTCATCACCAAAATTCTAGGGAAGCAGTATAGTGTGGGGATAAGAATGAAGGCTCTAGAACCAGATTGCTTGGGTTTGAGTACCTGCTGGCTGCAAGACCTAGGCCAAGTTACTTAACCTCTCTGTGCCTCAGTTCCACGTATGTAAAATATAGTACTTATCTCATTGCTGAAGGGTGTGAGGCTCCATTTACAGTTTAGCACAGTGCCTGGCACATTAAGAAACTTAGCTGATTAAGCACATACTATTAGCCGTCCTTTCTGGCTTATACTGAGTTGTATTTTCTTTGCGAAGCCTTTCTAGAATATCTCAGCCTACAATGATCTATCCTCTCCACTACTAAAGCACCACTGTACAGTTGGCCCTTAATGTATCCTGCCTGTCCCTGTTAGTAATTTTCTTTACACTCAGTTCAACAAAGACTTACAGCTTTTGATTCCTCAGAACTGGTAAAGTGTCCCATACTGTAAGATAAATGGCTATTATTTGTTGCTTATAGCAATTAATTCTCTTCCCTAAGAAAATCATGCAAATTATTTTAGAATAGGAAAATTATTAAGGTTCTTTTGGGGGGGGTGGAGGGAGAGATTCGAATTCAGTATCTATTTGCCTTTTGTACATTTCCCTCAAACTGTAGATGTAAATGCTGGGCAATTAAAAAAAGAAAGTTGCTACAGGTAAAATACTTCCTTCTTGAAAAGAAGTATTATTATCTCCTCTCTCTGTAAAGAATTCTGAAGTGAATGGGTACGTTTGGGACAGAGGGACAAATGACTATTTCATTCTGTAGTAAGTGGCTTATTTACTGATAATTGGGATACTAAGAACAAAATCAACTGAGAACAGGACACTGAGAACACAGGAGTACTAAGAACAGAGAACTGAGAATAGGTTTAACTGAGAAAATAACACTAAGAACACTAAAAGCGTACTCTTAATAGGGGTACTGAGAACAGGGTACTAAGAATAAGTATACTAAGAAAAGGATACCGAGAATACGGTAGTGAAAACAGGAAGAGATTATCTTCTCCCAAGTACCAATTTCACGCAGGTTCCTAAGTCCCTTTGCCTGCTCCTCTAGTGATGAGTGAGGTCAATCATTTACTATCTGCCCTTCCAGCCCATATCCCAGATCTCCGAAACGACAGCTTTGCTGACATGTCACATCATTTTCATTGAGATTTATTCATCTCTCAAAAGGATGCACCAGAACCGTTCAGGCTTTGCATATGTTTGTATAAACTGTAGTTGAGGGCAAGCACTCATTAACTCTCAGCCACAAGTCCAGCCACAGCAACCTGGCCCATTTGGGAGGCGGTAGGCAGGCGCTGGAGATGCGGTCTGCGGCCAGAGTGGGGTTTCTTTTTCCACCTCCCACTCCCCCAGACCCCAGCCGATACCTCAAGTTTGACATTTCCTGCGCTGCCAGCCTGGGCGGCCCCACCGCAGTTCAGGGCCTGGTCGCTTTTCTTCTTCTTGTACTTATCCTTGTACATCTTGTTGCGGTGTTTCTTGCACATCCACGGCTTGCGCTGCTTGGCCACCTGGCTCGTGGTCTCGCTGCAGCCCTCGTAGGTGCAGGTCTTGCTCATGCTGCCCCCACCGCTGCCCCGTCTCCGGGCTCCACCGCTGCCGCCCTCTCCCCCAGAGTGGGTCTCCTCGTCCTCCAGATCCTCCAAACTAGCCGTGCTCTCGCCTCCCCCCGGGGGGTCCGAAGTGTCCAGCAGGTCTGTCTCGTCTTCCCCCGCCTCCTCCTCGCCATCCCCAGCCACTTCGCACAGGTACCGAACGGGCTTGCCCGCCCCTGCGCTGCCCCCCAGGGCCGGAACCTGCCGCAGGACGCCCTCGGCCGCAGCCTCGTCCGGCCCGCCACAGGGGCGCATCACCAGCAGGGTGAACTGCGAGGCCGCGGCTGGGACGGGGGCTGGAGGCCGGGCCTGGCCGGGGGCAGGGGCGGGGGCCCCGGGGCGGAGCGCACCGCTAGCGGCGCCCAGCCCCGCGCCCTCGGCGACAGCCTGCACCTCCGTGCTGCTGAGACCTGGCGGGGGTCCACGACCCCAACCCTTCAGCACCTGCCGGGCCCAACTGCACTTGGCAAACCAACGACCCGGCACCAGCGAGAGGAAAAGTAGCTGGCTCAGCGACGGCACCCCGACTGCGCCTGCGCGGCTGCAGCCCGCGCTTGAGCGTCTCTACGTTCTGTCCCTTTCAGGGAACCCGGCGTCTCCGAGGGGCGGAGCTGAGCGGCCGCCGGAGGGTCTGACTGCGCATGTGCTGTGGGCTCTGGCGGGAGATGCTGCGCCGCGCGGTCACCGCCGGCGCCCGCCGGTTTGCTGAGCGCGCTTGAGGTCTTGAGGTGCTTGACGGGACAGTGCTTTTGCCTGGAACCTACTCTGCCTAAAACGTTTCAAAGCACTTTTGTACTGGAACTCCACAATGTAAATTCAGATTGTTCCTGAGCAATCTCATGTGGCGTCAGGACGCTCATTAAAATACTTCTGACTGAAAAGCTGACTGAAAAGCTGACTGAAAAGGGAGATGTGATGCTGGGATGTGGCAGTGTCACAACCGGGCCCCAGTAGTTAGCAGTCAAGGAAGGCAGAGGCAGCCTATTTGAAAATAGTACCGTGGAGGAGTGGACCAGACCGGGGGCCAAGGAGTATTTGTGTGGAGAACTAAATGATTTACTCCTGAAACCTTTTTCTCTCTTGGAAACTTATTTGATTTTTAATATCAGCCTTTGCTGTGACCTCTAAGGTAAGTCTTTAACGTTTTCAGTAACTATAGTGAAAATGTGTGAAAAGGAATACTGAATGACAAATGTTAAAAAAAAAAAAAAAAAAAAAAACCCACACAATGATCTATCATTTCTACCAGTTGTCACACGATGGCTGGTTGCTGAATCTTGACTCAGCCAAGTCTCGGGACGGGTCGGATCCTGCCATGTTCTGAGCAAAACTGTCGGGTAGATGTGCTCTTTTCTTTTATTTCTTCCTCCTGCCCTGGTCACAGTTCCCATTCCACCTATTGGAAAGGAAAGCAATGGTTATCCAACAAATGACCAGTCCATTGACGTTAGTGTTTGGGTGTTGATGTGTGGGTCGGTCACCAGCTACATTTGAAGGAGAGGCACGGTGGAAGGGAGAAGGTTTGGAATTAGACCGACCTGGGTGGCACTGTGCTGTGTGACCAGGGCTACTTAGTGACTGCCTCTCTGAGCTTCAGTTTTCTCACTGGTAAAATGGGCAGTCTGTTGGTTGTGTGCTAGAGCCAGTTGATGAGTGCCCACTGTTAAGATTTCACGAATTCGTTTAAAAATTAAATTCCATAAATTTACAGTTAAATTATATTAGAAACAAAGGCTAAAAAACTTGAAACTCATCTCTTTCTAATTGCTTTATTCTTAGCTCTGCTGATAAGATTATTTATGTCTATTGTATCTGTATGTGGAACTACTGTTCAGTGGTATGATACTGCATATTTCTTCCCAACTCTGCATTCAGTGGTATGTTGGTAGCTTGAAACCAGCCATGGTGGGAATATTTACACCATGGAAATTGTCAAATGCTACAAAGCAGGGCTTGAATTATTGTTGGTTGTCTCCAGACTTAAGAAAGTAATAGTAAAAATGTTAATGAAGATTAAACTTAAAATGTTTCATGTCTGGGGCTGTCACAGTGTCAATACCTCCTCCCCCCAACTGAGGAAATATTCTTTCATTTTTTGACAGCTATCATTTCAGCAAAAAAGTTGCTTACATCATTGAAAAACAAGTGAAGTTGTGGCATACATCTTCATTGTTTCACTTTTGTCCTTAATGTAAACAAAATCTCCACCAACATTCATGTCAGAACTACACTCTTGGTCAATAATGTGAGCAACTTCCTTGCTGTATTAGAGAGAAATCAAGCATTTATTTATTGTTTGAATTTGTGACACTGTTGTTGGTGAAATAATTATAAAAACTGATAGTGGATTTTGTAAGAAATGGCAAGTCATACTGAAGTATAATAACTAAAGAGTCTTATATATTGTATCATTAATTGTAAATTGTGTGCTAAACATATATAGTATTTAATAAATGACAGCAGGTTTTTTTTAAGTTTTATTGAGATAATTTACAGGCCATAAAACTACCCATTGTAAGTGAACAACTTAATGATTTTTAGTGAATTTATTGAGTTGTGCAACCATCACCACACTCCAGTTTTAGAACATTTTCATCACCCTGTATAAGATCCTTCCTGTCCATTCTCAGCCAACCCCTGCTCCTATTCCAAGCCCCAGGAAACCTCTAATCTACTTTCTGTCACTGCAGATTTGCCTTTTGTGGGCATTTTATATAAATGTAATCATATAAACATGGTCTTTTGCACCTGGCTTCTTTCACTTAGCAGAGTGTTCTTAAGATTCGTCTACTTTGTTGATTGTATCAGGAGTTTATTTCTTTTTATTGTAGAATATTATTTCATTGTATTGTTTATCTGCTCACTGGTTGGTGGACATTTGGATTCTTTCCAGCAATGTTCCATAACGGCAGTAGGTGTTATTATCTAGGGCTGAACAATAATGGGCTCTCATAATATTTCCTGAATGAATATATTAACAAACGAATGAGTCAGGGTGAAAGAAGGAGCGTGGATGGACACAGACTTTTAGGTTCTAGGCCTGGCTCAGTCCCTAAGTGTCAGTGCAACTGACCAGGTGGGGACCAGGAGTCTCTGGGCTTTAGTTTCTCAGTTATAAAATGATAGAGTTGGTCTAAATGATCTGTAAGCTCTTTCCTAAGTTTAGAATATAATATACTGTAATGATCTTTTACTGTGCTTAGGCCTACTTCTTGGGATTCTGATTCCATTGGTCTGGCGTGGGCCTGGGCATGCATATTTTTAGAAAGCTCTCTAGGTAATTCTAATATGTAATCAGGGCTGAGAACCATTGATTTATCTGTTATAGCTAAAATGTAATCTAGTAGACTTATATACAAACAGATAACCTAGCTTTGGGCTTCATTAATATAGTGTATTTGTCACCAACCAATAAGATTTTGCATATATAGCATTTTTTAAATGGTAGAAACTCAGATTATAGTCAAAGCAAAATTTTAACTTTATTTCTATGGTCAGTATTTCATGTAGAGTCTATCTATTTAAATCTTCTTTGAAGACTTACTACTAAAGACAAGGCATTGTGTAAATTCTGGGTGGGCTTTTTTTTTTTTTTTTTTTTTTTTTTTTTTTTTTTTTTTGCGGTATGTGGGCCTCTCACTGTTGTGGCCTCTCCCGTTGCGGAGCACAGGCTCCGGACACGCAGGCTCAATGGCCATGGCTCATGGGCCAAGCCGCTCCGCGGCATGTGGGATCCTCCCAGACCGGGGCACGAACCCGCGTCCCCTGCATCGGCAGGCGGACTCTCAACCACTGCGCCACCAGGGAAGCCCCGGTGGGCTTTTTCATTTCCTCTATTTATCTCTTTACTGTTTCTCCGTAACCATGCGCATTCTTTCTTCTGTGTTTTTGAAAACAATGCTTATCTGTTATCAAACAAGTCCCTTTAAATGGGAAACAGTGAGATGAAGAAGTGCATGTCTTCTTTCGTGGTGTTTGGTTTATATGGGCTTTTTGGTTGTTTGTTAAAGGGGACTCATGCCCTGGGGGGAAGACACTGCCTTTTAGGAAGATCTGCTATGACGTGTAAGCAGAGGGTAGTGAATACGAGGATTCCAGAAGGAGAGCTGAGCATAATGAAGTTGGATTGGAGACACAGCTAGAACAAATTAAACTGGGAACAGGGACCTTCTGCCTAAAAATAATGGAGTCCATATGGAGGTAGACATGACCAAAGGGAAGTTTGAAGTGTAATATTCAGAAGGCTCCCAGGAGATCTGAGCATGAGAGGATGATACTGTATAGACTAAAGTGATTGAAGAACAACTACAGAAATGTGTCAGGGAGCTAGGAACAAACAAGTGATGATTGGAGAGAGTGCAGTATGTCATAATCATTATGCTGGAAGACAGAGCAGTGCTGAATCAAGTCATTGAGAGAAATGCCTTCGTGGAGAGTGAGCTTAAAGAGGAGAATCTCCTGGAATCCATCCAGCACCTAAAAGGAATTGGTCCTGCAACACCCCAGCCAAAAGGATGGACACTGAGCATGCCATCCATGGACCTGGTTTCAGTCTAAATACAGCCCGCACAGTGAGGTATGGGAAACCCCTTTATCCTGTGGACCAAAGAGTCTGCCTTCAAAATTATAGGCTGTGAAAAGTAGGGTTCTGGAAACCAAACTTGTGTTCTTTTGAAAATTTGTATAGGGTCAGCCTTCAAACTAAACAAGTGTCACAGCCTCCTAGTGGGGGAGCAAGGCAGAGATGACAGAGACAAAGAGTCAACAGCATGTTTTGGGGTGATGAATTTGGGAAACTCCATTTAAATATTTGCTAACAATTGCTGATGATCCTGGTCATCTGAGAGTAGTCAAGATGTTGCTTGTTTTGCATCATTCTCCCTTTCCTCTTTTTATACTAGTCTTTTAAAACTGCTTTGTGGGAAGCAGCCACATAGCACAGGGAGATCAGCTCAGTGCTTTGTGACCACCTAGAGGGGTGGGATAGGGAGGGTGGGAGGGAGGGAGGCGCAAGAGGGAAGAGATATGGGGATATGTATATGTATAACTGACTCACTTTGTTACAAAGCAGAAACTAACACACCATTGTAAAGCAATAATACTCCAATAAAGATGTTAAAAAAAAAAACCCAAAAAACTGTTTACACCTAGAACATAAAAAAAAAAAAAATTGCTTTGAGCAAATCAGCGGTCACCCTCATTAGTTGTGTGATTTGAGGACCAAGGCAATGACTGGTGGGCATCCCCTGCAGTCTTTGGTGTTTGTCCTCTCAAAGCAAATTTTAGCATCCCTAAATCTCACTGCTGTGATGGGTGAGCCCATGAGCCACCTATTTAGCGTTGGAATGGCTCAATCATATGGCCAGAATCTGGATCATCCTGGGAGCCTTGACAGACTGTGAGAGGCTCTTTTGTTGTTGTTGTTGTTGTTGTTTGTTTTTTGTGGTACGAGGGCCTCTCCCGTTGCAGAGCACAGGCTCCGGACGCGCAGGCTCAGCGGCCATGGCTCACGGGCCCAGCCACTCCACGGCATGTGGGATCTTCTCGGACCGGGGCACGAACCCGTGTCCCCTGCATCGGCAGGCAGGCGGACTCTCAACCACTGTGCCACCAGGGAAGCCCTGTGAGAGGCTCTTTGATGTCCAGCGTCTCCTTACCTGTGCCCTCAGCCCATCTTACTGGCTGACTTTGTTCTTTAAAGTGCTCAGAATGCAGTAAACAGGAAACAGTAGTTCATTTCTTCTAGAACAGAATCTCCAGTGCTTTATGGACACTTTACAGATCGGTATGCTTAATTCATTTCTAAAACTTTAGTGTACAACTTCTGAATAAACTTTTTCTTAAATCATGGAATAGTACCTCTATTCCTAGCCAAAAAAGGTTTGACCTGCTTCTCCACATGAGGTTATTTTAGATTTGCAAGTCTGAGCCTGGTTGACATTTAGGGAGGATTTCATGTCGACCAGGGTCAGTGGAAGTCTACTTATTCTATACGTCTGTTTACTCCCCTCCTGTGTGGTTTACTTCAGCTTCTGTCTCAGGAGGACCATCTAGACCCATCGTAATGCAGCCCCAGGGAACGGGACTTTGTTAAAAACATGTTGAATCAATCAAGGAGTCATGCAAATAAAGTTAAAAAAACAAGGAGAATTGTTGTTAGAAGTGCTTTTTCAAATAAGGTAAACAAAAAAGAACCTAGGTTTCACACCATCTGTATTATGTGTACTCACCACTGCTTTTTATGAACTGTTGTCTCACATTGTCAGACAAGGAGATAAAGAATATACTAAATTCAAGGCTCTGGAAGAGCAAGAAAAATACTTTTGAGTTGAGAATATACTTTAAGTGCTACTGAAATTCAGCAGAAGAATTAAGTCAAAGTGCCAGGTTTATTAACCAGTTATTAATAACAGAAGTACTTAATTTTTCCAAAAGGAAAAAAAAGGGGGGGAAAGTAATTGTCAAGTAACTTCTAGCTGGACAGTAACTCCAAGGTGATGTTTAATGTTCAACACCATACATTCGTACATCTGTGTTTTCTCAATATGATAAAAAGCTATCTTGGATTTTTCTTTTCTTTAACAAAGTAACTAAATATGAAAATTTGACTCTACAAACTAGTATCCATAAAATAGATAAGCAACAAGGATTTACTGTATAGCACAGGGAACTGTATTCAATATCTTGTAATAACCCATGAGGGAAAAAAAATGTGAAAAAAATATATAACTAGATCACTTTGCTGTATATCTGAAACTAACACAATACTGTGCTTCAATTAAAAATAATGAACAATGTTTAAAATCTTTTTCCATTCCAGTAGTCTTTCTAGAAATATATTTAAGATGAATAAGGGTATACTAATGGTATGTCAAAATGGCAAAGGACCAAGCTGGAAAGGCACCAAGCCTTCTGGAACAATGTCAAGCTGGGCATGGGGTGCAATAGTATTTGTGTCAAACCAGTGTTGCCCATTGCCTTCTAGGGGCCAGATGTTAGACTCTGGGAGAGGAATCCAACCGAGACCCTTAGGCTATGGAGCTTTAAACTGCAAGCATAGGATAGCATCAGCCCCTCCCCTGGCATAGTAAGGAATTAAGATCCAAGGTAGTGTGACTCTGCAGAACCTTGGCTCCAGCCCTAATCTGCCGGCTCAGCTAGGGGAGCACCAGCTCCTTCCCAGGTGAGATCAGGTGCTAGGATCCAATCCTTGAGACTGACCAGGGTTTATTTCTTATGTAGTTGGCTGAAACAGGTTTCTATGAAGCTCTGCCTGCAAGGAATCCACCCTGGACATGTTATCCCTTACCTCTTAGGTATTTGTTGTTTAATTGAGCTTAATGTAAGTTACCAATATAGGAAGAAACAAGTCAATATTTCCCTTCTCTTGAATTTACACTATGCTGCTGAGTTGGTGTATTGGATAAAGTTTGTTCTGATGGTTAAAATAAAATAGTAATTTATATTTTGCTTTGGATATAAAATGTATTTGTATGTCTAATTTCTGAGAATACCTAGAATTTCAAATGAAAGTGTAAAATCATAATTGGCTGAACATTTGATAAAGTCCTATGATTTGTCGAGGATGGGGGACTATGAGTTTAAGATTTATTCAATCGATCAATCATTCTTTTTTAAAAAACCTTATTGGGTTATTTCTATATCATAAAGTTCACCCACTTAAAGTATACAATTCAGTGTTTTTAAATATATTTATGGAGTTGTGCAACCATCACCATTATCTAATTTTAGAGCATATTCGTACAAAAGACTATGGAGAGATTGTGCTAGGCCTCTGGGGACTCTGAGTATCAGAATTAAACAGGAAAAAAATAAAAAGTAACCAAAAAATAAATACATAGTTTCAAATGTAAATTTCATAACATATCTTACCATACTACTTAGAAATTTTTAGATTATATAAAAATATGAAATATTTGAAAGCAGTACCTTTCTTTAAAATTCAAGGACATGTCTGTGTTTCCGATGTCTGTTTTAATATTTTGTACTGTCTATTAACGTTAGTTTACAATGTCCTGTAGACTTTTATAGTAAGTGCCCGGACTGAAACCATTCTCAACTATATAGGTAGTAGAAAATGCTGCCACAACTTAGCTTCTTTTTAGACAAGTGGGTGTGAAAGTCTTAGTTGGATCCCAAACCTTTTAAATTAGACTGATTAAATCATGCTTTGTCCTCAAAGTTCTTTTGAAGCTCAATTAATTTTTCTTGAAAATTCTGGCTAACATGTTCCACATCTGCTTAAAACCACCCCATCTGGTGTTGTAAAATGTTAACTGATCTTTAAATCTAATCATCATAGCATCCACATGAGAGCAATCTGTTTCTGAGTCAGTATCCTTTCATCTATCCTCATGTTAGATAGATTATGCTGCAAAGCTGGAAAGTATAAAAATCATCAGTGAACAAGGTTATTTTAAAATATTCGATTTATCGAAAAAGCCAAGATAATTCCCTGCACTATACTGAGATCGATCCCCTTTCCTTTAAGTCTAAGAGGGACCTCATTTACACTGTAAATGTGCATTTACATTGGAGAGATCTGACTGCCCCTTCTAACCCAGGTAATTGCATTAGTAATAGGGGTAGAGTCGACCTCTCCGATTTCCTATGTGAGCAAATAGGAAGTATCAGCATCACATAGGATGTATTCTGGCCAAAAATGTTTAACATGAATCGAATGAAACCTATAATTTCCTGTTTATAGGGGAGGGAGGGAAGAATAAGTTAAACCACACAATGAGGAGACAATCAGAAACATCTAGAATGTGGAAATTCTAAAAGATGACTGCTCTGGTGGAAAAAAGTCAATGTAAAAAAAAATTTTTTTTAAAGATAGGGTCGACAAATTTTTTGGATTAAAAGAGACTGAATAAAACAAACAAATGCAATATGTGAAACTTGATTAGAGTCCCCCTTAAAAACAATAACAAAAAACAATAATAAAAGGTATCTAGGGGACAATTGGAGACATTTGAAAATGGACTGAGTATTAGGTTACATTAGATAATTATTCCAAAATTTTTTTGATGTGGTAATGACATAGTGGTTATGTAAGGGAATATCCTTATGTTTAGAAGATTTATGCTTGAGAATACAGGGATGAAGTGGCATGATAATGTATATTTTATTTTGAAATGTTTTAGCTAAAATATACATACATATAGGAAGCAATTATGGCAAAATAAATTATTGAATCTAGGTAGTGAGGATAAGTATGTTTATTGTCCTAGTCTTTACATTTTTCTGTATATTAAAAAATATGCATATTATATACAAAATATAAATTAAAATATTTATAAATTGAATAAAGAGAAAGACCTTTGCAAATATAGCTTAAAAGATATACCTCGTTGTTTTGCAGTATTTCAAATTTGATATTTATTTTTTTCATTGATTACATCACAAATTCCACATAAGTCCATAATGTGAGCCAAATCTTTTTTTTTTTTTTTTTTTTTTTTTTTTGCGGTATGCGGGCCTTTCACGGTTGTGGCCTCTTTCGTTGCGGAGCACAGGCTCCGGACGCGCAGGCTCAGCGGCCATGGCTCACGGGCCTAGCCGCTCCGCGGCATGTGGGATCTTCCCGGACCGGGGCACGAACCCGTGTCCCCTGCATAGCAGGCGGACTCTCAACCACTGCGCCACCAGGGAAGCCCAAGCCAAATCTTTAAAAAAAAAAAAATTCCTTGGAGGACCATCTTATTTGGACAAGACATTGAAACTCTTCATTGACATTTGATAAATTATCGGTAATCTGTCATTGAAGGGATTACTTTTTTTTTTTGCTTTATAACAAATTTAATCAGTTATACATATACATATGTTCCCATATCCCCTCCCTTTTGCGTCTCCCTCCCACCCTCCCTATCCCACACCTCCAGGCAGTCACAAAGCACTGAGCTGATCTCCCTGTGCTATGCGGCTGCTTCCCACTAGCTATCTACCTTACGTTTGGTAGTGTATATATGTCCATGCCGCTCTTTCACTTTGTCTCAGCTTACCCTTCCCCCTCCCCATATCCTCAAGTCCATTCTCTAGTAGGTCTGTGTCTTTATTCCTGTCTTACCCCTATGTTCTTCATGACATTTTTTTTCTTAAATTCCATATATATGTGTCAGCATACAGTATTTGTCTTTCTCTTTCTGACTTACTTCACCCTGTATGACAGACTCTAGGTCCATCCACCTCATTACAAATAGCTCAATTTCATTTCTTTTTATGGCTGAGTAATATTCCATTGTATATATGTGCCACATCTTCTTTACCCATTCATCCGATGATGGACACTTAGGTTGTTTCCATCTCCGGGCTATTGTAAATAGGGCTGCTATGAACATTTTGGTGCATGTCTCTTTTTGAATTCTGGTTTTCTCAGGGTATATGCCCAGTAGTGGGATTGCTGGGTCATATGGTAGTTCTATTTGTAGTTTTTTAAGGAACCTCCATACCGTTCTCCATAGTGGCTGTACCAATTCACATTCCCACCAGCAGTGCAAGAGTGTTCCCTTTTTTCCACACTCTCTCCAGCATTTATTGTTTCTAGATTTTTTGATGATGGCCATTCTGACTGGTGTGAGATGATATCTCATTGTAGTTTTGATTTGCATTTCTCTAATGAGTAAAGATGTTGAGCATCCTTTCATGTGTTTGTTGGCAGTCTGTATATCTTCTGTGGAGAAATGTCTATTTAGGTCTTCTGCCCATTTTTGGATTGGGTTGTTTGTTTTTTTGTTATTGAGCTGCATGAGCTGCTTATAAATTTTGGAGATTAACCCTTTGTCAGTTGCTTCATTTGCAAATATTTTCTCCCATTCTGAGGGTTGTCTTTTGGTCTTGTTTATGGTTTCCTTTGCTGTGCAAAAGCTTTTAAGTTTCATTAGGTCCCATGTGTTTATTTTTGTCTTTATTTCCATTTCTCTAGGAGGTGGGTCAAAAAGGATCTTGCTGTGATTTATGTCATAGAGTGTTCTGCCTATGTTTTCCTCTAAGAGTTTGATAGTGTCTGGCCTTACATTTAGGTCTTTAATCCATTTTGAGCTTATTTTTGTGTATGGTGTCAGGGAGTGATCTAATCTCATACTTCTACATGTCCTGAAGGGATTACTTTTAAACATTCATTGATCTGTGGCCTCTTTCTCTAAGATTCTTGGTAATTAAGTATTGCTAATGAATAATGAAATGACTTTGTAAAAACATTTGGTGGTTCTTTCTTAAATTGGCTCTGAACTAACATTACTGACTCTCCATCTGTTAAATAAGTAGTGATGTTGGAAAAGTTTTTTTTTTCTTTTAAGTAATTTTGAGGGCTTCAAATATTGACAATTCTTTTGTATTCATTGTCAGTCATTTTGAAAATGACATTTTTGCTACAATTTTTTCAGGCCTTGGAAACTTTACATATGCAAATGATAAAGCTTGTTTATCATAAAGGATGCTTTCATCTACTCGTTTACATCATGCAGCTTATTTCAGTGTCTTTTGTAACCCTCTTAAAGCAGCATTGCAATGGAATAGAGGAAATTATTTAATATGATCTTTTCTTCCTCTTTGTAGTTATCTTTTATATAGCTAAGATTAATTTTTCTTGAATATTGTGTGGCATGCCATATTTTGTGATCATTTACGTTGTTCTGTAGAAAACAATGAGACCTGTCTCCTTCTGCATAGAACATTGTCAAACGTTCCAGGGACAGTATTGCAGTTTTTAGTATTCTTTAAATATAGAAATATATATCTCTTCCAACTTAATCAACATGTTCCTTTGTAAAATGCTCGCTTAATCTTGATGTGTTTGTCAGCTTAATAAGAAAAAGCACGCTGGCAGAGTAGGCACATTGGTGACTGTTCATTTGTACAAAAAGCTGTAAAACCCAGCTTCTAATATTTAACTGAATACTTGTCCATATTTAAAATCTATATTTGACATTTTGAAAGAAGAGCTAAATGAGGAAATTTGTACATTTGCTTAGAATCACCATGATTCTATAGCTACAAACGCAGACCAATGCAGTTGTGTTGTTTTGGTGACTCAAATATCACCCATGCTGCTACCCTTGGTGACCTGGCTTTCTGTAATGGGAACAACTCTTGGTAAAATTCTGAACAAAAACTAATGCATTCTTTCCTCAGTTTATATGGTAGTTACATTCCTGAGTTCAATATACATTAACACCATGAACTCATACTTTTGGTTATATATAAACTAGAATTTGAATCTCAACTCAGACAATTATTAATAAGTTTCTCACCTACATGGAAGCCCAGAAGAACATTCAGAAGTTGGACATGATACCTACAGTTCCTTTTTGGTACCGGCCTGTCTGCATATTGCAGACATCTCGCATCCCTGGCCCTACACACTGAACATTTGTAGAGTTCCCCAAAGCTCCAATCTTATGACAACCAAAAATGCTCCTTGCATTTGCAAAATGCCTTCTAGGGGCCTACATCACATCGTTTGAAAACCACTCACTTAGAATTTAATAAGCGCTGACAAATATTAAGAAAAATAAAATGTTATAGGTGCTATGAATGCATGGATAATTCTACCTGGAAGACTTAAGAGCTTCAGAGAAGAAGTGATAAGATACCTTAAGTTGAGCCATGCAAGATCTACATGGACTAAGATAAAAGGGCATCACAGACAGAAGAAACATATGATAAAGTTTATAAAGCTCAGAGGCCTACAACTGGAAGGTACAACTGGCGCCCAGGTTGCAGAGGTACCTCCTGCATGGTATCAAGAAACCATTCAGGGGGCTTCCCTGGTGGTGCAGTGGTTGAGAGTCCCCCTGCCATTGCAGGGGACACGGGTTCGTGCCCCGGTCTGGGAGGATCCCACATGCCGCGGAGCGGCTGGGCCCGTGAGCCATGGCCGCTGAGCCTGCGCGTCCGGAGCCTGTGCTCCGCAACGGAAGAGGCCACAACAGTGAGAGGCCCGTGTACCGCAAAAACAAACAAAAAAAGAAACCATTCAGGGAAGTACACAGAAACCAGGTTTTGGAAAGGCTTGTCTTCCATGCTAAGGAGTTTGCATGCTGGGAAGTCCAAGATCAAGGTGCCAATAAGATAGATTTTCTTCTGAGGCCTTTTCTCTTGGCTTATAGGTGGCTGCCATCTCACTGTGTGCTCATATGGCCTCCTCTTTGTGCTAGTGGAGAGAGAGAGAGAGAGAGCACAAGAGCACAAGAGCACAAGCCTTTTTCTGTCTCTTCTTATAAGGATACTAATTCGTATTGGATCAAGTCCCCACCCACCCTTATGACCTCATTTAACCTTAATTACTTCCTTAGAGGCCCCATCTCTGAATATAGCCACACTGGAGGTTCAGGCTTCAACCTTTATATATAAATTTTGGAGGGACACAAATATTCAGCCTATGACAGGCTGCCATGACAAAATACCATGGACAGGGTAGCTTAAACAATAAGCATTTATTTTCTCATCATTCTGGAGGCTGACAAGTCCAAGATCCAGGTATTTGGCAGATTTGGTTTTTCCTGAGGCCTCTCTCCTTGCTTGCAAATGTCTGTCTTCTTGCTGTGTCCTCACATGGGCTCTTCTCTGTGCACATGGAGCTAGAAGGATCCCTGGTGCCTTTTCATCTTCTTATATGGATACCAGGACTATTGGATTAGGGACTCAGCCTTAGGACCTCATTTAGCCTTAATTACCTCTTTAAAGACCTCTCTAAATACAGTCACATTGGAGGTTAGGTCTTCAACATGTAAATTGTAGGGGGACACAATTCAGTACATCACAGATTTTGGCAGGATAATTTTGAAATTTTTGATTTACTGTTTCTAATCTAGTAACAACAAAATATATTCCCTCTATCTAAAACCTTCTTTAATACCAGTTAGAACCTTAGTGTGTTTTTCTTTTTCTTTTATATCTAAAGGTCTTTGAGGTCTCATTTTAGTTTAATTTCTGTTTAATATATCTCCTAAGATTTTAACCTTACTCCTAAGAAATATTATTCCAGCTTAATCTGTCTCTTCCTTTCTTTTATTTTAATTTTCCCTCTGCTTATGTTCTGATATGAAGACTGACATATTTTTCACTCCAGTTTTTCTGTGAGATTTTGAGCAATCATGTCCCCCTAGAGACAGTATTTTAAAATGATCAGCATTTTTATTTGTCTTTGGGTCAGCAATAATTTATTTCAGTTATTTCTCTAGTATAATCTAAGAAGATGGCATTTTTTTTCAGTACAGATGCCCATTTGTTCTTATTGTAAATATACCATCCTTTTATGGTTGAGCCTATGATTTCAGTCTGAAATCTAAAGCCTTGGCTTGAACTCATGAAATGAACAAATTTGGGCCATCTTGAGTTTGCATAGTTGAGGGTGACTCAAGACTATTGACAAGTCACATAAATTTAAGACTAATTCCTCTGGCTCTGAGTGTAGAATAGAATTTGGGCAGTAAGATCTGGTACTACCTATCTGAGCTTAATGTTAACAATTCAAAGCTAGAATCTCATATGCTATTGCTCAGTGACCCATGTGGAACTTAGCTATCTTTTTTTTTTTTTTTTTTTTTTTTTTTTTGCGGTACGCGGGCCTCTCACTGTTGTGGCCTCTCCTGTTGCAGAGCACAGGCTCCGGACGTGCAGGCTCAGTGGCCATGGCTCACGGGACCAGCCGCTCCGCGGCATGTGGGATCTTCCCAGACCAGGGCATGAACCCGTGTCCCCTGCATCGGCAGGCGGACTCTCAACCACTGCGCCACCAGGGAAGCCCGAACTTAGCTATCTTTACCAACCTGGCTGAAAACCACAGGTAGACACAACATCGTAAATCAACTATACTTCAGTTAAAAAAAACAATTAAAATTAATAAAACACAGCAGAAGCGGGCAAGTATGCTGCTGAAACTCTGCCTCTTTCAAGGCAAGACTTCACTGGGACTCAAAGGCTCTCTCTTGATGGTTAAATCCCTGTATCAGCCCTACCTTCAGGCATAGACCTACTTGGCCATGTATTGTTCAAGGTCATCTGCAGCTACCCACAGAGTAAATTCTACCTCAACCCAGGTTTCCTTGCTAAGGCCTGTGTGGCTAATGTTCTAGATCACCTGAAGTGGTCAGTGCCTGCAGCCCAGGCAATATAGAGAGAGCCCTTGCCTGTATACAAAGCCAGCAGATCAAAATCTTTAGGCAGCCGAGGCTTAAACTCATTCACACTGACTGAAGCAGCTAAGAGCCAACTTCATGAAAAATCAAGCACAGAGTATTAGCTGTGAAAAACTGTGAAAAGATTAAAAATCCCTGCATGGCCTGAGCTTGGTATAGTCCTCACAAAACTGAAATTATACCAATCAATTCCTCCAGCCTCCAGAAACCTCAATTTTCATATGTTTTAGTCTTGGTCTTCAAATTCATTCAGGTGTGTGGCAACAATGGAATTCCTGATGCCAAACCTCAGAACTGGATTGGGGCTTGTCCATCCTGAGTAATCCCAGCACTCCCCTCGTCCCTTCCCCTCCCAGGGGCAAGGCCTCTCTCTACAGCAAGCTTATGTCAAGTCTGAGAGAGGCCCAGAGTGCATGTTCTCAGCAGGCAGGCACACCCAGGAGAGGGAGGAGGGAGGAACCACTGAGCTACAGCTCCCACATCTGCCACTAGCATTATTCACTCTTCCTCCCCCTCCATGAGTGAGAGGCCAGGGGTATCTGGGACCTGGAAGGAAACATGAAGCAAAGAAAAGTAGACCCCCCCCACCTCACCCACATGTGCACTCAGTTTAGGAGATTCTAAAAGTGTTTGTAGCTTTTTTTATAGTATAATATACTAAGAGGAAATCTTTAAAGTCAGAATGAAGGGTTTGAACTTAATTTATCAGCTCTGGTGCATCATCAGAGTTTTAAAACAGAAAAGTAAAAATAATTTAATATGGGAATGGTGCATAGTCAGAAGGTGTGAAGAAACTGGCTAGGAGGCTAATGGAATTTTTAAGCAAGAAGAAAAGATTAAACTCATAGCAAGTAGGAATGAAAAGGAGGGGACTGATTTAAAAATTTCTTCACATGCAGACAATCTGATTGTGAGCAACAAAGGAAAGGTGGGGGGAAGAGTCACTGCTAGTTGATGAGGTCTGAAAGCTAGTTATGGGAGAATGGATGGCACCATTAGTAAGTGAGGAAGACAAGAAAGTGTTTTTTTCTTTTTTTTTCCACATCTTTATTGGAGTATAATTGCTTCACAATGCTGTGTCAGTTTCTGCTGTACAACAAAGTGAATCAGCTATATGTATACATATATCCCCATATCCCCTCCCTCTTGAGCCACCCTCCCACCCTCCCTATCCCATCCCTCTAGGTGGACACAAAGCACCGAGCTGATCTCCCTGTGCTATGCAGCTGCTTCCCACTAGCCATCCACTTTACATTTGGTAGTGTATATATGTCCATGCTACTCTCTTACTTCATCCCAGCTTCCCCTTCCACCAGCTGTGTCCTCAAGTCCATTCTCTATGTCTGAATCTTTATTCCTGGCCTGCCACTAGGTTCATCAGTACCGCTTTTTTAGTTTCCATATATATGCATTAGCATACGGTATTTGTTTTTCTTTTTCTGACCAACTTCACTCTGTATGACAGACTCTATATCCATCCACCTCACTACAAATAACTCAGTTTCATTCCTTTATATGGCTGAGTAATATTCCATTGTATATATGTGCCACATCTTCTTTATCCATTCATCTGTTGATGGACATTTAGGTTGCTTTCATGTCCTGGCTATTGTAAATAGTGCCGCAATGAACATTGTGGTACATGTCTCTTTTTGAATTATGGTTTTCTCAGGGTATATGCCCAGGAGTGGGATTGCTGGGCCATATGGTAGTTCTATTTTTAGTTTTTTAAGGAACCTCCATACTGTTCTCCGTAGTGGCTGTATCAATTTACATTCCTACCAACAGTGCAGGAGGGTTCCCTTTTCTCCACACTCTCCAGCATTTATTGTTTCTAGATTTTTTGATGATGACCATTCTGACTGGTGTGAGGTGATACCTCATTGTGGTTTTGATTTGCATTTCTCTAATGATTAGTGAAGTTGAGCATCTTTTTTTTTTTTTTTTTTTTTTTTTTGCGGTACGCAGGCCTCTCACTGCTGTGGCCTCTCCCGTTGCGGAGCAAGGCTCCGGACGCACAGGCCCAGCGGCCATGGCTCACGGGCCCAGCTGCTCCGTGGCATGTGGGATCCTCCCAGACCGGGGCACGAACCCGCCTCCCCTCCATCGGCAGGCGGACTCTCAACCACTGCGCCACCAGGGAAGCCCGAAGTTGAGCATCTTTTCATGTATTTGTTGGCCATCTGTATGTCTTCTTTGGAGAAATATCTGTTTAGGTCTTCTGCCCATTTTTGGATTGGGTTGTTTGTTTTTTTGATATTGAGCTGCATGAGCTGCTTATATATTTTGGAGATTAATCCTTTGTCAGTTGCTTCATTTGCAAATATTTTCTCCTAGTCTGAGGGTTGTCTTTTTGTCTTGTTTATGGTGTCCTTTGCTGTGCAAAAGCTTTTAAGTTTCATTAGGTCCCATTTGTTTATTTTTGTTTTCATTTCCATTACTCTAGGAAGTGGGTCAAAAAGGATCTTGCTGTGATTTAGGTCATAGGGTGGGGAAAGTGGTTTTGACTGAGGATATGGGGCTGATGAGTTGTTTGGTTATTTTGTCATTTTAGGGTATTTTAGACACCTTACCAAAAAAAGGATATACACAGAATAACAATAAAATAAGTATAGATGGTAAAAGTCAGGATCAGGGAAAAGAAAGCCACAAATGACAAGAGTCTATATTATTGCTATGAATGAGATTTAAATTTGGCTCTGAGCCAAATGACCAGTTCCCTCATTCTCATGAGTGGATAGCATAGAGCATATCAATTATTTGGAGGAGTAGGGAACACAGTTTTTCAGCATAAATTTTTTTTCACTGTTCTGGTACTTTGGCTCTCTTGGCTGGTCCCCAGAGTCAGTTACCGAAATCCACTGATCCTAAGTTGATTTCCTCTCTTGAGTCCTCATGTGCTCCTCCACCACTCAGAGCTGTTACTTAGGTTTGGGCCACTCCTGTTATACAGGGATCTCTGCAACTGTCTCCAAATAGTCTCCCTCCAATTCTGGCTCCACATTGCAGTGTCAAAGATCAACAAAACCAGACACTAGGTAAAGATGGATTTTATTGGAATAAAGCAGAGACCCCAGGGTATCCCGAGTTCAACTCTGATCTGTGCCTAGGTGACTGGGTGTGTTAAAGGGAGAGGGAGTGAGTGGGGAGAGGGAGTGAGTGGGGAGAGGGAGTGAGTGGGGGCTGGAGCAGAGCCAGGGATGTGAAAAGGTTACAAAAGGCAAGTCAGTGGTTCCTGTCTGGGTGATTCGGCCATCAGTGCCTGCTAACACGTTTACTGAAGTTATACACCCTCCCACAGAGGGTGGGAGACAGGCCCTGTCCTTAGGACTACATTTCAGAGGAACAGCTTAGAGGTCCTTAAAGGCACTCTTGGGCTATGGGAGGCGCAGGCAGAATTTTCTGTAGGACATAAGAAGGATTTACAATGGAAGCTTTTAAAGTAAATACTCTCAGAAAAGGGAGGTCAGGGGCCTCTCTCAGCTGTTGGCTGGAACAAAGGGTAAGTTCTTTTGGTTCCAGGCAAAAATTCATCACTGTTCCAAACATGCGACCTTAGGCTGCTGGAAGCCATACCAGTTTGGTGCACGGGTTTGCATGTTCTTAGCAGCCAGAGCCGTCCTTCTAAAATCTAAATGGAATCTGTTACTCTCCTGTTCCAAACCTTTCATGTATTTCCCATTTTCATCTGGAAAATGGACACACTTCTCAGCATGACTTACAAGGCCCTTTGTGATCTGGCTTCCACTCCCCTCACCAGGTCGCATCATCCCCGAGGGAGGGAACAGTTACTGTTTTTTGAGCGCTGACACCCACCCTCTTCCTGTTGAGTCTGGGGTTTCCTGAACCTCTTCTGGCTGGTGAGCTGTCTCTGTGGGGCCATCACGGAAGTCCTGTCTTCCTCCAGCTAGCAGCGGGCGGCTTCAACCAGACACTCTCCTTGGGGACCTTGAGTCCAGGGCAGAAGGACACAAGGGCAGACACCTGGTTAGGGCGCCTGCATCCCGGAGCAGTGCTTGATACTAGTGCAGATGACCTTGGTGACCAGCCCCCAGCATTGCCTGTTTTTCTGAATCTGGCACTCCTGCCCTTTCACTGCTTCTATGAAATCCTGATATCCTTCCCATAAACTGCTGTTTACCTCAGCCAGAGTGGATGGGCTTCTGCTGTGGCCACCAGAAAACCCACCGTTCTTCTGGCCAACTCCTGCTTTTCTTTCAGGCCTTGGTGTAGATGTTGGCATTTTTTTCCTTCCTCGTGCAAGAGGCAATTTCATCTGCCTTTCTTTCCATCCTTTTTTTCTCCTACTTCCCGGGCTTTGTATCATTAATCAGAGGGGTGGATCCCTCTTACTTACTCATTCTCTAACCCTGTTTCCTTATTTTCAATAGTTTTGTTTTTATAATGAATTTTGCGATCATATTTACAGCAGTTATTTATGCCTGAGTCCCGGTACTTAACTGATTTTGGTTTTCCTATTCTTTAGTTCTTAATTTTGAATCTCCTCAGTCAGCAGGGTATCCACAAGGTGTTTAATTTCTAGATCTTTGTCTTTGCATAAGGACACACTTGGGCTGGGAATAGAATTCTTAATTACATTTCCTCCCTCTAAATCTTTACAAGTTTGCCATTACCTTTAGGAACTCAGTGTTGCAGGGAAGTCTGGGGAAAGCATCTTAATTTTGGTCCTTTTAAGGAAAGCTGCGTTTCCTGCTCTCTACTTGGATATTTGTAGGATTTTAAATTTTTATTTATTTTTTTGATAAGGCATGTCTAGATATGGGCATTTAGAATTAATTTAGAATTTGCTTGGGCTATAATGAAGCAATTTTCCATATTGACTGTTTTTTGTTGTTGTTAGCATTTAAAGTTTATACTATTCTATCTCCTGTATCAGTCAGGGTAGGACCAGAGAGGCAAAACCAGGGGGGTATTATTTCTTTTAGGGAATTGACTATACGGTAGCCAGGCTTCAAGATAGCTCACCCAGTGATCGCTGGTATTTGTGCCTTTGTGTAGACCCCTCCCACAATGTATTAGTCTTGGTCTGTATGACCAACAGAACATAACAGAAGTGATAATATGTGACTTATGAGGCCATAAGGACATTGCTGCTTCTGCATGTTCTCTTGGATCGCTCACTGGGGGAAGCTGGCCACTGTGTTTTGGGGACACTTGAGCAGGAGAGATGAGGGACTATCTCCTGCTAATAGCCAGCATCAAATTGCCGAGTGAGCCATTTTAGGAACAGATGCCCCAGCCACAGTTAAACCTTTAGATTGGGGATTGGCAGATTGACTCACCACGCCAACCAGCCTGCTGCCTATTTTTGTAAATAAAGTTCTGTTGGGGCACAGCTGCAAACATTTGTAAATGCATTAGCCATGGCTGCTTTTGCCCCTTCACAGCAGAGCTGAGTAGTTGCAACAGAGACTGTATGGCCCACAAAATCGACAGTGTTTGTTATCTGGCCTTCAGAGAAAAAGTTTGCAGACCGCTGCTGGCATCTTTTTTTTTAAATTAATTAATTTATTTATTTTTGGCTGTGTTGGGTCTTCATTGCTGCGCACGGGCTTTCTCTATTTTCGGCAAGCGGGGGCTACTCTGTTGTGGTGCACGGGCTTCTCATTGCGGTGGCTTCTCTTCTTGCGGAGCACCGGCTCTAGGCATATGGGCATCAGTAGTTGTGGAGCGGGGGCTCTAGAGCACAGGCTCAGTAGTTGTGGTGCACGGGCTTAGTTGCTCCGCGGCAAGTGGGATCTTCCCAGACCAGGGCTCGAACCCTGCATTGGCAGGTGGATTCTTAACCACTGTGCCACCAGGGAACTCCCTGATGCTGGCATCTTGACTGCAATCTCATAGGACAGAAGTACCCACTAAGCCACTTCCAGATTGCTGACCCACAAAAACTGTGTGAAACAGTAAATATTTCTATTGTTTTGAGGTAATATGTTGTGCAGCCATAGGTAACAAACACATTGACCTTATATCATTGTGGGAGTTGATTAGAAAGTCTATGTGAGTCGGTATTGTTTCTGTATCTGCTGCTGGGGCCTGACATGCTTGGGGCAGATGGTTGGGAAAGGAAGACGGATGTGAACTGGAACTTGCAAGGCTGAACTGAAGCACCCAGGGAAGGACTAGAATGCACACTGGTCACTTAGCCTCCACCCGTGATGATGAGGCTGTCCTGTAGGTGGTGCTGGCGCCCTTTGTCCGGGAGGTAAATGTGTACCTGACTTGAAAGTTGGAGAAGCTAAGGAAGGATCCTGTAGGAGCTGAACAGTTGTGGGCCCCCCTACCGTCCTCATCAGCCGGGTGAGATGATATACCTGAGTGCCTTGTGCCCCGCCCTAAACTTTTGAGCATAAAAAGATGGCCCCTGCCTCACTTCTGCCTTGTGAATCTCTAGCAAAATGTCTCTCATTGCCTATGCTAACACAGAACAAGGCATGGAAGAGAATCTAGGAAATAACAGCTCCAGCGTACCTATCCACTGTACTTTCTTATCCTCAAAGGGTCAAGCACTTTTATTTAATTAGCATCATTATTAGGTGATGTATCTTTCCACCCTCTCCATTCCTAATTACAAGTGGTTTGAGAAATTGCTCTCAAGAGGTCTGACCCAGTCTGCAGATCGTTACAGGCTTCAGAAAACACACAGTCCCTCTACGCAGTGGCTCTGGCATAACTATGTGAGGGCCTACTGTGTAGAGAGATTGAAATGTTTTCAATATTGCTAGGCTGTCTCTACCTTTACAAAATGAAGGATAGAATGCTAGAGGCAGCTGTGTGCCAAGATCTTTGGTCCAAATCCTGCAGAACCCCAGGCATCTGAGCCAACATCGTGGGACCTGTGTTGCACAAGGCAGTAGAATGTTGCAGCAGTGACTCTCAAATTGCTCACAGTTCCCTTTGTCCACATCTTTGGGTTGTTTCCTCCCACACTGACTCTGACTTTGGCTGTGCAACTGGCTACCCCCAGTGAGACAATAGCAAACATGACACAATCATAGACTTGAAAAGTGCTTGTGAACTAGCTTTTTATACTGCCAAGAAAATACTGCCAGGTTATAATGTTAAGCAAACAAGGCAAAGCAAAGATGAGTATGTACAGAAGGTTACTAATTGCATAACAAGGAGGGCAAATACTGTACTAATTCATTTACAAAAATACACAAGTAAATTTAAAAACTCAAATATTTCTCAAACCATTTCTTCTTGCATCTCATATTCTCTCTTTTTGAAGTTTACCCTTTATAAGTTTTTTAGTGAGAGTAGGTTGAAAACCTTCTTGGTTGTTGTTTGTCTGAAATGTCCTTGTTTCATTCTCATTCTTAAGGTATGATTTAGTTGGGTATATGTTTTAGGTTGGCAATTATTTTCCGTCAGAACTTTGAGGGTATTATTCCACTGTTTTCTGGATTCTGTTATTGCTGTTGAGAAGTCAGTTGTCAACCTAGCTATAGTCTTTTTGTAAGTAATTTGTCTTCTCTCTCCAGCTGCTTTTAAAACTTTTTCCTTGCCCTTGGTGTTCTTCAGTTTCCCTGTGAAATGTCTGGGTGTATATTTCCTTGATTTGTCTTGCTTGAGGATCATTGTGCTTCCCAAACCTAAGGATTCATATCTTGCATCAACTGTGGACCAGTCTCAGTCATAATCCTTCAAATACATACTTACCTCACATAATGTATGCTCAGTTAATAACTCTTGAAAAATTCTACCACTTTTTGGACAATTACTTCTTATTTTTCTAGCTTAATGTCTTTTTTTTTTTTAAACCCAATAACACTAAATAAATATATTACAGTTATATTTTAAATTTCCATTTCAGGCAAAAACACTCATCAATTGACTTGACACACAGTTCCTAGTCAGAGAATATCAAAGGAACAAGTGTGAATTGCACAACTTTGCTGAATCCAAACTGTTCTCTGTAAGAGAATTGAGGTGGAAGGATCTTGCTTTACATGTGCAGTATTTTCACATTTTGAAGCACTACCATGTTTACCCATAATTTTGCACTAATGATATTTTCCTGTGCTATATTCAGTGCAAGATAATCACAAACTCTCTGAAAGGTGAAGAGAATGATGCAGAAAGAGTAATGCACCATCCAAAGTGTGCCTTTCGTGCACCCCTCTGCCATCAACTGCCACCTCCTCAAAAGTCTTCTCCCATTAGCAAATATAAATAAAAATAGTTTATGAGCAGACTGTTTTTGTTTCTTCTTAAATTACAGTTTATCATGTATATATAGATGCCAGGTAAGAGCAGCTTGTGTCTTTTCCTCTGAAATCTCTGCCTCTAAGTACTATGTAAGTGGAGAGTAGGTGGTGAGCATTCTTGGTGCATGAGAAAAGCCTGTCTGAGGGTGAAGCTACACACAGAGGAAAGCAGGGCTGAGGAAGGAGAGACAGAGTCCAGATAACATTGTTTGAACTCCTGAATCCACCCTGCCAGATGTGCCTCTTGACTTTTCATTTTTGTGAGCCAATAAAGTCGATTTAAAAAATAAATTTATTTATTTATTTATTTTTGACTGTGTTGGGTCTTGCTGCGAGCAGGCTTTCTCTAGTTGCGGTGGCGACAGGAGCTACTCTTCGTTGCGGTGCGCGGGCTTCTCATTGCAGTGGCTTCTCTTGTTGTGGAGCACGGGCTCTAGGCACACGGGCTTCAGTAGTTGTGGCACACAGGCTCAGTAGTTGTGGCTCACGGGCTCTAGAGCGCAGGCTCAGTAGTTGTGGCGCATGGGCTTAGTTGCTCCGCGGCATGTGGGATCTTCTGAGACCAGGGCTTGAACCCGTGTCCTCTGCTTTGGCAGGTGGATTCTTAATCACTGTGCCACCAGGGAAGGCCATAAAGTCAGTTTTTGTTTAAGCTAGTTTGTTACGTTAAATCCAGTGGAGTCCTGACTAGTACTTAACTTGACTTCTTTCCTGATGTCAGTCATGTGTTTTAGTGAAGGTCCACGGTGTGCACACAGAGGGCTGGGAATTGGGAATATAGTTGATAGGGGCTTTTCCATTTCTTCAACAATTTCGTAAGGTTTCTCATAGTTTCCAAGCCCAAACTATGTGACAGCAATACCTGTCCATAAGAGGAAGACCATCTTCACTCTTTAGACAAACTCTCCATGCTAATATTTATATCATTTTAACTAAATCTTTTTTTTAAATTACCCTTTCAAAAAAAAGTTAATGGGCCAAATGTTGATGATATCAAAATATAAAAACCAAAATATTAAATATATATTTTTAATCCTTTATTTATGTATAAATATAAAATATTTTAAAATATGGGTTTGCACTACAGGAAGCAAATCACCACCATCATTTCAGGCATTTATATGTTCTAAATATGGAATAATTAGAAACAATCAGGAAGTTGCTGTATGCAAGCTTAATTTTTTTGAGGGGTGGAGATGCTTCTAGTTTCCTGACAATTCATTTTATTTCCTAGCTTGATTGGTCCTTCCAAGAGAACATCTCTTAGAGGAGAAATAGGATGATACTTTCAAGGTTCTGAGGGCCTCCTTGTGACCTGAGTCAGGTGTGCATGGCCGCTGTGAGAGTTGCAATAGAAATTCCAGAGCTGAGCAAAGCGAGTGCAGATGGGAGGGCTGAAATGTTCTGAGCACAGTTCCTACTCATCACAGGCGCTAAAGTTCCAGAGCAGCGACCTATCGTAGGGAAAGAGCATGCTTGAAATTTCAGGCTGTTTGTTGTAGCGATAATCTTTCTCCAAGACGTACAACACCAGAAAACAAGAGAACATGAAGCATTCAGCTCTGTTTGATGATGCACATCAATAAAAAGATGGTGTAAGTGGAGGACGACATGGGCTCCCACATCGTGTTAGGGGTTCATCCCCTATGAGTCATAGGGCTTTGTGTGTACCATTCTCATTTTTAGCAGGTTTTAATTCATCTAGAATATCATCCACATGTGACTGAGAAGAAAAGGCTAAAACTAAATGAAACTGTCCAGAAGAAAGCTGCTTGCTTGAAAATGTGATTTATAACTATGGCAGCATGAATAGTCCTGTTTTTATTGTGTTTTCTGATCACCTTCTCCAGAGGCAGAAGCATCCATATTAATGGCCAGATCATCAGACTTTTGCACTTTTATAATAGCAGAGTAAGGACGCAGTCTCTCAACAACTTTTTTGTATATGTGCTTATTCTAGAACATAACAAGATTGTTCCTCCTTCCGTAGAGCATTCAGATACATCAAATTTAGGAGATTTATACTCTCAGCACACTGAGAAGCCTCCACGTGGTCTAAGGGAGTTCTTACTTTTGAAAGCCAGATATTCTGCTGAATATTAAAAAATGAGGCATATTAAAAATGACAGAACTAGAAAATCACCATGCTCTAATTACTACTGTCGTAATTGATTCAGGCAAGAATCATCATTGGAGGCTAAAACTACTGGGAGAAAAGTTGTTGGAAAACAAGATATTCAGTCTCAAAATATCATCCCACAAATTGCTTTTAAAAAAAAAACGAGGGGCTCCCCTGGTGGCGCAGTGGTTGAGAGTCCGCCTGCCGATGCAGGGGACATGGGTTCATGCCCCAGTCCGGGAAGATCCCACATGCCGCCGAACGGCTGGTGCTGTGAGCCATGGCCGCTGGGCTTGCGCGGCCGGAGCCTGTGCTCCGCAACGGGAGAGGCCACAACAGTGAGAGGCGGCCCGCGTACCGCAAAAAAAAAAAAAACGAATGAGGTATGACTGACATACAAAAAGCTGTACATGTTTGAGATATACAACTTGACGAGTTTGGAGATAAGTATACACCCATGAAACCACCACTGCAATCTATGCCATAAACATATTCATCACCTCCAAAAGCTTCCTTCCACCCCTTTGTTTATAATTACTATTATTATTTTAATGTATGTATGATAAGAACACTTAACATAAGATCTGCCCTCTCAGCACATTTTTCAGTATACAATACACTTTGGTTAACTATAGGCTCTACCGCAGATCTCTAGGATTTACTGATTTTTCATAATTGGAACTTCGTGCCCTTTGACTAATACCTCCCAGTACCTTCCTCCTCCTCCCAGCCTCTGGCAACCACCATTCTACTCTCTGCTTCTAGGAGTTTGACAATTTTGTATTTACCAATTCTTAGGTAATTTTTTAACTTAATGTGTTGCTGTTACAAAGATGTGCAGATCTTTAATCATTCACTATGTTAATACTGTAATATCAAAATACTGTTGCATTCTTTAAACATTTCGAATTAGATACATTAAAAGGAAGTTTTTTTTTTTAAATGGTACAGTTGCTGTGGAAAACAGGTTGGTGGTGCCTCAAACCCATAGGGTTGTTGTGAGGCTTAAGTGAATTAATAAAGGTATAGTGGCAACCACTGTACTTACTACACAGCAAATATTCAATACATGTTAGCAATTGTTTGCCTCATTTAAATAAATGCAAATCCTTCATAAGTTGCTTTAAGAGTAATGTCTGCTTATGCTGTTATCTATGCAATTCATTTTACTTCATACCTCAACATCTTATGTTAATGATTTCTCACATAAAGGTGTTTTAAAAGACAGTCACATTTTCTGACAGGTTTTGTGTCTGTGTTTTTGCACCCATGATTCACAAATATGAATAAGGAGTGCCTAAGCAATTCAGATAAAATGCCTTTCTTGGACTGGAATCAGCATTCCTTTTCAAAAAATTGAAACAAAAGTTCAGATTATAAAATAGTAATGGAGTTGGCTTTTACTCAGAAGTGTGAAAACTTGCTGCAATTCAAAAATTATTCATGCATTCAGATTTGGGGGTTGGAAGGAACTTTAGAATGGTGTAAGGGGTTTTAAGATAGCAATACATGAAAAAAAGTTCAACTCTTACTCACAATGACATTTATGTTGTCACCATCAGAAGTTCTTTGAGGTTAAAGATATACAAGATTTTCCTATCTCTGTGGGAAGTTTCTGTTTATCCCGTGATTCAATACATAAAATTATTTATTTGAATCTTGCCTAATTTAAGCCATTTACTAGGAATAAAGAATAAGTATTTGTGACTTACAATTTTAGCTTACAAAATACCACCAAGCAGACTGTTGGCTACTTTACCTGAGAAGAAATTCTGAGACTGTTTACTTGGAGCTGTGATTTGTATCTTGTAAATAGTAAAAGCATAAGGAAAGTATCAGCAGTCACGTGAGGTGGTGGTGTGCTCTCTCCTGTGAATATTATCCAAACCACTCTATTGGGACCTTTCTCGCTCCACTTACCACATTCCATCCTGTGGGGTTTTATACTTTCAGAAGTACTTTGACATATTTCATTTAATTGTCATAAAATTTTTCTGAAGTAGGTATTACTGTCTCCATTGGATAGGTAATCAGGTTAGGCATCTTTTCCAAAATCATAAAATTACTAATGGAATAGCTAGGGCTCACACCCAGGCCTTCTTAGTCCGTCTCCAGGACTCTCTCTCCCTGTTGCCTCTCAGCTGTCATTGTCCCTTTACACTAAGGACATTTTGATATGCTCCCTTCAGCGACAAACTCAGGGCTTTGCCCAAGCAAATATACTCAATGAATATGAAGGAGTGCATGAAGGAAGGGAGATAGTGGAGGAGACTTTTGAGGGTTCTGAAAGAAGCGGAACTTGATGAGAAAGAGGAAAAGGGACGCTAAGAGTAATGAGACTTCTTTCTTGACCCTTGTTGCACTGTTGCAAATTTTGAGAAAACGGAATGAAGGAAAAAAGCAAGCACCTCCTCTACTGATGACCTCTCCCCATCTAGGCCGCCCTCTTAGGCATTCACTGACCTCCCCTTCTCCCTCTCCACCCCTATCAGTTACTGTTCCTTGGCTTCTGGGCATCAAAATGGGATAGTCGATCTATCTTCAAAGAAGCCAAGTTGGCAAAGGAAAACCAGCTTTATAAAAAGGTGCCATGATAGTGATTCATGGGGAAAAAGTAACCCTGAGGGGATAGAAAGGATGTGCAAATGCTGAGACGGACCGCTGGTATCTGTTTATAGCATTCTTCACTTAACCATCTGTTGACTTAAAAAAAACTCACTGGGAGTTGAGTTTACTCAATGTCTTACTGGGGACTGTAGCCAGGGAGACAGCCTCTCAGAGAGCTCTGAGGAACTCTTCCAGCAGGTAAGGGGGGAGGTCAGTATACATATATATATATGATTTTGGCGAAGGGGGTATATGTAACCAAGCACACATCTTGGTAGACAGTTGCTGCTAGTCACCAAGAAACAGTAATCTTAGTTAATGGTTTTAGTGCTTTTCTAAGAATGGGAAGATCAAAAATGCAGGTTCATAAAAAATTTCTTCTGAAAATATATAACTATCTGAAGGCCTGTTCTGCCAGTTTTCCCAGAGCACAGAGTGTCTTATCCTGATCTTCACCCTGACCTCCTTCCAGGGTATATTAAAGGTCAGCAGCTACAGTGGCTTATGACTCAATCCTTGTAGAGCAGGATGGCAAGCAACATTTTTTAGTTGTCACATTCTAAGGACAAAACTCTCTCAATTGCCAAATCTCACTTCTCCTTCTAACCATTTTCTCTGAGGAAGCAAAGAAACTCAGCCAGGAAACTAGGAGGTGCAACCCATCCATCCCACCTCAGCGAGGTCCATGTGGGATGCCAGGTCCATTCAGACACCCGAACAACCTGTGCCTGAGTCTGGGTGTTGAGGTCAACCAGTTCCATCCCTGCATCCTCCTCATCTCATCCCCATCACCTCCCATCTCTTCCATGTGTACCCTCTGCTCTTCAGCTCAGTGCCCTTCCCTCTGACTCTCACACTTTATTGGCCCACAGTCCTTATGACTAGGTATTTGGGAATCATATTCTATTTTTTTTTTTTTTTTTTTTTTTTTTTTTTTGCGGTACGCGGGCCTCTCACTGCTGTGGCCTCTCCCATCGCGGAGCACAGGCTCCGGACGCGCAGGCCCAGCGGCCATGGCTCACGGGCCCAGCCGCTCCGCGGCATATGGGATCCTCCCGGACCGGGGCACGAACCCGTATCCCCTGGCATCGGCAGGCGGACTCTCAACCACTGCGCCACCAGGGAGGCCCAAAAAGTCTTTTTTTTTTTTTTTTTTTTTTTTTTTTTTTGCGGTACACGGACCTCTCACTGTTGTGGCCTCTCCCCTTGCGGAGCACAGGCTCCAGACGCGCAGGCTCAGCGGCCATGGCTCACGGGCCCAGCTGCTCCACGGCATGCGGGATCTTCCCGGACCGGGGCATGAACCCATGTCCCCTGCATCGGCAGGCAGATTCTCAACCACTGCGCCACCAGGGAAGCCCCATATTCTATTTTAAGGAACCCCCTCTTTTGCTTTAACACCTTCATAGAACATTCACTTCACCCTTCCTTCCTACAAGATGCCATTTCTTTTTCAGCTCTTTCCGACAGGAAGGACTTGTTCTCTGACACCTGATATTTCAGCCCTGCTGCTGGTGGTGGAGAGTGGGGTTATTCCGTATCAACCAGGCTCCCCGTTTGCTGATTCCCATTATTTTACCCATCCCCTCATGGCAGTACCTGTCCTCACTTAATGCTTAGAAACTGACCACACCACCCTCTATCCCTCCCTCCTAACTCTTTTAATTGGTGGGCCAGCTATCTGCAACATCCCCGGGAGATTTTGGTACTTCATTCAGTGATTCCCAGCTACACAAAGAGCCATCCTGGGATATTTCAACCACACATCTGGTTTTATGTTCTGTGACCTTAACTCTATTGATCTTTACTTTCCGTTTTAACGCGCTACTCCTTAGGCATGCCCATCTCCCCACTGGATTTTATCGTCATTGGAATTTTCCATTCCAAATATCTTAAACTCTAACTTTCCACACACTCTATCAATCTGCCCTCAGTTAGTTTCCCAATGACTTCTTAATTGCTAAATTCAAAGGATTCTTTTCAGTCCTTTGCTTATCAGTCCTCTCTGTGGAATGTGAATTTCTTCTAGAAATTCTGTTTTCCCTCAGACAACTTAGTTGGTTTTTCTAATATCTTTGACCTCCTTTACCACTGCTGTTGTGGGCCTTTCCATGGTATTCCCCAGAATTCCCTTCATGACCTTCCTCTCATCTCAGGTCCATACTCTCTGGTTGCTGTCTTCTGCTCTCCTAGCTCTAATAATATACACTCGGATTCTGGTTACTCCAAATACCTTCAGCTCAGATAGACATTTCTTTTTTTTTTAATTAATTTTTATTGGAGTATAGTTGATTTACAATGTTGTGTTAGTTTCTGCTGTACACCAAAGTGAATCAGTTATATGTATACATATATCCACTCTTTTTAAAATTCTTTTCCCATATAGGTCATTACAGAGTATTGAGTAGAGTTCCCTGTGCTATACAGTAGGTTCTTATTAGTTATCTATTTTATATATAGTAGTGTGCATATGTCAATCCCAATCTCCCAATTTATCCCTCCCTTCCCCTTCCCCCCTTGGTAACCATAAGTTTGTTTTCTACATCTGTGACTCTATTTCTGTTTTGTAAATAAGTTCATTTGTACCATTTTTTTAGATTCCACATATAAGCAATATCATGTGATATTTGTCTTTCTGTGTCTGACTTACCTCACTCAGTATGATAGTCTCTAGGTCCATTCATGTTGCTGAAAATGACATTACTTCATTCTTTTTTAATGGCTGACTAATATTCCATTGTATATATGTACCATATCTTCTTTATCCATTCATCTGTCAATGGACATTTAGGTTGCTTCCATGTCCTGGCTATTGTAAATAGTGCTTTAATGAACATTGGGGGAGACCTTTCCTTTATATATCAGCCTCATACACCCTACTGTCAGATCTACATCCCTCCATGGATATCCCACAGCCACACAAACATATTCCAAACTAAATTCTTTATCTTACCCTATGAACTCATTTTTGCTCTTTATTCCATATCTTAGTTGTTAGCAAATACCTCATCCATGGAACTAAAAACCTGGAAATCATCATTCTGTTCCCTTTTCCTTCCTTCTCACTCCCATAAACAATAAATCATAAAGCCATACTTTTCATCAATTCTCTACACTGTGCCTCCTATACCTCTATCCCCCCAACCCCAGACTAAATGTTCCCTGCACTTTTCCTCTTTTCCTTAGCCCATAGTGCAGTTTTTGGTCCATAGCTGCCTACTACCTGCTTCATCTGCTCTGTCCAGGAAAGAGAGCTTAGCTCTTGCTCGTGATCTAGCCCATTACTTCAGCACCCACTTCCTCAGAGACCAGGACCAGCCCTGACTCCTTGGATTTGTTTTATCTCATCTTGTCCATTCCTATGAAGCTCAGGAATGATGCCAAGCAAGGGGTCTAGCTTTTAATCTGGGTTAATCAGGGCTCTTACAAGAAACTTGGAGGTGCTAGACATAGAAGCAGGGTCTTTGGGGAGGGGGAGGAGGTAAGTGACCACAAACTACTTTATCACAACGGACAATTAGTTACTGATGGTGGGTGATTTGGTCTTGATAATGATGTACTAGAATGGTACAGACACACCTCTAGATTAATAGTCCATCCTCCTTTGAACATACCTCTTCTTCAAAGCTTAATTGGTAGCCCTTGCAATCTAATCAGAGATATACTAAGGATCCCTTTTGGGATAGGGAGCTCAGGCTAGACATCAGTATATTTAAAAGGAGTGACAAGACACCAAAGGATTGGAACTGAACAAACGAACCATGTGAGCATTTCAATAGAGATTAAAGAAATAGAAATGTCCTCCTCCTCATACTGCATCATTTAGAGTATGGGAAGATGCTCATCATTGTCTCCAAGCTTTGTGGTGGGAGGTGTAAAATCAACTTACAAACAGACAGCTAGAAATTCTGAATAGGATAGAACAAAAGAATGAATTATAATGAACATGTTGGTGGGATGATGTATCAGACAACATAATACTTTTTTATATCAAATTTCTAGTCTTCATTATGTGTGCTTATATTTTCTGTTCCTTTAGCCTAGGAGTTGGCAGATCTATTTTGTCTTAAAAAATATGACATGTGCAATCACAACTTTCCATCAAGTGTGTTGTGCTAAACATCCCACAGGACAGACTCAGAATATTCAAATCAATAACAAATCTTTCCACTTAGTAAGACCCCTACATTTATGGCTCATTCTTTCTTCAGATTTTTCATACTGAGAAATAACTTTGTTAGTGGTCAGAGTCTTGAAATTTTCAGCCCAAGTTTGATACTAAGGAGTTTAAAAAAATCATACCAGAGGGCTTCCCTGGTGGCGCAGTGGTTGAGAGTCCGCCTGCCGATGCAGGGGACACGGGTTCGTGCCCCGGTCCGGAAAGATCCCACATACCACGGAGCGGCTGGGCCTGTGAGCCGTGGCCGCTGAGCCTGCACGTCCTGAGCCTGTGTTCTGCAGTGGGAGAGGCCACAACAGTGAGAGGCCCGCGTACCACAAAAAAAAAAAAAAAAATCATACCAGAAATTGGTCACATATTTTCCCTTCAAATGTAAATTTCAACGCTTTTCCCCTGACAGGTGACCTTGACTCTGGCAGGATGACTTTTTACTAGTAATAATTTGCTTTTTGAGGCAATGATGCCTCTGAGGGCCCAATCCTTGCCTCTTACTGCATCCTTATATTTCATACTATGGCCAGCCTTGTGCCTTATATATAGTAGATAAAAATTGTAAGTGTTGGACATGACCATGTAGTCATCGTTTCATCCAACTCTTTCATTTTGGAGAAACAAGTCCCCAAAAGGTACCTTCACTTATGAAGAGCTAATTTGGTGAAGAGCTACATCTAGAATCCAGGACTCCTGTGTCAGGACCTCCAGTCTAGTGCTCCGTCCACCAGTATGATAGATATCTGCTCAGTGAAGCACTAAAACTGCCCTTGCAGAGGTCACAAAGGACCAAACCCATTGGCATTTTTTCATTTCTAATATGCTTCAGTCTGCATCCCTGGGAAACAGAGAGAAGAAATATTCCAGCTGGAGCCACTTCAACTTCCTAATTTCTGGTTGATAAAGTTATTTTCCCCATCCTTGCTGCCTTCTCAACCTGCCCAAGATCAACCCTTTTAGTTTTAGCTCAGTCTCATCCCCTCCAGCTCCTTCAGGAACTTTTCACTGTCAAGTGTATTCCTTCATCCACAGTTAAAATTATTTGCATCTTTAAACTCTCCCCTGGACTGGCTATTTACCTGTAAAGTGTAAACACACTCAAGTCTCACAGCTTACAAAGTGCCTCTGATCCTTAGTCCCCTCCCCTTCCACTATCTTTCTCTCATTACCACTAATGATAACCTTAAAAGAACCGTTTATTCTTTCTGTGCCCATCTCCTTTCTTCCCATTCACACCTCCGCTCCCTGTGGCTGGCCTTTTCATGTCAGTCCTGGCACTGATCTTGCCAGCAGTTCCCGTGATTTCTAATGATCAAATCCAGTGGATACCTTTCAGTCTTTATTTCACTTTTCTTTGACATTTGACATCATTGACCTGTTGTGGACATTCATCATCTGTTTTGGTGGCCCAGCATTGAAACCCACTTCCTTTGAGGAAATTTTCAACCTCATGGGGGTAGATTGAGGCATTTGTCTGTCTCCCAAATGCTGGATACCTGTTCCCTCTGTGTCTTTTCTTCACCACCCTCTCCTGCAATGTAGATATTCTACAAGGATCTGATTTTAGCCACTTGAATATCTATTTCAGTAGTTCTCAACCTTTTTTTTATATCCTAGCACACACAGAAAAATGATATTATGGCACACTGGGGATAAACAAGAGGGAATTTTAGGATGACTATGTCGACTGAAAAAAATGTATAACCTAAAAGTTGAGAATCATGTTTTATTTGGCAGACAAAACTGAGGACTTAAGCCCAGACACAGCCTCTCAGATAGCTCTGAGGGACGGCTCCAAAGAGGTAATGGAGGAGCCAGGATACATAGGAGTTTTTTCAACAAAGACCAGGTAGTCGGAACTTCAAAAGGTTACTGTTAATTAAAGAAAACGAGGTATCCCAAGTTAAGGAATTTAGCACTTTTTTATGTATGGGAAGATGCAAGAGTCTGGGCTCACTGAAATCATTCCTTTGATATGCACCTCAGCTATCTGGGGCCAGGATCCTGTGCTTTCTCATTCTGAGTCTCCTCAGGGTTCACCTTTGGCAGTGGCTGCAGCAGTTGACTGCTTGATGGCAGGCTTCCTGTTTCTATCCTGAGTTCCCTCAGGGCTCACTGTGGGGTGGCTGTAATGTGATGGCTGCAGCGTCCTTTGTTTACTGATATGGCAGGCAACATTTTTTTCACTGACAAGTACATGGGAGGTTTGGTGGAAAAAACTTGTTATAGTTTCTTTATATTATATAAGTCTGATAAGAGAAATAGAATGAAAACCTCCAAAAATATATTTTTTTAAACTTTTCGTTGAGAAACTGGAGTTTGTTTCTGTGAATATAACTTACTTTTAACAGGTTTTATGCTTGAATGACTTGCATTCATTTCTTAACCAAGACTTTTGAAATGATGATCTCTTCAAGTTCTTGATGGCCACCATGGAACAGTGTGGGTTCCACAAGGAACTTCATCAGATCCCACTCTGCTTTAGCCACTCTTCAAGAAACTTCACATTGAAGCTGCTCATGGCTGGAGGTGACTGAGGAACTCTGACCCCTCAAGAACTTACCAGCAGTACTGAATCTTGCGGGATCAGTTTCTTGTAGCAGATCTGCAGCCCATTGAAGGCACAGTGCTGTGGGAATGCTGGTTGGGAAGCTGGGTCTATACCATTTCCTCTCAGCCTTGTTTCTCCTCAGCACACCTGAGGGCGGCATTAGTGACATGGTGACTCACAAGGGCATATCTTTGAAAAATCCTTCTGAGTAATTCTGTAATAGTCCCCAAGGACTATCATTTATGAACCTGTGTTATTGCCCTTCTTAGTCTGTAATTTCTTTGAGGGAAAACTACACCACAGGTTTCTGTGGCTGCTATAACAAATGACCACAAACTTGGTGGCTTAAAACAACAGAATTTATTCTTTCACAGTTCTGGAGGCTAGAGGTCTGAAATCAAAGTGTTGGCAAGGCCACGCTCCCTCTGGAGGCTCTAGGGAAGAACACTGTCATCTTCTGGCTTCTGGTGGCAGCCAGCATTCCTTGCCTCATGGCTGCATCACTCCAGTCTCTGCTCCATCTTTACATTACTTTTTTCTCCTTATGTCTGTTTCTAATCTCTCTCTTATAAGGATACATTTAAAGCATTTAAGGTATCTTATTGGGATGTGACGGCATTTAGTGCCCAGCTGGATAGTCCAGGATAAGCTTCCCATCTCAAAGTCCTTAACTTAATCATACATTTTTTTTTTTTCCTAAATAAGGTAACATTCACAAGTTCCGGGGATTAGAACTTGGATATCTCTTAGGAAACCATTTTTCAACCTACCACAACATCTTTGAGTAAGTGTTCTCAAGAGCCATGAGTGATGTTTTCAGTTAGAAATATTTCGGTTTGCCTCAGGATTGGTAATATAGAAAGAGAGAACTAGTGTTAAATCAGTGTATGTAAAGCAAAGATCATACCTAATTCAATGTTCTGTTCACTAACTTGTATAGAGATATGGTGTCAGACAAACCAGCCCAGACACTGCCTATATGTTGAGAGCAAAATCAAACCCAACCTGCTTCTTTTAGCACAGTTTGTTTGCATTATCCCAGGATCAGGACACACTCATCCCATTACTCTGGGGGCCATCTTTCTAAGCCACAGTGAATCAAAATTTCTGACACATTTAACACCAATTAATTCTATCTTTTGCAGAACAAGTGTTCTGATTTTTGCTTCATTTTGTTTTTTAAAAAATTAAGTTCTTGTCAGTGTCAAGAATATTGATTTATTCAATTCACCAAGTATTTATGAAGTGCTTAGCACTATGATAGATTAAGTGGTCAGACAAAAATGAATTATGTATATATATATATTGTTTATATATATATATATATATATATATATATATATATATAAAATTCAAACCACTTCTATCACTAAACAAAACTGTGAAGTGAAATCTTTACGGATACAGTTTTATTTTTCCAAACAATTTGACCCTTTAGGTGTCTAGTGCCTTCAGACTTGGGTGAATATATGTGAGTCAAATGTTATTTTAATATAAAGCATTATATTACACAAGGCCACACCTGACGAACTTCTCCAAGAAGACAGGTCTTATCTTAGACTCCAGCTCTCAATTTTTCAGGGTTTCAGAATAGGTGGGAGTGGTATTATTTTTGAGAAGGGAAGCACACCCTATAGGTGGTCACAACAAATAGATGATTACCTTATGCATAAATGCAGCCATGATGACCATAATCCATATAAATAGTAAGTTAAGACATGTCTTAAATTTGACTTTGAAACTATATTAAACTGGAGAGGGAAAGAAAACAGAATGAGGAAGTAGAAAGTAAACCTCCCAGTTTATGATTTCAGAAAATTATTGCACTTTTTTTTCTTCCCTCTTACTAATTGGAAGTTTTAGCGCAGAGTCTTTCCATTGTACTCGAGCAGAGAAGCGGGAAAATCCATTAGCAGTTCTATAGTGGTGTTAGCAGGCCGTTGAGAGCACAACTCTGGGGACTGCCCAAGTGCATGGATGGAGCCGCATAGTTATGGAGTCACGGATGGTTGGTGATATTAGCTCATTTGCAGAGCAATATCCCAGTTCCTAAATCCTGAACCCCGAATACCCAATTGGATCTGTATGTCCAGCTTCATAAGGCATAAATGTACCACTCTACAATGGTTTGATATTTATTTGGAATCATTATTTTTCCTTCCCCTAAAAAAAAACAATACTGAAAAAAAAATCAGCTTCTTGCTAATTAGTCCTCAAGTGTCAAGAAAGGGAATCTAGTAGTAATGGAAAAGTAGAATCGTTAGAAGAGTGACTCACTCATGGGTGGAAGAATATATGTGTGTAGATTTTAATCTGTAGGATGTTTATATGTCTAATATAGTTAAAAGTAAAACTGAAATTTTCTCTTTACTGTAAGTGGTTAGGGTTTTGGCCAGTTCCTTGGTGATTCAAAGAGGCTGCATATAATGTACCACATGGAAAACCAGGAGTTGAATAGCAGTGTTCTTTAGCATCCTGTTGACATTAAACTCCTCCCTTCCCCCTCCCCATCACTTCTGTTAGGTGAAAACTCGTCATTCATCCATCCCTTTCTTCAACAAATATTTATAGGGCACCTGTGATGCAGAAGGCCTGTGAGAGACAGAAGTGAACAGTCGGGAGAACGGAGGCACCAAAGCACAGGCACCAGGAACGCAGACCCCAGGGTGGGCAGAGAAGCCTTTCCCAGGGCGGCCGGCAGTTCTGCAGCAGGGGCATGGCTGCAAAGGCCCAGAGAGGGCAGAGCACCTTCTAGGGGCTGAACTGGGAAGAAGTAAGGGGAGAAGCTGCAGATTTAGGCAGGAGCCATATGTACAGGCCCAGATCAGAGTTTGGTGTTAAAACACCCTGAAGTGCTGACAGATTTTGAATAGGGAAGTAATACGAGAATTGATTTCCACTACGGAGTTAGAAGGGCTTGGGCTGCCTTTTCTGCCACAAATGGAGAGGGAAGCTTTGAGGAAAAAAGCTGCCAAAAATTTTGGAAAACACTGCTTTTTAGATCCCCTCTTGGAGATTCTCTATTCATATTAGCATATTAAGGGAGTCTGAAAAACTGGGAGCAAAGAAATTTTCTTTCAGCTAGGGTCTTTCACACATTTTGATTACAGATTTTGTTTTGCTTGTAGGATCTATTAACATTCTTTGTAATTCTCAAGAGATAGACTTTGGAAAGGATTGGCCAGTATAACAGTCTCTGCTGTATAGAAATAGATTCCGAACAGAATACCCCAGGTGAGGAAAATATCAGCATGCATTTGCTGAGTATATGTTGGAAGAAGGGCACCCCGTCTTATATTGAATAGGCTGCAAGGCACTTATTTCCTTGGGAACAACTCTCATTTTCACTTTCAACTCTCCCCACCCCCATAAAGATTCCTGTGAAAACTAAATACTTGCCGGGGAGGGGGAAGGGTAAGCTGGGACAAAGTGAGAGAGTGGCATGGACATACGTACACTACCAAACGTAAAATAGCTAGCTAGTGGGGAAGCAGCTGCATAGCACAGGGAGATCAGCTTGGTGCTTTGTGGCCATCTAGAGGGGTGGGATAGGGAGGGTGGGAGGGAGGTAGACCCAAGAGGGAAGAGATACAGGGACATATGTATATGTATAATTGATTTGTTATAAAGCAGAAACTAACACACCATTGTAAAGCAATTATACTCCAATAAAGATGTATAAAAAAATCTATTGATACGTATTCTTGACATTAAACTACCTTTTCATTCATCAAAACAAAACAAAACAAAACAAAAACTAAATACTTGCAACAGAAAAGAGGGAAATACCATTGTATTCTTCCCTGATACCTGAACTCTATGCTTATTTTCATGACTGAATTAGCAAATCCTGCAGATGGGTTTGACTACTCTGCTGCTGATAAATCTCAACATTAGCTCTACTAAAACTGAAGAAATGGCAGAAGAACAGACATTGCTTTTCTACCATATACACTGACCAGTGCTTTCTAACTAGATCATCACTTTTTATAACACATTTAAAAACAAATACAATGTTCCTCTTTTCTGGATCTAAATATTATTTGTGCTTTACAAATTTTTTTCCTCTCTTACATGTTTTTGAGCAAATATGGAAAGTTATTTAATTTTTTTCAGTAACATAAAAGTTGTTTAGTCTTTTTAGAAAGTCTTGGAATGTAACTACATATTACCCAAAAAAACTGTAGTTGGAAAAACAATCCTAATTTTATGAAACATCAGTTTTGTCTTGGTGTATAGCAGTGCATCTCCTTTAAGTTCAATACTATGGTATACATTCGGTGCAGAAAAGAAATATTTAAGATTGTATTCAGTTCTTTGGTATTGAAAGTTAGTACTGAAAAGGACCCTAGAGAACATTAATTCAGAGTGGATGAATTGAATTGAGAAAACGGTGGTGAATCCTCAGATCAGGTAAGGATGAGTCTTCCTGTATCCCCCTCTTCTTCTTCCTTGCTTTTTCAGCATCTGCTCCCACTTCTGTTGAAGTTTTCCCTCTTCCATTCTTCCTAGTGAGTGAGGAGATCTGGGGCCCCCATCCTCCACTTTGCTATTTCCTACTTTAGCTGTTGGGCAATGGCTAGAGAAGAGCTTGATATCATAGTATAAAGGGTCAGGCTCCGCTCGGCTCTCTAAGATTAAGTGATTTTAGCACAAATTTCAGGGGAGAGGAATGAAAAGACTAGTCTACCTTTAGACTCTGCCACTAACTAGTCATGTTCCAAGCATGTCATTCTAGTGAGATGGAGTTTCAGTTCTGTAAGTAAACAAATTTGTGGCCTATTTTGGTAATTTTCCTTTGAAATACAGTTAATAGATGCCTAACTTTGTTCTTTTATTTATACATTTAAAAATATTTATGAAATACCTACCGAGTGCCAGGCATTGTTGAAAAGTTCTAAGGATATAGAAATGAGCAAAAATGATGTGGTCCCTGCCATATGCTCTTGTAATGAGGAGACTTTAAAATAATGGTAAAACAAGGATTCTTCAACCCCATATTCCCATGACATTTTATTTCCTCCCTATGCATTTAAATCTTGTATCCTAGCTAGCAGAGTTGCTGACTTCATTTTTTTTTGTAAAAGAAAATGCATTAATATTTATATAAGAATGTACTGTCAGAATATCATTTTTTTTAATGGAAGAATTCCACTAACTTTTATATCTGAAGATTAGCACTGGTTTTTTAGTGTTTAAACATTGGGATACCACAGATTCTAACAGCAGCCTGTTGATGTTTCTTTTTCTTTGTAGATTTATCATTACACATACTAAATATTATCTGTCCTCCAAGTGATCTTTATTTTTTATTTTTATTTTTTTTTGCGGTATGCGGGCCTCTCACTGTTGTGGCCTCTCCTGTTGCGGAGCACAGGCTCCGGACGCGCAGGCTCAGCGGCCACGGCTCACGGGCCCAGCCGCTCCGCGGCATGTGGGATCTTCCCGGACCGGGGCATGAACCCGTGTCCCCTGCGTCGGCAGGCGGACTCTCAACCACTGCGCCACCAGGGAAGCCCCAAGTGATCTTTAATAAAAGGAGACTGTTGTCTTTGACACTTGCCCTAGGCATAGAACGAAATTTTAAGCTGAAAGCATTATAGGGTTTTAAATTTCATTATCTTTTAGAAGAATTACCCCATATTGTATGTCATACTGTTAATAGCATTTAATTCCAAAGATTTCAATTAAAATAAGGTCCCAAACATAGACTTTGGGAGAAGAAAACTGAGCAGGCAAAGTTTGTGTATGGTAATTCATCATAAATAGGCTCCGGATCTTGGATCAGCAAACTTACTTCATTGAACCTGACAGTCATTCCTGCGTGGTGTTAGGCACACGGATAGACTTTTCTTTTCTTCTGCATGTAAGTTCCATGGGAGACTTTTGCCTGAATGTCGCTCCTTTTGCGTGCTTAGGAACCACGGCACAGAGTTCTCCTACCACATTCACTGCAGCGTGCTTATCAGTTATCACAAGTTCCACTTAGCATTTGCAAATCTGACAGCTGCTGTGAAGTTGAAAACACTGTGAGAACAGAATTTGGAAAGGAGGAGAAGGGCAGGATAGATGTTGAGAAAAGTCTCTATGTACTAAGAGAATATATTGCTGGTATCACTCAAGGTGCCCAATAGTTGTTTCCTTCAAAGAGATACACAGGAAATAAGCCTCTATGCCTTATTTCCAAGACAGACTTCTTTCCTCCCTTTCTTCCTTCCACAAGAATTAATTGAACATGTGTTGTGCTGAGGATAAAGAAGTCTCCATCATCTACCCTTACTGTCTATCTATCATTCAGATATACATACATTTTGATCATGGACTCTTTTTTTATTTTTGTATTGTGGTAAAATATACATAACATAAAAGTTATCATTTTAAGTGTACAGTTCAGTGACTTTAAGAACATTCATATTGTGGTGCAGCCAACTCTTCCCAAACTGAAACACTGTCCCCATTAAACAATAACTTCCCATTCTCCCCTTCTCCAGCCCCTGGCAACCACCATTCTACTTTCTGCCTCTATGAATTTGACTGCTCTAGGTACCTCAAATAAGTGGACTCTTACAATATTTGTCCTTCTGTGTCTGGCTTATTTCATTTTGAATAATGCCTTCAAGGTTCACTCATATTGCAGCATGTCTCAGAATATCCTTCCATGTTAAGCCTGAATAATATTCCATTGTATGTATATATCATAATTGTTTATCTGTTCATCTGTCAGTGGACATTTGGGTTATTTCTACCTTTTGGCTTATTGTGAATAATGCTGCTGTGAACATTGGTGTACAGGTATTGTTCAAGTCCCTGCTTTCAATTTCTTTGGGTATATACCTCGAAATGAAATTGCTGGATCATATGATAATTCTATATTTAACTTTCTGAGGAACTGCCATACTGTTGTCCACAGTGGTTGCACCATTTTACATTCCCATCAGCAATATATGAGGGTTCCAATTTCTCCACATTCTCACCAACACCTGTTATTTTCTTTCTTTTTTTTAAAAGAATAGTCATCTTAATGGATATGAAGTAGTATCTCATTGTGGTTTTGATTTACATTTCCCTAATGACTAGTGATGTTGAGCATCTTTTCATGTGCTTATTGACCATTTGTATATCTTCTTTGGAGAAATGTTTATCCAAGTACTTGGCCCATTTTTAAATTGAGTTGTTTGGTTTTTGTTGTTGAGTTGCAGCAGTTTTAAAAAATATATTCTGTCTATTAATCCCTTATCAGATTTGCAAATATTCTTTCCCATTCTATAGGTTGCCTTTTCACTCTTTTGATATTGTCTTTTTTTTTTTTTTTTTGGCTGTGCTGTGCGGCTTGCGGGATCTTAGTTCCCTGGCAAGGAATTGAACCCCGGGCCCACAGCAGTGAAAGCACCTAGTCCTAATCACTGGACCACCAGGGAACTCCCTTGATATTGTCTTTTGATGGACAAAAGTTTGTTATTTTGGGGAAGTCCAATTTATCTATTTTTCTTTTGTTCCCTGTGCTTTTGGTGTCATGTCCAAGAAATCGTTGCCAAGTAGTCATGTATTTTTATTTATTATATACATGAATTATGTACCAAACAGAAAAAAAAAATGAAATTCTTAAAGGATAAGACGAAGATGAAATAAGCAATTATATTTTAAAAATTTCACTGCATATCCCTGTGATTGAATATGCTACATTGTTTTTGAAAAACATGATTTTAACTTCTATAATAATTATTCTATAATAAGTTCAGTTTCTTTCCATAGTTGGATCTAATGGTGGTCCTAGTGAAAAAGATACCTCACAAAGATACGTATATCCAAATTGGAGATGTTCATGGTTGGTTGTGCCTGCTGGGTCGTGATGCTGGTTTTTCAATTCCATTCACTGATTATGCAAAGATTTTAGTTGAAAATTTCCCACCAGATGTCCATCTTCCCTGATATCAGTCAACTGTTTGTTCAAAGTCATCAAAAGGTCCTGAATTTTTTGTATTTTTATAAATGGATATAATTTCACTGAAATCTCACATGTGGATCATTTAAAAATGGGTTTGAAATATTTATTTTCAACTTTTTAAAAGTGAGCACATAAGAGAGTTGTTACAGACAGCGCACATTGTTTTCAGTTGTCTCATCAGGTAATTATGGAAATAATTTCAAACATTCATTTTTCACAATATTCTCCCCAGAGTATGTTTCTTTCAAGAAGCAGTTATTTTCTCAACTCATTATTAAAATCAAAATTATCAAAATGGCAGCTCTACCTTGAAGGAAGTGATTAAGGGTGTTTATGTCTTTGAAAATATCTTCCAAACAGCATATCCTGACAGCCACTTGTCATCCCAGAGAAAGACAGCAAATTTGTAGCATGGTGTTTGTATAATAGAGATGTATAATACCTTGATAGTCAACAAGTCTTTTATGTATTTTGCCACAAATAGCACCCCAGAGTCCTCTGTGTCATTCAAAAGATTATCATGGTTATTTCCTACATCATTACAAAGTATTGTGAAAGAGTCTCTTTTAAAGGTCTTGTCTTCATAGAAAGTAACTATATTTTTGACATCTCTAGCACTTGATACACTTCTGGCTTCAACTTCTTTGCTATAACATCTTGACTATGAATGAAGCAGTGCAGGGTTTCATATGTGGAAATGTCTCTGTGACTTTATCCCAGAATATTTTTTATTCCACTTAAAGTAGCTATTCCATTAAGCATATTTTTCCATAACTCTTTGTTTTTATTAAAGAAGTTACTGTTGAGAATACACCTTCTTTGGTACATGTTTTCCTTTAGTTGTCCATAAGAAAATGAATCATTTTTGTATTTCTTTTTTGAACCCAACTAGAAATCTCATACTGACTTGTTAGGAATATCTTTACTCTTTTCTATATATACAGAAAACCTGCTGTAATGTACAATTTAACATTTATCTCTTTACATTTTAAGCAGTGTTTGCTGAGAATCTTTCAATGATATTTGCTGATAAATGAATGTGTTTTGGATTGTCTCCATATTTGTTTCCTTGTATTTCAAATATTTTTACCATAATAGAGTTAGTATTTATCCAATCATATGTAGCTTTTTGTCTTTTTAATCTTTCAGTATTAAGTAAGGAGACTCAAAAGAGGCTTCTAAATATTCTCGTTCATTTTAATGATATTTTGTGAAGTACTGGATTGACTATTGTCCAACTTGATTCATGGCATGGTTGGAAGTTCACAGAGGGAGTGGCTAGGGGAGCACTGTCCAGGCAGAAGAAAGAGCAGTTGCAGATGCTGTGAAAAAGGGGGCAGCTCAGAAACCTGTCAGTTAGTCTGCTTGGTTTACCAAAGGATGAGATCCGGGGACCATCGCGTGATGAGACTGGAAATGTCAGCGAGCCATATCTGAGGATTTCTTTAGGTAGAGTAAGCAGTGAAATGAGACTTAGCCCAGGTTCTTTACCAAACAGAACCCGAGGCAAGGATTAAATGCTAATGCTGTCCTGGGAAGGGTAATGTCAGGGAGTGTGATAGAGGGAAAGTGAAATGAGTCATGGACGGATGGGAGCTAACACAATGTCTTACGTTATGGAGCTGGCTATTGTTGCTTCATGAAGAAACAGCCAGTTTCTCAGCCACATGAAACACCCCCAAATAGGCTATACAGAAAAACTGTGCCTCAAAGCTGTCCATCAGCGGGTGTATGGAGAGGGAGTTCATCTGCTAGCACCCTCCCTTCTCTTGTCTCCCATTGAAGAGTTCACCTGCAGAATGTTAACTCCCTGGACTTCTGGCTTGCATCATCCGGCACCTTCTGGAGAGCCAGGTTCCATGCCTCATAGTGTGGTGCTCCATCTGAGTCTAGGACTAGGAAGAGGGACCAGAGACTCCAGGTGTCTGCCTTAGCAGCAGGACTGTGTGAGCCCACATGGAACTCGTCATTGTGGCAGAACAAATGGCCAGTATAGGATGTGCCCTATATAGATGACCTCTTATGCTCCTCACATCTGCTTGTGACCTTCCATTGTATGTGGCTCCCTCATACGCTACAGGGCTTCCATTGTTGTGGGAACAGGCTGCGCTCACTGCTTCCCCAAGTCAAACAGTCACAGAGCCGCCTTCAAGATGGTGACTAGTTGTGATTTGCAGAGACATTTAAGGCAAGTGGCTTGGTGGAATAAGCTACAATGGGCTGGTCCTGAGGCTCTAATTGACATTTATCATCTCTCACTTCTATCAGCCATTCTGTATTTCCCTACCTACGGCCAACTGTCAGCTGGTCTAAGTTGCTTTCCTGCTGGAGTGACCCAGAACTTCAAGTGGACTGACCCTTTATTTGTCCTGTACTTTTTGGGTCATGGTTGCTGTATTTTCCATTAACCATTATCAGTGGGCATGGCAGTGCTGAGAGAGACCTAGTGAATCCCTTGGGTTTCAGATATTATCCCCTATGACCCCATTTTGTGGAGGGTCAACACCAACTCCTTAATTACATCAATCAGACAGTAAATAATTTCCTTGCCTGTTGAACTATCGGCATGAAAGCCCCAAGTGGTCAGGTAGTCGTTAACTTTAAGTTCAATGAAACTCATTATTCACACAGGCAGAAATGCTCCTTCCCTGGGAACTAGGACCTCTAATTGGGTAGGACCTTAGATTATAGGGAATAAAAGCACAAATATTTCAAATGGACCCCTATGTGGTGAGGAGGCTACTTCTACTTCACTTGGTTCTTGGACCCATATATTCTTACTGTTAGAGGCATAATACTATATATCAGCTATTGATTTGGCCAGTATATCACTTCCTAGAAGACAGCAACCAAACCCTGCAAGATACTAGACCCATAGGTAAGCCTTCAACAGGCTGCTTATCATTCTGTTGGTCTGGCTGCTTTTAGATGGTGGGGTACCTGGTATTATCAGTGAGTCCCCTGGTGACAAGCCCATTTCTGCACCTCCTTTGCTGTAGAAAAGGTCCCGTGTTGGAGTGAACATTGTGTGGAAAACACGTTGAGAGATAAAGTGTTCTGTAAACGCTTTGGTGGTGGTGATGATAAAGGAAAGGCAACCCCACATCCATAATTTGTATCAGTGTTGGTATGGAGTAATAATTACTCTCTCCTCCAATGTGGAAAAGCTCTGATGTCATTGACTTGCCACTAGGTAGGCTGTAGGATGACACCTCAAAGGATGGTGATGTGTTGAGGGCGCAGCTTCAGTCTCTGTTGCTGGCACACTGACCACTCAAAAGTGGCTATAATCAGATTGGCCATAAGACAAGAAGCCCTTGTTATTAGGCCCATGCATGGTCTTCATCCCTGCTACCCTGGTCACCCCTGGTCTGGTCATGGGCCTATTGCACAAGCACTGGCTGGACAAGGTCAGTCATCCACATCAGACCATCTTTCAGGGTTACTGACAGTTGGTGCTCTCATGTGACAACTGTCCAATTCCAGCTCGACCAACACAGCATAATGATACATCTGTGAGCCAGTCCTGTCTTTTCTTCCTCTGAGAGTTGGTCAGTGGAAGTCCATGGGTTGAAGGAGAGGCATTGATATGGTAGAAGTAGGTAGCATGGCAGTCTGGACCAGAAGTTACTGGTAATTTACTCATAGTTTTGGACCTGCTCCAGCCCCATCCCAAATGTGCCACTTCCATCATACATTGGGTTGCTGCTATGTCTGTCTAACAGTACTGCTTGGTGGGTCTGAAAATATGCTGTGCTGTACAGAGGCCACACTTCCTTCTCTGCCCCAGTGATTGATCATAGCAGAAATATTAAGACAGATCTATTCCTGGGAGACAGGGGACTCCTCTCACAGGAGATTTAGCTTGAGAACTTCCCAGTGGCGCTGCCAAAATTTCCTTAGAACTGCACTGCAGTCTAGGACACTTCCATCCACACTTTCATCCTTCTGTCCTGTCAGGATCAGATCTGCATTGCATGTCTATTCACATCTTGGCATTTGCTTCTCAGAGGACCTGGACTAACACGTGGTGCTTCCTCTGAGTCTGGAAGTGGTGGAGAGGAGTTAGAAGATCCAGGCCCTGCGTTCAGGAAGAAGATCTCCACAGGCATGCGCTGAGGGGTTGGAAGTGGCCATGGTTGAGGAGACAGGGAGGCTGAAAGATCTGGGAGGGTGCGTAAGTTTATGTCCAGTAGAGAGGGTTTCAACAACAGATTGAAGCTTGCAACTTTAGCAGATCACCCTGGTGGAAGTAAAGTGAATGGGCTGGAAGGGAGCAAATATAATGACAGGAAGACTGGTTAGGAGGCAGTGTTCCAGCCAGGGGATAATGAGTGTGTGAACTACAGCAGTGACAATGAGAATGGAGAGAGGGGACAGGTAAGACGGAGGGAAATCCACGGGACTCAGTGATATTGAGGCTAGACTTCGGGGAAGAGAGAGGAGACAAAGCTGATCTCTTGGTTACTGTTTAGAGCAACTGAGAGGATAAGAAATACAGAAGGAAACCCTTTTTTTTTTTTTTTTAATAAAGCCTTTCTGGTCACATTGAGTTTGAGGTGTCTGTGGAACATCTATGTGAGGATGGATGAAGAAGGAGTTTGAACAGCACATAACATATTTTGGGATTCCCAGCCTTGTGGGGAGGCTGTGGGTGTGAAGAGAAGGGGCCCCGTAATGACGTCTGGGGCTCACCACTGTTTAACGGGAGGATCAAGGAAGAGGCGATGGAGGCAGAAGGTGGAAGTGAGATGCAGCAGGAGAAGCGGGGTCCTGGAGGCCGAGGGCGCACAGAAACTCCAGAGGAGAGGGAGTTATCAGTGCAGCTGGGTGCCCTGGAGACGGCCAGCCAGGCGAGGACGAAGACATTGCCGCCGTGCTGCCGTTGGTGATCTGACCAAGAGGAATTGCACAGCCGAATCCAGGCAGAAGCCAGGCTGGAACAGGTTTGAGAATGACAGGGAGGATATGGAAATGCACCACTCTTTCAGCGAGTTGAGTGTGAAGGGAGAGAGTGAGAAACTTGTTGCCAAGTGGGTAGGCAGAATTCAAAGAGGACTTCCTTTGTTTTCTGTTAATTCCTTTTTTGAGATGGGAGACACATGTGTGCAGATTTAGGCTCATGGGAAAGAGCCAGCTGAAAGGGAGAGATGGAAGTTACAGGAGAGAGAGGGAGTGAGGCACGGGAAGGCTCAGGTCACAGTAGTTTCTGCCTGTTTTATGAGGGTTTCTGGATGGAGAGAGAAAGAGAGAAAAGGGATTTCTTCAGAAAGAGCTCCTCGATGTAAATAAACCGATACAATGATGTCAGGTACCAGTCCTCACCTCCCTGTGGATCCTGCACCCCTACGCAGATAACGGCGATGGCTGACGGATAGATTTTTACAGCCTCCACTGAGCTTTCATGAACTAGTCAGGTTGGATCTGCATAACTCATCCATACAAAACTCCTGCAACAATCTAATCCTATTGCCATCCCAGTCTCAGTGCAAGCTTCTCAAACAATTGAACATTTTATTAGTCAGAGGAAGAGTTTATCCAAGATCTCACTGTACAGAAAGCTTTTGTCTAATCTCCCCTGTGTCACATTTCATTATGACAGACGTGTCTGATTCCAGGTTCTTATTTACATAGCAGGCAGACATATTGTCATTACAGAAAATTAGTCTTAAAAGCACCAGCTTTTAAAACACTCAAGTCTTAAATTTCCCATTCATCCATCAGCACGGTAAGGAAAAATATGCCTCTTCCCCCATTAGGTTCTGTGTCTGATTTTATTTCTGCTCAAGCTTTTTATCCTTCTCTTGTTTGCCAGTGGAGGGGAAGCACGGAGGGGCACAGACGAGGCTATTGTTCCAGTATTCCCAAACTGCTGACATTCTTTTCTGTGAAGATAGCTGAATCACCAAATTTGATGAAACGTCCCTGAACTATCAGGAAACAGATTTTCCGTGGAGTCTATGAATATAACTATTAATTTTAAAGTCAAAGATCTTGGATTTTTTCAGCTTGGCTGTTTCTTCACTGAGAAGCATTTAAAAAATAAGTTATTGCACATTGACAAAAAATATGATAACATGGGGACCTTTTTGTCGAAGAAACACATTGCAATATGAAAATCTAAGTAATATAAACTTGTCTTGAACATCTTCTAAGAGATTTTACTTAACAAATACACACTGGAGGATCTCAGTCATTCTGATTCAATTGGTCTAGGCTGGGGTCTGAGATCTACATTTCTAACAAGCTCCACAGACCACCCTTTGGGGGACTCTTTTTTTTTTTTTTTTTTTTTTTCTGTACGCGGGCCTCTCACTGTTGTAGCCTCTCCCGTTGCGGAGCACAGGCTCCGGACGCGCAGGCCCAGCGGCCATGGCTCACGGGCCCAGCCGCTCCGCGGCATGTGGGATCTTTCCGGACCGGGGCACGAACCCGTGTCCCCTGCATCGGCAGGCGGACTCTCAACCACTGCGCCACCAGGGAAGCCCCTGGGGGACTCTATTGATTAGTGAGAGAGCTGACTTCTCAACATCAACAATGGAGATGGAGAACAATATTTTCAAAATGCTGAAAAAAAAAGAATTGTCTGTCTGGTAATATATATCTAGTTAAAATTGCATTCAAGAATGAGGGCAAACTAAAGACATTTTCAACAAACGAATTTGGAGAGTTTATTACCAACTGATCCTCATTAAAGCTTCTAAACAACTTACTTTAGGAAGAAGAAAAGAAACTAAAGGTGTGTCTGAGATGCAAGAATAAATGATGAGCAAAGGTTAACATATGGTTAAATCTAAAATGTTGAGTCTATGATAAAAATATTTAATTTTGCAGGTAAAAAAAATTAAGTTCAAAATGGAAATGGGGTAAGGGTATCTGGCAAGCAAGTGGTTTTAGTTAAAACTTTCTAAGATCTTTTATTTGTTAGAGGAAGGTGGAGATATTAACTTTAATTTTAAGTTATATATAAATATGAAGTTAAGGGTTAAATAAAAACATAGTGAATAACTTTCAACATTTCAGAAGGAAATTAGGTAACTTTAAAAAATGGAATCAAAAGGCAAAAAGGAAGGGAGAGAAAAAGCATCAAAATAGCAGGACAAATAGAAAACACAAAATAGAACAATAGAAATATTTTCAAGGATATTGCAATAAAAATAGATGTAAATGGTCCAAACTTGCCAGTTAAAAGAGAGTGTCAAATTAGATTAGAAAATAAATCAGGATTCTCGATAGGGGATCAACTCTGCAGGGCTGGGTAGCAGCGGCCATGCTGGGGAGAGCTGCCCCCACTCTCAGTGGCTATGCAGGAACTTCACTCAAGGGACTTGTCACTGGGGGTCCAAGCTGCCACTTTACGCATACAGGGAGGTGCCTCAGGTCTGCACATACTTCCAGCAAGGCTCTGCTTCCATGAAGCAGGACCTGCAACCCCTGGTTGCCTGGAGTGAGGCAGCTGCCATTCAGACCCACATGTCACCCTGCTAGGGCTCTGGCTGGAGCCAACCCACAGAAGCTCTGGGCTCACCTCCCTGCCCTCTGTGGCATCAGGAATTGTGTCCTATTCAGTACTTTGTAATTCTCAGACATCAAAATAAAGAAGTAATTATTCTGAGAAGTTTCAAGTATATTATACCAATTGAGTTTGTGCATGTATGGTAAAAAATAGTGGAACAAAAACAAACTATCCAATGCTTTGGACACCATCTTTCTATTATATTTTACAAAAATCATTTGGAAAGATAGCCATACCTCTGTATGCCACTTAAAGCTATCTGAAAAAAAAAAAGTTAACATAAATACAACAGTTGACATCGATAGCATGTTTAAGATTAGCAAACAGATTGAACACATGCACAGATGTGTAACCAAACACTATTTAGAGCCAGCCTACCTGGAGTCCACAAGAGCATCATCAAACCCCCCAATTCTCCCACATGTAACCTTTAATAATAGGCTGTTTTGATTATCTTTAGACTTTTTGTAAGTATTAAAGACTTACCTATGGAGACTGATATATTTAATACTTTAGTTTCTTCATTAAACAGAGTTTAGGGAATAGAGGTTATATTAAAAATTAAACTCCTTCAACTGATAATGAGCAATTAGTGGTTTTGGTTTTAGTTTGTTTGACTTTTGCTAAGCTGTTCTCCCGTCATCTCAAGTAGAACTTAAACTTCTATGAAGGTGACAAGTGAGATAATCAATTTAGTTTGGTGTGAATGCTGTGGATTGTCGTTGGAAATGTCAACATTATTAGTCTAGAAAAAAAAAGAGAGCTTTATTTTCGTCTTGTGGTCCTCTCCTGATAGTTTCCATGAGATTTTGAGATTTTCTTGTAGAGGATGGTTCAGGTGTTTTGGGATTCTCTCACAGGAGTTTGGTGCCTCTCTCCTGTTGTTAGGGCTGACCTAAAAGCCACGATGATGTTGAATGTATTTGAGTGCCACGCCATGAGAGTGGATAAAGGGCATCCTTGTTTGCGGTTAGTTACATCTTTGGTCCTCTTGTAGAACAGTCTGTCCTGGAGACCTACAGCAGCCCCTTATGACCAGCAGTTCCTTGCCAGCTTAAGGATGTTGAGAGGCAGATGGGTTTTGAAGACACAGCAACCTTAAAACTGGCATAGTGACCTTGCCCGCCTGGGATTCTCCCAGGAAGAGGCCATTGTGGGGAGGAAATGGGCAGAGAGGCGTGGCCAGTTACTCCTGCTCAACACATCCTTGCTCTTTTTTCCCTCTTTCTCAACCTCCACTGCAACATGAACTTCTGAATTGCTTTTCATTCTTGTTTATCTTATAGAGCCAAAATAACATAGCTTACATTTCCTTTACCCAAAGTCTAAGACTATTTGGAAAGCAGATAAATAGTTTGAGTAGCCTCTGTGGCAATGTGAATAAAATTTAGTGCCTGAGAGATTCCTTTAAATGGAAGTGGAAAATTGTTATTCACTCCTGATCAGTTTTCATTTTCATTTTTTCATTCTCACTTTAATTACTGAGCTTCCTTTCTCTGAAATCAAGTCTCTAAAACAGACCTTAATTATCCATTTTTAACTGCGGGAAGATTTATTATTCAGAGAACAGCTAGCAATCCAGAATAGATGTTGTTCTCTTCATATTATAAAGGGTTAGTCAAATATTTCTTCTAATGGAAACATTTTGTACCAAAAGCCTCTAGGCAAAAAGGTAGATAGCCGAAGAGATAAAGATTTAAAGTAAATCTGTAACAGAGGAAAATGACTAAATCTTTTGAAATCTTTAAGGCATGATCCCCATGGAATAAATGAATTAAATTAACATAATTAGAATGAAACAATCTTTGCATTCATACAGCATCTTATTTTTCCAAGATCTCTTTTTGCTTTATATCTTACATAAATAATCCCTCTAAGGTAAGTACTCTTAAGCCTTTCTTGTCTTTTAATGAATCTATCTAAATCTCTTTATGTGCTTCCCTAAAAGGGATTTTCCTTATAAAATTAGCCTTTTTTTAATCTATAGCCTTAAAATACAGAACTCTATCTACCTTAAGACGAAAAAGGATCATCATTTTCCTTCAGTTCTCTGTAGCCTGGTTTATAAAGTTTGTTTGCCAAAGAAGCTTAGGACATTATCATTTTTGGAAGCCTTTAAAAGTAGCAGAGCTCTTTATCTCTTGGTCATGGTTTCAGTGTGGTTCTTCTGGAAGGGAAATGTAAGACATAGACACACGGGTGTCTTTGGAAAAGAGATAATGAAAATTAGTTGTAGAGATGTCGTGCCAAGTGTTGGTATCCATAAGTGGAAGCATCCCATAGGCAGACATAAGTCAGAACCAGAGCTTGGTAGAGAGGTCAATACTTACATATGGGACTAATCCATACAGGAATCATAGCTAAAATTGTGAAAGTAAAATATCTATTAAAGAGATGAGAATCCAGGGTATATCTAGGGTGAAGGAGGAAGAGGAGGGAGGAATCCAAGTGAGAGTCTGAAGGGTGTACTTGAAAAGATAGGAGAAAACAAGGGCGTTGTGGTGTCCTGAAAGAAGACGATGGGGAGGAGAGCATTTCAAGAGCTGGGATAGATCATCTATGTCAAATAGAAATTAAAGTAAGGCCTTGCATTTGGTATCTCAATTTTTTTTTTTTTGGTTAGATGACCTTGAGGGAACTGGGATAACAGTGGAAAGCATGAAGGAGGAAGCTGAAAGGGGCTGTGGAGAAACGCCTTAATAACAAAACAGAGGACATACCAGTCAGTATATTGCCCACCGAAACAGTTGGGTGAGAAAGTTTAGAAATACTGATGTTAGCTAGCAGGGAACTAAGGTCAAGTGACTCAGGGAGGGGGCATCTGTGCATAATTGTAGATAGACTGGAAGACCCCAATAAAGAGGGAAAGATGAATATAATATTATAAGGACTCAGAGAAGAGGCTGGAAGGAATGGAATCCTTCTAAGTAAACCTTAGAAATGAGAACCTTAGAAGTGAAGAAACTTCATTTCTTTGTTAGAACCTTAGGAATGAAAGACCTCACAGGTGATGGATTGGCTCTCTCATTATAGTAGAGGAGGAAATAATTCTAGCAGGAAGATATTTTACTAGGAGGTGGGGAATGGGGATAGGGAAAACAATGAAGAAGAGGTGACATTTGGGTCATTCAGTAACATCATATGTCTAGCTATTTCACAACCAATAATCTTCAGTGATTTGCTTATCAGTGAGTAATAATATACTGCTAACTCTTCATTATCAAGACCTTTCTCCACAGCCCTTTCTGACTTCCTTTTTTGACACTCTGTTACATTAATTACCTCAAGATTAGCCGTCATCTGTCAGGTAGCCAAAGATCATAGAAAGAGCATTCAAGGAAAGGAAATAGTATTCACTAAAACAGAGTTGTTAAAATGCAGCAAATAGGTCAATATGGCTGAAGTATAGGATATTGGGTTGGATGAATGGTTAGAAGTGAGCACAGAAAAGTAATCTGAGAGCTCAATTAGGAAGAGAAAGGCCATACTAAGGAGCTTGGATGTGATTCTCAGAGGGGAACTCATGTAGATTTCCCTCCTCTGGGTACAGTGTATCATATTGATTGTGCTGATGGTACCGGACAAGGTAGGGTTCTTCAGGTGCTTGGAATGGGAATTGTGTGGGGGATGGGAGTTTCTCACTGTGGTGGGGGCTAGAGGTGAGGCAAGGACTTCTCTGAAGCTGAGAACCTCCCTCTACCTCAAGGCTATTAGGCTTGTTTTCCAGGGAAATCTTACTCCTTGGAACCACATGGACCATGAGGTCTATCACATGGTTGCTGTAGCCAAATTCATACCAACAAATAAGCTTAAAAAAAGGGTCACTGAGGGCAATGCCAGGCCCTGCATCAAGGTGGAGAAGTGAGTGACTCTGTTAAAGTCATAGGAGAGCATCTAGTCCTCAGTGTTGCCCAGGATGCTCTTCAGGGGCCCTCTGACACCTGCTCCACCACATTTTTGTTGTCGAATTTAGCAGCTCTTTCTAGATGGCAGGTCATATCCAGAACACACTCTTGGCAGTGCCTTTGGTTGCAAGGATGATGCTCAGGACAGCACCATGACCCTCACACCATTGTCTGCCAGAGGGGCCACCATCAGTCTCTGGGTAGCGTTGATGGCATGGACTGTGATGGTGAGTCCTCCACGATGTGAAAGTTTCATGGATAATCTTGGGTAGGAGAGCCATTGTGGTTGGTGGTTCAGATGGCATTCCTGACAATCTTGAGAGAGCTCTCAGGTTTCTCATTGTTCACTCCCATTGCATGCACATGGGGAATCAGAGAAGGGCAAAGATGAAGACTTACCTTCAAGTAAACCTCAGCCTTCTCAAAGACACAAGGGAACTCCACTTCCACATCACCCCATTTGATGCTGGTGGGGATGAGGCCTAAAAGAGATTTTAATTTAGTATGCATGGCACATAACTAATGTGTTCCATGAAGTTATTCAGAGTGATGAGGTGACGGATGAGGTGGAGAGTTTGCCTGGAGGAGCTGGTGTAGAGTTGGGCTGAGGCACAGGAGTCCAGGATTATCACTTGGGAAGCATTCTTGCATAGTTCAAGGGCCTAACAGGAAGCTCAAGTTCACATCAGGATAGTCCTGTGGAAACTCTGAGAGCACCAGCCACGACCAGGTCACCATTCCAACTCTACAGACGTGCAGCCCCTTCTTCTGTCTGGTTCCATTCCTCACCAAACCTGCCCAGCCCCGACCAAAATGTCTGACTTGATACTAACGGGATTCACTGCCTCCTTCTTTTTTTTTCTTTCTTTTTTTGTAGAGACTTGGGCTGGTTATCTCTGCAAATTCCTGTCATTTAATTCATTTCCATGCACTAAAAATCCACAAGAGTTTAAGGGAACAGTTGGAAGAACAACTTGCTTGTGCCTTATGCACTTGGAATTGTAGCTATATGCCTTGATCTTTCCTGGTTACTGCTTAGCTGAGAAGGAACAATTCTCAGTAGTGACCTGATTATTATTTAGCTGGAACAGTTCTCAGTAGTGACCTGATTATTATTTAGCTAAGTCCAGTGATATTCTTGAGAATTTAAAGGAGCATAAATGATGGAGGTGACAGCCCTCTCTATGGGCTCTCTTACAATATAGAGATCACTTATAATGAAATTCTAACCAGTAGATTATAGTTCCTCCTATAGGGGATGAAGAAATAAAGATTTATGCCTAGCCTTTAACATTATCACTTTGAGTTTCCATACTATCCTTCTGTTTTAAGTTTAAAAAACTTAATATGACATTTTCTTAGTTTTGAAATCAGACTCTGATTCTCAAGGAGTTTTGTTGCAAAAAGATTTATACTTTATATTCTAAATTGGGTGAGAAGTGATGAAGAAAGAAAACATCCCCCATCTAGTCATTATAATATTTAATCTTGGGCTTAATCCTTGTAAACAAGTTTCCCAGGACAACACTTAAATGCTACCCGAAGCTTAGATAAAACAAAATATGATTTTGATTAAGTGCAATACATTAGCAAAATGTCAGTTTGTGATATTTTTAAATGAGATAGGAAATGTATGATGGCTGATAAATTGCCTCTCATTAAAAGAAAACAATAGAACTAAATTTTTTCTAAGTATTTATTTCTGAATTTGTATACGTTTGATATACTTGTCAACTTAAAAAAATGCATAATGTAAAAGCTGTGAGTCGAGTTTATTCAGTGTCTTACTGAGGACTATAGCCCAGGAGATAGCCTCTCAGATAGCTCTGAGAAATTATTCCAACAGGTAAGAGGGGAGGTCAGTATATATGTGAGTTTGGCAAAGAGGGTGCAAGCAACCAAGCACACATCCCAGTAGAAGTTTGTTGCTAGTTGTGAAGAACAGACACCTTAGTTAATGGTTTTAGGGCACCTTAGTTAATGGTTTTAGGGCTTTTCTAAGTACGGGAAGATGCATGAGTTTGGGTTCATAAAACTTTCTCCTGAAAATATCACACTGTCTAAAGGCCTGTTCTGCCAGTTTTCCCAGAGCACAGAGTGTCTCGTTCCTGATGTCCACCCTGAACTCCTTTCAAGGTGTATTAAAGGTCAGCAACTTCAGTGGTTAATGAATCAATCCTTGTAGAGCTGGATGGCTAGAGACATTCTTCAGTTGGCACACTTATCAGCCATACTTATGTTTTCTGATTTATTAAATGGGAAAGTTAAGTAGCTTCATAAAATGAAGCAAACTATAAACCAATTAAGCTTCACTAATAGGCAAAATTCCCTTTTGCATTTTTCTAATAGCCCTTTGGGTTTCATGGCCATGTGGCTCTACCACTCTCCCCATCCCACCAGTCTTCATTTATTGAAGATTTTGGCACCTGACTCACAGGAGTCGTGACTTCCAGAGCTCCTGCCATAGTTATAGACAGCATTCACATCTGGTGAGCAATCCATCAAGCTTCAACTTCACCTCCTTAACTTACAAAACCTGGACTTCCATTCTCCATGAGCCACCCATCCTCAACCTCATTCTCACCAAGAACAGCTTCATTTCTGAAGCTGGAAACTCCAATACAAAAATAATCTCTGCCCACAGCTCCTTAGTGGTCCAACTTTCACCCACCGTGCCCCACTGAGTTCTTCAATCCCTCAAGCTCCTCCTCGCCTCATCGCTTCCCTCCCTTCCCTGACTACAAGTCTCTTTCCAACTATTTCCTCCAATGGTATCAGCCTTCCAAGTCTTGACCTCTGCTAAACGTAGAATTGGTCTTTTCTGCCCCTCTCCCTAGGTACTGAACGTTACTGGAGGAAAACACAGATTGTTGTTACTATATGTTTTTGGTCCCCAAATCTCAGTGAGACCTTCAAAGCAATCCTTTCGTGCTTCTCTAGGGAGCAGTCTCTTGCTCTCCTCCCAGGGATTATTCACTTTTCCTTAAGTCCCAAGCTCCCTGCTGCCATCTTCATTCTCAGCGGGTGACATTGCACCATGTTTCACAGTGAAAAGTTGAAGCTTTCAGGCATGAACATCTCCACTCTTGTTCCTCAAGGTCCATGTTTTTCCCCACTACACCTCTTGGCTGACACATACAGTAAGATCTCAACTGTATGTGTCTGTAGATGTAAGGGGATTATGCTAAACTGAAGCAGAACCAGGATCATTATGTCAGGATATTGGCAAACACCATTTAATGGTTACTTTTGTTTGATTTTATAGCAACAAACTTTCCATCTCACAGATAATGAAAAATAGCCCTGTACTAAGCACAATAAACCAAATATATTATCAAAATATCTGATTTATGTTTCATCGGTGCTCATTGAATGAGTGAATTAGGTAAATGAATGAATAAATGTGGTAAGCAATCCCTGGAGTAAATTAATAAATGAAGAAGTTGAGGAAAAGTTTTCAGCCCAGGAACTTATAATCTAGTTTAGAAACATCTGAACAAGATGTTATATAATAAAGTTTTGGACTGTGTGGAATAGAAAGTTAGAGATAAGCTAAAATATAAGGAGATGTTAATTATTTAGGCAGGGTAGTTCAGACAAAATGTTTTTGATTTGTTTTCTGTTTTCATTTTTTAAGACAAAAGAGATCACAATGTCCCCAGCATTGGATATTCTAGGTTCTCAATATATCTCAGGAAAGAAAGGTGGAATAATTATTCTTCATATTGCTAGAAGATAGGAGTGTTAGACCATGAGATTTAAGGGAATATAGAAAGAAAAAGGGAATCCCTTCTAGGCAGTAGGGCCAAAGGAAAACCATAAATAAAGGCAAAGGGGGAGGGGCAGTGAAAATTGTGTCCACGGAATGACAAGAAGACCAGTTTAACTGGAACATTAAATGTGATATGTAGGGTGTGTGTGTGTGTGTGTGTGTGTGTGTGTGTGTGTGTGTGTGTGTGTGTAGGGTGTGGTGTTTGCAAAAGCTGGGCACAGAAATTTCAACTTAGGGACTAGTTTGTTAGAAATTTATTAGTACTGTTGGGAGCCACTTTAAAGTAAATCCTATATCGGTGCACTCATATTGGAAGAAAATCCCTTTTGCTTATGATTTTATACCAGGAGCTTGCAAGAATGTCATTCAGTCTTGTTCAATTGTCACTGAAGAGTCAGTGTCATTAATAATTATTCAACAAACTTGCAGATTGTCTTCCAGATGCAAGCTAATGCTCTAGATGTTTGGGGAGATATAAAGATGTATTTTTTTTTTAATTAGTTTCTGCTTTATAACAAAGTGAATCAGTCATACATATACATCTGTTCCCACATCCCCTCCCTCATGCATCTCTCTCCCTCCCACCCTCCCCATCCCACCCCTCCAGGCGGTCACAAAGCACCGAGCTGATCTCCCTGTGCTCTGCGGCTGCTTCCCACTATCTATCTACCTTACGTTTGGTAGTGTATATATGTCCATGCCGCTCTTTCCCTTTGTCACAGCTTACCCTTCCCCTTCCCCATATCCTCAAGTCCATTCTCAAGTAGGTCTGTGTCTTTATTCCCATTTTACCCCTAGGTTCTTCATGACATTTTTTTTTTTAATTCCATATATATGTGTTAGCATACGGTATTTGTCTTTCTCTTTCTGACTTACTTCACTCTGTATGACAGACTCTAGGTCTATCCACCTCATTACAAATAGCTCAGTTTCGTTTCTTTTTATGGCTGAGTAATATTCCATTGTATATATGTGCCACATCTTCTTTATCCATTCATCCGATGATGGACACTTAGGTTGTTTCCAGCTCCGGGCTATTGTGAATAGAGCTGCAATGAACATTTTGGTACATGTCTCTTTTTGAATTATGGTTTTCTCAGGGTATATGCCTAGTAGTGGGATTGCTGGGTCATATGGTAGTTCTTTTTTTTTTTTTTTTTTTTTATTAGTTTCTGCTTTATAACAAAGTGAATCAGTCATACATATACATCTGTTCCCACATCCCCTCCCTCATGCATCTCCCTCCCTCCCACCCTCCCCATCCCACCCCTCCAGGCGGCCACAAAGCACCGAGCTGATCTCCCTGTGCTCTGCGGCTGCTTCCCACTATCTATCTACCTTACGTTTGGTAGTGTATATATGTCCATGCCTCTCTTTCCCTTTGTCACAGCTTACCCTTCCCCTTCCCCATATCCTCAAGTCCATTCTCAAGTAGGTCTGTGTCTTTATTCCCGTTTTACCCCTAGGTTCTTCATGACATTTTTTTTTTTTTTAAATTCCATATATATGTGTTAGCATACGGTATTTGTCTTTCTCTTTCTGACTTACTTCACTCTGTATGACAGACTCTAGGTCTATCCACCTCATTACAAATAGCTCAGTTTCGTTTCTTTTTTTTTTTTTTTTTTTTTTTGTGGTATGTGGGCCTCTCACTGTTGTGGCCTTTCCCGTTGCGGAGCACAGGCTCCGGACGCGCAGGCTCAGCGGCCATAGCTCACGGGCCCAGCCGCTCCGCGGCACGTGGGATCCTCCCAGACCGGGGCACGAACCCGCGTCCCCTGCATCGGCAGGCGGACTCTCAACCTCTGCGCCACCAGGGAAGCCCAGTTTCGTTTCTTTTTATGGCTGAGTAATATTCCATTGTATATATGTGCCACATCTTCTTTATCCATTCATCTGATGATGGACACTTAGGTTGTTTCCAGCTCCGGGCTATTGTGAATAGAGCTGCAATGAACATTTTGGTACATGTCTCTTTTTGAATTATGGTTTTCTCAGGGTATATGCCTAGTAGTGGGATTGCTGGGTCATATGGTAGTTCTATTTTTAGTTTTTTAAGGAACCTCCATACTGTTCTCCATAGTGGCTGTACCAATTCACATTCCCACCAGCAGTGCAAGAGTGTTCCCTTTTCTCCACACCCTCTCCAGCATTTATTGTTTCTAGATTTCTTGATGATGGCCATTCTGACTGGTGTGAGATGATATCTCATTGTAGTTTTGATTTGCATTTCTCTAATGATTAATGATGTTGAGCATTCTTTCATGTGTTTGTTGGCAGTCTGTATATCTTCTTTGGAGAAATGCCTATTTAAGTCTTCTGCCCATTTTTGGATTGGGTTGTTTGTTTTTTTGCTATTGAGCTGCATGAGCTGTTTATAAATTTTGGAGATTAATCCTTTGTCAGTTGCTTCATTTGCAAATATTTTCTCCCATTCTGAGGGTTGTCTTCTGGTCTTGTTTATGGTTTCCTTTGCTGTGCAAAAGCTTTGAAGTTTCATTAGGTCCCATTTGTTTATCATTGTTTTTATTTCCATTTCTCTAGGAGGTGGGTCCAAAAGGATCTTGCTGTGATTTATGTCATAGAGTGTTCTACCTATGTTTTCCTCTAAGAGTTTGATAGTTTCTGGCCTTACATTTAGGTCTTTAATCCATTTTGAGCTTATTTTTGTGTATGGTGTTAGGGAATGATCTAATCTCATACTTTTACATGTCCCTGTCCAGTTTTCCCAGCACCACTTATTGAAGAGGCTGTCCTTTCTCCACTGTACATTCCTGCCTCCTTTATCAAAGATAAGTTGGCCATATGTGCGTGGGTTTATCTCTGGGCTTTCTATCCTGATCCACTGATCTATCTTTCTGTTTTTATGCCAGTACCACACTGTCTTAATTACTGTAGCTTTGTAGTATAGTCTGAAGTCAGGCAGCCTGATTCCTCCAGCTCCGTTTTTCGTTCTCAAGATTGCTTTGGCTATTCGGGGTCTTTTGTTTTTCCAAACAAATTTTGAAATTTTTTGTTCTACTTCTGTGAAAAATGCCAGTGGTAGTTTGATAGGGATTGCATTGAATCTGTAGATTGCTTTGGGTAGTAGAGTCATTTTCACAATATTGATTCTTCCAATCCAGGAGCATGGTATATCTCTCCATCTATTTATATCATCTTTAATTTCTTTCATCAGTGTCTTATAATTTTCTGCATACAGGTCTTTTGTCTCCTTAGGTAGGTTTATTCCTAGATATTTTATTCTTTTTGTTGCAATGGTAAATGGGAGTGTTTTCTTGATTTCATTTTCAGATTTTTCATCATTAGTGTACAGGAATGCCAGAGATTTCTGTGCATTAATTTTGTATCCTGCTACTTTACCAAATTCATTGATTAGCTCTAGTAGTTTTTCGGTAGCATCTTTAGGATTCTCTATGTATAGTATCATGTCATCTGCAAACAGTGACAGCTTTACTTCTTCTTTTCCAATTTGGATTCCTTTTATTTCCTTTTCTTCTCTGATTGCTGTGGCTAAAACTTCCAAAACTAGGTTGAATAAGAGTGGTGAGAGTGGGCAGCCTTGTCTTGTTCCTGATCTTAGTGGAAATGGTTTCAGTTTTTCACCATTGAGGACAATGTTGGCTGTGGGTTTGTCATATATGGCCTTTATTATGTTGAGGAAAGTTCCCTCTATGCCTACTTTCTGCAGGGTTTTTATCATAAATGGGTGTTGAATTTTGTCGAAAGCTTTCTCTGCATCTATTGAGATGATCATATGGTTTTTCTCCTTCAACTTGTTAATATGGTGTATCACATTGATTGATTTGCGTATATTGAAGAATCCTTGCATTCCTGGAATAAACCCCACTTGATCATGGTGTATGATCCTTTTAATGTGCTGTTGGATTCTGTTTGCTAGTATTTTGTTGAGGATTTTTGCATCTATGTTCATCAGTGATATTGGCCTGTAGTTTTCTTTCTTTGTGACATCCTTGCCTGGTTTTGGTATCAAGGTGATGGTGGCCTCGTAGAATGAGTTTGGGAGTGTTCCTTCCTCTGATATTGTTTGGAAGAGTTTGAGAAGGATGGGTGTTAGCTCTTCTCTAAATGCTTGATAGAATTCGCCTGTGAAGCCATCTGGTCCTGGGCTTTTGTTTGATGGAAGATTTTTAATCACAGTTTCAATTTCAGTGCTTGTGATTGGTCTATTCATATTTTCTATTTCTTCCTGAGTCAGTCTTGGTAGGTTGTGCATTTCTAAGAATTTGTCCATTTCTTCCAGGTTGTCCATTTTATTGGCATAGAGTTGCTTATAGTAATCTCTCATGATCTTTTGTATTTCTGCAGTGTCAGTTGTTACTTCTCCTTTTTCATTTCTAATTCTACTGATTTGAGTCTTCTCCCTTCTTTTCTTGATGAGTCTGGCTAATGGTTTGTCAATTTTGTTTATCTTCTCAAAGAACCAGCTTTTAGTTTGGTTGATCTTTGCTATCGTTTCCTTCATTTCTTTTTCATTTATTTCTGACCTGATCTTTATGATTTCTTTCCTTCTGCTAACTTTGGGGGTTTTTTGTTCTTCTTTCTCTAATTGCTTTAGGTGCAGGGTCAGGTTGTTTACTCGAAATGTTTCCTGTTTCTTAAGGTGGGATTGTATTGCTATAAACTTCCCCCTTAGAACTGCTTATAAAGATGTATTTTAAAATCTCATGGTGGAGGAGTGAAGGAATGCATAAGCAGTTTGTAATGAGTGAACACCTGGTTTATGAATATTTCATGCTTATATGTGATCACCACCAGGGGGCGAATCCCCTCCCGCTTGTAAAACTAGCTGTCAGAGGGAAGGAAAAAGTGCTTCCACCAGAGCCCATGAAAAGAAAAATCCCTGATCTATCTTCCAGAGTCACAGAAGGTAGTAAAAGTCTCTCTTTTTGCCAGTGGTAGGTTTAAATAGGTTTCTAACATTAATTGTATTGCCCCATGGAAATAGTGCCATGAATAATGGTTAGGTTTTGCAGGGTGATTCCAAAGACATGTTTAATATTTCATGTAGTTAGGAAAAAACAAGGCCAATATACGTAATAAATATTATTTATATTTTTTATGGAAAAAATTTCCCAAGTACAAACTTTCAGAACTCAATCCATTTACATCAGTGACTGCCTGTTACTTTAAGGCATAATGCCGAATGAATAGAGGTATGTATTCACCCTTAATACTTTCCTATCTTCTGAAATGTAGAACATACTTATTAAAGAAACAATAAGGATTTACCAATACCAATACCAAAGACAACCGATTTTCCCTTTTATGAAAGAACAAATGTTCAGCTTTATTTTTGCAGGTGGATAAAAAGAGACCAGCCTCTCCTTTACCACAAGCCCCAAGCATTTGATCACCATTGTCTGGGAATAAATTATAAAAGTTTCAAGTCAGGTTAAAAATGAGCTGTGCTGTGCTTATCAAACAGCTTCACACTCTGCAAATAGCCTCTGTGCTGCCAACACAAAGGCACGTTTATTGCACATTAATTTTTTCAGCCTGATTTGCTCCAAAGCTATCGCAGGCAGAAATTCCTGTCATTAACACTATCCTCAAATGGCAGAGACAGACGCTACAAGCAAGGTCCTTTACTCGTTTTGTAGCAAAACTCTGATGTTACAGCCAAATGTGACCAAGGTCCGTGGCTCTCTGTCCCCAAGACCCAGCCTATTTTAGATTTCAGGATCAGTTTGGTGCCTGCTACTTCCTCTGCTAAAAGGCAGTTGAGGTTATAAGCCACTAATGAGCATTTTGTTCCCAGTTAAGCCAATAGAAGAAACACAGTTCTCAACTAGCAAACATTTAAGACAAAATTTTTCCTTCAGTGTATATTAGTAGGAAGCATTATCCATGCAAACCCCTATTCCTATAAAGGGGGACTAATTTACTACCAAGAATGACTCATCATCCAATTTGGGTTTCTAGATGAGGGATTATAAATTTGAAGGCAGGCAGGACCCTCAAGGGGTCGAATGGCCTGAAGTTATATCAGTGTTGCATTAAAGTTCGTTTTTGTGGAAGAGGGACCAGAGTTTCCTCAGATTTTCAGGTTGGTGACTCCAAAAAACTTAACAATCACTGATCTAGATCCCCTGTTTCTCTTCTTTTTGTTTTTCTTATTGATTTTACATCTGATTAAGTGTATCGACCCTAGGATTAGAAACACAGGAACTGAAAGCCTGATTTTTCTTTTTTTAACCACTTAAGGTTACGTGATTGTGGCAAGTTTCTTCATTTCTTTATCACACAGCTTCTTCACTTGTTCAATGGGGTGACAGCTAATTGCAGCCCACAGAGCAGGCAGATGTTACATGAGATATGGAAGTGGTTCTAAAATCAAGAGTGTGTCAGGATCACCTGGGAGGGCTTATTAAAACAGAGTTTGCTGGGTCCCACTCTCAAAGTTTCTGATTCAGTAGGTCAAGGATGGGACCTGAGGATTTGCATGTCTAACAGGTTCCAAGTTGATGCTGATGCTGTTGGTCAAAGGACCACACTTTGAGAACCAGAGCTTCCATCCTGAAACACCCATGGAAACCTGGGCCTCGTGGTTTATTTGTCTGTTTCTTTGCCCATCACCTTGCTCACCAGGGTAACTCCTATTGCTTTGTTGTTTGTGTGACCCTTCATCTCAGCATCTAGAATCTAAATTTCCAGCTCAGCCTTTCAAAGCTGGCATGCCTGCTGGGTTCCGTCCGACTCTAGTAGTTAAGAAAGGGTTGGGTTTTCACAATTTTAATGGAACGCTGTCTAGTAGGAATATAATGCATGACACATATAAAATTGTAATTTTCTAGTTGCCACATTAAAAAAAAGAAACAGGTAAAACCAATTTTAGCAGTGTTTTTCATTTGATCTAATATATCATCATATGATAGGATATTATCATATTAACAAGTAATCAATGTAAGAAATTATTAATGAGATGTTTTACATTTTTTTGGTACTAAGTCTTAGAAATCTGGTATGTATTGTACATTTCCAGCACATCTCAATTCAGACCAGCCCATTTCAGGGGCTTGTGGCCACTCCACTGTACGGCACAGTTTTAGAGTACTTGTGAGGGGGAGAGAACTGGAGAGTCCTTCGTGTGTTCTCAGAATCAAAAACTCCCCAGAGAGTACTGGGTTCTTTATGCTACAGAGTCTTCTGTCACAAGAGCAACACAACCTCTCAAAAGGCCAGGTGTCCTTGTGTGAGAAAATGGAAGGCTTGGGTCTGGGATATTTTTATAGAAAGTCGCACGTTTCACCAGGAAGAAAGAAACATCCTTAGATATATGTTACGGCGCCCCTAAAATATTCGCATTTCCAAAATTAGGCTCTTCTCCCTTGAAAGAGCATGTCCTTTGATTCTGGTCTTCCAGTCAAGTCCAGGAGTGGTGAATTAGCTGCTTTTAATTCTTCCTGGAAGGGAAGCTGGGAGACCATTTGGAATAGAAACCTCCAGGCAAATTATCACATGAGTAAATTAGAGTCACCGGCTTCCAATTCAGCTTCCCCCCAGATGACGATGACAACCTGTAGCAGTCAAACCAAGGAAGTCAGTGCCTGGGGTGAGAAAGCCCGCCCACCCCAGAGAATTTCCACAGTGGACGTGGTTGAGTACTTCACTAATGAAAGTGCCCAGTCAAAATTCACGTTTTCTATTCAGACAACACTGAAACTCCTTCAGCCAATTATTCTAATTTCTGCTCAAGTGGTCCTTAACCCACAAAACATTACCTTTCTAAACATCTCGGGTTGAAGATCATTTTCATTTTGTCTCTGCACAGCCAAGTTTTTAAGATTCATAACAGAATAGTTGTACTTTCAAAGTTTTTCAGTCTTGCTGTAATCTTTTTTTTATAATGTGACTTTCAGATATATAATTCAGGGATGATATTGACTATATTTCAATGTTTTGGATTTGCTGTGGAATCACTGAAGTTGTGCTGTTAGTTGAGAATAAGACATGACGTGCGATGTGTCTCTGACTAGCACGCTACCCTGAGTACACAGATGGTGATGAATTTGGTGTGGTACCTTTAATAAATGTGCCTAGATAGGAACATGGAATATTCATGACTTATTTTCCTGAGTAGCCGAGTCTCACCTACTCTGCTCTGCTTTGTTTTCTTGACACTTCAGGCCATCATCCTTGCTGCCCATCAGTGCCCTTGTCTTGCCCTTTCACTCCATTACCCCATCCTGTCTCTTCTGAATTCCAGTCTTGCTTCCCTCCTGAATATACTTTTGTCTTTTTCCTTGACTCTGCATTCACAGATAACTCTTGGGATAAAACTCAGTCTAATTCTACCTTGTTTGCTTAAAATTATCAATTCTCTTTGGTAAATTATCTTTAAGCTAATTGTATTTTTCATTGTTTTATTTTCCATTTTGCTTTTTAAGCAGAAAGAAGAGGCAATAATAGTTGCAGGAACTTCCAAAAGTATAATTTATGTCATAAACTAAGATGAGGGATGGTGGCAATAACTCTTCATGTTAACATCAGCTTTTGAGGATGGGCTGAGTCTTTTTAAAATCCCTAAACCTACCTTCTTAGGGTTTAGAAAAAACCCATGCTCAAATTCTCAGCTTTAACTTCAGGATAGCAGTGAGCCCAGCCCCAATGACAGCTCAGGAGAATCGCCAGAGCATTAATATCACCGTGTAGAATGAATCAGGTACACAACGAGGAACATTACTCTGTGGTTTTGAACCTATAAAACAACCTGGCTTTCTACAAGTTGTATAAACCGCGCATAATACAGAAGGAGAAAAATGTGGGTAGAAAGTCTGCCTCGGAAAGGGCTTCCTAGCATAAAAACATAAAATTTAACCCAAGAAAATCCTTAAAAATCATTGACCACGAAACCCACAGAGGAAGGTTCAACCAAGAATCCATAACTGTCATTAGAATTTGAAATATGCCAGATGGGCTTCATAAAGACTAAAAGTTGACTGATTTTCACAAAGCAGGACTTTGATTCATTTAGCTTAGTATGTAAGTCTTTGTAATAAAAAATATTTATTTTCCCCTTACTGGATGCCAACCGTGGAGCTGAGTTCTGTATATACAAAGGTGCATAAGACATAGTCCTGAGAGGGAGGAACACAGACACAGGAGCAACCAATGACACAGGGTGATGAGGGCCTTGAGAAGCGTAGGAAGGAGCAACAGATTTTACTTGGAGTCAAAGAGGAAGTGACATTTAAGCGAAATTTTGGAAGATAAACAACAGTTCCTCAGGTATACAAAGTAGATGAGCACTGTTCCAAGCAAAGAGAACAGAGGCACAGAAACACAAAAGAGCTCCTTAAAGAACTGCAGTAGTTTGGAAGTGGCCAGAGTGCAGAGTACCTGTGGAGTAGGGTGGAAGCAGAGTAGAGGGGGAGGATGGAAAGGAGCCAGGTCGTGAAGGGCCTTGTTCTTGCAGAGGAATCTAAACTCGATCCCTCAGATAGTGGGATTCACCAATCAGGGGAGGGATACTCCTAGACACATTTTAGCAATGTCACTAAGAGTAGGCTGGATTGGAGAAGAGCAAGACCGAAGGCATTAGGATAGAGATAACAGGGGCATGAATTAAGTAGTAGAAGTGGCAGGAAAGAAAAGAAAATATTAGGAAGGTTTTTAAGAAGTGAACTGACCACTTGGTGATTGATTAGGTGTAGAATATGAGAGAGAAGGAATCTAGAATTGCATTTTCATCTACTTCCTTGATGTAATTCTGCCTCCCTGGTTCTTCCAATCCTTTGTTAGTTTATTCAGTTAACATGTATTGAGGGCCTATTATGTGCCAGGTGTCATAGTAAACACTGAAGATACAAATCTATTATTTGACAAATATTTCATAGACACCTGCTCTCTGTCAGGCATTGTTCTAGACTCTACGAATCCAGCAGTGGAGGAAACAGACAAGACATGTTGAAATAAGCAGAAAATCCAAACAAACAAAAAACAAATAGAGGAATAAAAGGTTCCTCTTTATTAACTTGATGGGCAGCAAGGAAGACAACCTCTAAAGCAGCTGCTTCAAAGTGATGAAGAAAAGGAGTCAGTCTGAGAGCAGGTAATGGAAATTCTGGCAACAGAAACCAGAGCAGTTTCAGGCATTCTGGGCTTCAGCTTTTAGCAAAACAGGATATTGGTGATATGGGTAGTCACAAGCAAGAACAAAAGGACCCCAGCAGTTTCCCTGGGAAAGGTGCGAGGGGTTATTTCTTGGGGACTCAACATTAGAGCCAGGTAGAATGGAAAATTATGAGACCAGGGAAATTGAAGACAGTTCAGAAAAATATGGGCTTTCAAATTCTTGCCCTCCTGCAGTTTACCTCTAGTGGAGAAATAGGTGATAAACAAAATAAGTTAGTAAATTATATAGTATATTAGAAAGTGATAGATGTTATGGAGAGAAATATAAAGCAGGGAATGGGAACAGGGAACATGTGTGTGTGTGTGTGTGTGTGTGTGTTCACAGACAAATGTGTGTGTTCTTTTCAGTGGGATGGCCAGGGAAGGACCCACTGAGGCAGTGACAGATGCAAATAAGAAGGAGAGCCAGTCTGCAAAGAGTTCAGTGTCCTGGTGGAGCCAGACAGGTGCAATACCACGTGAGATGTTCTGAGCTGGAGGAATGCATGGTGGTGTGGCAGCTCATGCATTGGGTACCTAACCCAGCCAGGCAGCAGGGAGTGGTCAAGGAAAGCATCTCCAGTGAGGTGCCACTTTAGCTATAACCTGAAAGTTGAGTTAGAGTAAGTCGAGTAAGAGTGATGCAGTGGGTTTTGTTCCAGGAAGAAGGACCATCGTACGCCAAGGCATCAAGTTATGATAGTTTGGAAATTTCAGAGAACTTCCAGTAGCTTAGAGCTACTGAGAGCAGGGTGTGCATGGAGGGGTCACGGTGACAAGAAAGGAAGGGCTGGATCATGGATGGACTTGAACATCACAAAAAGGGATCTGGATTTCAGACTGAAGGCCATATGTGTGTGCATGTGCGTATTGTGTGCCCATGCACGCGTGAATGCCTGTGTGTGCGTGTGTGACCGCAAGATTTTAAGTACTAAAAGGATTTTAAGCAAACGAATATTGAATTGATTTTTAGAAAGGTTCGTCCCATAGTCATGTTATAGATGGATCACAGGAGACTAGGGAGTAATAGAATCCTATACTAGAGTTGAGACCAGTTTAAAGCTCATTAGTAAATTCAGGCAAGACAGGAGGAAGGCCCGAAGAAGTCAGAGGCAGTGGTAATTGAAAGGCGATAGAAGGCGAATTCAGGAGCTATTTAGATGGTCTCTGTTGATGGCGCAAACTCTCAGGCCTTCAACTCCCTTTCCCCATCCATTCCCTTCATTGCTGGTGGCCAGGAGCCCAAACAGGCTCTTGCACTTCGAAACAGCCCAGATGAATTGATCCATCCATCTTTGATGTTATTCGAGCAGCTTCTCTGGAACCAGTGCCTCCTGTAGTTTATGGTGTAAATCATTCCACAGAGCCGTGCTAGGCATCATGTAGGTGGGTATGAAAGTGAGTGAAACATAGTACTACTCACCTGTGCAGGTCGAGTGAGAGGAGTTGGACTGACAGACTCCAGAAAGTGCATTATGGCAAGAGCATAAGGGCCTGAGTAATGGAAAGCAGGTGCTCAATATATATTTGGAATATGAACAAGAGAGGCCCAACTCGGCCTGGGGGAGCTAGAGGAGATTTCACTGAAAGACATTAAATTGGGTCTTGAGGGAGGAATATGCGGTTTCCAGGGAGCACAGGGCCAGCATTCAACAAAGACAGACTGGTAATGGCAATGGAGACAAGCATAGTCAGCTGTGAAATTCTTTTTCTGTTTTGAAATCTCGCTTAGGTCCACAGCTACACTCTGTTACCTAAATTCAGCCTTCTGATGAGGCAGGAAGGAAATGATTTCATTCTGAAGGCAGAGACATAAATAATCACAGAAAACCAAAAATATGACGCTATTTATTTCTGGTTTTTCTGTTAATGTATCATTAACATTTAGAATAAAAATCCAGGGGGAAGCTAATTCTAATATTTGAAATGATTGAAGAAACAGACTGAGGAGAGTCTACGAAAGGCCTGGATCTTCTGTAAGCATCTGAGGAAGGAAGATGTTTAACTTTAAAGTTAAACCAAGAGTCCATGGGCCTCCCTGGTGGCGCAGTGGTTGAGAGTCCGCCTGCCGATGCAGGGGATACGGGTTCGTGCCCCGGTCTGGGAGGATCCCATATGCCGCGGAGCGGCTGGGCCCGTGAGCCATGGCTGCTGAGCCTGCGCATCCGGAGCCTGTGCTCCGCAACGGGAGAGGCCACAACAGTGAGAGGCCCGCATACCACAAAAAAAAAAAAAAAAAAAAAAAAAAAAAAAAAGTTAAACCAAGAGTCCAGAGTTCCATTTCTTTCCACATCAGTCGTGTCTCTCCTCAGTGAGTCGCAAGTATTAAACAGACACTAAATGAGGTCATGGAAAGACTTTCAGGCAACATGAATACATGAATTTAGGAGTTGGGGTTGACCGAAACTTAAAGTTCCACAGTCATAAACTCCCCCATCATTTCTTCTCATTAGCTTTCTATCACCTTTAAAATAGAGCACGGATTCCAATCCAACTGCACATAAATGAGAAAACAGTGAAACTTGCCAGAGGCAAACATTACATTTTGGTTAACACTGAATGAAGTTACAGAAGTTTCTCTGACTCAACCAGTTATAGATTTGCATTTGCTAAAGATGTAATGTGACAATTGGGTTTGTAGTAAGAATGTTAGTAACCGGTTCTCCAGCTGCTGACATTCAACCAGAGATAAAGTTCTGTGGCCTCAGAGCTACAGGACAGGCACACACTATACAATCAAGAACTCAGCAAGTGTTTACATCTACTACTTGCCTTGCCCTTCCCTAGGTTATATAGGAAACACAGAAAGAAATTTAAGACCTATTTCCAAACGGGCCCTCTAAACAAAGCACAATCAAGTACCCTCCCCCTTCCAAATATTACCTCGTTTTGACTTTGTCTGCCCCTGGCAGGAAGAGTGCTCAACGGGGACTGGAAGAGTTGGACAGCCCTGTGGAAGGCGTGGAGCTTAACTTGGCCCTGGAGGGATCTAGGAGGACTTGGGAGGGGGTTGGAGCAGGGAGAAAGACATATCAACTGGTCGGGGAGTGGAGATAGCACAGGCTAGGCATCAGGGCCCTGCAGAAAAGAGATGGTTCTGTCCATGAGGAGGGGGCCTGGGAGGGCAGGAGTATAAATAAGTAGCAGTGGAGCCAAATTCTGAGGGTCTTAAAAGCTGCACAAAGGAATTAAAGACTTGATGTGGAAGGCAGTAGGAGCCATTGTAGGTTCTTGAGCAGGGCTTTGAAATGGTAAATAATGTATATGTTTGGAAGATTTCTCTGGCAGTGTGGTCCAGACTGGATCAGACGTGGGAGAAAACAGTCTGGAAATTGTAGTAGTTTTCCAAGTTATTGCAATTATTCAGTTCTGGCTGACCATGTAGGGACAATGGGAATGGAAGGAAAATAAATTCTTTTATCATCCCTTATTATCCAAATATTGGGTGGGAGTGAGGCTGGGAGAAAATTGGTGTTTGATTAGGAATCTGGGGAAATAGCTAAACAAGTTTATTCACTGAACAATTTGGGACGATGTCACGATTCTCCAGTGTTCCCTAACCTGTAGGAACAGTCACTTCATTTGAAAATGACTGGCTTTGCATTCCTGTCAGTGGAATCCTGGACAGGGAACAAAGTGATATTTCAGCTGGAATATAGAAGCCAGTGTCTGCGGAAATGCAGACTTTCCAAGTCAGAGAAGAAAACTCAAATCCAGAGGGAAATGTGATGGCTGGCATTTCTGTGACAGAGAGCTGTGTGGTGCAGAATCTGCTCTTATCTGGAGCCCAGGGTTACCCAGTTGCCTTGGATGGCACTTGGAGGACACAAATGGAAAACGTAAACCCTCCTAAGGGATTTCTGAATTTTCTACAGAATTTATATTTCTTAAATATACAGAATTTATATTTCTTTTTTCTCAGTCACAGGATTCTTTTATTTTCAAAAGACTTTCTTAACAATCTCTCTCTTTTCTTCCTGTGGTCTCTATCCTCATCCTTGGTATTAACACCAAGTTAGAAGAGCAAATTTCCACATTTCATTCTTATTTTTATGCATTCACCTTTATTTATCCATGAATATATCCTGCATTGTAGCAACATGAGAATCTTCATCGTATTTGAAAATAACTTTATTTCTACAATGCTCAATAATCAGTTTCCTTTTTCAGGCATAACATTTAAACCATCAACGGAGAAAGGCTTCTGCTATTCATGGTGAAAAATCAAGAGAAGGCTGTTTTAGCATGTCTACTGCAAAACCATTGTTGATGACCAAAGTTCAATTTAGTTTACTAGACTTATTATTTTTTAAATAGAATTTTCTAACTATGAAATTAAGGAACACTGATGAGATGAGCTATGTTTTTTTGTTTTTTTGGGTTTTTTTGCGGCATGCGGGCCTCTCAGTGCCGCGGCCTCTCCCGTTGCAGAGCACAGGCCCCGGACGCGCAGGCCCAGCGGCCATGGCCCACGGGCCCAGCCGCTCTGCGGCACGTGGGATCCTCCCGGACCAGGGCACAAACCTGTGTCCCCTGCACCGGCAGGCGGACTCCCAACCACTGCACCACCAGGGAAGCCCATGAGCTATGTTTTGATAACACCCTAAATATAATTTCATTCATTTAATCCACATTTGAGTGTCTCTTCTGTTTTAGCAACATTCTCAGTGCTAGTGATTCCAGTTTCAAAGAAATAGATGACCCTCCTCTTGACCAGGGCTGATCTCAACCATCTGCACTCTGCATCTCATTTCCTCCCATCTTCTCTGGGATCTTTTAAGTATTAATTATTTAAATTGTTCGTTCATTCATTCAACAAACATTTCTGAAATGCTATACACAGCCCTTTGCTAGGTCTGGAAGTGAAGGGGTGAAAAGACAAACCTGGGCCTGCCGTTAGATGGATCTTGCCATCCAGGGAGAGAAGACTGTCACCTTTCTGGTCCCTCTTCTGCCTCTCCACTCCATCAGACTCCTTCTCAGCCTATAACACAGCCAAGCTCTTTCAAACTGAAAGTCAGAGTTGATGGAGCCCTCTTTGGACACCTGCTCCTACTCTGCAGTTTATATTCCATGACACCGTGTTGTCCCGCTCCTTGCATTTCACACAACTCCTGCTTCATCTTATTGCTGGATTCCTCTCCTTTTATGTGCCTCTTTTTTTTTTTTAATAAAAAGCTTTATTATAGAAGTAGTATTTATTGGGTCATGCACTGCGTTGAGCAATTTTATTATGATATTTAATTTTTTGGAAATCCTATGAAGTAGGTATCATTTACTGCTCTCAAAGGTTGAGTAGATTATTAGATCTAGGGTTAAAATCTAGTCTGATTCCAGGAGTTGTTTTACTCATAATCAATTCAATACATTTCCTCCCACTAGATTATTACAAAACAAAAGGGATTTTTACCACAATTAAAAAAAGAAAGAAAAGGGGAAAACTCTACCACAGAATAATAATTCCAAACAAAAGGAATAAATGTAAGTTTATATACTTCAACCATTAATTGGCTTGTATTTAATAACTCCACTTTGAGAATAAACTCATTATATTAGCTAGGTATGTGGTTTATATAATTCATTTTAAGGTATAAATCAGAAAGCTATATCATTGAGCTAAAAATTCTAATGGTTATTGACTGAAATGACTTTATGGCCAAGTTGAAGGTATAGTTCACTTTTTACAAAGAGATCAGACCTCATTTCTAACAGTTTTCTGTCTAAAATTGAGTCATACTCCCTTATAAAGCATTGAGGATTTTACTCTCTGCACTGGAATAGATATAAAACTACATCTTAAGAAAAAACTTGGCTGTGTTTTTCAGTGTTCTTCCAACCTACTCCTCAAACAGAAGCCCATCTCCACACTGAGATGAACTTAAGTTTGTTTCTTTCACAGGACCAAAGCACAGGGGTATGTCTTTAAACTGCAAATGAAATGACTATGTTCATACTTACCAAGAACACCTCAAATGTATGGTTATCAAAAGAAGACTTCACTACGCATTTACTGTTCTACCCAGAATTACTTTCTGAGTAACTCATACAACCACATATATTTATACCCTGGCATAATTTCTTTGGTTCTCCCATAGAATTACCTTTATGAAAGCCATTGCTACTATTACTCTAAAGATTCAGGATTGGTGAAAAATCATTTAGAAAAAAAAAAAAGTTATCAAATTTGTAGGTATATGGTTGTTCATAATATTCCTTTATTATCCTTTTAATGTCCATGGGATCATTAAAAGGATAATAGGGGTAAGGAAGGATGGCTCCTCTTTCATTTTTAATGTTAGTAATTTGTGTCGTCTATTTTTTTAAGTTAGCCTGGCTAGAGGTGTATCAGTTTTATTTTATTTTATTTATTTATTTATTTATTTTTGCGGTACACGGGCCTCTCACTGCTGTGGCCTCTCCCGTTGCGGAGTACAGGCTCCAGACGCATAGGCTCAGCGGCCATGGCTCACGGGCCCAGCCGCTCCGTGGCATGTGGGATCTTCCCGGACCGGGGCATGAACCCATGTCCCCTGCATCGGCAGGTGCACTCTCAACCACTGTGCCACCAGGGAAGCCCGTTTTATTTTATTTTATGTGTGTTTTAACCTCAGTTTTATTTTATGTTATGTGTGTTTTAACCCCAAAGTTCAGTCATTAGCCTCTTCTCTTCTGGATTTGTACAGAACACCTAGGGAATCTCATTCATGTCTTCAGCCTGGCATTCCTGTCAAGTCCAGACCCGTATTTCCAGCTGTCTAAAGGACCTCGTCAACAGAGACATCAGAATTGGGACCTCCAAATTCATTATGTCCAGCCTTGCAGACCTCCTTCCCACCTTTCTATTTCTTATCCCACTTGATGATATCACCACCACTCAGCTATGTGGGCCTGCCTCCTTCTCCAGCTCCTACAGCTCTTATCACGTTGCTTTGCAGCAAGTTACCACCAGGATAATCTTAGGGAACAGATCTCTCTGAGCCTCTCTTTCTTCTCTGACAGAGCTAATGATCGCAACCACGTGGAGTCATCGTGAGGATGAAGTGAAATTATATATAACATCTTACATAGTGCCTGGCCTGCAGCAGACACTTAGCTTGTGTTTGTTTCTTCCTTTTCCTTTTTCCTTCCCCTCCTCCCCACCTCCACCAGACCGTGAGCTACCTGAGGACGGGTCTGCATCTGTGAGGAGTAATTTAGTGAATCACAGAACCTATATAACAGGGACCTAAAAGAGGCAGACCTTCTAAATCTGTATTTAAAAATCTTTGAGGCTACCAATCTTTCAGCTTTCTGTATTCCTACTGTCAGGAAGTACAATGAGGTACAAATTTAGGATAAACTCTGTACAGTGATTGCAGTAAATATTAGGCATTTTATGTAGGGTGTATTTTCACACGTATTAGGAACAGACCACCTATAAAACCTATAGTAATGCATTCAGAACACAACCTGTAGCCCACATTTCTAAAATACACCAAAGTTCTCAATCTGCACATTGTATGAACCAGAGGCTTTCTTGTCCTTGCTTTTAATGGAGTCTTTTGTTTTCATCAAATTTGCATTTCATTTGATGCCAAGGTATAGATTATTTTTGGTAAAATAGCATCTTTATCCTGCGAGAAAGAAATCAGAGTAGCACACTTTCTTCATGAGGAATTCTTTGTTGTAGTTTAGCATTCACTATGACAACGTGGCCAAGCGTGGCTGAATTGCCATCTAACCCTGAAAAAAAATTATGATTCTAGCTATGTTCAGCTTATAAGCAGATATTTTCTAATTATACAGAGATCTGTTCAGTGTTTTTCTAACTTGATTGTTGTGTGGTATGTAGTGGTTAATTGTGTTTGCTTGAGCAAAAAAATCTACTTGTTTAAGAAGGCAGATTGTAAGCTGCTGAGTCACAGAGCTTCCTTTGGCAAAGAGAAAGTGGACCCAAAAGAGAATCAGTGAAGCTGGGGGCACACAGTCCATCGGGAGGGCGTAGGATGGAGTGTGAATATTCTCCTCTGGCTTCTAGAAGCTGAAAGGAACAGGTCCAAAGCCTTGGGCAGCCTGCGGATTGGGAAGTGCAAACACTGGAAGAGGCTACTCTGAGCTTTAAGCAGTTAAATGAGTTGGGAAAACCATTTAAGCTAAGATTTTTTTTCCTGTTTTCACTCGTTTTATGAGGTATTGTGTAGCTTATAAACAAATATTTTTAAATGAATTTTATTTTGTTTGTTACTCTAAATGAATTCTGTATGGAGTTCCTAATGAGCCTGAGGGAAATTTAATTCTGTGTTTCATAGATGACACTCAATCATTTGTGGGCTCTTTATGGAGGGAACCTCATGTGCTGGGCCTTGGGCTGTGAGGATAACTTGCAAGCTTAGAGTATCATGTGCCCGGGAGACAGATGAATCAACACAGTGATGTGTGCTGTGTATTTACCAACAGGGAGCGGTATGAAACCCATAAGAAATACCTGACTTGGCCTGGGAGGGTCACAGAAGACCCACAGAGGAACTGACATCTAAGTGATAAGCTAAAGGATGTGTATGATTTAGCCAGGCCTTAGGGAAGGGGAGAGGTATTAGTGTTTACAGGCAAAGGAAGCTGCTTATGCAAAGATGGGAGGGGAGTGGGGGGTTAGGGGGGTATTGCAGGTCCTTCCTTACCTTTTGGGGTGGGTGGAGCATGTGCGCAGGACTGACTGCAAAGAGGAGAAGAGAAGGCTGGGGGAGCTGTAAGAAATAAAGAACAGAGGGGGCATTGCCTGAAGGCTTTACAACCAACCACTGGAGAGATTTTATCTTTATTTTAATGGAAAGCCGCTGAAGGATGGTAAATGATGGATCAGATCTGAATTTTCTTAACATTACTTTAGCTGCAGATTGGAGAAGAGATTGGAGGAGAAGGACTGTGGAAGCTGGAATTAATTAATTAAATCAATTAATTAATTAAGGATTGGAGCTAAGTGGCCTGCAATAGAACAATGGTACTGGGGAGAAGTGAATGAATTCAGGAGATCTTTGGAGATCTGATGGTCAGGCTTTTGAGACTGTTTGAATGTGGGTGAGGCAGTAGGAGGAGCCAAGCACGGAAGATCTCAGAGAGGGAGCGGTTGTGGGGCAGAGGGCGGGAAGATGAGGACATCAGGGCTGGACGTGCTGAGTTCGGGCCCCGAGGTAGCTGGACTGTAGGTTGACTGAGAGTCGTAAGCATGTAAACGGAAGTGACTCCATGGGAGTGGATGTGATTATGGATGTAAAGAAAAGATGACCAATGACAAATATCTGAGGAACACTAACATTTAAATGAAGAGTCCAGAAAAAAGATGCAGAGAAAGCGATTGGAAAACAGTGGCCAGAGGAATGCCGGGAGAGTGTGGGGTTGTAAAGCAAGGAGAAGAGAGAGTTTTCAGGAGGGGATGTTCAACAGTGTGTCAAACTCTGCGGGGAGTCCACATGGCAGGGGAGAAGGATAGAGTTGTGTCCACTGAAGTTAATGACAAAAAAGTTGTTGGTGACCTTCAAAGAGCACAGCGATTTTAGTAAAAGGGGTGTGTGTGTGTGTGTGTGTGTGTTTGCAGAAACCAGACTGCAGCAGGTTGATGAGTGAATGGAAGCAGAGGAGGTGGAGACAGATCTTTTGCATAAGTCTAGATGACATGAGGAGGAGAGAGGGTGAAGGCTGAGGTCCCCTTGCTGCTTTGGACCATTTCATGGGCTCACTCAAGTGCCCTCCTAAGAACCACTCTTCATAAACTAGATAATTTCCCTCCATAACTGCTCTGCCTGTTCCTAGCAACCTTGGTTTCCGGAGCCATGTTCCCAGGGTCTTGACATCTTTCCTATTTGCTCTCTCCCCACAGCTTAAGTTAGGACCAGGGAGGCCCATCCAGAGAATAAGAGAGCGTATCATAAGGAGAAGAACAACCTTTAAAAATGCTACTCTTCATACATGATGACATTCCTTTGCTAAATTATTGTGTCAAATTTGATATGCTGAACATGGCATTCATGTAGGAAGAAAGAGTAGTATCAAGATTAGAGTGAACTGTTTCTACACATATTTTAGTTATATTTTGGAACAGGGGTAGTACCAAGAGTAAGAAAAAGCCATTCCACCACCAAACAAAGCTGATCATTCTAAATGTTTTTTGTGAAGTTATATCAGGTAGTGAGCTCTGTCACAACAGATGGAACCATGCATATTGATGTCATAAATCAATTTCCTCCTTCAATACGTTCTCATGGCAGTGTAATTGAAAATCAGATCCTATGGAGAAACCTTTATAGACTGGAGTATAAATGTCTCTAGAACATTGGCTTTGCTGGGATCACAGTCAAGACAGTTTTAAGTGGCCCAGGGTGCAGAAGAACAAGCCAGCTGGTGGTGTGGATTCTGAGCACAGGGCAGACAACTCCCTGAATGAGAGGCTGCTTGTTCCTGGGAAGAGTTGAGGAAGCCAATGGAATCGCTGGAAAAGAGGAACCTTTGGGGTTAATGAAGGACAGTATCAGAAGGAAGGGGGAGGGAGGATGTAGCCGAACACGCTATTCTCACAAGTTGGAGGGAACCCAAACCAGGAGGCAGTAAAACCTCTAGAGGGGAAAAAGAAGTCAGGCAGAACTGTGGATTTCATTTAGCCTTATAAACAGTGTAGGATAAATTGTCTGCAGGATCACTGAAGCAAAGAGTACAAATAAGCTTGAAAGACTCTGATATTTATATGGAACAGCTGATTGAGAACTGCCCTAGCACAGACAGCAAGAGAGGTTTAAAGTCTCAAAGATGCCAGATTTACTGAACCGAATAAGATGCTTTTCCCTGTTTAGCAATTTATTAGGTTCTTTGGCTTATTACTACTTTCCTCATGTCCTCATGAACGTTTTCATGACATATGGTATGCCCTGCCTTATCCAACTCCTTCTCAATTAAAAAACTCAGTGATCCAAGCTGTGGTTACATATCTCTCAGCCTGATTTCTTTCCACTGGCTTTTCTAAGCAAAAGAGTATTTTCTAGAGCTTCCAGGATGAAACTGACACGTGGAAAGATTCTTAGCCTCGGATTCAAGTCGTTGCCACTGGTTTTTTGGATGGTGCCCATGAAATCACTGTGATCAGTTCTCCTCATGGGATTCAGGGTGCTCATGCTGCCCTTCTGGGAGTAGAGGGAATTTGTTCCTGCACGGTTGGTCTGTCTTTCACTTCCTCATGCATTCTGCAAACATCACTAAGCCATCGTATGGCTGAAAAAAAAGACTTTAAAGTTTGCAAAGCACTTTCATATGTATTATGACTCCAAGTTTCAAGAAGCTCAGGAAGCATATGGTCATGTCATTCCCCTGCTTAGGAGGGCTCCACAGCAAGCCCCCAGCTACAGGATAATGCTCCAACCTCCTGTGGCAGACAAGGCCTGATGGTTTACATCCTGGCTGGCGGGGACCATCTCCCACCATGCCCTGTAAGAGCCCTAACTAGCCGTTTTGTCATCCTGGGGTCCAGCAGGAAGCTCACCCTCAGAAGCTCAGAGATGGAGGTGTATGTAGGAAGGTGGCGAGGAGGAGTGCATGGCCGCTTGTCCCTGATCTTGGATTTCAGGTTCCCTCTCCCCACCCTGTAAAAGTGCTGCAACGGGTATTGAGCTACAGGCTTAGAGATGCCACTCAGACACAAGGACCCCAGGAATTAAGATGCTGCACCAGGAGCGGAGGGCCTAGACACTTTGGAAGCCGGTCCAGTGCTGATCCGCCTTTCTGTCTGTGTGTTATATGCTCACGGCATGGAACACTGTATGATTCCTCACACATACTAAGCCTTCTTGACCGCCACGGCTTTGAACTTGCTGTTGCTGCAGGAATGCCGTCTTCAGCGCCCATATACATGGCGAAGAGCTGGCTCAGGCGTCCTCAACTTGGAACAGGTTTCTCCCTCTGTGTGTTTGCTGTACCTTATACTTACTTCCAGTAGAGCTAATTTTACGGCTTTGTAAATTCTAATAGCAGTTTGTTCCCACCTCTAAGCATTTAGCTGAGGCTGGGTTGGCATGACACAAAAGTGTGCATTCGTGTCTATGAAGTGAAAAAAATCACCAAGACATTTGGAAATGGATAGCAAAAGCAAATGGTTAATATCATTTTTAACTTTGCAACCAATTGTTTTCATATGTTTATCCTTTGTGTGAATAAGCAGAGCATATAGACCCAATCAATAGATGGAAGACAGAGGAAGAAGAGGTCAATTTGATGTGTGACGAATTATTACTTTTTGGTTCCTTTTTTTTCCCCAGGTAAATCTGTGAAACCTCTGTTTTGATTTGTGGTGTTTTTGTTGGCCGACTTTGAGTGATTGAAATAATAGAGATTCAATAATTATTTTTACACTATAATCCTCAGATGATCATCCTTTGGGATGTAATTTCATTTTGGGGAAAGAGAGCCCCAAAAGATGCTCTTTTCAACTCAGATAGCATCGTCTCAGTAAGGCCTCTCTTTCCACCTGGTCTAAACTTCCAGTTACACTCAATTCTTTCTATTTCCTTTTCCTACTTTATTTTTTCTCCTATGCACTTAAATTATCTGACCTACAATGTACTTTACTTATTTATCATGCTATTGTCTGTTTCCTCCACTAGAATACAAACTTCTCGAAGGGCTTTGGTCTGTTTTGCTTACTGTTGAACCCTAAGAGCAAAGAGCAATCCTGGCATATAGTAGGTGAGCAATAAATATTTGCTGAAGGAATGAACACCTCTTCTTTTCATTAGGAATGAGTCTGCCCCAAGGAGGGGCTCTCTGTGTGCCTTGTATGTGTGTTCTCTGCTCCCAGCTGCTGTGGAGCTGAGACGTCTTCGTGTCCATGCTGTGGAAGTAGGGTCTTTGCTCAGTGTTCCTGGCTCCAGCTTGGGCACGTGTGTGAGAAAGGAGGCTGTGTGGCACCTGTGTCCATGGTTAGATAAGACAGCAATAGCCTGTGTTCTTCTCTCCATTTTCAGCAGGTACACATTTATACTGGCCTGGGACATATTGCAAAGTTTAATATTTGGTTATATAGTTATTCCTCAGTCACCTTTGTGAGTAAACATTTTCCCAAATATATCTATTAAAAATGACAATTTCTGAATGAAAGGAAGAGAGGGGTAAAGAGCAGTAGTTAAGTTGCAGAACTTAGAGCCTGATTCTTTGGGTTGGAGTCCTGATGATTCTGCCACTCACTGGCTTTGTGACCTTCCTCAGTTTCCTCATCTGTAAAATGGGAATAATAAAAGTATCTACTGCAAGGAGTGTTAGGAGTGCATACACAGAGTTCTTAAAAGAGTGACGTGCAATAGTGATTATGTAAGTGTTGGCAATTAATGTTATTTGTCATTATTATTATTCCTGCTTGTATAACGGTCTTGAGCTAAATAAGTTTACTTTTATTGCTAGTAGTAAGCATGTTTAATACTTTTAATATTATTACAACTGATATTATAGTAAACAAATGAATCTGGCATTTTATTAACCAGAACTCCCTCCGGACTGGCATTTATGCCTATAGAGCTAAAAATGATGTTTATAATGATAATTCTGGGTCACCGGGAGATCTTGAATTAGCTTCTGAATTATCAGTTACTACAGCTTTGGGGTTGAGTGGATTTTGTTATAAAGAAACTGTAAAATACTTTTTTGAAATATAATACTCCAGAAGTAGCAATGTACAAAAATTCTTCACTAAGTTTACATTCTTGAATGCCAGGGAGAAGTAGTACAAAGACTCCTCGAAATATAAGGGCATAAAGACAGTCTGGGAACCAGTAATACGGTGTGCAACTAAACAGCACATACTGGGAATCCAGAGGTACTGGTTCATTGGGCAGCACTGGATGATTTGGGCAAATATGCAGAGGCACCGTGTTGCCTGACATCTCCAGGCACTGTCTCAATCCACCCTGACTTTCTTAGGGTGATTCCAATTTTGACTGTAACCCCAAATCTCTCCAGCATATTCGTGATGCTTCATAAGTCAGAGGGTGCTCACCAGTCGGCTTCATTCTTGAATTGTCTTTCCGCCATTATTGCTCACATTATGACACATGACTGTCCCCAAAGCCCACAGACCTTGGGAAGGGGATAGGCTGGAATGAGTCAACAGGGCCTCGTGTTTCTTCTCTGAGGCCACGGGAGCTCAGAGAGGGAGTAAGGGAAGCAAGATGACAGCAGAACAGGTAGGGCCAAATGAATGAAAGGTTAAGTTGGAGGTGTGAAAAAAAGAAGACTGGAAGAGGAATTAAATTCATGAAGGTAGAGAGAGTAGACAGGAGGCAGGATAACACAGGGATATTTGAACTGTCAGGAGCCAAACGTTCTACCCAGTGTTTGCTTGATATTTGCACATACAGTACTACTTACCACATATTAAGCAATGTGGTGTTAGATGGTTTACATACCATTTCTGCTTAATTTTTATAACCTGTAAGGAAGTTACTATTCTCTTTACGTTATTAAGATCATGGAGGCTCAGAGAGGTTGCCTAAGGTCACAGAGGTAATAATTAGGGCTTAAGGATTTGAACCAGCCTCTGTCTGAATCCACACCCTGTGTTCCGTGGCACATGGAGTGAGTCAAACAGGGCAGGCAAATAACTGAGCACAAACTACCCAAGAATGTCAACTATTCACAAGAGGCTAGAATCATAAAGAATAAGCCATATAGTAGATAAAGCATGACTGCTTTTTCAGGAATGGAATTTTAAAAGTAGCAAAATTTTAAACACTTCAACTTTACTGCAGTATTAGAGTTTTATTGGAACATTAGGCACACATCACGTTAAAAATACTGGAGTAAGAGTTACATGGGCTGAAAATGATTGAAAGACTTTAGACCAGGGCCAAATGGGGACAAGTGAGGAGAGGAGAGGAGGGGAATCTGAGAAGGTGGGGAGGTGGGGGGAGAAGGAGAGGGAGAGGGAGAAGGAGGGAGGGGAGAGGGAGGGAGGGAGAGAGGTGAGTGTGTGGAGGAGGAAGGGAGTTGTGTGGTAACACTCGTTCTAAGCTAAGACCGTTTCCATGGCTAGAAGATGAACAGATATTTGTAGCAGGGAGAACAACTCTCCACCCACTCCCATACCCCACCCAGGGTGGATCCGAATAGAACTTTGTGTCCATCTCTGGTCTATTTTCCACAAAGCAGCTAGAGTAATCTTTCTTAAACATAAATTCAGTTATTTAACTTCTCTGCTTAAAACCGTTCAATGGATTCCCCCTGCTCTCCAAATAAAACTCAAATTCCTACTATAACCTACTAGGCCCTGTATAATCGGCCCCTGCCTACCACTCCAACTTCGTGCTGTGCACCTCAGCACTCTGACTTTCCTGCTCACGAGAGCTGAGATCTTTCCTGCCACAGGGCCTTTGTACATGCTACTCCCTTTGAAAAAATACTCTTCCCAGCGTGTTTCAATGCTTACATGTGATCTCATCAGAAAGGCCCTTCCTGACCACCATATCTTAAGTGAGTTTCCCTTCTTGTCTATCATTTCACCCTTTTATTCTCTTCGTAGCGCTAACTGTAATTGTAATTATACATATTGTTTGTTCATTTGTTTCTGTATTTTCTTCACTAGATTATAAGCTTCCTGAGGGCAGGAACTATATCTGCTTGTTATACTTAGTGACAATGGACTTACTTGTTTATTTAATAAATACCTGATGATAATGATGTCTCCCTACAGTGTTCAGGCTGGCACACCCTCCCTCAGAAAGGATCAGAGCTAAGATAAAGAAAAGCAGTCAGTACTTGGAATGGTTTGATGAGGGCTCTGAATAGTCAGATGTGAAGTGACTCCAGGAATCAGTGAGCTCTGTTTTAACGAAAGGAGCATTACTGGGAATTGTCTTTTACAAAATAGAGATGTTTAGGCATGGTTTTGAAGTTGAAGAATGGCTAAGGAGGAGCTCCTGTGCTCTGCTCACTGTTGAGGGCAGGGTTATAGTGAAGTCAGTGGACTGTGTAAACTGTGTTGTCTTTGAACACTGAGAATTGCTGTTTGTTCCTGGGAGGTTTGTGTGTGTGCGAGAGTGTATGCTACACACACACACCACACACACACACACGTGGGATTCTGAGAGCTGCCCACTGGTGACCAGGAAGAAAGAGCACAGTTGCCCTCTCAGGGGGATAGACTGAAGGGAGCTGGCCTGGGAGCCCCAGAGCTCCCCTTGGACTCTTCCACTTCAGCCTCCCCCCAGTCACCCACGGGGACTACCGCCTCCCCGCACAGCCTGTGCTAACTCAGGCTCTGGGAAGTGCAGTGCTGAGGCTTGGGCTCTGTGTATTGTACCAAGTAGGACGGATCCTAGAGGGCCTCCTAAAGGACAGGGGGACCTGGCATTGGTCTGAAGTCGGAGACTTCAGGCAGCAAGTCTAGACACTGGGGTTTTTCTTGGAGAACGTTTCCTTTTCATTCGCTGTTCATTCATGTGCTGTTGTTTTCCTTTGGATTGTGGGGATAGTCTAGTTTGGATACCGTGTAAAACATTTTCTCTCATTTGATAAACCTCATTGGTGACCCCCCAGTCCTCTAACCTAGTCTGTTATAGGCACATGATCTTGTGAAAGAGGTGCTGCGGGGAAGAAGGGCTGTGACTTTCCTTACGTCCCTCTTCCACGGAGCCCAGTGTGATGGCAGCCGCTTTCCACCTAGGAAGGTGGCCTGGAGTTCAGCCCCGCACCCCCCCAGTGGGCAGGGCTGTGAGCCGTGTGAGGGGCAGGGGGACACTTTGCTTGGAGAGACAGCAGTCACTTAGGCAGCGGTCCACAGGAAGACCTCCCTGTCCTCCACAAATACGCTTGAGCAATATATGCGACCCCTTCTCTGCCACAGTGTGTCCTACTGACCATGAGCATCACCCAGGGTCCTTGTTAAACATACCAGTTCCCTGGCTCCACTCCTGAGGTCTGGACTGTGGCCCCGGAACCTGAATATTTCCCAAGCATCCAGGTGATTCTTCTGATCAGGGAAGTGTGGGTCTCACTGCTCCAGAGGGAGGGGACCCTTCAGAGATGGGGAGAGGCTGACATTTGGGCCACTAATTATTGACCCCGCTTCAGAGAGGACATGAAGGAAAAGCCTCCCTAGGAGAGAAGCTTGCAGACCACCTCACTGAGAACAAACAATAAGAGAACAGCCAGGCTTTCAGTGGGCTTGATTTCTTTATTTATAAACCAGTCTTCTAACCTTTCTGAACTTCTTAACACAAATTCATCTCAAGTTGTACAATCTGTTATCCTGACAAGCTGGGAATGACAAATCCTATTTTACATCTTTGAATGTTGCTTCCAATCACTCTAGTTAACCTTGAGAGCTAGAAACATCATGGCAGGGGGAGGAGGAGGTGATTGCAAATTTTTTTTAAAAGTTAGTTTTACTTTTAGAAGCCTTTAGATCTCCTCCAGAAGGAAAGAGTATAAAGTTACCCCTTAGAACAGATCATACTAAGATTGTACTGTTGTGTGGCAAATTTGCTCCTTTATTTTTTAAAATCAGTTCATCCAAGTCCTTTCTTCCTTGGTAACCAAAATAGCACAAGATTAATCAAAGAGCAAAAGTGATAATATAGATGCCTCTGTAATCCTGTGCAGCTTTCACACAACTCTTAATTGGGAGTGTGTGAATATATATATTATATATTCTGAGAATGTGTTGTGTACAGACACACACACACACACACACACACACACAGAATGCTATAATGGTCTAAAATAGCAGAGTTTTTCTGGTCCAGCATTTATACTACATAATAACATTCTGACACACTGCCATGCTTTAAATGACAGCAAAGGCAAAATTTTTACTAATTATACATTTTAGGGCAGCAACTCTGTGCAGGTCTTATGGTGTTTGAGGACATTTTTGATATATATAAACCTTTCAATGTGGTCTGATTTAAGTGAGGCTTATGGATTTAAAAAAAAAAAAAAACCTTCTGATCCTCACTTACCGATCCGCATTTCTCTCAGCATTTTAGAATGACAAAGATAGACCCTGCGAAAATGGCAGATTCTTTATCCCATCCCAGTTCTGGATGGAGATGCCACACAACCAAACCAAAGGGTGGCTTGAAGGCCCACCACTTAAGATTAGTAAATGTTTTGGACAAGAAGGATCCAGTTGCCATGGGCAGACGGGGCATGTTGATGCAGTGGGCTTCGTAGGCTGAATACATTCAGTGTTTACACCATGGACCATTTATTTTAAAAATTAAATTAAAATTCTTACTCTTAAGAAGCCACAGTTTGCTTGCTTTGTTTGGTTTTTAGGGGCAGCTTGATTCCTTCCATATTCCATGTCTATGTTCAGGTGTGTGGCTCATTTCACGGACAAAGCCCGAGTTCAGATGTGCTTGGCTGACCACAGTATGGCAGCCCCAGGATCACTAAGCTCCCAGCAGCTACCCAACGTGAGTGTTTACAATTTTAAACATAAATCCACATCCTGGAATCCTAATGTAGACTATTATGTTAACACACAACAAGTTATCAGAGACCTGTAACATTCATGGAGTATATAATAACATAGATATTAGCTATTGAGTCTTCTAAGTTTTGCAACCTAATGTGAGTGAACAAACATCTGACATCTTGGAGTCTTACTATAATCTGCACTAAACTTATAAAGACTGTGAAACTGAATAAAGGAACATACACAACTGCGAGGAGTTATTACTGTACAAAATTACAACTAAATGAGTATTTTCCATATGTGTGATTCCATTGATGGGAATTATAGATATAAAATAAACGTCCTGGTGTCTGTTCTGGCGCTTCTCTTAGTAATAGCAACAGCAATTATCACAAAGAATTCCACCATGTAGGGGCATTATGACTATAACATAAGTAGGTAAAAACCCAAGCGGCAGAAATACATTACAAATGGCGTTATAACACATATTTGTCTTGCTACTAAAGTTAGTCTTCCAGAAATTTTCCACATATGACTTAATTCACCAATAAATGTGATTTAGAAAACATTTAAAATATTTTTGCCCCCGGTTTTAGAGATGCTATACATGAAATCTAAATTGACTCTTTTTTAAATTGGTGTTTCCACTTTATCTTTTAAATATGGATAATATCTTCCACATTGCTCAGACTTCACTTAGCCAGTTTCTGCCGAGTCCATTGATTTTACGGTTTTGTAAGAGAAGCCAAGTGCAGAGCCCTGATCCACCATCCTCTGCTAGGCCGCCTCAGGTGAGTTCTGCCTCAGGTGTCCAACAGGGTGGCCTGACCCACTGAGAAGAAGCCAGCCCCAGATTCACCAAGCAGTCTGGGTGAAATTCTGCACCTTGCATGCATTTCTGTCAGCATCAGCTCCGACATTCACAATGAAAAGCATCATGAACAGGAAAAGAAATCAGGGCTGAAGGAGAAGGAGAACTGGGTCTAATCAGTGAAAAAGAACAAAATGGGCGTTTCTTTCCTGAGGCACGCACTTCATGCGACACTTCCCGAGGGAAAACTCCCCGAGGGGCTGCAGCATTGAAGGATTCTTACATTTTCTTCAGGAGGAAAGGTTTGAAAAAGTGGACCTTTGCGAGGAAATACTGCAGACTTCCAAGTTGGTGAAAGAACTTCCAGCGTCGCTTGGATACTCCGGGTAGGAGGAACTGGAGGAGATGATATTTTTGAGCCTCTGGAGGGCAATGATTAAAAGTAGAAGCAGGAAGGCTAACAGACTGAGGAATATGGACACATAGATGTAGACATTTGACAGGTGGCCTGAGGACGGGTCCACCGATGTGGACAGGGATGTGGGAAATAGCTCGAGGAAAGTTCCATTCTCCATACTCCCCGAGAATACAGATGAAGAGTCAGGTTCAGACATCTTTATGGAAGGTCAAAGAATGCACGGTATATGAAAAGCAGTTTCACACAGGGGTCAACAGGGACAGAATCAGCATTCTTTTTGTCATGATAGCATCAGCAAACATTGCGGGTGGTTAAATCAGTACAGCAAAACTCAGTTTCCAAGCAAAGGCAGCAGGGTATCAGGTGTCCATCACTGCAAAAACAAAGACAAAAAACCCAAAACAACTGAGTGCATTATTCAGAAAAAAATTACATTTGAATCTCACTTCCAGTTTTCACTTCAGCAAAGGCTTAATTATAAAAACCACTGGGGAGGGAAAAGAATGAAATAATTTCCCCAGGAACAAGTAATGTTTCTGTCTTTATATTACAAATGATGATATAAAAATGCACTTTTATTTGATCTCCACAGTACCCTAGGTGCCAGGTTTCTGCAAGGAACTAAAAATGAAATAAAAAGGAAAATATATTTCTGATACGTTCCATCTGCTGAGATTTCAACAGATGCTCCAAGTGCATGCTCTGAGAACAGGACCCCAAAAGTTAGCTCCAAACCTTCCTCCTCCAGAAAATGAATTTCCCGCACTCTCCAGCCCACCAGCATAATTCCAGACCAGTATTTCCTTCTAGTATGCTTTGGAGAATCACTGCACATGTAAGTTTGCTTTTCATAATTTGCTAATTTGTTTATAAAAATATATCTTCTTGAGCTTGGGGGCCATTTCTACATATTTCTTTTCTTTCAGGTCTACCTCTGTACTTTGTTCTGCATATGTTAGGCATTCGGTAAAAAACCTTTAGATTAACTTAGAAGAATAAAGGTTGGATTTCCTCTGAATGGTAGAAAGAGTACTAGCTTTGCTGTCAAGAGATCTAAGTTTGAGGCCTGAATTCTCCTTTATCTTTGGGAAGTTGGGCAAATTGCCTACGTTTTCTGAGCTTCACTATTCTCATTCCCTCACTGTGTTATGCAGGGATCAAGATAATAGACAGGGAAGCACTTTGTAAATTGTTAAGATTGGGCCAAAATGAGTTTACTGTGTGTGGGTTGTGTGTGTTTGTGTGTATGTGGTGTGTGTGTGTGTGTGTGTGTGTGTGTGTGAATGGGTGCTGAGAAAGAAATGCTCTTGGCCATGTTCCCCCTCCTCACGGGGTCCCTTTGAGGAACACTGGAAACAAAGTGGACTGAATCAGGCAGGTAGCCCTGGGGCAGAGCATGATTCTGCAGGCTCCAGGCGTGGGGGCGGGTGCCGTGCGTCTCTGACACCCTCTCGTCCATGACTGGGGAAGTCATAGCCAGCTTCTGCCTAGTTTGTGCGGGGGCGAGGCAGGCAGCCTGAGGAAGAATGATCCCTCCCGATGGATGACTGTCTTTCCTCAAATCCAGAAAAGATGCTCTTCCTAACTCTTTATGGCATTAGATCATTTTGTTGTAAATTTCCAATTTCCTTGCATCGGATGTAGGGAAACGCTAATGGGAAAATATCCACTCCGCTCTGGCTTTCCCTTTCCCTAACCTCTGCCCTGCATTTTACCTTGAAAACTTGCCTTTCCCTTCCGTTCCCCAAATCTAATTAAGTGGCTGATTCCTTGAGGGGCTGACAGTGGCCACTGTGGCTGTGGCTGAGTGGCACTAATGATCCCTGGAAAGGAGGGGACCCTTCTGAGAGGGCTGCCCTGTCGGCAGTCAAGCAGGCTAATCATCTTAGTGGCTCCTCAGAGGAGGCCACGGGCAGTTTTAGCACTTCCTAAAATAATCTGACTCCTAGTCCTCATTACACTTTGCCTGGTGATTTTAATTCCACTAGGCTGCTACAGGCTCCTAACAATCCTTAAAAAGAGAGAGAGAGAGAGAGAATCATAGTGGGACTGCAAATGTGTTACAGTGATCTGGCAATACCTTGTCTTATACAGCACATAAATGCTTTAGCCACTCATCTTTAGGGAAAACAGCAGCATCTCAGAGACAGCATGATGTATAGGCAAGAAAACTAGGAAAGAATCTCATGGGCTGAATCAAAAGAAATCTTCAGGATGTTTTGGTAAGACCTCCTAAGTCTAGCTGAGGAAACTGGGAACAAAGAAGCTGATCGATTTGACAAAAGAAATGTATCTAATTAGAAGATAAGCCAGGACTTTCAGCTCTGCCCATCCTCACCCTTTATACCATCCGGTCTCAATTTTCCTATCATTTGGTAGTAATGATTTTACATCCTCTTTTTCTGGAATGGGCAAGAAGGTAGGGGCTGTGCATTTTATGTTGCTCCTCACACAAACTAGTTTGTAAGGGAGGTAGAGCAGGAATTATTATTCCCATTTTGCAGATGAAGAAACTGATCAGCAAAGAAATTGTGATTTACTCAGGGTTCATAGCTAGTCAGCGACAGAGGACTGACAAGAACCCATGCCTGAACAGCGTTCTTAGTTTCCTCAAATATGGTAGGAAGAGAAAATGACGACTCAGGTAATTAGTTCCCACCTGCCACTTATTTTGAACAAGCTCACAGTTCAGCCTTGATATTTCAGTTTTCCCATTTGTCCAATGATACCTCTCCACGAGATCCTAAGTTAGGATGTGATACCGTGTCCAAAATCATACTTCGAAAACGATAAAAGGCCATCCAAGTAAAGGGCTGGTAGACAGTTCTTTCTCAATGCCTAGAAAGACTAGAGGAACTTCCAGGTCTCTGCTAGTCCAATAATTCTGACACGTGCAGGTCATCGATTCAGCTGGAATTGGCTGATTTTTCTAAAACCACCTTCGCTACCCAGAACTGTATCATTTTCTGGAGGTGAGGTTGGAGGCACAGATAATGTCACTGGCAATTCAATGGCAGGGCTCACAACTGGCTGCCAGACCACTTGCTAAAACAAAGGTATCTCTTTACAGTGTAAATATTCCAAGAGTACTTTTCACATCCTGAAGATCACCTTCTTTCAGACAAAAACCCACTGTGAGCCTCAAATGTCTATGGAGTAGTTTCTAGCAAATGAGGTTAAGATTTGGGGAAAGCATCTGGTCTTCCAAGTGACATTGGAAGATGGTAGAAATGAACAGATGAAACCTTGTGTCCTTATTTGACATTTCACAATTAAGTATCTTCTCTAAACATCCTCCCCCAATACTTTAGATTTAATATTACTTCCAGAATACTTCTTAATTTAAAATGACAGATATATGAATTTCATTTCACTCTTCTATTCTGAAACAATAGAGCATATGCAGTGTTAGAAATCATTTTAATTTGATGACATTAGTTCTCATTTTCTTATAGATGTTTTAAAACTTGATAAATCTTCTTTCTCTCTGGTGAATGTTTTGACAGTCTATGTAAAATGCTGAGGACGATCCAAATTGTATGTGTTTAGGCACTGGGACAGTGTGAATGAGGCCCAAGGAGGTACTGTGGAAACAAAATCAAACAAGTGTGTTTCAGGATGCTGCTTTTTGGGCTGTTTCTTCCGAACAGATTGGGTTCAAAGGAAAGAAGAAAGTGACTTCATCTTAAATGCATAGCCTTGACCTATCTATGGGCAGCGACAGCAGACTCTCATTTCAGGTAGCACCTAAAGCCATGTGAGGATTGTGATGCTTTTTTTCTGAGCCATTCTCAGAAAGTGATTTTTGAGAAAGGAAAATGAGACAGTGAGATCAGAATATTATAAATGAAGATCTGTGGAGATGTTTAAGTTCATGGTCAGCCAGCTTTCCCTTTGTCTCTTGGAATAAAGAACTGTGCTGAGGAGAAATCTACAAAAGGCAGTCACCTCCTGAAGTGAGCAAGGACTGACTATAATCTCACCATGAGCCCAGCGGAGTGGGAGATGGAGGGACCGCACAGATAAGTCAGACCTTGTGTGTGGGGGAGGTGTCTCTGCTTCCTTGTCACTCAGCGCCCAGCCACTGTGACTCCTCTGAAAGAATGGAAGCTTTCCTTCCCATGGGGTAACTAGGGCTGTAAAGTTTTGGAGGAACAAAGCATACTCTCTGGTGTGTACCTTGCCGCTTGGTAAAAGGAAGAAGAGCTGACGGGCCCTCAACTCTGAGTTCTCTCACCTAAGCATCGCCAGACCCCTGGCCACCAGTCTGTGGGCAGAGCCTCTGCCAGGGCCTTGACTTCTACAATGCAACGTGTATAAAACTCTGCCTAGGGCCTCCCTGGTGGCGCAGTGGTTGAGAGTCCGCCTGCCGATGCAGGGGATACGGGTTCGTGCCCCGGTCTGGGAGGATCCCATATGCCGCGGAGCGGCTGGGCCCGTGAGCCATGGCTGCTGAGCCTGCGCATCCGGAGCCTGTGCTCCGCAACGGGAGAGGCCACAACAGTGAGAGGCCCGCGTACCACAAAAAAAAAAAAAAAAAAAAAAAAAAAAAAAAAAAAACTCTGCCTACAGTCAACCTCAAATCTGTCGCAGCAATCTCTTGAGTTTCTGACCTTTATTTAAATACATTTCTATGTGAATAACAACTCTTTGAAAGGTTTTTTTTGTTGTGGAAAACTGGGACAAGCTGCTTTGTTCCCTTGCAGACATTATTCAGAGTCCCCTAGCTGTTATGATGTCAAACCAACATTTCATCCTTATCAAGCCCTGCTGTGTCATCCTCCAAAAGGTGGTCTCCCAAACCATTAGCAGCGATTTGATAAAGTATTAACGTGATATGGTAAAGGCTTTTTCTGGTCTACACATGTAAAATTTAATAGTATAATGTAATGAATAGTTTTAGATGATACACTGGGTTTCTTTCTCTGTAGAATACAGAAACTACCATCTCCAGAATCTAGAAGGGAACTTGTCACATCTGAGCCCAGCTGCTTTTTGTTCTACTTAGAAAACAGCATGTTTTGTACAAGACCTTGAGCTTTCCTTTACAATTTGCATGATTCTCTTTTCCCTTAACACTTTCTCCTTGCCTAGTCACCTTTTAGGTTGTGCTAGGTGAGAGAAGATTGGGGCTGACAATACAGACTGGCCACTCACTCTTCTCTAAATGTAAATCTTGACTTGCAGTCAATGGCAGCACTTACCCCTGGGCTTGCAATAATGAAAATAAAGTTTATTATCTGACTACTAAGCTTATTCAGAGCTGATTAAGTCCATCCATATATTCGCCTGTTTGAGAACTGCTCCTACTTAATCAATACAACGCTTTGAGAGAAGAATTTTGTGTGAAAATGAGTAGAATCTCACTGTGATTCCCTGTATCAGCACAATAAAAAACAAAAGCAAGTAAAGAAAAAAACTGAGTCTATCTGCTGTCTCATAGGGTTCGAGAACCATCTCATGAAAAGAAGTGTGGAGAGATGAAGATTCTGAATAAGCCCTGGAATTCATGGTCTAGACTGGACAATGGCAGCCAAAAAAATTAAAATGAACAGTCATCTTTATCTGGGGTTCCAAAGAATGATCAGAAAATGTAATCAGAACTTTTTTTTTTTTATTATTATTATGGGAACAAAGACTTCTGGTCATTTTCCGATTGTTTCCGGAAAACAATCATTTTCCCATCCGGTCTTTTTTTTTTTTAATTTTTTTAATTTTTTATTTTTTCAACATCTTTATTGGAGTACAATTGCTTTACAATGGCGTGTTAGTTTCTGCTTTATAACAGAGTGAATCAGCTATACATATACATATATCCCCATATCTCCTCCCTCTTGCGTCTCCCTCCTACCCTCCCTATCCCACCCCTCTAGGTGGTCACAAAGCACCGAGCTGATCTCCCTGTGCTATGCGGCTGCTTCCCACTAGCTATCTATTTTACATTTGGTAGTGTGTATGTGTCAGTGCTACTCTTTCACTTTGTCCCAGCTTACCCTTCCCCCTCCCCATATCCTCAAGTCCATTCTCTAGTAGGTCTGTGTCTTTATTCCTGTCTTACCCCTATGTTCTTCATGACATTTTTTTTCTTAAATTCCATATATATATGTCAGCATACAGTATTTGTCTTTCTCTTTCTGACTTACTTCACTGTGTATGACAGGCTCTAGGTCCATCCACCTCATTACAAATAGCTCAATTTCATTTCTTTTTATGGCTGAGTAATATTCCATTGTATACATGTGCCACATCTTCTTTACCCATTCATCCGATGATGGAGACTTAGGTTGTTTCCATCTCCAGGCTATTGTAAATAGGGCTGCTATGAACATTTTGGTACATGTCTCTTTTTGAATTCTGGTTTTCTCAGGGTATATGCCCAGTAGTGGGATTGCTGGGTCATATGGTAGTTCTATTTGTAGTTTTTTAAGGAACCTCCATACCGTTCTCCATAGTGGCTGTACCAATTCACATTCCCACCAGCAGTGCAAGAGTGTTCCCTTTTTTATGGCACTTTGGTGAAAATTAAAGAAATGTCAAAGTAACAGCTTGGTATCTGTGATTTATGTTAAATGTCAATCTCTAGGGTAGGTCATTAGGTGGCTTTGGATTCAGTCCAATCTCTTATTATCTCTCTTTACCTTGGTGATGACTTTTATCTCTCTGGATTAGCCTCAGGCTCAGCAAAATAATTAAATTATATTATATTCAGAATACTTTTCTGTTAGACTAATTATTTTGTCCTAATTTTTAAAAGTTAGTTATCCACATAAGGTATAATCCACAGACACTCAGAATATACATTTCTTGACATGCAAAACAGTGTAGATTGAGTAAAGCTACAAAAAAAACACACACACACACACACAAGAAAGTATTTCAGAAGGGAATGTAACTGTTTTGACCATCTTATCTTTGTATAGCCTAAAAAGTAATTATATTGATAGATATGACTTCCCTTGCATTTATATAGCAGTGTTTTCCTGGGGAAATCAAACTATTATTCTTAATAAATTTTTGCTGTATCTAAATTTCTTGTGAAGATTTTATGTCCAAATCACTGCCTTAGTAAGAATAATTATTTTAAAATGATACTCCCTTAGAAAAAGAGTTTAAGTGGATAATTTTCTGGATAAAAAGGTCAAATATAAAACCAGTTCTAGGCATAGTATCATGATTGTTTTATGATGTCTAGAAAAGACCAAGGAGGGCTCTGTCCTGCGCTTTGGGGAAACTGGACCCATCTTGGTTAACACACTTAGTCTAAATCAAAATGAGAGAAGTGGCAGCTTAAAGGTTGAAGGAAGCCTGCACTGGTTAAGAAGTAGCAAAACAATGAAAGTCATTTTTAGGGAGCAGGAGAAAAGGCTATTGGCTAAACACTTGATTTAGAGAAAAAAACAAACAGCCAAAGAAATAATGACTTGAGGATCATAGGCAAGGTTGAAATGAATCAGTGTGAAGAAAGATGGTTAAGAAGAAAGATCAACCTTTCAAGATGTTACAGCATTTTTCAGGAGGACTTTTGGGTTCAGTTCTCTCCCTCCACTCAGCTTCGATCATTTCTAATATTTTAGAAAAGTAGTAAGAAAAAATACTCTTTATTCTTGGAGCAGCTAGAATTGGTTAAATTATAGCATTAGTATACACAAAAGCTTGCTTATTTTTAATTATACTAGACATGTTTTTGAAAATTCTCATTCAACCATGCTCTGGTTGGAGAATGGTGTTTCCTCCTTTTCCATTGTCTTTCATTCTGTCTCCACAGTTAAAATAATTTGTATCAAATATAGTTTTTGTCCAATCAGGAAATGCTCTTAACAGTCTCCTTATAGAGTATGATACGTGGAAAGATTTTGTTCTTGTAAACTTAATTTTGTGATTGTCATAACTCTTTTTTTGAAACCTTTATAGGTAGACCACAAGGTATCCCCAGTCTACTCTCTCACGCTCCAGAGGCCTTTGGGTGCCTCTAAGGAAACAGGGAAGAGCTTGGAAATATGGGTTTTCTATAAGCATTTGATGAAGTCCACCCCACATTTAAGCAGACTCCTCAGAATTGGGCAGCCATGGGCCACTGGTGCCACACAGTATAAGAAGAAAATAAGAGAGCTTGTACGACTCCCGACAAATGCCACTCCTTCTTTTCTTGTTTCTACTGTTACCTCCCTCTTTAAATACATATTACTGTGTTTGTGGCTAATTGTCACCACTGATCCCTCTTTCTCTGAATTCCTCACTCCATTTCCCTTCATCTCCCATTGGCATCCAGGTTAATGTGTTCAGTGAAAACCTTTCTGTTTGTGTATGTTTCTGTAAATGTCTATTGTTTTGTGTACGTTCTCTTGTAAATATTCATTTGTCTTGTAAATTTTCAACATAAGAATGGATCTATAGTAAATGTTTCATTCACTCCATAACTTAAACCCCAAACTTAATTTCCACTTAAAATATCTTGAGAATTGAGGCATATGGAAGAGAGGAACATAAATTATCTAATGTATCCACCTCTCTAATTTTGCACTTAAGAATATGCCGAAAACTAATACCCATTCTCTATCTATAAAATAACATGTACATGTACAATTTGGAAAACAAAAAGTGATGACATAGGTTGTCTAAAAAGAACTTCAGTATTAGCAAATTAATGAAACAGGTCACTATTTATATTTCTCTATTGACAACTATAGTCATGTATTTGTTTAAACTAAGATGTTTTGTAGCCTATTCCTTAGAAATGGATTGGAATATGACAAGTATGTATAAGGGTTTTAAATCTTGCATTTCCCAGCGGGGACTCAAGCTCTTGGAGTCATCTACATGATGACATTTTTAACCAAGGCATAGTGTTTACTTGAAATAATGAGCCATCGTCCGTCATAATACAACTACAAATAGAACCTTAGTTGATTACATAGTGTATACGTTGCCTATCCCTTCTGGATATTAGCCCAGTGCTTAGCATAATTCATACATATGAATTTTGCTAAATAAGTTCTCTCATTCTTCCATGGCTGGCAGTCAATGTATGATGATGCTTTCCATAATGAAATGTATATTTAAAAAGAATAATGCTTAGTAATTGGCAGCTTAGGCAGGCTAAGTTCTGGTTACATACAGTTTTGGCCATATTACATTATTTAGTAGTCAGATGAATAATCAGAGAAGAAAAAGTAGGATGCAGATTTCAAGATTTATCCTCTAATGTGATGAAAGATCCTTGGACCAATTAAAAGAAAAAACAACATTGTTATAAAGGACATTATTAGGATAACGGGGGAAATCTGGACATAGACTGTACATTGGATAATTGCATTATATCAATATTAAATTTCCTAAGTGTGATATAGGAGAATGTTCTTGTTATTAGGAAGTACATGTTCAAAGTATGTAACTATAAAGTGTCACAGTTTCAGCAGCTAACCAATGGTTCAGCCAAAGTAAATAAGTACACATACACATATACATACAGAAAAGATGATAAAGCAAATGTGTTAAAATGTTAACAACTGATTAGTCTAGTTAAAGGATATATAGGTGTCCATTGTTATTATTCTTGCAACTTTTCAGTAGGATTGGAGTTTTTCAACATACAACTTGGGGAAAAATTATTTATCCCCAAGGATATTAAGAAATATGCTTAGTATAATATGCAGTAAGTCAGCCAAAGGGTTAGAAGCTTCTAAAGAAATACACTGATTAAGCTTGATTCTTCCATGGGCATTGGAGAAGTTCAAATATTTGCTGCTACCATCATGCCCACTAATCCACAGGTACAGGAGGTGAAGCATCAGAGAATAAGTTAGAGGAAGTTTAATATACCCAAGGGCACTGGGTCCATGGTGGTGGGAGATGCTGCCTGAAGACCAGGAATGGTGACTGGCTAGCCAGCCTTGCTCATGACTTCACTCTGCCAGCATCCACTGGTCTGAATCTCAATCTGGGCCTCCAGGATCATGGGATCCAGTTATGTTCATCTTACATCATCAGTCATCTTCAGAGGAAGCCAAGGCTATCTTTCTTGCAGTTTAAATACCCAGTCAAAGGGAGGGGCTTTGGAGTCATCTTGAGTCAAGAGAGAGTAGTTTTCTTTCTTTTTAAAAAATTGAGATATAATTGACATATAACATTGTATTAGTTTGGGGTGTACAACATAATGACTTGATATTTGTATACTGCAAAATGATCACCACAATAAGTCATCATCTGCCACCATCCATAGTTAAATTTTTTTTCCTTGCAGTGAGGACTTTTAAGATCTACTGTCTTAACTTCAAATATACAATGCAGTATTATTAACTATAGTCACCATACTGTATGTTATATCCCCATGACTTATTTATTTTATAACTGGAAATTTGTACCTTTTGACCACCTTCACCCATTTCACACACACCCTACCCCCCTCCAATCAGTTCTATCTATGAGCTTGTTTTTTTGTTTTTGGTTTCCTTAGATTCCACATATAAGTGAGACAGTGTGGTATTTGTCTTTCTTGGTTTGACTTATTTCACTTAGCAAAATGCCCTCAAGGTTCGAGAGAGAGTTGTCTTCTAATGAGGACTAATGTGTAGGTGGACTCTGGGGAAGCTCACTGAGATCCTCCAATAGCCAGTGAGCTCCAGCTTCCACACAGGGCCTGAAGGAAACAACAGCAGCAAATAAACACAGTACAAGTGGGAGACTTGATTTAGGCAGTAAGCGCCAAACAGTCTTCAAACACCAAGTTCAGCAGATTAAAGAACTCACACTCCGTACAACTCTTAAACTAGCAACCACCTCTGACTGCCCTGGTTTGGGTGAATCCTCTAGTGTGGCAAGAGGCTAAACCCAACCACATGAGCTCTCTTACAGTCCAGGGTCAAGTATCTTTTGAAATAGGAGCCAATAAACAATTTTAAGAAAATCTAGTTGTCGCAAAATGCAGCTGCAAATGAAAAGAAAATATGGGGCTTCCCTGGTGGCGCAGTGGTTGCGAGTCCGCCTGCCGATGCAGGGGACGCGGGTTCGTGCCCCGGTCTGGGAAGATCCCACATGCCGCGGAGCGGCTGGGCCCGTGAGCCATGGCCGCTGAGCCTGCGCGTCCGGAGCCTGTGCTCCGCAACGGGAGAGGCCACAGCAGTGAGAGGCCCGCGTACCGCAAAAAAAAAAAAAAAAAAGAAAAGAAAATATGGAGCACTGGTATTAACAGTGCTCTTCATCAGTCATCAGCAATCATCTGACTGAGGCTCTAGGTAGGTACCCTAAATTGATGAGTACCAGATGAGTCAGATTTTAGGCAGAGGTTACATAGAACACCAACCCTATAAGGAGACAAAGTGATCTCTCATGGCTCTGAAATTACTCTTCTACCAGGACTTCCAGGTTTACCAGGGATGGCAGAAGACAGAAAAGAGGACATTGTGTCCTTCATCAGGAAAGCAAGTTCCCATGTGGGATTTCCCACAGTCCTGCTAATCCTTTGTGTGAACAGAGCAGCAGAGCTTGCCTTAGTATTCTCGCATGCATCCTCTCTCTCTCTCTCTCTCTCTCTCTCTCTCTCACTCCCTCTCTCAGGCAGTACAATGAACTCAAAAGTCTGGCTAACAAAGAGAATGTCTACATGTTCCTTGTAACATGGAACAAAATGACATGGCAGGCTATCAAGTGTGGGAGGAAATCAATTCCCCAACAGCCTGTTGTCATATGAGATAACAACTCAAGACCAGAATCTGTCAAAGACAATATGGATGCAGTAAACAAGTGTAGGCTCAGATTCTCCCAGAATGTATTTCAACTTAGAAATGCAAGGAGGTCAAATTGGAAAATAATGAGTAATTATTTATAGAAAACAGACTGCTATACTGATGACCTATATGAAAGAGTTACACATTCTTTTAAAAAATATAAATAAATATGGTTTTACTCATGGAAATCATGAGTATCTTATACAAGATTTAACAGACTTTGGCTTTGTCCTTTATCAGGGTTGAACTCTTCACCTTACCCTTTAAGGTTGTGTGCCCTGTGCTTTTTATTCAATTGTAGGAATAGCCTTGGTCAGAAACACACGTTCACACGTCACTCACTGCTCTTACATCTAAGTTCTCTTTTATTTCAGTCATGTGCCCTGGATGACCCTGGATGTAGGGGGGCACATCATGCCAGAAGGGTGGTGGGAAGTAGAGGGGAGGGGATGGTGGGAGCATCCCCAAATCATTGTGGAATGGGAACAGAACATGACAGGCAGGGAAAGGTGGACCCGGGATGCTTGTGTAGGAGAAGGAATGTCCAGACAAACTAGTTTGGAAAAACAACAACAAAATGAATGACAGCAGCTGATATGTATTAAATAAAAGCATATACTAGTTGTGTGTGTGTGTGTGTGTGTGTGTGCATGGTGCAGGTGCATATTCTTTAATCTTCACAGCTCTTTACTCTAGTTATTATTATCCCTCACCTTTCTTTAACCAATGAGAAAATTAAGGATCAGAGAATTTAAAAGCTTGCCCAAGGCTACCCAGCCACATAGAAGCAGGACTGGCATTCAAATCTATATCCCTATGTCTCCAAATTTTATGTTCATTACATTTCTTCTCTCTGGGGAGGTTGGAGGTAAAAGAGGGATAAATTTGAGACCTATGGTCCTTGGTGATATTCACATGTTTCTGCCGTTCTTCCCTCTGTCCAGGTATGTTGTAGGGCTGCGTGTTTCCACCCGCTCTGAAATTAGGGTGGCCACATAACTTGTTTTGACCAATAAAATTTGGGGAAAAGTGACATGTGTCACTTCTGGGTAGAAAATGTAAGACTCCATGTGAGATTTGCTATATCCCTTCCCTCTGCTGCAATAACGGTGTGAGTTCGAGCCAGCTTCTGTCAGTATTATGTTAAGTGCCCTCTATGCCTACTTTCTGGAGGGTTTTTTTTTATCATAAATGGGTGTTGAATTTTGTCAAAAGCTTTTTCTGCATCTATTGAAATGATTATATGGTTTTTTTCTCCTTCAACTTGTTAATATGTTTCATCACATTGATTGATTTGCATATATTGAAGAATCCTTGCATTCCTGGGATAAACCCCACTTGATCATGGTGTATGATCCTTTTAATGTGCTGTTAGATTCTGTTTGCTAGTATTTTGTTGAAGATTTTTTAATCTATGTTTATCAGTGATATTGGCGTTTAGTTTTCTTTTTTTGTGACATCTTTGTCTGGTTTTGGTATCAGGGTGATGGTGGCCTCGTAGAATGAGTTTGGCAGTGTTCCTCCCTCTGCTATATTTTGGAAGAGTTTGAGAAGGATAGGTGTTAGCTCTTCTCTAAATGTTTGATAGAATTTGCCTGTGAAGCTGTCTGGTCCTGGGCTTTTGTTTGTTGGAAGATTTTTAATCACAGTCTCAATTTCAGTGCTTGGGATTGGTCTGTTTATATTTTCTATTTCTTCCTGGTTCAGTCTCAGAAGGTTGTGCTTTTCTAAGAATTTGTCCATTTCTTCCAGGTTGTCCATTTTATTGGCATATAGTTGCTTGTAGTAATCTCTCATGATCCTTTGTATTTCAGCAGTGTCAGTTGTTACTTCTCCTTTTTCATTTCTAATTCTATTGATTTCAGTCTTCTCCCTTTTTTTCTTGATGAGTCTGGCTAATGGTTTATCAATTTTGTTTATCTTCTCAAAGAACCAGCTTTTAGTTTTATTGACCTTTGCTATTGTTTCCTTTATTTCTTTTTCATTTATTTCTGATCTGATCTTTATGATTTCTTTCCTTCTGCTAACTTTGGGGTTTTTTTGTTCTTCTTTCTCTAATTGCTTTAGGTGTAAGGTTAGGTTGTTAATTTGAGATGTTTCTTGTTTCTTGAGGTAAGATTGTATTGCTATAAACTTCCCTCTTAGAACTGCTTTTGCTGCATCCCATAGGTTTTGGGTTGTCGTGTTTTCATTGTCATTTGTTTCTAGGTATTTTTTGATTTCCTCTTTGATTTCTTCAGTGATCTCTTGGTTATTTAGTAATGTATTGTTTAGCCTCAATGTGTTTGTATTTTTTACAGATTTTTTCCTGTAATTGATATCTAGTCTCATAGCGTTGTGGTTGGAAAAGATACTTCATACGATTTCAATTTTCTTAAATTTACCAAGGCTTGATTTGTGACCCAAGGTACCATCTATCCTGGAGAATATTCCATGAGCACTTGAGAAGAAAGTGTATTCTGTTGTTTTTGGATGGAATGTCCTATAAATATCAATTAAGTGCATCTTGTTTAATGTATCATTTAAAGCTTGTGTTTCCTTATTTACTTTCATTTTGGATAATCTGTCCATTGGTGAAAGTGGGGTGTTAAAGTCCCCTACTATGATTGTGTTCCTGTCAATTTCCCCTTCTATGGCTGTTAGCATTTGCCTTATGTACTGAGGTGCTCCTATGTTGGGTGCATAAATATTTACAATTGTTCTATCTTCTTCTTGGATTGATCCCTTGATCATTATGTAGTGTCCTTCTTTGCCTCTTGTAATAGTCTTTATTTTAAAGTCTATTTTGTCTGATATGAGAATTGCTACTCCAGCTTTCGATTTCCATTTGCATGGAATAGCTTTTTCCATCCCCTCACGTTCACTCTGTATATGTCTCTAGGTCTGAAGTGGGTCTCTTGTAGACAGCATATATATGGGTCTTGTTTTTGTATCCATTCAGCCAGTCTGTGTCTTTTGATTGGAGCATTCAATCCATTTACATTTAAGGTAATTATCGATATGTATGTTCCTATTACCATTTTCTTAATTGTTTTGGGTTTGTTATTGTAGGTCTTTTCCTTCTCTTGTGTTTCCTGCTTAGAGAAGTGCCTTTAGCATTTGCTGTAAAGCTGGTTTGGTGGTGCTGCATTCCCTTAGCTTTTGCTTGTCTGTAAAGGTTTTAATTTCTCTGTCAAATCTGAATGAGATCGTTGCTGCGTAATCTTGGTTGTAGGTTTTTCCCTTTCATCACTTTAAATATGTCCTGCCACTCCCTTCTGGCTTGCAGAGTTTCTGCTGAAAGATCAGCTGTTAAGCTTATGGGGATGCCCTTGTATGTTATTTGTTGTTTTTCTCTTGCTGCTTTTAATATTTTTTCTTTGTATTTAATTTTTGGTAGTTTGATTAATATGTGTCTTGGTGTGTTTCTTCTTGGATTTGTCCTGTATGGGACTCTCTGCGCTTCCTGGACTTGATTGACTATTTCCTTTCCCATATTAGGGAATTTTTCAGCTATAATCTCCTCAAATATTTTCTCAGTCCCTTTCTTTTTCTCTTCTTCTTTGGGGACCCCTATAATTCAAATGTTGGTGCGTTTAATGTTGTTCCAGAGGTCTCTGAGACTGTCATCAATTCTTTTCATTCTTTTTTCTTTATTCTGCTGTGCAGTAGTTATTTCCACTCTTTTATCTTCCAGGTCACTTATTCGTTCTTCTGCCTCAGTTATTCCGCTATTCATTCCTTCTAGAGAATTTTTAATTTCATTTATTGTGTTATTCATCATTGTTTGTTTGCTCTTTAGTTCTTTTAGCTCCTTGTTAAACGTTTCTTGTATTTTCTCCATTCTATTTCCAAGATTGTGGATATCTTTACTATCATTACTCTGAATTCTTTTTCAGGTAGACTGTCTATTTCCTCTTCATTTGTTTGGCCTGGTGGGTTTTTAACCTTGCTCCATCATCTGCTGTGTGTTTCTCTGTCTTCTCATTTTGCCTAACTTACGGTGTTTGGGGTCTCCTTTTTGCAGGCTGCAGCTTCATATTTCCCATTGTTTTTGGTGTCTGCCCCCAGTGGCTAAGGTTGGTTCAGTGTGTTGTGTAGGCTTCCTGGTGGAGAGGACTGGTGCCTGTGTTCTGGTGGATGAGGCTGGATCTTGTCTTTCTGGTGGGCAGGACTGGGTCTGGTGGTGTGTTTTGGGGGTGTCTGTGACCTTATTATGATTTTAGGCAGCCTCTGTGCTAATGGGTGGGGCTGTGTTCGTATCTTGCTAGTTGTTTGGCATAGGGTGTCCAGCACTGTAGCTTGCTGGTTGTTGAGTGGAGCTGGGTCTTAGCATTGAGATGGAGATCTCTGGGAGAGCTTTCACTGTTTGATATTACATGGAGCTGGGAGATCTCTGGTGGACCAATGTCCTGAACTCAGCTCTCCCACGTCAACGGCTCAGGCCTGACACCCAGCCAGAGCACCAAGACCCTGTCAGCCACATGGCTCAGAAGAAAAGGGAGAAAAAAATAAAGAAAGAAAAAAATAAAATAAAAGTTATTAAAATAAAAAATTTTTAAGTATTAAAAATTAAAAAAGTTAAAAAGTAATAAAAAAAGAAGGAAAGAAAGAAGAGAGCAACCAAATCAAAAAACAAGTCCACCAATAATAACAAGCGCTAAAAACTACACTAAAAAAAAAAAAAAGGACAGACAGAACCCTAGGAAAAATGGTAAAAGCAAAGCTATACAGACAAAATCACACAAAGAAGCATACACATATATACTCACAAAAAGAGAAAAAGGAAAAATATATCTATATATATAAAAAAAGGAAGGGAGCAACCAAATCAATAAACAAATCTACCAATGATAATAAACTCTAAATACTAAACTAAGATAAACATAAAACCAGAAACAAATTAGGTGCAGAAAGCAAACCCCAAGTCTACATTTGCTCCCAAAGTCCACCGCCTCGATTTTGGGAAGATTCGTTGTCTATTCAGGTATTCCAGAGATGCAGGGTACATCAAGTTGATTGTGGACATTTAATCCGCTGCTCCTGAGGCTGCTGGGAGAGATTTCCCTTGCTCTTCTTTGTTCACACAGCTCCTGGGGTTCAGCTTTGGATTTGGCCCCGCCTCTGTGTGTAGATCACCTGAGGGCGTCTGTTCTGTGCCCGACAGGATGGGGTTAAAGGAGTAGCTGGGGCTTCCGTGGTGGCGCAGAGGTTGAGAATCTGCCTGCCCATGCAGGGGACACGGGTTTGAGCCCTGGTCTGGGAAGATCCCACATGCCGCAGAGCTGCTAGGCCCATGAGCCACAACTATTGAGCCTGCGCGTCTGGAGCTTGTGCTATGCAACAAGAGAGGCTGCGATAGTGAGAGGCCTGTGCACTGCGATGAAGAGTGGCCCCCGCTCACTGCAACTAGAGAAAGCCCTCACACAGAAATGAAGACCCAACACAGCCAAAAAAAATTAAATAATTAATTTAAAAAAAATAGGACACAGCAAAAGCAGTAATAAGAGGGAAGTTTATAGTGATAAGAGCCTACATTAAAAACAAAGATTTCACATAAACAACCTAATTTAAAAACAAGAAAAAAAGGAGCAGCTGATTTGGGGGCTCTGGCTCACTCAGGCCGGGGGGAGGAAGGGGTACGGAGTTCGGGGCAAGCCTGCGGCGGCAGAGGCTGGTGTGACACTGCACCAGCCTGAGGCGCACTGTGCGTTCTCCCGGGGAAGTTGTCACTGGATCACGGGACCCTGGCAGTGGCGGGCTGCACAGATTCCGGGAGGGGAGGTGTGGAGAGTGACCTGTGCTTGCACACAGGCAGGCTTCTTGGTGGCTGCAGCAGCAGCCTTAGCATCTCATGCCCGTCTCTGGGGTCCACGCTGATAGCCACGGCTCACATCCATCTCTGGAGATCTTTTAGGCGGCGCTCTGAATCCCGTCTCCTCGCGCACCCCAAAACAATGGCCTCTTGCCTCTTCGGCAGCTCCAGACTTTGTCCTGGACTCCCTCCCAGCTAGCTGTGGCGCACTAGCCCCCTTCAGGTTGTGTTCACACCGCCAACCCCAGTCCTCTCCTTGGGATCTGACCTCCAAAGCCCAAGCCTCAGCTCCCAGCCCCCGCTTGCCCCGGTGGGTGAGCAGACAAGCCTCTCGGGCTGGTGAGTGCTGGTTGGCACCGATCCTCTGTGTGGAAATCTCTCCGCTTTGCCCTCTGCACCCCTGTTGCTGCGCTCTCCTCCGTGGCTCCAATGCTTCCCCACCACCACCCCCAGTCTCCGCCAGTGAAGGGGCTTCCTAGTGTGTGGAAATCTTTCCTCCTTCACAGCTCCCTCCCTGAGGTGCAGGTCCCATCCGTATTCTTTTGTCTCTGTTTTTTCTGTTTTCTTTTGCCCTACCCAGGTACGTGGGGAGTTTCTTGCCTTTTGGGAGGTCTGAGGTCTTCTGCCAGCGTTCAGTAGGTGTTCTGTAGGAGTTGTTCCACATGTAGATGTATTTCTGCTGTGTCTGTGGGGAGGAAGGTGATCTCCGCATCTTACTCCTCCTCCATCTTGAAGGTCTATCCAAGGATTCATCTTTCTATCCATGATTCAGCACAGTTTCTGGTATAAAGATGCTCAATAAGTATTTGTTGGATGGTTGCAGGATTGAAAGGATAAAGGAATGAAGAAACTTGAAGCTTCTTGGAGAGGTAGTCCCTATTTGTTCTATTTTTGGTTGCATGATAATATTTATTGAATGAATGAATGAATACATGATCTTGTATTAATTCATATTGATTAGTCAAAGGGTAATTATTCAATAGTAAAGAAAAATTATGAACACTCACTAAATTTATAAATATTTAGTTATGGCAATAAAATTAATAGTTCCAGGCTCCAGAGGAAACTCTGACCATACTTTTATCAAACGATTGTGTCTCTCAACAATATTCAACAAATATTTTATTGAATCAAGTGTCCACCAGGATAATTGAGGAAAGGATGGAGGAATCTGCTGTTAATACTGAAATACATTATCATGAACATAGCTGAGTGGTTGGAACGAATGTATTCTGAAGAGCACAATAAAAATCGAAAGGGAGTTTACCACAGTGAGTCAGTGAAGATGTGACTGGATGTGGAAGTAAGATGCATTGTTTTTTATTTAAAGTGTTAAGTTAAATTCTATGATAATCCCATCCTTTGAAAATTACCAAGGCCCTTATAATCACAGCCTTTGTCCCTGTGCTCGTCTGTGGAGATAAAAAGGGTCAGGGACAATACGCTGATCATTGTAGGGAAGGGTATTATAACTTACTGCATTCAGCAACATCATGTACCGTGGTGCTGTTAGTCACTCTATCTCAAGGATAAACACAACTTCCCCTCAAAAAAACCCCAATTTCAATAGAAAATCAGTACAGAAGGAGAAAATGTTTACGTTTTTATAAATTTCTCAATTTAACTACAAAGCCCCACATTAGAGATCAATGCCACTCAGAGTAGCCACTTGGCTCCCTCAGGAATATATGGGTTACGAGTCCTTGTGAGAAGAGGAACTTGCAAAGCAATGCTTCCTTCATCAAGAAGGTCTTACCACCAAAATAGCCATCTAAACTAAAAAGTGTGCTTAGTGCCTTACTTGATTTATATTCTGACTCAAGTTCCATCTCTCATGGTGAATGAGTAATTAACAATTCAAGGGCTGGCACTGGTGCGTGAACTTTACTTTGAGTAGCACTTTGTCTAGATCATAGCCGTGGTGATGTGAGCAGTGATCAGTATTGTGCTCACTATTGTGCTCAGCCTGAGAGTGATCAGTATCAGCAGTATTCTGCTAGGAAACTTAGAAAATAACAGCTTCTTAGAAAAATAACACAAGGAATGAAAACACATGGGCAGAAAAGAAGCAAATATTTTCTCTTCTCATTCGTTGTGGAACTAACTTAAAACACTTTTCATGTATCTAACTCATTCCATCTCTCCTTACGGTCACTCAATATTAATTTTCCTCTATGAAAAAACCAATCTAACAATACCAAAACAAAAACCCAACAAGAAACAACAACCACAACATTAAAGGAAAACGTTTTTCATAGAATCGAGGAGGTGGAAGTCCTTAACAATCAAGAAACTGAGGTCTCCAAAAGTTAAGTAAATTTTGAAGGTCATTATTTGTACTCCTTAAGACAAAGGATGGCAGAAGGAGACAGCTGGAGACAGAAACCACAAACTGAGAGCCCAGGATTCCTTTTCCAACTCTAAATCCATCTATACTCATCTGAGCTGGGTGGCCAACAAGAGGAAATCAAATGAAAAACAAGTAACTCAGTTTCTTTTGTTATTGAAAGTTTATCATATCAATCCAAATATAAGCCAAGCGGGATCGAATGGATAAATATAAGACCAAATTGCTAGGGATGATAAAGTGATAAGAGGACAGAATGAAGGATCTTGGAAACTAATTCAGCTGAACCAGGCCAACTTTGTTGACAAGGAGTCCTTGAAGGTCTGAGAAGCATCAGTCAATATTCCACTGTCAATCTCAAAGGCTTGGTTCCCATAATTTAGCACTCGACTATGAAAATCAAGGTCAACAAACTCACGAAGGACTTTCTCGTGAGTAATTGTTAGAATAATCAATTGGTTGCCAAGGCACGTGAAGAGCACAAAGGGAGGGGACTGGTAAATATTTTATTTTTTGACCTGGACTCCATTTATATGAGTGTGTTCAAGTTGAACACATAAATCATAAATTATGTACTTATGACTTGTATGTTTTCTCTATGAATGTTAAACAGCAATAAAAATTGTTATTTAAGTGCAAAAAATAATGTTGGGCATATAGAAGACACTCTGGGTCACAGTGGGGAATATCTACCACTTGTTGGATGAATTATTGAGTGCTTCCTTTTTTACCCAAAAATATATGGCATATAGGCTAATAATATAAATAATGAATTCTGATAATTTACCCTATGGGAAAAAAATCAGACAAATTTAAGATGCACATGCACAAAGATGTACACTGTAGCTAAACATTGGAGCTACCAAGATGACCATGAGTCAAGGATTCGTTAAATGAATGATGGAAGAGTCATACAAATGGAGGATTCTGGTGTAATCAAAAGGATTATATGTTCTAGCATGGAAAGATGTATGACAGAGTCAAAAAGTAAGCTTCAGACTCGTGCAGAGTATGATTCTGTTTTTTTTTTAAAAAAAAAAAAACTACTAGCACGGCCACTGCTACTACACATGCATCCACAATTTTAAAGGCATGCAAAACCAAACCAAACCAGACTAAACTAAACTAAAGGAAATAAGAGGTTACGCACCAAGCTGTTAACATATGATTTGTTAGCGGGTGACATTATGGATATGTTCATATTCTGTTTTGTGTATGTCTGTATTTGAATGTTGGTACAAAGAATATGAATTGAATTTTAATCAGAAAAACAATATGGGTATTTTCATTAAGAAATAGAAATAAAATTTAATTATAGCTTATGCAGTGAAAACATAACTGATTTTTGAGCCCAGAACTCTTTCTCTTCCTCCTCTTCCTTCTTTTTTTGTAATGTATACACTTAACACAAGCCTTTGAAATGATTCATATGTACCTTTTATTTCAAAGTTTAAGACTCTCAGGCTGAGGCCAGTAAGTCAACCTGCCCAATAGGACTTGACTGCACTTTCTGTTACAGTTGCATTTTACAGCATGTTCTGAATGTTCTATTTAAGAAATGAGAACATAAATCCCTCTGCTATAATCCTGGTCATAGGAAAATTGAAAGCGAGTAAGAACCAAACCAGCTTAACTGGCAACAGTTGATAGATAGCCAGGCACTGTTGATCAGTACTAGACTACCGTGACAAATGAATCAGGAAGGCTGCTGTCTTGGCTACCCCTGGGGAGGGAATCTATATGTTAAATGTTCCCTGAATGAATTACTTTAGTATTTTAACTATGGTTAAGTCATCTTCCTGTCTTTCTGAGTCTGAAACAGGTTCTTACAACCACCTATGCTTTTGTTTCCCATCAAAACTTGTATTCAGGGCTGTTAACTTCTTAAGTCACGATTTTTAACAACTGTTATAGGCTAACAATTTCCGGACCTGTTCACTGTTGCCTGTAACAGCATCAGCATCAACGTTCAAGCCCATAATACAAATCATAAGTCTGGGCCAACTGATCTCCCATTTTAATGCAACTTAGTAAATAATAATTTAAAAGTTAGGAACTCAGGAAATGTTAATGACAGTCTATCCTGTTCCTGATATGAATTCAGAGGATTGAAATATTGACTCTGTTCTGGCTGGATTGTGCCATGTCGTGTTTAGAGATACTGTTAAATTGTATCTCTGATATGAATTCAGAGGATTGAAATATTGACACTGTTCTGGCTGGATTGTGCCTGTCGTGTTTAGAGATACTGTTAAATTGTATATGGCTACTTGACTACTCAGAATCTCCATTTTTTTGTGGCTGTTGTTGTCAAAACTTAGTATAGACTAAATAATAACTATTTCCTGGTAATGCAAATGCGAGCATGGATTCTATTCATAAGGAACTCTTGAAGAAGGCGTTCTATGTCACGCGACTGAGCATCTCAGAGCACTCTCTCCCACAGAGACATCTGCCACAAATCAGAATCAGAGGTGACGAGGCCCTAGAATGTGGCTCAGTAGCCTGCTACCCTGGACCTGCAAAGACCAGTGGATGCACAGATGGACTTTCCAGTTCTGTGTCAAAGGCTAGTCCACGTGTGGGTATCATGGACTACTGAATCAAATCAAGCCTCTGGCTTGATTTCTGTAGGTACATCTGTTAGCTAAAAGGAATCCTGCCAACTCAGGCACTTAATTTGAGCTTCCTCTCTGTTGGGTTCCCTAATTCCATTAACTAACTTGAAGGCTTTATTGTTTTTTTAGTTGTCATTATGAACAATAATGAAATAGTCTATAAAAGTTAAGTCTGTGATGCTTTGTATTAATGTAGTAATGTAATTATACAATATGTTCCATATATATCTATTTGAAGAAAATTCTTCTGCCATACTACTTTTTGGCTTCTAGTTTCATTTAACAAATGTTTACTGAATGGTTCATGGATGCCAGGAGCCAGGCAAGTGGGACCTACACCAATGCCTGATGTCAAAGGCTTTTCATAATTTTCCAGGTTCTTAAATTACTATTTAAAAAACCCAAATGAGCAAAACACAAAAATTCAGCCATAATTTTACTTTTTGCTTTTCCCTAGTAACTAAGCAAATCATAAAAAAATATTTAAATATAAAACAGTTAAATATAAATTCTACAAACTTTACAAGCACAGGGAGAAGAGTAAGCCCAGAGAAGAAATATTATCAAATGGGCTGAGACTTGATCTAGAGTAGAGGCCAAATCAGAGAATTTTGCCTGTGATGGCTTAATCTTTCATTCTTAGAAAAAATGTATGACTCCAAGTTTACTTAATGATTAGTGTGATTAATCATTCTCACCAATCAGCTCTGTCATCCTTCATCTGCCCTCATTAAAAAAGAAAAATAAAAAAGAAACTCAGGAAGCCTGCAAATAAACCTTCTGATAGATTTGAAGCCACACACCAGCATACTGTTATTTATCTCTTTACATCGCAGACATCCAGTAAAATCTGTTGAATTGAACTAACCAACAGCAGGGAGAACAGAATGGATCTTACCTTACGTGAGGCTTCTTTAATGAGAACCGTAAATGTGTGTGCGGTGAAGCTCTTCAAGCACTTTGCCTTATGTAGAGAAATCAAAAATAGTAAAATAATAATAATAAGCCAAATAAATAATAAACTTCAAACACAAAAATGGAATACCCCACCCATTTTCTGGAACTCACTATTCCCAGAATACTTCAGAGGTTGGCAAACGGTTCCCCATCCCCACAATGCCCAGCATTTGAAGGTGACTGGGACATGCTCTGTGGGGTGGTGTCAGTGCGAGACAGTCTCACTAACACACGCTTCAAGAGCCCATTCACGTTACCTATGAGCTATGTGCTGATTATAAAGGGTGTAAGTGGCAGGGGGTGAGAGTGGGGCAAAATGCCTTTATACTTAGCAAAATAGAGCAGTTTAGTCACAAAACATATTTAAGCATGTCTAGGAGCTAGATCACGAATAAGCTAAAACACAGGCTAAATACTGCTTTTTTTTTTCTTTTTTTAAAGGATGCATTGGGCTGCAAGACTGCATTATGAGGTAAACCTTTGAAGAAGAGTATTGCTTATCTTGACTCTTCTCCCCTTGATAGGCAATTGTCTGACAATGAATCTGAAAAATCCAAAGTGAAAAGCACCTGAGAAGAAAGATCTTGAGGCATGGTCCCTCAGGTCGGCCTGGGACTGCCCAGGACGTAATCGCTGCCTATTTCCCGCCCTTTGCACCTGGTGTCTGGACTGAACCAAATGCAATGGCTTCGAGACGTCATGCAGCCATCGGATCCTATTATCCCCCGCAAAGAACTACCCAAGTGCTTAATACTTCAGCAGAGAATTTTCCGAAGGAAATTTAACGGGCAGAGGAAACGAAGGACAATAGGAAACGGACCCTGTCCCTGGAGTCTGACACCAAACCCGGGACCAACGGGGTCCCAGGCGCCTGGCGGTGGAAAGCGAGCAGGTGCAGCCCGCTAACCTGGTCTGGTACTCAACAAGATGTTTCTGTGAATGAAGGGGTCCTTCTGCTCCCCGCAGGACGGCACATCACACACCTCCCTCCTCAGTTAGAACTCAAACAATTTGCCCATGATGCATGCACCTCGGCAGGGACACGCAGGATTCCAGCGTCTCATCAGATCAGGGAAAAGGGAAAGGTAGCTGGTGCGTTTTCCTACAACCAAGAGCTCGTGAAACCACGGCTGGGGAACGCCAGGATGTTCTGCGCCAGGTAGAACTTAACCGGATTTGGAGCCGCCGGAGACAGGTGAAGAGACTCACGCGAGCAAGGTAAGGTACAAAGCGGCTGTCAGTGTGCGCGCAGCGAGTCCCCAGGAAGGGACGGATGACCCCCAGAAATCCAGGTAGGCGCCAAACACAAGCGTGACCGCACACACCACAAAGGCAGGAATAATCAGAATGCACCCAGAGACACGCTCCGCAAAGTGCAGAACTGTCTGCACTTGCACAGGGAAATCAGTCAACCTCTGCAGCGGCAGACGCGAGGGCAGACCTCTCCGGCTCCCTGCGTCCGGGACAGAAGCGGGTCATCCCGGGACCAAGGACATTGCGTCCTACTGTAGCCCCATGAAGTCACCCCGAGAACAGGGAGAGCCGGGCAGCGGAGGCTGCTAGCGGGCAGTAAGGACGTAGCCGGCACGAAGGGGACAGATTCGGGGGTGTCCAGAGCAAGGAGCCAAACCGCGGAGAGCCGGGGAGAGTTTGCGAGGCGGCTCAGGAGGGAGCGGAGCCTCCGCGACCCGAGGCCGCCCCAGGAGAGGAGACAGGGCGCCCGTGGCAGAGGGCGAGCCCCCTTCCGGGGCGTCCCCGGCGCCCACTCCCCTGCGACTGCTCACGGGCGGCGTCGGGAGCCCCTCACTGACCTGCCAATAGGGACGCGCTGATCTGCCCCGCCGGCTCCCGCGCTCGGGGTGGGACCGGGCTGCGCCGACCTCCTCGCGGGCGCCCGGGTCCCGCCGATCCGCGCCCGCGAAGCCGTCCGCGGGAATGTGGGGCTCACTGGGGCGGCGGGCGCAGCCAAAGTCTTCCTCCCGCCCCCAGCCGCACAGCCAATGACGGCGAGCGGGACCCACTCCCCGCCGCCGCTCGGGCGGGCGCTTGGGGCTAGGACTGGAGCCCAGCTCGGGCGAGGGAGGAGCTTGCGCCGGCGTTGGAAAATCCTGGAGGAGGAGGAGGCGTTTGCGCAGGGAGCCCCATCTGGGGAAGGCAGGTGTGCCTCAACTTTTGTGCGCGCGTGTGTATTGAGGGAGGGGACGCAGTTTCCTTGGGGACTCAAGGACCTCTCTCTGCAGGCAGAAGCATCTACTTCTTGCCAAGTTTCTTCTCCTCTTATCTTTTATGAGTCCGCGGAGCACCCCGTCCAAACCACGAGTCCAGGTGCATCACAGCAAGCCCAGCTCTGAGCTGTTGGGGGCACTCGCCCGGTCCTGTGGGCCTGGCCTCAGACGTCTCTCCTTCGGCGTTTCTCTTCTTTCCCCTCTGAATCCTCTGCCTGATCATCAGATGAGCTGAGTAGGATTGCAGTTTCTCTCACTGCCAGGGAGACAGGCAATCATAAAACTCCCTGTTGGGTCACTGGCTTAGAGAGAATCCTACATCTTAAAAGGGAGCCTTTAACTGATACGACTGACTCCGGTTACTAGTCAGCCCTGTGACCTTCACCCAGCGATTCTGAAAAACAGGCATCCAGCGATTCTGGATTCCTGTTTTTCAACCGGAAAGTGAGAGGCTTGGATTATTTGATATCTGAGGTCTCTTCCACTTTGACAGTCAACAATCCAGGTGGCCCTATGGCCTGCGAAGTGCTGAGCCCTGGGAGGTGTTGGTGTGGCCACCTTTTCCTCCAATCCCTGCTCTGCCTGTCCCTGCCTGCGTGTCCTGCTGTGTTCACCCTGACATCATCCCCCTGCGGCCAGGAAAGCACATCATACAAATCAATATTAAAAAATGCTGCTCAAGTCTCAGTGACCATATAAATTTGCACAAATACTGCCACCTACCAGTGCCCAGCTCCTGGGATCATGGTAGCTGTGCCCATGTTCGGTGGTTCTCCAGGTAGAGATGGATGGGGGTGGCAGGCTTAACTCTGAGGCCCCTTTGGTAAGTGAGCAAAGGCTCTATCTCTCCCCTTTCCTTCTCCAGGAGAATTGTCTGTGTGTCAACCTTTTCTATATGAATCTTTCTATATAGGATCTAAAATGCAGGATGCTGGAATGAGCTGCGTTGTCCAAAGGGCAGATTCTGAGACCTGCTTCTCTCCCAACACACTTGCATTTGTACCCTAAACTTTACCCATTCACATGCCACTTTCATGAATTTTATTACATCCATCTACCACCTGCTCTATTAGGTACTTAGATTTTTACTTAGACTCATCATAAGCAGTAATATCCATGAAATCATTGCTTTGCTATATACCAATTGCACTTCAATACAAAGTAAGTAATAAATAAATAATCTCTAAGGTTTTTCTTGGTATGTCCTGAACTTGGATTCTTAGGGCTGCTGTAACAAATTGCCACAAGCTATTTCAAAATTGATAGGGAGGCAAAGCTTCCCGTGTCTTTATTTTTTTTAATTTCATGTACAAATGAGCTAAAAAATTTTAATTGTCATATTTGCTTCCATAGAAAGTCTTCAAAAGTAGGTCAGGCGCCACTCAAGGTCCTGGGAGTTTGCAGGCACAGTTTAGAGACATAGTTCCAAGCTTCTCGCAAGCATGATCATCCCATCTTTCCCCCAACCCTTTTCTGTCTTATTCAGAGAGAGATGGATTGGTGAAAAAAAAAGAGTGTGGAATTTAGAATCAGATGGAGAGTCATTACATTCTGATGCTGTCATTTATTATCTCTGTGACTTAAGCCAATCACTTAACTTCTCTAAGCCTCATTTTCCTTATCTATAAAATGGAAATAATAGTGTCCACATTATTAGGTTGTTGTGAGAGTTAAATACACACACACACACACACACACACACACACACACTGTTCCTAGCAATTGTCTAGCATATAATAAGTGCTTAAAAATATTAGCTCCATCTTTTCTTCCTTGCTGCCATCAAAGCAGCATTCAGAATTACTTTGTCTGTTCTCTAATTTCCTTCTAGGTTATCAGGAAACTTACATTCTGTTTCTAATACTCCCTGGACTCTCTGTTCCCTTTCCTTGATTCCTTCATCTCTGTCCCCCTTTTAATGATTCCTTCCCAAACTCCGTCCTCTTTCTCATGCCTCCATGTCTCTTTTTTCAAGCAGTTCCCACTTTCCATCTGCCACAATTTCAGAGATCTATGCCCTGTGAAGGAACTGATAACTCGGAGGACAGCGTGGGTCATAAAAATTCTTACTTCTTTTGCCTTTTCATGATGTTTCAATAGTCCTTCTTGTTTATTTGCTTGTTTAAATCATGGTCTTCCCAAAAGCATGGAGAAATTTGTGTTATCTAATGCTATGGAAACATTCCTGGACCACAGTCTTATTAAATTCGTCAGACATTTATGGAGCATCTGCTATATGCCAAGCAGTGCCCCAGGCACTAGGGAGATAAAAATAAAGAAGACAGAGTCTCTGCCCTAAAATGCTTACAGACCAACCAGGCAGACAGACCTATAAACACCTACTTTGAATATAAGTGTGCCTTGTGAGGCTTCAAACAGTGTACTTGAAAGAATTCCCTGTGCTTTTTTGGTCATGAGATTGTCTTGCACTGGCCAGTCAAAAGGCCCTCCTTGCCCACAGCCCCCCCTGCTGAGTGAAGAGCGCAGTTCTGCTCCCCTGAGCAGAGCTCACTTACTCTGCTTCGTGTGCTGGGTGTCCACATTTTTTTCTTAGGTGCCCATCATCGTGCCACTGTTTGAGACTTGGTGAGAGGCAGAGCCCATCTCCCGCTGATGAAGCCTGAAAGGCTGTATACTCTTTCCTGCTCTCCCATCACCACCCAAACCCCATGCAGCTGGGGTGGAGTATGTGACCTAGACTTAGCCAATCAAATATACCTTCCTTAGACCTGGAATTGGGACTTGGTCACACAAGGGAACTGAGATGAGGAGGGCTCTTTCTGGCAGTGATTGCAACAATGGCCAGTTTCCAGGGCCAGCAAGGGCAGGGGGACAAGCAGTGAGATCTGGTTTCCAGTGCCCAGGTGTCAGTTACAAGTTACAGCTCCTCCTGTTCAGTGATGGCAGTAGTGTCTGCTCTCAGCTAATTTGGAGGTATGATTTGGCTGTGATTCTGGCTTCTCAGCCTCCCTTTGTTTCTGTTCATTTTCTGAGCCTCTCTCTGAAAATCCAATAGCCTTTCAATAAATTTTTTTTTCCCCCTTAAACCAGCCAAACTGATTCTTAGCAAATAAGAGTGCTTTGGCTGAGGCCTGGTACAAAGGCTCTACCTCAGCAAGCACAATGCTAATAAACTGATCCAGGTAACTTCTCCTTCTAGGACATTCAAACTGGAAATATGTGAGTGGGTCAGTTAGAATCCAGAACAGAAGCTAAAAGCACACGCCCAGGGGCTATGTGTAGGCTGAAATTGTGAGTAAGCAGGAGTTATGAATAAGCAAAAGTTGTGATCTAGCAGATGTCAAAGCACATGCAGAGGAGAGGAAGAGGTGGTTGGCTGACAGCTGCAAGGAAGCAGAAGCCAGAGGCATTAAGTCCCCATGATGGTGAGGGAATAGATGAACCCCTGCTCTCCAAGCTCTAGATTTTCCTTGAATTTGAACTATTTTCCATTTTCCAAACTGCATTTCCATTTCTATGAAACTAATTAGCCATAGCTATTCTTGGGTTCCCTTGAAATTCCAGGTTCTCATTTCAATGTATATCCTTACAATAACTTGCCTATTATTTGAGGTAACCAGGATAAGACTGTTCCATATGACCAAAGGGTCCCAAAGATTACAGTGATGCTATGACCAGGACACAGGAAACAGCTGTCAAGTAGTATATCTCAGAAGTCACTGACCTGCCTCTCCAAAGATGTCCTTTCTTTTCCTATCTTCCTTGAAGTTTCCCAGCAGCAGAACCCTTCCTCTGGGCTGGAAAATAATGGTTTATAAGAAGTCCCTGTTTAAAATGTACTCTATTACCTGGAGGGAAAGAAGAGCCAGAGGTGTTTTTCTCTGCATTAGCCATTAGCACCTGAGCAGATTAAATGAGTTCCTTCTTAAATTTGAACGCTTAGAGATCTGATACTTAGGAGATGAGCTGGTTATAGGGCAGAAAAATCAGACACAAGGGAGGGGAGGGTGGGGAGTAGATAATAGAAAATGACGGGTGAGAGGTCCCAGGGACATTCTAAGGGACTGTCTAATGGAACATTCCCACGAGGGAATGTCCTGGTGGGCAGCCAGTGTGAAGAGTGCTGGGGTCAGTGTGGCCAAAATGGCAGCAAACATTCTCACTTCACAATCTGCCTTCTGCAGCCCTGGAGTACGACCTTGCATAGTTTCTGTTACCCTTCAGCTCTTACAGGAGATGGGGCTGGGCTAAAGTAGAGAGTAAGATGGTCATCTTGTCTGCCCGCTTTGAGATTCTGCTCAGAAATTACATTAGTCGTGCCTTGGGGTTACTTACATTCATTGCCACAGGCTTCACTTTATCTCCTCTCACTGCTTGTGCAAAAGGAAATATCTACGTGTCTCACCTAGTCAGTAAATGGTACACATTCTAGAAAAAAAAGAAGTGATTCTGTTAATAAGGCTTGACACAGAAAGGAACGAATTTACGATGCTGCTGTGTTTGAAGGGAGAGAAGATGCACTGAAGCTGCTTTAATGAAAGCAGAAGCCTGAAGTTATCCCTACAGAGCTTTATTTATTTTCTCAAAGTCTAAAATGTACCTCAGGGTTTGGTGTTTTTCTTCTTCTGAGACTAGTGTGTAGAACTCTTCTCGGAGTAGCAGTGAGTCACATCAGGGTGCAGGTAGGAGAAAAATATTAATGCTAGGGACCCATCTTTTCTTTCTTAGTTGCTGGGGGCTGCGTTTGCCTATCAGCTATGTTTGTGTGGCCAAGTGACTTACTGTGGGTTATAAATCAGGGATGAGCAATGTGAAAAGCAGATGGGGAGTTGAATGCATCCTCCACATCTCTGTCGTGTGACTGGCTGAAGTCCATGTGCAATTTTGAAAAGGATGTTTGAAAAGGATATTCATCATTTTAAATCGCTCCGTGGGAGCTTTGCAGTTCATAATGTGCCTCTTAGGTACCTCTCAGAGATGGGTTTGCCTTGACGTGGTTTGTAATTTCATAACAGCAAAAGGGCAACTTGGGCTGTTAGGATAGAAAAGCTAATTTTGAAAGAATTAGCAAGAAATAGGGTTGGGAGGGAGGGTGAGGGGAGGGAGCTAAAGGGGTTTGAAATATTTGGGCTGAATTCTATCCCATAGTGTCTGTCACTGGGAATTCCCAGTGTCTGACAATAGCTTTGCTATCCATGCCTCAGTCCAACCCTCAAATGCTGTTGGGAAAATCTACTTAGGCATGAGCCTTCAGGTGGTGAAAATATACTTGCTCTTGTGGAAAAACAGTTAAAAACCCAGAAGTATAATAGTTTAACAATACTAGAGTTGATTATCTGCGAGAAAATAGAAAATCGTTACTGAAGTGATTCTGAGCCAGACACATCTGCTCTATTCTTTGCCTTATTTTGTGGCTTTACTCGGAGGAATCCTCATCAGCAGTGGTGTGAGTGATGTGAGCAGTGACTGTGAGTGGTGTTGACTGTCAAGTGGAGAGTTGGTGTATGGGCACCACCTCCCCAGACATCCAGGTGAAAACAAGTCAGCCATCAGCAGCCTGGGAAAATATGCATCTTGAGCAAATGTGCTCTAAAGTCAAAAAGAGAAGAAAACAGAATTGGATCTGACTCTTTCAGCACAATAAATATGAGCAGAGTATTATGTGTGCAGAATAGGAAAGCATGAGATTTCCACAAACCCTGCAGGGGAAGGGCAGTGAGGAGCAGCAGACCCAACAGGGCTCCTATTGCAGAGTGGGCTCTAATTTTCATATGTTAAAAATGTCTTGTAGAAAAGCCCCAGAAGGTATTACTATACAAAGTACATGTTACAGAAATTGGGAAGAGTTGCTCCAAAACTATAAATAGAGTAACTGTATTTTCACTTCTTTCATTGATAGTCAAGGCAGGTAAGTAGAGAAAGCTTTCCCTGAATAGTGCCTTGCAGTCTAAATTTCATAAATACGTTCCATTAGTCAACACATCTTTTTTGAGCGCCTCCCGTGTGCCAGGAACTTGTCCACAGTCATGAACAAGATAGACTTGAGCTGGAGTAGATGGTCATCATGAAGATGTCTGAAAAAACAGACCTTCCTGGACATGCTGTGGTCCTGGTGCTTCCCCCTGTGTCCCCCCATAACAGTGTGCAAACACTCCCATCGTGCCTTTCTCGTTTTCTCTCTTTTTTTTCTTAAAACAAATTTTATTTCTCATTCTCTTGCTGTCTTTCTCTTGGTTTTCCTTTTCCTACTTCACCATGAACTTCCACTTAACCAATTCTCCAAACCAGTGGCCTTACAGCTTTTCACAGTTGATCATCCACTCTTTTTTTTTTTTTCCACAGAATGTGATTTATTTTTCCTCTATGTATATACCATATTTGGGGAAAGGAGGAGGAGAAGGGAGCCCATATTTCCCTAAAAATAGGCAGTATACATTTCTTAAATTTCTTAATGTCCTCTTAGAGCCACATGATTTTTGAATTCTGGTACTTGAGTAAGTATGAACTAAATCTAATGACATCCTGTTTTTTAATTTATTACTATTCCTTTTTCTGTTCTTTTCTTTCCTTTTCAGATATTGTCACTACCTCTTGTGATTGTTCATCATTCACTCTTGTCCTCACTTCTCTCCTTACCCCTCTGAGATTTCACGGGTCCTCACTTCAGTGAGCTTCAAACTCGGTTCCCATAAGGTACAGGAAGGCTTTCCAAGAGAGAACTTGTGCAAATGATAGTTTTAAGGAAAACTTCAACTTCATATTGATTATTTTCTTAAACTGATCCCCCTGAGAACTCACAGGCATTTCTAATACCCCTACTCCTACTACACATGAGAAAGGCATATACCTCACTGATCCCAAATCTTACTGTGGAAAATAATAATATAATCGATGGCCTATATTTGATATAATTTAATCTAGAAACAAGTAAATTCACCTATGGATGAAATAATTAGTTATAAAAAAGTGTCCTCCTTTATTAAGAGAAGAACTTCCAACAAAATATTAGTTTTTATGTTTAATAGTTATTTATAAAATTTTAAAATAAATTTATGTTTTGGTAAAAAGCTTTAATATATGAAAAATTTTGTCAATTGTACATTAATAATAATTATAATAGTAATTGCTCTAGAAGAAAATTTTTAACACTTAGAGCCTTATGCTCACAGAAAGTGTAAACTTACATTAAAACTTCAGTTTATAGACAGTTGACCCTTGAACAATGGGAGGGTTAGGGGCACCCTCCCTCTGCACAGTCAAACATTTGAGTTTAACTTATAGTTGGCCCTCCTTATCCACTGTTTTTGCATATCTGCGGTTCCACATCCTGGGATTCTACCAACCCCAGAACCTGTAGTACTGTCATATCTACTATTGAAAAAACCTGTGTGTAAGTGGACCTGAGCAGTTCAATTCCATGTTGTTCAAGGGGTCAACTCTATATATTTGTTGCTGAGAAATGAAGGTGATAAATACAAAACTTGTGAGTACAAGAATACAATGTAAAATTTAGTTGCCAGGGAGGATACGTGGACTGGAAGTACAGGTTCACATAGAAAGGAAGATGTAAACTGTCAATTTAAAAAGCACTTTTATGTATTTTTAAATGGATGATGGTGGGAAACAAATTTATACGGTATTAAAATTCCTTGACTACTGCTATAGACTGAATGTGTGTGTACCCTCATAATTTTTAAATTGAAAACTAACCCTCAGTGTAATGGCATTTAGAATATTAACCAACCACCCTCTGGCATTGATCAGTTACTCATCTGTGGTGTTGGTTAGACAAGGATAAGAGGGAGAGAGGAGAAAGTGTCTGATCCCTAGAAAAAGCCATACCTTGAAATTTCATTGGGAAAAAATGAGTACAAACTGCACAAACAGAGCAAATCAAAGCACATCAATGTAAGCAAACTTATTCTGTAAATGGCCAAATAGTACCTATTTTAAGCTTTTCAGGTTGTATTCTGTAGAGTTTTTGTGACAACTTCACCTCTGCTATTGTAAGCAGCCATAGACCATATGTAAACAGATAGGCCTGGCTGTGTTCCAATAAATCTTTATTTATAAAAGCAGACAGTGGGCTGGATTTAGCCAAATCCTGGTATAATATATGATCCACGATCCACAAGAAGACTGATGCTCTATTGGGCAGTAGCTGAATCTCGAAGTTACCTAAAGGGAATATTTGCCTCACATTGTCAAGATGCAGACGTTTGGCTTGATCCTTTGACCTGTCACTGAAGGCTAAGGTTCTCAAATCTTTTGGTGTCCTCACAGCATGGCAGCTGGCCTCCCCCAGGTTTTCTGAGAGAGAGCAAGGAGAAAACCACAATGCCTTTATGAACTATTGTAAGTCATACATTGTCACTTTTGTTACATTCTGTTTGCTAGAAATGAGTCATTAAGTCTGACTCTCAGAAAAGAAGAAATACAGACGGCCAAAAAGCACATGAAAAGATACTCAACATCGCTAATTATTAGAGAAATGCAAATCAAAACTACAATGAGGTATCACCTCACATCAGTCAGAATGGCCATCATCAAAAAGTCTACAAATAATAAATGCTGGGGACAGTGAGGAGAAAAAGGAACCCTCTTACACTGTTGGTGAGAATGTAAATTGGTACAGCCACTATGGAGAACACTATGGAGGTTCCTTAAAAAACTGAAAATTGAGCCACCATATGACCTAGCAGTCCCACTCCTGGGCATATATGGACAAAAACATAATTCAAAAAGATACCTGTGGGACTTCCCTGGTGGTCCAGTGGTAAAGAATATGCCTTCCAATGCAAGGGATGAAGGTTCGATCCCTGGTCGGGGAACTAAGTTCCCACATGCCGTGGGGCAACTGAGCCTGCGCACCACAACTACTGAGCCTGTGTGCTCTGGAACCCGTGTGCCACAACTAAAGAGCCCATGCGCCACAACTAGAGAGAAGCCCACGCGCTGCAACGAAAGATCCTGCATGCCGCAACTAAGACCCAGCTCAGCCAAATAAGAAAAAAAAGATGCATGTACCGCCCCCCCACCACCGCAATGTTTATTGCAGCACTACTTAGAGTAGCCAAGACATGGAAGCAACCTAAATGTTCATTGACAGAGGAATGGATAAAGAAGATGTGGTATATATATATATACACAATGGAATATTAGTTAGCCATAAAAAAGAATGAAGTGATGCCATTTGCAGCAACATGGATGTACCTAGAGATTATCATACTAAGTGAAGTAAGCCAGAGACATATTATCATATGATATCACTTATATGTAGAATCTAAAAAAAAATGATACAAATGAACTTACATACAAAAGAGAAATAGACCCACAGTCATAGAAAACAAACGTATGGTTATCAAAGGAGAAAGGGCGGGGGAGGGATAAATTAGGAGTTTGGGATTAACATATACACACTACTATATATGAAATAGATAACCAACAAGGACCTACTGCATAGCACAGATAACTATATTCAATATTTTGTAATAACCTATAAGGGAAAAGAATCTGAAAAAGAATAGATATACATACATGTATAACCGAATCTCTTTGTTGTACACCTGACACTAACACAACATTGCAAATCAACTATATTTCAATAAAAAAGGTCTGACCCTCAGATTTCACCTGTTGAGGGGAGGATTGTCAGAGAATCTGTGGACATACTTTAAAGCTACTGCCAAGTTGTTGTGATGTCTTGTTTTGGTTGATATGTTTTAAGAAATACCACATATGTACTTGGAAAATGGAGTATTTTAATAACCTTCTCAGATAGTTTGTGGCTATTCTTAGATGTGACACCAAATGCTGGTTTCTGAAAAGTGAGTTGCATTATGGAATCTGAAACCATATCCATGAACTTTTCAAATTCTGTTACATTAAAATTTATTAGTTTATTTTGTACTTTAAATCGATATTTTACCCATATATTTTGTAATATGATGAATTTTGTAACATGATGCATTGGTCATTTGGAATATTGATTCACTGAATTACACAGCTCTTTCAAATGTTGGCATATTTCATTATACAGTGTAAAATGTTATATTTGTTAATGTTATTAATCATCAGAAAAGTCTTTGAGCATTGGAAAGCTGCCAAGCTTACACTGGCAGATACAATTTTTCTAAAATTCTAATTTTCACTGCAAAGCTTGAATTTTATCCTTGGCAACAAAACTGTCAGTTGTTTTCCTTGAAATGATAGTCTCATTGGTTCATTGTTGAGAAAATGTCTGCCAAATACCCAAGTCTAAATATGATTCTTTACCAGTTCAAGTAAAAAATGGTATTCTGTGAAAAAAGTGGCTAGTTTAGCTCACAACTCAAACAACCATCTAAGTGCTTCTTTTTGAGACAACCATCATACTTCGGTATGTAGTAGAGGTACTTTTTGTATACTTCCCATTTCATCAAACAGAGTATAAAAAATGATGTACATCTAAGGGCCTACATTTAATAAAGTTAATAATTTATATTGCTTCATAACAGTCATTGTAAGGTGAAACTCTTCTCTGGATTTTTTTTTTTTTCTCCTACCAGTAAGTGGCAGTGAAGTACAATGTACATTATAGTAGCACACTGAATTCACATTAAACTAGTACATGATACTGGTACAGTTTGGGGCCATTGCCTTGATTTGTGTTCAGCCACCAACAGTTTTACCCATCATTGCTTCTGTACCATTGATGCAAAACAATGCAATGAAAAAAGCCAAATAATGTCTTAGTATTATTATGAAAGTAGTTTTGCATTTTCAAATACTCTGCAAGTGGCTTCAGGAATCCTCAGAGGTCCATGGCCTATACTTGGAGTACTGCTGTCCTAAGGTGTTGGCTAATAGCCAGTTTCTCCTGAGAAAGTCAATGAGTCTTCTCACAAGCTTTAACCTTGATCTTTTATCTCCCTGCCTCCACCCCTCGCCACCCCTTCCCACCCCCGATCTCCCACCACCAATGCCTTTACCCATTGGACTGAGCAGTTGTACTTCTTTTTTTTTTTTTTTTAATAAATTTATTTTATTTATTTATTTTTGGCTGCATGGGGTCTTCATTGCTGCACGTGGTCTTTCTCTAGTTGCGGCGAGCGGGAGCTACTCTTTGCCGCGGTGCATGGGCTTCTCACCGTGGTGGCTTCTCTCGTTGCGGAGCACGGGCTCCAGGCGCCCGGGCTTCAGCAGTTGCGGCACGCGGGCTCAGTTGCTCTGCAGCATGTGGGATCTTCCCGGACCAGGCCTCGAACCCGTGTCCCCTGCATCGGCAGGCAGATTCTCAACCACTGCGCCACCAGGGAAGCCCAGTTGTACTTCTTATCTTAGAAGAGACTGTCTTCTGACTTTTTAAGTTTTGTGGAGAATATTAGAAAAATATTTATTTTAAATATTGAAAGTTTATTTCATTCAGATGATAGAAGTTACCTTAAAATAATTTGTTTTTAAAAACAACCTACTCAATCTTGACTACAGTGGAGAACTGCTGTATCCTTGTTATTAATGTGGGTGAATTTTCTAGGGTATAGGACATGTTACGAAGTCATGAAATTAAAAATGAGAGAAATATGTTTTCCTAATTGGGTGCCGACCATTTATGTGCTCTTAGCTCATCTCTTGCAGGATAATTGACAAGTATCAGTGAATCAGAAGTGGATTCACATACAAGTTGTGATGCCTTAGCAGAATAGAGTCAGCAAAATACATGGTGTTCAGAGGGCCCTGTGAGTCTTTGATACCTTTTTTTTTTCCTCGTACTGGCTTGAATCTCTGTGCCATGTTATTTGTCATGGTATGCACTGACTGCTGAATCTTCTGTGTCTCTGAACTCAGTTTTTGCTGAGAGATTTCAGGTATAAAAGGAAAATCAAAATGGAGTTGGTGTTGACAAGAGACATATCTAAAATAGAGCTGGGAGGGCACTGAAGACATGTGACTCAAGCACCTCTCGGCCTAGAGAAATCTGAACTTGGACCACTTCTTATCTTAACAGAGGCACCCAGAACATCTGCCCAATGTTCCAGAAACTCAAGATGCTTAAACGACCCTCACTCTAAAATAATTTGTGACAGCCTATCCCTTAAGGTCAAATGTTTCCTTTATTGTATCAAAGTCAGTCATAGTTATTGAACAACCTTGTGGTGGCTTTTGCCTTTATAAGCCCCCGACTATTTCTAATCTCCAGGAACATTCTAAACGGTTTTATCGGAGTCTGTGTCTCCTGAATTGCAATTCCTAAGACCTCAAATGAAGCTCTTTGTTCTTTGCAGCCTCAATAGTGATTATTGTTTGACACAGGATAGATTATGCCTTTTCCCTTGACTTTACTCGATGTGTCAGAACCTCATGCAGACCCTGTAGGAGTTTCCTACCTGGTAATAAGATTGGAATTAACATCTGCTTGGTCATTTTTGATGCACTGATCCACCTATTGTTATGCGTCCGTGGTGCTGTATCTAAACTAGGGCTCTCATTTGCCCCTGAGGCCTAGCGTTCATGTCCTTAACTCCGGATATCCAACTGATGATTTATGCAGACCGTTTGGCTATATTCACACAAATTACATTGGGGGCCTTGGTGAAGCTAATGAAACTTAGTTAGAAAATGTCAACTAGACAGATTTTTTGCAACAAATTTCCTTTGCAATGAAATCCTTCTTGCTGTTGGACAGGGATAGATCTAGGTTTTATAGGGCCTGAAACACATGATTTTGGGGTGCCTCTAAGAAAAAAAAACTACAAAGTTATAAAAGAGATCTTCGTTAAAATGAGGAAATAAATCACAACAAATTATGGAAGGCTTGAAGATTCAGAGATCTCTTTAGGCAGCTTACCAGAAATGAATACATAGGAATGCTTCCTGATGAGAACCTTGCTTGCTGGTCCCTCCTAGGACACTAGGACATTCATAGCTCATGACATTCATAGCTCTGTGCAAGGGAGAGACCCTGAAGGGTCAGCTTCATTAACTTCACTGTGGATCCATGTTGGCATTGAGAGAACTGTCTATTCCAGACACTGCCACCTTTCAAATCCTGCTGTCAAGCATGGCTGTTTTTCAAGTGACCCTAAATGAGGCAAAGTAGAATCCTGAAATATGTTGAAGTGACAAAGACACTTAGGTTCTTGCTTTTCATTAAGCATTTAAAATGTCATTTTAAAATGACATTTAAAAGCCCTACTTATTCTAAAATTATATTATATTTAACATTATTAGACAAGAAAACCTCCCAGAGTGAGCCAAATACCATCTTTGTCTATAGGAAACTTGTAGCTGTTACTGAAAGGAGATGCTACAGATTTCACAAACTCAATTCATGACTCCCATTAATTTTTTAAAGAGGTCTGCCCCTTAGGAAGGCAATTTGAGAGGCAACAGTTTAACGAGCTCCACTGGAGATCAGGTAATTCATTATCCCAAATATCATGTTTATTATATTAATAGATTTACATGCTAATAAAAGGACAAGTCCCCGTGCTTATGTTTTATAGTGAAAGTAAAACCCTTGGAAGGATGAGATTAGAGTGATGTTAGTTAAAAACAGCAGTAGAGATCTGTAAGAGTGATCTTTTAAAGCATGAAGCAAGGTGGTCTCTTATAAGGGATTTTCTCTTTTCATCTGCCAAGGTTATTTAGTGGTATCCTCTCTTCTCCAGCATATCACTTACTTCGGTAAATGCGTAAGTACAAATAAGAAAATTGAAAAAAAAAAGTCTACAGAAAAATTTGTGAAAAAATTATATTTTATAAATACTATAGGTAATAGAGTCGTAAAGAGTGAACACATCTATAATCCATCATCTTTTGTAACATCAGAGCAATATATGTGGCTTTTAGAGTATGATTCTCATTACTTGGATAGAACTAGAACATTCTAATCATATGATTCGTGAATCAACCATTCAGTTTATTTATTTATGTGCCACAGAAAACTCATGACAAATATCTCATCAATTAATTCATCAGCTAGACTTTGCAATGGTTTGAATCAATGTTAGAGATAGCTGAAACCTCTACGTCCATCTCTTAATGGAGTATATTTAAGATCTGTAATACATATTTTTAATTCAGTGTAGATAATGACAGAATCATAAGGCTCAGACTTGGAAAAGGATTGTAATTCATCCATGAATCCTTCTGCCTTCAGACCTTAAATTTTCCAGATAGATAATATATCTGTTTTTAAGGAAGTTTACAGTATATTTTGTATACTACTTAATGATAACATTCACCATTAGAAAAATATATTTTATATTTAACATAAATTATTGATACAATGCCATAGATTAATTAAATTCTACAAGTGTTGAGTATCTATTCTAAGGTCAATCCTAACCATGATAGAAGTTGCATGGAGGGTTACATGACAGAAGGATTACAAGTTGAAGGACTGGGATAGATTTCTCCAAAGGAGAAACACCCCAGTGAAACATTTAGTCATAATGACAATGTATGTGTCAATCTTTGTGGTCCCATCCGTAAGCACTAAAGGAGGAAACCTGAGAAGATAAAGTTCAATGTTAATGGACTCATCTGGGGAAGGTTTAGAAAGACCTAGGTCTTGTCTAATGACATCGAAGGGAAGTTATATTTGGGTAGGTGGAGAGTAAAGGAAAGCCACATTTAAAATGGACAGAACAGCATGGGCAACACTGTGGAGAAAACTTTTATTATCTAATTAGGAGAGATAAAAATATTTTTTTTTGTACTGAGAAATTATTCAGGCATCTCTTTGGTCTCTTCCTTTCAAGTTAAATAATCTCAGATCCTCTGACCTTTCATTCTACACCCTATTTTCCAGCCCTCAGCCTTTTCTGAGGCTGTCCAAGCTCTCTGTGTCTCTCATGAGCCATATGGCCTAGTGGATGGAGCCTCAATTAGGGGTTCAGGGTTCTGACTTCTACTTGTCATTCTTCCTACTGTGTAGTCTTGACCAGGTCCTTACTGGACCTCAGTTTCCCTCTGTAATTTAAGGCACCGGACTATGGTCTCTTGACTTCCTTCTCTCTCAAAATTCTGAGCCTTAAATTGTGAAGACTAGCATTTGATATGAAGTTCTAGCCATGTGGAATAAGGTTAAAGGTTAATTTCCAATCTCCTTCATCCATATTTCTCTTTGAACATTCCAATATCATAATTATCTTTAAAAACCCTGAGTCCAGAAAAAAGTCTAGTACCTACATAGAAACTGAGTTTCCTTGTCCTAGACTTTATCAACAAAAATGTCATTTGTATAAAATGACCTTAAGTGCCAACCTACCCTAATTATGGAGTAAATGTATTTTCCTTTTAGGGATAATGACAATTGCTTTTTAAAGAAGGATTTAGGCTGCTGACCTATAAAGTACTTTAAATATTATGTTGTGGAGGATTGCATTGGAACAGTACTGAATGCAGATTGTTCTCTGACCACATCCTTCCTTACTGAATCATTCTTCAAGATGTTGTCTCTGTCTTTTACTTCTTTTTTCCCCATTGTGCAGCAGTTAGGAAAATGAAATTATGTCTTTTGCTACAAAGCACAAGCCAGTTGTGTGTATGCTCCATCAGAATAAATTCCATCCGTCTTCCTTAACCTTGGATAAACAGAGTATTGTAACCTATTAAAGTAAGTATTTGATTAACAGGTAGGGTGCTTGGAAGTAGGGAAGTTCCAAAAACTGAGGCAAAAAATATTGCTTGAAATGAAATAGATGTACTGTAAAGAGGAACCATGAGTCATAGTCACAGAGATATTCCCCACCATGGTTAATGACCCGAGCATGGGTGCTGGAGTCAGATGGCTGGGCTTGAACCCCATTTCTACCACTTACTGGCTGCATTGCCTTGGTCAGTTAATTAACCTCCTTGAGTTATAGTTTGCTCCTCTGTAAAATAATAGTGCCTGCATCACAGGTTGTTCTGAAGGTTGAAGATGGTAATGCAAATAAAGTGTTCAGCACAGTATCTGACAAAGTCAGAGGTCAATAAATATTAGCTGTTGTTACTGTTATTACCTGAGCTTGTAGCTGTTAGCATTGTGTTTGACAGTGAATAATAAAGACCCACAGGATAGAAGCTTGTTTCTGTTTCACATAGGGATCCGGGAATAGAAAGCCCAGAACTACTCCTTGAGGACCTCAGGCACCCTGGCTCCTTCCAGTTCATTATCCCACCATCCCTAAGATGTGACCTTTGTCCCCGTGATCCAAGATGGTGCTAAGAGCTTCAGCCATGTTCTCAGCAGCAGGATCGAGGAAGGGATAAAGAAAAAAGGGAAAGATGTTTAAAAAAAAAAAGAAAAAAGGGAAAATGGTGGCATGTCCTACTAGCTGTGTTTTAAGGAAGAATCTCAGGAGATGCCTGAGTGTTTTTTGCCCATAATATGTGAAGGAGTGACTTTCATGACCATCCAACCCCATTTCAAACTTTTATTTTTTAAAGTATCACAAGAGTTATAGCCTACAGTCTCCTGGGGCTCACTATGACCATGGAATCTTTTTCTGTTATATGTCAACAATATTGATTAACTAAAACATAAAACAGTATGACTAAATTGAATATCATTTAGGGTTTTGTATCAGGCTGCCGTTGAAATGTTATTGCCTCAGTGTTTTGAATGTACCTGAATTGTTCAGATTTTTTTTTTTTTTTTTTTTTTTTGCGGTATGTGGGCCTCTCACTGTTGTGGCCTCTCCCGTTGTGGAGCACAGGCTCCGGACGCGCAGGCTCAGCGGCCATGGCTCACAGGCCCAGCCGCTCCGCGGCATGTGGGATCTTCCCGGACCGGGGCACGAACCCGTGTCCCCTGCATCGGCAGGCGGACTCTCAACCACTGCGCCACCAGGGAAGCCCAATTGTTCAGATTTTAAACTCTGAAATCTAAAATATGATTTTCCTTCCCCTTTGGGAGTCAGTGGCAAGTTAAGCCCGGAAGGCGAGGTTTACATTGTAGGCTGATTGTATAACAAATGCTCTGTCAAGAGTGCTCTGGGGCAGAAGTGGCCAGAAAGGTTGTATGACAGAAGAACAAGGTGATGTGGCAGGAAGATTAGCTTTACCCTAGGATTCACATGAATAATAGATGCAAAGCAGAATTAAAAAATGATTAAAAAAATTTAAAACCCACTGAAATGGCAGCAACTCAAGGCCACACACCATCCTGGATATGTACAAGTGGGATGGATCACTGTCACCGTGATGTCTGAAATGTGGTTTCTGTGCTCCCTCCTCTGTTAAATGACTATTACTTGGCTATTAATGAGTAATGACTATTACTCATTAACATGGGCAGTAGAATCACTGAATATAAGGCAGTAGAGTGTAGTATCTCTTGGTCTACGGCATGTTATATTTTGTAACTGATCAAAATGGTACATCCAGGGACATCTTATTCAATATTTCTAATGACAATAAAACCTCTACTGATTCAGATTTCTAAATCCTAGTGCTGCTGCCTTCGCATAGCAATCAGTAGATCACAGTCTTGTAGAGATGATACAGAAGTAGGTATATTTGAGAGTTAACTACAAATTCGTTAACAGCATAATTGGACTAATTTCGAGAAGCAAATATATTAGTTCTAAATATAAGCCCTAGTAATGACTAGGATTCAAGAACACAAAATAATTATCCTAAGAAGGATAAAGTCATTTTCTTGAGTTGAGATATTTCTTTTAAATCAGTTCTCCCATCTGCTGTAATAAATGGGTTGATGGTGATTGACAGGATAATGGCTTTCAGATGACAGGCTCTCTATCCCTTTGGCTCATTAAATAGAGAAGCAAAAGAGTAACTGAACATTGCTTTTTCTTATCTAATGTTTAATCAGTATTAATGGGCTTCTTTTGAGTAGCTAATGTAATAAACTATAAAATATACAAATGATATCTAACTGTTACCTATTAAATATTACCTATTAAATATCTTCCCACTTCCTGCTTGCTGCCAGAAGCCAGATTTTATTAAGGGTGGAAACATTAACCTAAATACATGCTTATAAAGCCTCTTTTGCAGTTAGAAGTGTATTGCGGTTGTGGCCAATGAAACAAAGGTGGTATTTGGCTGGACTTTCTAGGAAAGCATTTGCTTTCCTGATAAAAATGGACAGATGCAACTGGCATTGCTCTTTTCTTTTCTGCCTTCCTCTTTCCTTGAAGGCATGATGTCCAGACCTGTAGCAGCTTTCTTGCAAACTTGAGGTGAAATGCACGAAGTAAAAGCCCCCAAAATGGCTGACTCTGGCTCTGATGTCTCTGAGTGCTGACAATGCTAGCAGCCTACTGCCTCCAAACTTCTTTTGGGTGAATCCCACTTATTTAAGTCACTGGTTTTTTTGCTATTTACAGTCAAGTGAATACCTCATTAAAACCCAGGCCCATATAGAACTTGTTGCCAATTGGCATTGCCATAAGAATAATGTAGAGTAGGATATTTCAGTGACTCATAAATGAGTTAAAAGGAAGACACAAACCTTATTTTTAAAGCTGGGCTGATAGGATGTATTAAAAATTATGGGGGTTATATTTACGCTGGTTACTCTCCATTTACCACCCCTTAGGTCCACTCTGTGCCCTTCTCAACCCTCCTCTGTGCCCTAGGAGGCTGACCCTATGAACTGCAACTCCTGACTCTGGCTTCTGTTTGGGTTCAACCAGTGGTCAGCACCAGTAGGAGACTGGAGGTTGGGAGGTGTGACAAGTAATATCTCAACTCAAGAACTGGATTTTCCTTTTTAGAGTAACTGTTTTGTGTTCCTGGATCCAATGACTAGGACTTAGTACTGATGTTTAATATGAATATATTTGCTTCTCAAGGTTAACCCAATTCTGCTGTTACCTTACATTTGTATTTAGTTCCCCAAATACCTAATTCTGCATCAACTCTGTAAGCCTGTGATCTACTGATTGTCATGCAAAGACAGCAGCACTAGGATTTAGTGATCTGAATCAGCAGCGATTTTATAATCAAACAAAAATATTGAATGAGATGTGAATAAGGTAAATGATGGGAGAGAGAGGTTGCACTGTGTTTTCCCTGTTCCATCCCTGCTTTGGGCAGAGTTTTCTGGCAAAATCTGGATTCCTCAACTCCGTGGGTTCCTGAAATGTCTTATCTTCCCTGTCAGTCTAGGTCCAAGAGTGGTAACCACTTATTCTGGCTAATTTCTAGGGGCATCAACATCTTCTGTCAGTTCCTTATCTTGACCCACATTTTTATGAAATTTCCTTGAACCACCTGATTTTGATTCTGTTTCCTGTCAGGACTCTGTCTAATACAATATTCTTATACCCACATTTCTAAAAGTGATGTTAATTTATTTGATGAAAACCATCAAATGTCTTTTAAAAAATTGTCTGGATTTGGCATGTAACTCAACTGAAATTGTATTGATTTGTGTGGCTAAGTGAGCAGTGTGATCCATTGTTCCAAATTAACTCATTAAGGGCAAAGGGATTTTAATATTTGCTAATATATTTATATTCCATTCTCTTTTTATGGCAATGATGAACAGTCTAAGAAGTTCCAAACTTTATTTCAACTGCAAAGATATGTTGCCTGGAGTTAGGTATTCTGATCTAATACAATATTTACAAAGTAATTTTATAATAATTTCTAAGTTAATCCTAACAACCTTCCTATGAACAGGGTCAATGTTATTATCAATCCTTATTTTAGAAGTCTTGTTTCTGAGCAAGGAAGAAGAATGTTCCCCAGCTTATACCACTTGCCAGTTAAGGTCTGGAGCACAGGGTTCCTTGTTCTTGTTCTTGAGGTACTGCTTTAGCTTCCCTTCAAAAATTAATTCCCTGTCTAATTCACTGTCATGCAGGGTATAACATGTTGCATGTCTTGCCTTCCTGACAGCAACCCATCATATTTAGTGTGTGTTTGTTTCTGATTGCTCTGACAATGCCAAGAAATAATGGATTGTCTTATGATCTTTTTTTTCTTCTCAGTTCTCTTATTTTCTTTCTTCATATGCACTGCTCCACTGAACCCACTGCTACAGAGACAGAAGAATAGAGATTCTGAGGTAGGAGTGGAATTTTCTAAAATTTCTGTGAGTTTTACTTGTCCTCCCTAAGAGAGGAGTAAGTGTCTGATGGATGATGGCTCTAAGGCCAAATAGTGCCCTCCTGCCTTAGTCTCTCAACCTGATCTTTTTAATAAAACCTCTAGAATTGTTTCAAAAAGCAACAAACCCATTTAGCCCACATGCACACACTGATATGCTTAACTATTTTTTCTAAACATGGGAAGGCTGAGTTCACTTGCCACATGTGGGATACTTGTCACGAAAGGAAGAAAAGGTTCGTTGGGAGACTCTACTGTGATTTGTACAAATCATGTTCATTGCGTGAAGTGATCAAGATAATAAGCTTTCTTTGCGGTCCTCCCCTAACCACTACCAGTTTTTATCAAAAATGGGACTCACAGTCTTCTCCCCAAAACGTTCTGCCTGGGTTTCTCATGCCCATCATTTGTTCCATTGCCCATACATCGGGAGTCATTTTTTTCTTCATGTATGTCGTGTACAGCCAACAGGGGGAGAGGATTCATTCTCCTTTTCCTTTCCTAAACTGCCTGAACTCAGTGAAATCATGGATTCTAAAGACTAGCAGAGAGCTGTTTGGGGTAACGAAATCACAGTTTCTTAAGAGAGTCACAGGTTTGGATGTGTATGAATCATGCATTATCTTTCTGTGACTCCTGTTCCTTCACCTATTCGCTAAAGGTCAGTGTTCCCCAGGGATCCATCTTTGGGCTTCCGGTTTTCTTACTGTGTCTTCTCTGGGTGACTTCTCTCCAGTGGATACATTCTGTTGCCACCTGTGCAGTGATCAGTTTAGCACATCCCTCCGCTGAGCTACAAACCCAGGTGCCTAACTATTGGGTATGTCCACTCGGACGTCCTACAAGCAACTCAAAAGCAACATGTTTGAGTTGTATTCCCTTCCAATCTGGTCCTCCTCCTGTATCCCTGTCTTGATGACTGGCACCTCTGCCCTCTGGTCTACCTAAGTCAGAGGTCATTGGGAGTCATCACAGTCTCCTCCGTCTCATTTTCAGCCCTCCATCCTTTCTCTTTCTAACTGCCATCCATTTTCTCCTCTCCTTCACGACTGCCCCTGCTTTATTCTGCCTTGTGCAGGGTTACTGCAAGAGTCTCCTAATTAGTTCCCTCACTCTTTCTCCCTCCTCAGGACCCGTTTCAATTCATCTTTTACACTGCTGCTATTCGACTCATGTAGTTCCCTGCTTAGAACCCATTATCAAATACAGAGCAAATACCATATCTTGACCCACAGGGTCCTAATGATCTGGCCACTCTGCAGTTGTAACTCCTGCTATTCCTCCATACATGAGTACCCTTGCCCTGATGTTTCTCTGTTTTTGTGATTTTACACCTGACATTTCTTTCTTTCAAATTGCCTTCCCCATCTTTAAGTCTAGCAAACTCCTACTCAGACTTTTAAGAGCACTCTCATTTTATTTATTCTTTGTTTCCTTCTGTTCTTATTTCATTGGTGCAGTCTCATGTCTCTGAGATATTAATGACAGGCTTTCTTTTTAAATTATCTTCTCCTTGCATTGTTTCTATTTCTTCTGAGTATCTTCTTTCCCCTATTTATTTACTTTAATCCTCAAACATCCAGCAATCCTTGTCTGTCTGGTCCTAATTAAGAATGAGGCCAACCAGTTGTTGATTGGAAGTTCTGTGTGAAAATAACTTCCCTGTTTGTTCACTGCTGGGCTTCACTCTAGGATGATCTGGCTGCCCTGTTTCATTAGGGGCCCCCAATCCTTCTCCCTCGGGCTGGTGAGATTCTGTCTCGGGCTGACCAGAACTGTCTTCCATTCTCCTGCGTAGGGGGCCTGGGCCTGGCTCCCAGTGGTCTAGAAGGCTTGTGGATGATGTGGGCTAGGCAGGGGTCTTATAAGTCCCTAAAATTTTGCCTAATTCTTGTTTTTACGACAGTGATCTCACCTGCCGTCAGCTGTGCTCTGTGTTTCCTGTCCAGAATGCCTCTGGTTCACCGTCTCCAGAGGTGCTTCTTAAATATAATACTATTTTAACCAATCTTGCTGTCTTCAGCCTCACTTTTGCCCTTCCTTTTAGAGGCAGCTGGTACTGCCAGTTCCTGACTTGCTCTGAGTTTCTGTGGGAAAATCACGTTGCTTCTCGGTTTCCACTTCTGCTAGTGTGGATTCCAGCGATCTCTGGACTAAAATGTCACCTGCTTCTCCTCTGTTTTTTCGTGCCCACGTGTTCATGACTGTTCCTCAGTTCCAGTCCTCTTTCTTCCTATGGTTTATGTCTTCAGCTGTCATTTAGTGGGAATTAAAGAGAGAACAGATGTAAATGCCTGTGTTAAAGCCCACTTTAGCAGGATAGCCCTCAGTGTTTTATTCCCCAGCACTGGCCTTCAGTAGAAACTCAGTAAAAGTTTATTGGATGAATAAGTGAAATCTGCTTATAGAGAGGAAGCCTCAGGTTACGTACACATTCCCTGCTTAGGTGTGCATTCTGGTACCTAGAGAAACTTCCGGAGGTAAAAACGAAATTATGTCTCTCAAGCACATACTGTACTCCTGGACTTTTAACAACAAATCTTTGTGTCTCAGGCCTATCCTGAAAAGTCTGGTGATGCTCCAAAAGTGGGCAACACTGGATATTTAGAAAGTCCATTCTCTTTACATGAGTGACTCAGTCTTGGAACTGGAATTTACATGTGTCCTGATGCTTATAGCCCTCAGCTCTTGAGACTAGGTCAGTCTGTGAAACACCAGGATAGTTGGTGTGAATTTTACTCTACAATTTTGAGTGTAAACATTTAACATTCTTTTAAAACCCTTAAGTCAAGATTAATCTTCAAGCCCCCATCCTACCAGGTCACCATCAAATTCCATCTCAGGCATAATGGAGACCCCTTCCTTTATGTCTAGGTGGACAGAGGGGTTTCAGCGTCTGGGAGAGAACCCCCCTCACTCCTCACTGGACTATGTCCAAGCCCACGGGGTCCTGGAGGGTGGAAGCCCTGCTGCTGTGGGTCAAGGGTCATGGGTCTTTAGTGACACCTCCATGGCCTCAGCAGCCAGCGTACCATCCACAGCATTCCTGATCCACCCCTTTAGAAGTCCTGCCACCTGGTAGCGTCTCGACAAGGGAGTGGAGGGATGGGCCACCCCCCTATTCCCTGTCCCAGTTCAGGGGCAGAAGGAGCTCGTGGAATCTCCTTCAAGTCTCCCTGCTAACAGTGGTGTCACCCTCCATCCTCTCCTCCTCCAGGGTTATCCTGCATAACCTTTCTTAGATTTTAAAACACAGTGCTGGTCTTTCTTCAGAAGGATGTGGAAGAATGAGAGGGTAAAACCAGTCAGTTTTTTTCCCTTCACTGACAGACTTGGGAAAACCAGTATTCTCAGGGATAATCAAAAACAACTGATGATGAGTCTTATTTTTTTAGATTCCACATGTAAGTGATAAAGTGTTTGTCTTTCCTTGTCTGACTTACTTTACTAAACATAATTTTCTCTAGGTCCATCCACGTTGCTGCAGATGGCAATATTTAAGGGGAAACGGATGGGGGAAGGACAGATTAGATTAACAGATACAAACTACTATACATAAACTAGACAAGCAACAAGGATTTACTGTATGGCACAGGGAATTATATATAATGTCTGTAGTAACCTATAATGGATTATAATCAGAAAAAATAACTGAATCACTATGCTGTATACCTGAAACTAATACAATATTGTAAATCAACTATACTTTAAAAAAAAACCCAAAAAACAAACAAACAAACAAAAAAACCTGACTGATGATTAGAACAAAGACTTTGAGCCCAATCAAGAGTGTATGTCTATTGGAAACCTTCCCAGCTGCACTAAAGTCCACTTACTTTTCTTCCTAAGGTGTAATTGATCAGTGTCCCTCCTCCCATGCTAGGAGACACATCTTACAGAAAGATTTCTGTAATTTTGCTTTTGTTCTTTCTATATTAAGTTCTAGCCAGATGCTGGGGAATAAAACAATGACATAAAGAAGTTGGATGTAACACAGGTATTTATCTGGTGAGGGCTGAAAATAATATAATTATCACTCAGTTCTGTTTTATTCTTTAAGGGGTGAATTTTTCTAATGTTTCTTTCTTGATTAAATTCCCTTCTTGTGTCTTTTTTGTAATTGTTGTGAGAGGGATGAAGAAAAGAAAATAGTACTTTTGAGCAGTGGCTCTGGACCTTGGCTGTGCATTGGAATCACCAAGGGAGTTTACAAAATACTAATGCCTGGGGAACTAAACCCCAGGAACTCAGATTTAATTGGCCTGGGATGCAGCCTGGATGTGGGATTGTTAAGCACTCCTCACCTGATTCAAATGTGGAGGAAAGATTGAGAACCAAACCTTAAACTATACTTAAACTGTAAAAATAGATGACTTATAAAACAGATAGCTAGTGGGAAGCAGCTGCATAGCACAGGGAGATCAGCTCAGTGCTTTGTTTCCACCTAGAGGGGTGGGATAGGGAGGGTGGGAGGGAGACACAAGAGGGAGAAGATATGGGGATATATGTATACATAGAGATGATTCACTTTGTTAAACAGCAGAAACTAACACACCATTGTAAAGCAATTATACTCCAATAAAGATGTTAAAAAAAAATAGATGACGTTCTACCTTAAGTAAACCAGCAAGTCACTAAGTTAGTAGCAGACATTTAGGGAATGAGCATTTAATCCCAATAAAAATTCTGGGCACAGAAGTGCATTTTACGGTTTGCTTTGGTTTGTTTTGTGTATGGATGCAGCCAGCACAACCTGGCATGCCACAAAGGCGTTGTATGGGAAGCATTTGGAAACAGTTAGGAAGTCATTTTCCTGTTATGCTCTAATCCCAGAATTTTCTTCACCATTGCCAGTTTCCCAGGCAATGTTTGGCTTCCCCAACTGTTGATTTCCCCAGGGTTTGCATTCAGCTCTCACAGATCATAGACTTCCTGGAGCAGGCTGATGGAGGTGGAGATTTTCTCAGAAGGAAACAAAAGCCAAAGAATGTTCCTGGTAGAGAGGGACCAGACTTCAATACATCTCCTTAAAGTGCTGACTGAACGTCTTCAATGGTCTCTCTCTGCTTTCTCAAATTTCGCCCAGAGCTCTAACACTACTTGGCTTGCTATATTTTTGTTCATTGATTTTGTCCACAGTGTTCCAAGGATGCATTCAGATTTCTCTGCATCTGATTCACAACTGTAGACACCCAATCCTAAATTAATTTTAGTGAACTTCTTCTCTACTTATTAATGATGATTTTGACCACGCAGTCATGGCTAAAAGAAAGCTTTCATTTGAAAAATAATAATGTGACTAATAATGGATGTAGATGTGGAGTTTACTAACACTAAAAACTGTAAAAAGGAGAAAATAGAAAGACCACGGATTGTGATTTGTAGAACTGGATTTATCAGAGGAGATTGGTAGGAAGCACCGGCCGTCTTGACAGTAAATCAGGAGACCTGAGCCCGACTGCTGCTTCTGTTCTGCAGTAACGGGTGGCCTTGTGTAACTCAGTGACAGCACTGTATCCCTGGTTCTTCATACAAAAATAGAGTTCATGATATCTTCCCTGTCTACCTTCCAGGGTTGTTGTAAAGAGCTTATTTACCTAACTCTTTTCACCACATCACATTACTAGGCTGCAGGGCTGATTTAATTTTGTTTTGATACTTTAACATATAGAGTGGTGTTCAAATTTTAATCTGCATCAGAATCACCAGGAGGGCTTGTTATGACAGTTTGCTGGACCCCATCTTCAGAGTTTCTGATTCATTAGATGTGGGCAGGCTCCCAAATTTGTATTTCTAACAAGTTCCCGGGTGATGCTTGCTGATGCTGCTGGACCACACCTGGAGAACCGTGACTCGAGAGCTTGTTCCCTCATGTACAAGGCACAGCAAACCCTAGTGTTGTGGCCTGAATTGTATCTCCCCCTCCAAATCCATATGATGAAGCCCTAACCCCATTGTGACAGTATTTGGAGATGTGCCTTTAGGAAGGCAATTAAGATTAAATGAGGCCCTAGTGGATTGGGGGCCTCATCCAATAGGAATGGCGTCCTTATAAGAAGAGCAAGAAATACTTCAGCTTAAATGAGACCATGCCACCCCCCAAGCCTTTCCCTTCTCCCGTCACAATTTAGTCATTATCTGTACACACCTGAAAACCATTAGGTGGCAGAACTAAAGTGCGTGGTCTGATTTGAGCTGAGGTGTTAGTAGCTGATAATATATTACCCTACCAGGACTTCCAGATTAATCAACACTTTGTTGCTCACTTCTTGAGTGCCAGACCCCGGGATAATTACTGGGTGCATATTGGTGAGTAAAACATACATTATCCTTGCTTTCATGGAGCTTGCAGTTCTGAAGAATGAGGAAAATAAATTTCAGACAGGTGAATGGAACCAGTAGGTGGAGAAGATGCCTCTTTGATCCCTTTAAATATTAGAGGAAGAAGTTGGAAGCTTGCTGCTGGGGGTCCTTGAGTCTCCTGCCCCTTGTGTCCACCAGGGCCAGTTCTGCCACCTCTCACAGAGGCAGCTAAATTGCTGGGTGAAATTGATGGCTTCCAATCCTAGGGTCTTGAAAAAACAGCATTATTTTAGCTAATATTTGAACGCTTACCAGGTGCCCAAGTCTGTTCGAAGAATTTTACATGTATTAATTTACTTAATCTACATCAGCCCATGAGTTACAGACCACTATTATCCCATTCTGCAGATGACAAAATGGAGGCATAGATGGGCTACCTAATTAGCTCATGGTCACATGCTGTTAAAGGGGGGATGGAGTCTGAATGTGAAAGGGCCTTATGCTCAGTGACAGTAAACAGTCTCCTGGACACCCTATCATTTCCCTGGTGACGTTCCCTATTCTTTCTCAGGGTGGGTTGTGGGAAACTGTTGAAGGAAGACATGCATGTTTTTTAGTCATTGTTTTATGTAAAGACATTGTATTTTTCCTCTTCAAAATCTGTTGAATCTGTTACATTTACTTATAATAAGTAAGATGGATTTGTGCTATTAAGTAAATACAGGTAACTTCATATGTAACTTCATATCACTGCAGGAACTCTCACAGCAGCCTGTCTGCTTGAAAATATGCTTCTCTGACTTTTGAACCACTGGACCAGAAGCAAAATCTCCCAATTAAAATGCTTCAGTGTCCCTAGCATACACGAGTGGGTCTTACAGAATTATTGGTTTACACAATGTCTCAGTGACTCAAGCGAAACGCTCAGACATTTTATAAGCACACAGTACAATTACCCAAAGGAACTGAATTCAAATAAAATACTAAGGTTATACCTATTTCAAAAAAAACTTCTACAAGCTAGAGAGAGGGTGACAGCCCCAGAGATTTGTGAATCACGTAGTGTAAAAAAATTGCGGGTGGCTTTGGAAGATATACCTCCTCTCATTTATTGCTTTTACCCACAGTCTTGCTAGCTCCTGAGGAATGGATTCCTAACCCAGGCTACACACTAGAATCACCTGGAAATCTCTTAAAATTCCTTATTCCAATGCCCAGATCAATGATATCAGAATCTCCAGGGGTGGGACCCAGGCATCCATACTTTTTAAAGATCTACAGGCAATTCTGATGCACAGCCAAGGCTGAGAAGCACTTGGGAGAGAGGAGACCAGAGACAAATAGCAATGCTTTCCTTCCTGCGAGTGTTGAGGAAGTATTAATGAGCACCCTGGCATTTGCCTGACCTCCGTCATCTGGGACATTCGGCAATAATTCATCCAAGTAATGTAATTAACATGAAAGCAAAAGCAAAGCACACCATGAACACCTAGATAACTCATAAACTGACTATACACAGCTTTCCATGAGGCAGTAGATTCTGACAGTTTGAAAGAGATAGAATTAACTACATGATAGAGGTTTAATAAAACCCTAACTGAATGAAGGTTCTGTTACCTGATAGGTGCAGTGCATACCGATGAGGTAGGCAAGATGGAAATCTTACTATTGAGGAAATCTGTACAAGCAGAGAGTTTAGAAAATTTACTTATAATCTATCTGTTCATTTGAGCAGATATTTTTAGCAGGGTGGTAATAATCTATCAGCCACTTCACCTAGGGATTTAGCTTTAAGGTAAATTGTATTACCTTTCAGGTACTAAACAATTTAACAAAAAACTAGTTTTGCATCTGAAAAAGTGATTTCTTTAAATTGTTGGGTCGGGAACTGTTGCCACATTGTGAATCAGCGATACAGCCAGTAAAAACATTAGCATTCAAAATCCATTTAGAAATATATGTCTTGACTTTCTGAATGATAACCACAGAGTTCTCTGGCTTTTCCTTTCTTTAATATATTCTCCTTTTCTTAATGAGTTTATTAGCTTCCTGAATACCTATGTGTAATGGTTAAAGGAGGACTGTGGAATCAGATAACGTGCATGCAGTGTCATCCCCACCAGTGCCTAGCTTTATGACTTTACAGTACCATCTTTGTGCTACAGTTTCCTCAGCTGTAAAATGGGCACAGTGAAAGAACCTGACTCATAGAGTCATTGTGAGAAGAAATGAGTTACATGTGGAATTCTAGAATGGAGCCAGGCGCATGGTAAAGACCATATGCATGTTAACCCTGCTAACAGGGACAAAGATCCCATATATGGAACCACACACTTCTCTTTCCCTTTTTTCTCTTGCCTTTTGGCTGCCTTCAGGCCATTTCACTGTTAATTAGCACCTCTATCTTATCATGAAAGAAAATCAAGACAGTTGATTTTGGTACTAATTACCACCTAGTTAAAAAAATAAAAAGGCTAAAGCCATTAGCATAAATGAGATTTGGGGTTGCCTATAGAATTCAGTTATCTGTGTTCCTCCCAGACCCTGCAATTCTCTCTCAACTTGCCCTTGACATGGATAACTGGAGGTTGGTTATCCAAACTAATGGCTCAAAAATCTGGATATACTTTAGAAACATTAGGATGTTTTTTAAAATACCTTTTCCCTGGCCTCATCCCAGATCATTGTCACTGGAATCTCCATATTGTCTTTTTTAGAAGCTCCGTGTGTCATTCTGATGTACAGCCAGGATTGATTAAGATTGACCTTGAGGGGGATTTCTGATGGCCTTTAATAATTTAGGGAGAGTGGGCCTCCCTGGTGGCGCAGTGGTTGAGAGTCCGCCTGCCGATGCGGGGGATACGGGTTCGTGCCCCGGTCTGGGGGGATCCCATGTGCCGCGGAGCGGCTGGGCCCGTGAGCCATGGCCGCTGGGCCTGCGCGTCCGGAGCCTGTGCTCCGCAGCGGGGGAGACCACAGCAGTGAGAGGCCCGCGTACCGCAAAAAAAAAAAAAAAAAAAAAAAATAATTTAGGGAGAGTGATCGCTGTGATAAGATTTGAGTATCACAGATGCATTGCTCCTGGTTCTTGGTTAAATTCCCTGTGGAAGGTCATCTGATAGAGAGTGGAAGCAGCTCTTCAGCCCTATCTGGCCTCACTCATGTCCCTACTCAGACCAGACACTGTAATTGATGACTTGAATCATTTCCTCATCAACATTCTTGATTACCTTTTCTTCTGAGGTGCACCACCAGCCCCAGGTCATTCCCCAAATCGTCTGCTCTCCTGCCTCGGGGCAATCAAACACTGCTAGATAAAGAGATCACTGTGCTTTGGAGACTGTTGCCATCACACATCTGAAGTCTTGCCCATGGTCAGCCTTGCTTTCAGTCATTTCCCTTGGTGTCTGTCACAAACATCCACAATCCTCCAGCTCCCTCCCTAGTCCCTGGCCTCCAGACCTCTCACTCTTTGGATTATTTGCTGCTGCCATTCTCATCCACTAACTTATCTACTGCCCCTATGCTCATCCTTGCCTTCTCCCTCTAGTTTCAAAGGACATATCCTTACTCTTGTACAAGAGCAACCCCTCCTTCCTCTCTGAATGCCATTGTTCCATCAATACCTTCCTGGAATTCATATTTTCAAGCTTTTCCTCATCATTGGCTCTTTTTCCATAATCCATAAAAATGTATTTAAGTGTCAAACCCCCCAAACTCTTTTCCTTGAGCCTGCATCGTCCCTTTACTGCCCCCATCTCTCCTTCGCTTCACAACCAGGCTTCTTGAAAGGTTAATTCACATTGTCTATTCTACTTCTTGATCTCTGCATTCATTTGTGTTGGTCTCAGCCTATTGATGGTGATGCTATGGGCTAGGAATGCCTGAGACCCTCGCCTGGGACCATACTGCTTGTGATGAGCCTCACAGACATTTCCCTGACCACGCCAGTGCTGTGACTGGACCAGCCCTTATGGTTCTTATTATGATTGTAGGACACAGCTCAGCAACAACCATCGGGGAAGTTTGAAGAATAGATTTATTACCCACAAATCCGAAAGGTACATGGAACACCCAGGGCCACACGACGAGGTCTTGGATAGAGGGAGGGGGAGGAAGTGTGGACCTTGGACTTGCCTTTATTAAGGTCCAAGGGTAGGGTGTCTAGGGTTTCACAGGCTCACTCTTTACTGGAAAAGGTAAAACGCAGGAGTGAGAATTAGAGAGCAGGAAGGGAAAAAGCGAGGTCATTCAAGCCATCCGTTATCTAGGCTACCCTAGACCTTCTAAAAGGGGTACTTCATGGGTGGGGATTGCCTGGTTCCTTATCTAGTTGGTTTGCTAGTAGCTGTGTCATACAGCATGCAATGTGTTTACTCTTGGTGGATGTCTTTGAAATGAATGCCTCCTCGATCAAAAGCCTAACATCTGGCACTTATATTACAATCAAAAAACTCTTCATGTCAGCACTCACACTGCATCACTCTTACACCCTCTATCATCTGTCTTTCGTCCTCATCTCCTGATAACATCTCTCTGACAAAGACCATCCGTGACTGTCATAACATCCAATCTGAACAATAATTTTCAGCTCTCTTGTTATTAAACTTCTCTTCTGCATCTGACACTGTTGGTCATTCCCTCTTCCCTGGAATTTTCTACTCTCATGGGTTCTGGGGGAAAATCTCTTGCCAAGTCTCCTTCTTCCTCTCTTACCCTTCCTCACTGACCTCCTTCATAGTTCCTGTTCTTCTGGCCACCCCCAATCTCTTGTTCCTCCCAGAGTTCCTTGCTCAACTGCTCTACTTCCCTGTCCACATCACCTCCTTGGGCCTCCACATCTACTCAGGACCTCCACAGTGAACTGTCTACTGATGGCTCCCAAATGCACGTTCTTAGTTTGCTCATCTTTCCCGACTTGGCTCAGCAGTTGTTGCCTGTGAAAGCTTCACTGAACACCAGGGAGCTAGGTGTCTTTCCTCAGAGCCTTCCTGAGTTTAATCACTTATCAAGTTATATCACAACTATCCATTTAGACGCCCCCTCCCATGACAAAGGACGTGTGCTCTGTCTCATGCATCTTTGTGCCCCCACCCCTTGCACTACGCCTGACATAAAGCAGATGCTCAATACATCTTTTTGAACTGTTAAAGCGTTTTATAGTCGCTTGATCAATCGAATAACTTCATGAAGTTTCAGTAAATGTTTAGAATAGTTATGGGGCACCTAGAAATACACGTCAAGGTCTAGCAATGGGTTCTTTTTGCTTTGTTTTTGTTTTCCTCCCCACTGAGTCTGCACTGTTGCTGGGAGAACACATGCATTCGAAAAAGCAAAGCTTTTGAAGCCAGACAGTTCTAGGTGCAAATTCAGGCCCTGTAATATGTTAGCTGTGTGACCATGATTTCTTTGAGCCTCAGTTTCTTCATCTGTTATGTGAAGAGGATAACGCCCACTCTTTACTATTGTAGAGGAGATTAAATGCCAGAATAAACACAACCCTTTAGCACAACCCTTTAGTAGCTCTCACAGAGCAGTGACACAGTAAAGAGTCACTAACATTTCTTATGTCTGCTATGTTATTTTTCAGTTAATAATGTTTTTATGATTATAGTAGAAACACATGCTAATTATAAGACAGTTTATAAAATACAGAAAAACATAATGAAATCATTAAAACCACCTTTCTATCCCCCAGTGAAGCCACTAGTAGACAGTTGGATAAATGAATCTGGAGTCCAGGAGAGAGGCCTGGGCTGGCTGGATATACAGATTGGGAGTCCTCAGTGGATACATGTGAATCAAACCTGGGAGAGTTGACGAATTAACTCAGGGAGAATATGTGGGGTGAGAAGAAAAGAAAGCTTAGGATGTAGTCCTAAGATGAGCCACATGGGTAAAAAAATATGTACAAGCTCCAGCCTTCACAAAAGTCTGGCCTCAATGCAGCTGGATGCTGAGATGGTAGCTCCACAATGGAAGGAAGCAGATTAACTCCAAACAAAATACTTTCCCCATCCCTGGTGTTCCTTTAAGTACCTTTTCCTTTTCTTGGTGGAAACTCCCTTTCTTCAAAAGCTTTCCATGACCAGAGCCACAGGTCATGGGAAGCTTGGGCTCTGCCCCGTCTGGTGGGATTGCCACCCCAGAGGAAGAGGTGCCTTTTCCTAATTCAATAAAGGCACTAGCTGGCAATGACCCCATCAGAGACCCATTGTTCTATTACCTTCTCTCCACAGTCAAAGCTGTTATGGATCAAGTATGATGTTTTTGTATATATTGATCAAAACTCATTTATGCTAGAGTGCTTCCTTAGTCAACATATATCCCCATTAACACTTGTATCTGATGGTTTCCTTGATGAGCAACTCCAGGGAACCCCAGCAATATTGAATTCTATGTTATGCTCCAGGGGATGCTATTCATATAGAATGCAGTAAATATTTATGAGAAATTAAAGGCTGTGTCCTTATTTAAAAGAATACAAATCTGGAGGAAACGGGAAAGATTTTCCAGTGGGGAGATTTTCTGAGTGTGTGGAACCCTCTCCCAGAGATCTCTGAAAGATGGTGACTTCTCAATTTGCCTTGAAAGAAACTTTAGATATCTGAAGGCCACTTTGGGGTGGGCCTTCCTTAGAAGGACTGCTCCAGAACTTTCAGACCCATCTGCACAAACAGGTGAAGGCAAGGACATAGTGACCACACTGGTTGCCCACCCAACAACCCTTTCCTTCTTTCTAACAGAATCAAGATTTGCTCAGGTTTTTGCCCCTCTCTGAGTGGGTAGTTGTTTCCTGGGAGGTGAGTCCCATCACTAGCCCCAAAACAGTAATAATTCTTTCCAGTGATGGGCCAAGGCTTGGGAATGTGATACTGAGGAGGGGGAGTCACACAGGCAGCTCCTGGGAAACTTTTCTTTTTCTATCTTGAAAGGAGACCCAACGGAAATAAGGTTCTTCTTTCTGCCTCTGGGTGTTGTCATAAGGATGTGGCACCTTAGCCCATCAGAGGATGAGGCTGATAGACTGGGGATGGTCATGACCTTGTTTAAATCATGGTGCTACTGTATTAGTCATCCCTAGAGATGGTTCACCTCTCTCTAAACACACTAAGTTCTCTGAAATTAGAAGGACATGGTATACTGGTGACTAACTCCCTCTGAGACCAAAAGATAAGTGATAGCCTGGGTAGCTGATGACAGATGAGCTGAAGAAGAGGTGGATGTCAAAGGGGTGAGCCTGGATTCCAAGTTTGTCAGAGAAAAGGAAGCACGAGAATTTTCCATGATCCATTGTGGGTTAAGTCCTGTCTAACAGGGCTACCTGGAGAAGTGGTGGGGCCTCAGTGGAGGGTACCTAGAGGCAGACTGATGAATTCCTAGGAGTAAAGTGAGCTGGAATAGGGTTATCATTGGCATTAAGGGAAGTGCAGATGAAAATTCTCCAGTGAATGGGGGGAAAGGAGTCCAAGGACCCAAAAAAGCATACAGAAGGACTGCATCACCTTTAAACATCACTCAGACTCAAAATGTTAGGCGAGCTAAGACAGCACCAGGTAAGAAGGAACTTTCCTATTTCCCTAATCTTTCTTCCCTACAACCTCTGAGGGGTCTGAGACAGTAGCTAGAAAGAGAGAAGAAACTGGTAATACCTTTCTCCCCTAGAACGTGATTCAGCTGGAGAGAGGAGAAAGAATTGTAATTTGAATGAAGTTGGAAGCTTTGATTAACACATGAGTGTGAACTTTCTGATATCTGATTTGAAACTTGGCCCATGGAGGGATTACAGGACTTTCTAATAGGGGCACAATATTACACATAATTCTGAGAAAATGGAAATATTCCTAAGGAAATCTTATATTGCTTTTTTCTTGCAATATAATGTTCACAATTAACACTTCTTTAATCTGCCATATATATTAATTCGCCAGAACAATTTCAGTCTTCTTCAAACTTTGTCAATTGTTGACCATCAGATTTTGTGATACTGAGCATTCCTTTGCTCACCATCATAATAAGCCATTTAATGAAAATTAGGGTTTGAGTGGGAAGGTTTTATTTATTTATTTTTAAAATTATTTATTTATTTATTTATTTTTTGGCTGCGTTGGGTCTTTGTTGCTATGTGCAGGCTTTCTCTAGTTGTGGCGAGCGGGGGCTACTCTTTGTTGCTTTGGACGGGCTTCTCACTGTGGTGGCTTCTCTTGTTGCAGAGCACCGGCTCTAGGCACGCAGGCTTCAGTAGTTGTGGCACGCGGGCTCAGTTGTTGTGGCTTGCAGGCCCTAGAGCTCAGGCTCAGTGGTTGTGGCCCACAGGCTTAGTTGCTCCGCGGCATGTGGGATCTTCCCAGACCAGGGATCAAACCCGTGTCCCCTGCATTGGCAGGCGTATTCTTAAACCACTGCACCACCAGGGAAGCCCCTTGAGTGGGAAGGTTTTAGACTGGGGTAGAGAAAATAAGAAATGGTCCATGGTAAACTGTATTATGTCAGACCAAAGATTCGCTGGCTTTATGACCAAATGTTTAAAATAAAACAGGTAAACTGTGCTGTAGTTTTGCAGTATCCTTATTTTTTTGATGATTCCTTTGTCAACAGTCCTTGAATATTTATTCTGTAGAGTCTTTGGAGAAACCTAGGCCTTCCTCACTTCCTGTCCAGCCAGATCTCAGGACAGAGATAAGTGGAACCACCACTTCGTTGGAGTTTTCAGGCAGGGAGGGAGCAGGTATCTAGTTGTAGGTGTCTGACTATTTCAAATGAAATAGAAATTAGTTTGGCTTATCTCTTTTTCCATTCTCTTCTCTTCTCTCCATTCATGCATACAGTTTATAATTGGCTGTATAAATTAAATACTTCAAATGAACCTAATTCTTATCTTCTCTAAATGCAGTTTCATTAACATTAAAGCTTACTGGAGTAGTCTGTCATGTCACATCATTGCACTTATTCAAAAACATACTAATTATCCTAGGAATTGTGATTCTAAGTTAAGCACTGTGAGATAGGGGCACAGAATCTGGAGAAAAGAGCAAATTAGAGCATGATATCAGGGAATACAGAAGATGAGCCTGGAGCAACGTATAGTGTCAGAAAATAAGGAAGCAATGGAGGGAAGGAAGGAAGGGAGGGAGGGAAGAAGGAAAACCACACAATGATGAGGTATGTAAAAGAGACATAGGAGCCACCTGAAAGAGTTCCCAATGGGCAAATCTAGAACAATTTGAACAGCAAACTCATATTGGATGATAGCCCAAAGTATAAAATAAACATCCATGGGTCCTTACTGATATATGTGATTGATGAATGAATGAATAAATAAATAAATAAATGGGAGAGAGGAGACATGTCTCCTATGCATAAGAATTCTGAATAAATTATGTAGATACTCGCCCTCGAGGAGTTGGAGCCAAACTCTCTCCTCCTTAAATATAACCTTCACATAGTGACTTCCTTCCAAAGAATATTGTATGGAAAGGGGAGTGGGGAGAAACTTTCCAATGGAAATACCTGACAAACACCACCTCAGCTAGGTTATCAATGTCAACATCAAGAGTGATAAGTCATGTTTTTGGTTATTTCTTTCATACCCTTGATATGATGTGGTGAGAATGGCAGTTTTTGATCTTCCTCCCCAAAACTTGTTATCTTGTCTAATCATGAGAAAAACATTATACAGACCCCAACTGGGAGACAGTCTACAAACCATCTGACCAGTACTCCTTAAAAATGTCAAGGTCATCACAAACAAGGCAAGTCTCAGAAACTGTCACAGCCAAGCAGAGTCTCAGGACACAAGACAATTAAATATACTGTGGTATCCTGGAGAGGAGAAAGAACATTAGGTAAAAACTAAGGAAATATGAATAAAATATGGACTTCAGTTAATAATAATGTATCAATATTGGTTCATTAATTGTGACCAACATACCATCCTAATGTAAGGTAATAATTGGGGAACTAGGAATGGGGTATATGGGAACTCTCTGTTCTACCCCCAGAACTTCTCTGTACATCTAAAACTATTCTAATACTAAAATTTTATTTAAAAACAAATTTGAGCATTATGGATTGTAAGTGGAATTGATGTAATTCAAGTTGCAGGCCTCTAAAGAGGGTAACCTAGGGCCACAGGAGTGAGTGGGGTGGATTCCCAATAGGAGAGGATGGCAGGTGAGTGCTATGGCCAAGGAAGAATATTATACTGTGGAAGATCAGAGTAAAGAAATGCTCACATAATTATGCTTTAGGATTATTCTGTCACATATCAGAAAAATGTTTCCAAATACACACAAAAGGGAAAAAAAGAGTAAGGGCCCTAAAGGAGCTTGAATGAAAGCCAGCTTATCAAATTCATTTTAAGTTAAAGAAATCTCCTTCTTTAAAGATTGAGCATTAGTAGATTCTTTATTTGAAAAGTCCAGAAGAATAAGTGTCATGGAGAAGGATGAGTAGGGGCTGGTTTCACCCTGATGACAACTGAGCCACCCGTGGGACCGTGTACAGAACAGACGGCAACACAGAAGGATGTGCTAGGGAGGAAGAGAGGCTGTGTCCTCTTTCTCTGTCTTTTTATGTCAGTGATCTGGAAGAAGCAAGGTTAAAGAATAGAGGTTTTAGGAAAAGGAGATTTTGAGGGAGAGCCCACCAATAAAAAATTGGCAAAGCCCAGGCTACCAATGGAGCCACATGGCAGAGCCTGTCTAACTCCAGCTGTTCATCTTCCACCAACCTCTGCACAGATCCAGTGGGTCACAGAGCCAGAGTTCTGTTCCAGAAGAGGTCAGTAAGATTGTCCTAAATGAGGGAATAAGACATGCGGACAATAAAACTGGGAAACACTGTGATTTACTGCTTATCCCTCACTCCCTGCAACCAGTCAAAATATACATCTGCATGTTAAAGTCTCTAAGAAGGGGAAAATGAGGAAATGTTGGGGTACAAATTTCAGTTATGCAAGATGAGTTTTGGCAATTCAGTGTACAGTGTGGTGATGATAGTTAACAATCCTGTATTGGATACTTGAAATTTAAGAGAATAGACCTTAAATTAAATCTTCTCAAGATGCACACACACACACACACACACACACACACACAATTGTACCTTGTAGAGGTGGTATATAAGTTATTCAGCTTGATTTTCGTGAGCTTTTCACAATGTACACATACATCAAGTTGTATACCTTAAATATATGCAGTTTTATATGTCAAAGAATAACATTAAAAATTGTCTCTAAGAAATGGTACAGTAAATAAAAGTATTTAACTTTACTAACCCACCATTTCTCAAACTTATTTAGCCTTGGAATACCCTGCCCTCTCTCCAGTACTCATTTTTACCTCCTGTTGAATAGTGTTTGGTGAATTCTAGGTTGGGAAACCTTATCTTAAAAAGCTATTATTCTGTGACTTTAAAAATAGGCAGGGCTTCCCTGGTGGCGCAGTGGTTGAGAGTCCGCCTGCCGATGCAGTGGACACGGGTTCGTGCCCCGGTCCGGGAAGATCCCACATGGCACGAAGTGGCTGGGCCCGTGAGCCGTGGCCGCTGAGCCTGCGCGTCCGGAGCCTGTGCTCCGCAATGGGAGAGGCCACAACAGTGAGAGGCCCACATACCGCAAAAAACAAAACAAAACAAAAAAAAATAGGCAGAGCTGTAAGCTGCTGTTTGAGCTGTAACATGGATATGGATATGACTCTACCCACTAGAGTCAGACAGGCAAAATTCCATGCTGCGTCTTTACTAGCTGTGTAACCTTGATCCAGTTCTTACTTGGAATCTCATTTTCCTCAGTTGTGAAATGAAATAAATGGCAGGAGAATAGCCACTTTGCAGTGTTGTTTTTACAAATTATAGGTATCCATCAAGCATGTAGTATATGCTGAATAAGAGAGGTTACTGTCATGACTGGCTTATAGCAACTGCTGAACTAAATGGCTCTTATCATATACAGGAGGTTTTATAGTCTATAAAGCAGAAAGTAAATGGAAGTTCTCATAAGGTAGGCATTTTAAAAGATTGAATTAAGAAAGATAATTGGATTCTGTCTTAAAATCTTGCTTTAGTTGTATCTTAAGAACAATTAAAGTATAGCTTGTATGTGGCATATAAGCAGTAATTATGATGTCATTTATTATTTGAATTTAGACAAGATGCTGAATGGGACTATATTTTCTGTTTTCTTGGAATTTTAGTTGAAACCCTAAACCTGAGAAAATAGGCAAAAATGCTTCTGGTGTCTAAAGAGAAGTGCTGGACACATCTAGACCAGACCTACTCAAAGATAACAGATTTGGTCAACCCTGTCCCCTACCTCCAGCCACCATCAGCCTATGTAAGAGAAATGGTCATCAAGGAAAGGCAGCTATATTGGCCTAGGGGGTTAACAAGGCATTTCCAACCTCCAAGCCAAGTTGTGGGTCTGAGAGACATGCTTACCAAGACTGGGGGGTGCCTGACAGGAGAGACATTTGGCATCTCACTCCTGGCTCTACACTCACTGAGCTACAGACACTGCCGGGCCACCCAGGTACACTGAAGTGGAAGAAGTGAAGGGCAGCAAGAGGTGGACATGGGTTTCCGTAGATGTTCCAGGTGCATCTGTGAACATAAAGACTCATGACTGACTTCTGTCTGGAATACACTGAAGGTAGGAGGACAGCTGGAGAAGCCCATTAACCAACCGACATGGGGCAAGGAGTGAGGTAGGCCTTTCCCATTTGTTGTGGAAAGACACAAGACTTCCTTGAGGACCTAGAGAATGTGGCAGTTGTCACCAGGCTTGAGCTGTCTTGATGGGACCTTGCTCCAAGCGCTGACTCCTGGGCTGAGTGACTGCTGCCCTGAGAGGGGTTGGGGTGGACTGCCTGGGGCTAGCACTGAAGTGAGAAGGAGGTCTCTACAGGTCTGCTGAATAGTTCACTGTCCCCGTCAGGAAATGAGAATGTTCTGGGGGGGTGGAGCGGGGCCAGGGGGAGGGCTCCAAAGAACCCTAAGTGGTGCATTTGTATATATGCCTGCCAGATGGGAGGGTATAACAGCTAACTAGCAGTAGCCAAGAGAGAGCACCAGTGGCCTTAGCCTTTGCCTGCCTCCCTTTCCCTGATTTGAAAGAGCCAGAAGATTAGGCAGAGAAAGGGCAAAAGTCATTAGATCAGCTCTTGCCCACTGCAGGGTTCTGAGCCAAAGCTAAGCCTTGACCTGGTAGGGGGTGGAGGGGAGAAGCTATGAACTGGCTGTGAGCTTCAGGTTTTGATACTAGATGGGATCAAACCTTTTAATATCCAAAAGTCAATTAGTACCAAATAAGATTTTTTTTAAAGTAGCTGGCATTGATAGGACAGCTATGGACTCTACATAAGCTGTCATCAAGGGGTGGGCAGAGGAAATCTGAGAGTGCAAATATGAAAGTGGTTTGTGGTTTTACCCCACTGATTAAACCCATTTTAAAAATCAGTAACTGTTATTTTAAAATAGAAATCTTCTATAGAAAAGGCTTTATTGACAAGCAGGCCATTGAAATTTTCCCCTTGTCCTTCTCAGATATGCAGGCCCAGGGAGACATAAATTGAAGAAATTATTCTTCCTGAACATAGAGCCTGCGGGGAGTTCTGCCGGAACACTAGCTTTGCAAATCCCACTCGGTAGCAATGTAGTGTGAGTTGTTGGGTGGTGAAGACAGATTTCAGGGAAAGAACCATGACATTTTTTGGAATACATGTAATATTTTGAAGACAAAGAGAAAAGGACTTAAGTTTCCCTGCATATATCTGGCCACCTGGCACTGTGATAAGCACTTTATCTCATTTAATCTTTTCTACAACCATGTAAAGTAATCATTCACACATTCATTTTGCTGATGAGGAAATGGAGCCTCAGGAAGGTATGGAATTTTCCCAAACTCATCCAATTTATAAATGTATTTTATTCCAAAGCCAGTCTGTTTCTATCATATTGCATTACCAAAACTTGTGAAAGGGAATATGAACCTTACCACATTGAACTTCAAGGGAAACTGACTAGTATCAGATAGCTTAGAGCCATAGCAGGGATCATTATCAAGAAACCAGACAAGAGAGATGGGTGTTCCATGAAGGAAAGAAAAGGAACAACTAAAAGAAATAGGAGCTTGGGGTAATATTGGAGGAATGCTATCAGTGTCTAGAGCAGGGGTCCCCAAACCCCAGGCCACGGACTGGTACTGGGCCACACAGCAGGAGGTGAGTGGTGGATGAGCGAGCAAAGCTTCATCTGTATTTACAGCCGCTCCCCATTGCTCACATTGCCACCTGAGCTCCACCTCCTGTCAGATCAGCAGCAACATTAGATTCTCATAGGAGCACAAACCCTACTGTGAACTGCACATGCAAGGGATCTAGGTTGCGTGCTCCTTATGGGAATCTAATGCCTGATGATCTGAGATGGAGCTGAGGCGGTGATGCTAGCGCTGGGGAGCGGCTGCAAATACAGATTATCATTAGCAGAGAGGTTTGACTGCACAGAGACCATAATAAACCAATTGCTTGCAGACTCATATCAAAACCCTATCAGTGAGTGGCAAGTGACAATTAAGCTGCATCCGGTGGCAGGTTTTACAGTGGCAAGTGAGGTGATGTACTTCAATTATACAGCTGCATCTGGTGGTGGGCTTTAAGTCAGAATCCAACACTTATTTTAGTCCGCACATGGCCCGTCCATTATTTTATTTACCACTTCCATCCATGCCTCTTTCCTGCACTGTGCACTTGTCTGTCACAGTTTTGCTAAGCCCACAAGCTAACCCTCGCCAAAATGAGTAAAAAACAAATGTCGCTGGAGAGCTTCTTTGCAAAGGAGGAAAGACCCAATGATGAGACAGCAGAAGAGTCTAAGACTGCCAACAAAAAGAAAGCTGCATTTAAAAGAAAATACCAAGAGTCCTACTTAAATTACGGGTTCATTGCAACAGGTGATTCACATTCTCCAAGACCGCTTTGTATAATATGTGGTGACTCTCTATCCAACAAATCCATGAAACCTTCAAAACTGCTTTGCCGCATGGAGACCAAGCACCCTGCATTAAAAGACAAGCCTTTGGAGTTTTCAAAAGAAAAAAACGTGAACACGAAGAACAGAAGCAATTACTGAAGGCCACCACTTCATCAAATATGTCTTGCACTGAGAGCATAATTCTTAGTGGCTACCGGCATTGCTAAAGCTAAGAAGCCCTTTACTGTTGGTGAAGAGTTGACCCTGCTGCTGCTAAGGACATTTGTCATGAACTTTTAGGAGAGGCTGCAGTTCAAAAGGTGGCACGTGTTCCTCTTTCGGCTAGCACCATAACTAGATGAATTGACGAAATAGCAGAGGATATTGAGGCACAATTGTTAGAGAGGATTAATGAGTCACCATGGTACGCAATCCAGGTTGAAGAGTCTAGTGATGTTGACAACAAGGCAACAATGCTTGTTTTTGTGTGATATATTTTTCAGGAGGATGTGCATGAGGGTGTATTATGTGCACTTTTGTTGCCAACCAACACCACAGCTGCAGAACTACTCAAGTCTTTGAATGATTACATATCAGGAAAACTGAATTGGGCATTTTGTGTCCATATATGCACGGAAAGAGTGGCTGCCATGACTGGATGGCTTTCTGGTTTCACTACTTGGGTCAAAAGAGGTCGCTTCTGAATATGTGTCTATGCCCTGTGTCATCCATAGAGAAGTGCTGGCTAGACGAAAACTGTTGACTGAACTTAACAACGTTTTGCAGGATGTGATTAAAATTATCAACCACATCAAAGTACATGGCCTTAACTCACGTCTGTTCGCGCAGCTCTGTGAGGAGATGGACACAGAGCACACACGTCTTCTCTTATACACAGAAATGAGATGGCTTTCTAAAGGGAGATCCCTGGCCAGAGTTTTTGAGTTCCAAAAGCTGCTCCAGAGATTTGTTTTAGAAAAACAGCCGCCACTGGCAGCACATTTCAGTGACACAAAATGGGTCGCAAAACTTGCTTACTTGTGTGACATATTCAACCTGCTCAGTGAACTCAATCTGTCACTTCAGGGGAGAACGACAACTGTGTTCAAGTCGGCAGATAAAGTGGCTGCATTCAAAGCCAAACTGGAATTATGGGGGTGACGAGTGAACATTGGGATTTTTGACATGTTTTAAACATTAGCGGAGATTTTGAAAGAGACTGAGCCAGGGTCTTCTTTCTCCCAGCTGGTGCATGATCGCCTATCTCAGCTTTCAAAGGTGTTTGAGCATTACTTCTCAACCACAAGAGACCCCCAAACTGGGAAGGAATGGATCCGCGACCCATTTGTGAATAAGCCAGGTGAATCGACTTTGTCCGTGCAGAGGATCAGAAGAGGATCAACTGCTTGAGATGGCAAATGACAGTGGCCTTAAAAGTATGTTTGAGACAACTTCAGATCTCCTACATTCTGGATCAAAGTCAAGACGGAATATCCTGAGACTGCCACAAAAACACTGAAAATCCTGCTTCCATTTCCAACATCCTGTGTTTGTGAAGCAGGGTGTTCTGCAGTGCCAGCAACCAAAACGAGATTATGGAGTAGACTGGACATAAGTAACACACTTCGGGTGTCACTGTCTCCCATCACCTCCAGATGGGACTGTCTAGTTGCAGGAAACAAGCTCAGGGCTCCCCCTGATTCTACATTATGGAGAGTTGTATAATTATTTCATTATATATTACAATGTAATAATAATAGAAATGAAGTGCACAATAAATGTAATGTGCTTGAATCATCTCGAAAACATCCTCCCACCACCCCGGTCCATGGAAAAATTGTCTTCCATGAAACCAGTCCCCGGTGCCAAAAATGTTGGGGACCACTGGTCTAGAGGGAGATCTCTCTGGATTAGATCAAACAGAGCTAAGCCGATGAGGCAGGAACATGGAAAGGTAGAGGCAAGACTGATGTAAAATGGAGCAACCGGAACGGAAAACACACGTGGGAGCAGAGGTTGCTGTTAGAAGGGGCGCAGTTCCCAGAGTGAGCAGCTCTAAGAAGGACACTGCAGGAGCTGAGCGGCCCTCACACCAGCTGGAGACTGCTGTTCTCTACCTGCCAGAATGTGAGCCCGCCTCTCCTTGCCTTGGGGATGCACAGTGAAGATCAAGGAAGGAGGTTCAGGAAGCTCTCAGACAGGCTACCTCTGAGCTTGGACATACTTTCAAGGCTGTTGCCATTCCCATTCCCAGGTGGGTCCTTTGAGAAACCAGCCAAGTCAGGGAGGTCACCTGAGGTCTCAGTGTGGAGAGACTGACGGAGTAGATTTTTCCAAGTGAAATCTAAAGAATGTTTATCCTGACACTGTCCCTGCTCACTTGGATGAGGATCTCCAAATAAACAGATGGATTTTGTTTTGGTTTGCTTTCTTCAGCGCCAAAGGAAAGTCCCCTCTACAACTGGATATAAACAGGATGCCCTGCCCTCCTCTCATTCCCATTCCTGGAGAATCTACAATTTTGAGCTTTATTTAAAGATCCACATGCTTGGGGAGTTGAGCTGGTGAGGGAGGGTGGTCTAAAGCCAATCTCAGAAATTCCCTGAGAGAAACGTCAAGGAAAGCCTCTCTGCGGGCGCATCCCCCTCTGCGTGGCCTGTATCCTGAACCATCTGCCTTCCCTCGCACTTCTGAAGGAGCAGCTCACCACAAGACAGGATATGGGTTCTTCCTCTGCCCCCCCAGGGTCCCCCTCCAGGTCCTGCACTGACGTGCATCTCTGGGAAAGAAAACCAGACACGTTATCATGCAAGAAGCCCAGCACACGATGTGGCATCTGACAAGGGCCCACTTCCCTGATTGCCACTCATCTGTCGTGGCTGCTCTGTTCTCTTTCTTTGATCCTTGAAGGCAGAGATATGTGTTGTCATGGAAAGAGCACAGGCTTGAAGTTACAAACCAGGGTTCAGATCTTGCTTTGTGTCATCTTGGGCAAGTGACAGACTTCAGTTTCCTCATCTGCAAAATGCACAATCCCTGCATCACTGGTTTTGCATTTGAACTATATTAATGATTAAATAAGATAATGCCTGCAGAGTGCTCAGTATGTGACAGACATGCAATAAGTAGTCCCTTCCTCCAGCCTCTTAAGTCAGTGTTTACAGAGTGGCCTGCTGCTTCCAAAACCTACAGTTGGGGCACCCTGGGGATAAGCAGGACCCAGCCACGCCAGGGCACCCATATTTCAGAACACCTTCATTCCCTCACTTCCCTTCACGTTCTCCTGGTCTGGGCACTGAGTTCCCTTCAGCTGAGTTAATAGCAAGACAGAGGTGGCAACAGGAGGCGTGATCCTTTGAAAGTCTTGTTGTTGCCCATTTTCATTCTTCCTGACATGAAAGCAAACCTACCTTTCTGACAATGTTACTTACAATACTTACATTACATCTGCCACAGAGCAGGCTGTGACTTGGGGGCTTCCTGACAAAATGTTCTTTTCAGAAATTCGTTGAGTAGAAATGACCTATTTGCACCGTTAATGAGTTTTTGAGACCCCCAGGGTCCACCAGTAAAGACTGTCAAAGGATGGATGGATCCCCTCTGCTGCTAGATGCTGCCACATCTTCTTCAAAAGGCATTTAAGTTCCATACCTAAAGGAGCATTTCCTATGGGATTTTGTTTGCTTATGATGCTGATGTAATATGATCATATAATCACGTAAGATGATGATCATGTAATATGATATCTTACATGTTTATATGATATAAACAAAATAAAGTGTAGGTGGATACTGTTTTGAAATACTAATTGATGCATTCTTCTTTCATTCCTTTTATGTAGAGCCCTTTAGACAGGCTATAAATAAAAGGCCTGTCTAAGGCCATTTACTTACAAACGTAAGGCTGAAGCTTCTTGCTCTGCAAGGACAGAAAAATATCCATTGTGAAAAATGGGTAAATTTTAGGCTTTGAGTTCCAAATTAGGTGCATGAAATTCAAAGCCAAAACAATAAATTTATTTACTTTTTTATTTATTTTTAAAGATATTTTGATGTGGACTATTTTTAAAGTCTTTATTGAATATGTTACAATATTGCTTCTGTTTTATGTTTTGGTTTTTTGGCTGCGAGGCATGTGGGATCCTGGCTTCCCAACCAGGGATCAAACCTACATCCCCTGCATTGGAAGGTGAAGTCTTAACCACTGGATGGCCAGGGAAGCCTTCCAAAACAATAAATTTAAAAGCCAAATTCTTCTGATTTGTAAGAGATGTAGTTTTATTTAATTTTGTTTTTCAAAAAGGAAAGGCTGGAGAATTAGAGTTTTTCCACCAAGACTTTTGATAGCTGAGAGCTGGCATCTTCCTCCTAAGAACCTTGCCCCAGGCTGAGGAGAGTGAGAGCTCGGTCTCACTCTTGGCAAAAAAAAAATATAACGTATACCATAAATCACACCCACCAGCATCATTGCTACAGGAGCAGCAGGGCATCGCCTGACTACTAGACCAGGTGAGGCGTGAAGACCAGAGGCTGCTGCTGGGATCACTCGTTCATCCACCCAGCAAACATTTCTAAGGCAGTCGACTACGTGCCAAGACTGTTCTTAGGATACAGCAGGGACCAAAGGTTTCTGCCCTCGGGGGCCTTTTGAACTAAAATGAATCCAGTAATAGGGTACTAAAGATAGATTTTGGCACATCTAAGTTTGTGGACTGATATGATTGGACGCTTAAAGCCATAGCAAAGTGGTGTGAAATTCTGAAGCCTATTAAGAGGTTAAGCTTTTGAGCAGGTTCTGTTTTTCTAATTTGATAGGCAAAAAAGCTGAAGTTCAGAATTCTAAGGCAGGTGTTCTCCAAGTATGGGCCTGCACCGGCCCATACTTGGGAGCTTGTTAGAGATGCAAGTGCTTGGCCCTTCAGCCCCTCCCCAGATCTCATGAATCAGGAACTCTGGGGGTGAGGCCAGTGATCTGCTGACAAGTTCCCCAGCTGATTTTGCCCATGCTAAGGTCTGAGAACTACTGCTGGGATGGATTGGGATCACTAAGGAGACATTAATTTATCCAATAGGCATTTATTCTGTTTAAGTCCTGGGTTGGCACTGGGGATGTGAAGGCAAACAAGATGAGTTCCCATCATTCAGGTGGTTGTTCAGACCTGGACACAGATCACCACAGTGTCTGTGTGATCACAATTCCACGGTAAGAGAGGCATGCTCAGGTACGGGGCGAGCCCAGGGGAGTTGGACCCGGCTCTTCCCCACATGCCTCCTTGTGGTACAGGGAAAGACAAGGCTGCTCCTTCCTGGGTCTCAAGAGTGCCGGGGCCTGAGAAGTCTTCTGCCTCCCAGGCAGAGCTGCCCCGACTCGAGAACAAGCTTCCCACAACAGGCTGTGCTTCAGAAACACAAGGAGAGTTTATAAACATAAGCTCCTTGTCTTGTAGATTCAATGTCAGTGGAAATCTATATTTTTTAACAAGCTCCCTAGGTGATTCTTATGCACAGTAAAGTTTGTTCTAACAGATTAAGAATTAATCAGCCTCTGAACTCTCCTGTCTGACTTTTCATTGGCACTGCTCATTGCACTATGAGGGGATAGAGGAAATATTTTGCTCTGGTTGTTCGGGTTCATTCCCTCTTCCACAACTAATCTTCTGTGAGGCAAATCTAGGGGCTGGGTGGGGTGTTGTTTACCTGAGAGCAATTGCTCATGGCACAGGAATCTCACCATGTATTGTAGCTAAACTACCACTGTAATGATTGCAACACTCACTTAACAAATGTTTATTGAATATTCACAGGTCATGATTCCCCTCTCCTGGCATGCTTTGGCCAATGGGAATGACCAGGCATGACCTTTTGTTATGGCTGAACATAAGCTTTAAATGTCATCATATGGCATGGCTGAAGCCAGCCCCCAGTATGGGGTCTTAGGTAATGGCTTCTCCTTCAGCCTAGATTCCAGAATGAGAAATAGGTGGTACCAAGCCTAGCAGAGCCCAGCTGACCTGCAGGCTACATATAACGTGAATAAGAAATAAATATTTGTTGCTGTAAATGATTGTGATTCTGAGCTTGTATATCTTGCAACATGGTCTCAAACACCTACTCTGTGATTGGCATTATGCTGGGGGGATGACGATGGTTCATATAGTCTCCTCCCACAAAACGCTTCTGTTCCTGAAGAAGGAAGAGACGATGTTCTGTTCTATCCTACCCTACCCTATCCTGTCCCATACTACTCATTCATCTGTTCCCTAGCTTGTTACGGAAAGGATTTATTCTTGCCTTTATGTATAAAATGTAGGTAATGGAATACAATAAGGTACATTAGAAGCAGATGAAAAGGAAAAGGGAAAAACATAGATCAAGGAATGTGACATAAAAATGCGTCATCTCAGAGCATCGAGTTGATCTCCCTGTGCTACGCGGCAGCTTCCCACTAGCTATCTTTTTTACATTTGGTAGTGTATATATGTCAGTGCTGCTCTCTCACTTCGTCCCAGCTCCCCCTTCACCCACTGTGTCCTCAAGTCTGTTCTCTACGTCTGCATCTTTATTCCTGCCGTCCCACTAGGTTCATCAGTACCGTTCTTTTAGATTCCATATATATATGCGTTAGCGTATGGTATTTGTTTTTCTCTTTCTGACTTACTCAGTATGACAGACTCTAGGTCCAGGGTGGGAGGGAGGCTCAAGAGGGTGGGAGGGCCTCCCTGGTGGCGCAGTGGTTGAGAGTCCGCCTGCCGATGCAGGGGATACGGGTTCGTGCCCCGGTCTGGGAGGATCCCATATGCCGCGGAGCGGCTGGGCCCGTGAGCCATGGCTGCTGAGCCTGCGCATCCGGAGCCTGTGCTCCGCAACGGGAGAGGCCACAACAGTGAGAGGCCCGCGTACCACAAAAAAAAAAAAAAAAAAAAAAAAAAAAAAAGAGGGTGGGAATATGGGGATATATGTATACATGTAGATGCTTCACTTTGTTGTACAGCAGAAACTAGCACAACATTGTAAAGCAATTATACTCCAATAAAGATGTGGAAAAGAGGGCTTCCCAGGTGGCGCAGTGGTTGAGAGTCTGACTGCCGATGCAGGGGACACAGGTTCGTGCCCCAGTCCGGGAAGATTCCACATGCCGCGGAGCGGCTAGGCCCATGAGCCATGGCCACTGAACCTGCGCATCTGGAGCCTGTGCTCCTCAACGGGAGAGGCCACAACAGTGAGAGGCCCACGTACCGCAAAAAAAAAAAAAGGTGGAAAAGAAAAAAAATGCATCATCTATCCTCCTGGGGTGGATACAAATTTGATTCTAATCATCTAGAAGCCAATTCATAAAAGAGGCCTGATTAATTTTACGATTCACAGAGCCTATAAGATTAAACAGCAAGCAATTGCTCCAGAAAGGCATGGCTATGTCTAATCATAAGACAACATAGAAATTACTCTGAAAGTCCATGGGATTTGAGCCATTCAAATTTGCTCTTGGTGTTGTAATTTACCATTTTCCCTTTCTAATATACTATACATCTCAACTTGATTCTGTTTTAATTTCAAAGAGAAGAGTGAGGAGAAAAGAGATTTTTTTTAGCTAGAAGAGAGGGGGAAAGATGCAGTGAGGTGTCTATAAAGCATTCTTTTTGAGTGTAATGCTTTACTAATGTCACATTCAACTGTAAGTGTTAGTTTACTTGTTTTCTGTGTTTTTCTTCCTGTGAGTTATTCTAAGGGAGGGTTTGGTCTTAATCTATTTCGACTTTCTGGCTCAGTTCCTAGAATAAAGTTCAATAAATGTCAAATAGAATGAGTGAGCATTGGGTTTATTGATTTTCCTTGCTGTATAGTGTTCCACTGTGTATATTATTATATGTCCATTCTACTATTAATGGATATGTGGGTTGTTTCCAGTTTGGGAAAATTACAAACTATGCTACTATGAGCATACTTGTATATGTATTCTCCTATACACACACACACATATCTCCAGAGAATAAACCTAACATGGAGTAACTGGGTTATATGGTATATATATCTTCGAACTTACTGGATAACAACACTCTGTTTTCCAAAGTGGTGGTTCCCATTTGCCTCCTCACCAGCAGTAAATAAGAGTGTCTGATTTCCACATTTACACAAACACATACGTCGAGTATTTTCAGTCTTTTTGATATTTGCTAATGTTAATGAGCGTATTATGGTGTCTCCTTGTGGTATAAATTTGCATTTCCCTGATTGATAATGAAGTTGAATTCACCCTCATGTAAGTGGCTATTGGGTTTCCTTTCCTGTGAAAAGCCAGTTCAGGAATTTTGCATATTTAAAAAATTGCATGTCTGTCTTTTAATTACAGAGATTCTTTATATGTTCTGCATACTAATCCTTCATCTATTATGTGTGCTGCAAATATCTTCTTCTACTCTGTGGTTTATCTTTTCACTCTTTTTATAGTGTCTCAATGAGGAAATGTTCTATTGTTAAATTTAGCACCCTTTCATTTTATTATGAGAGATTTTTGTTGTCTAAGAAATTCCTTCGTATCTCAAAGTCATGAAGATATTTCTTATATTCCCTTCTAAAAAGCTTTATAATTTTGCTTTTTGCATTTAGGTATTTAATCCACTAAGAATTATTATTATTAGTTTTTTTGGTTGGGGGGGATGGATCTGGTAGGGTTCAAAATGATCCACTTCAGTGACACATTGTAAGAGGTTTTCACAATATAGCTGTGTCAGAGCTATTCAAGAAGTTTGTGTGCAGGAGTGAGGTTGGAGGTTGGTGTCTAAGCTATTATCTTTACAGTCACTGAAGGGTAAAGGATGCCTGCCACCACCACCGCCCTCAGGTGCTATAGACACAGAGGCAATAACTCTGTGGGAACACAGAAGTCAAAGCTGACCCCTCCCTGCACCCCAGCCCAAGCCCAAAGGTGGGCAGTGGACCATAGGTAGTCCAGAACTGAATTATGGCCCTCCAAAGATGTCCACATCCTAATCCCTAGAACCTGTCACTATGTTACTTTATACAGCAAAAGGGACTTTGCAGATGTGAGTAAGTTAAGGATCTCGAGATTTGGAGATCCTGATGTAATCACAAAGGTCCCTAAAAGAGAGAGGGAGAAGAGAGGAGAGAAGATGCTCCATTACTGGCTTTGAAGATGGAGGGAAAGACCACAAATCAAATAACATAGGCAACCTCTGGAAGCTGGAAAAGGCAAGGAAACAGATTCTCTTCTAGAATTTCCAGAAGGAATGCAGCCCTGTGTACCCATTTTAGACTTCTGACCTCTGATGGCTCATTTATTTGCAGAATTGAATTAAATGATCCCACTATTTGTTCAGGAAACAAATGTTCCTTCAGAGCAGTGGTTCTTAACTCATTTTGGGGCCAGAGACCTTTTTGAGTTTCTGATGAAAATTGCACATAGTCAACACATGCAAAATTATAAGTATAATTTCAGAGGGTTCATTTATCCCTACTTTAGAGTCATGAGGCAAGCCCAAGAACATATATGTTATTGTCTTAAAAGTATGCACTTGGAACAAGACCTTAGTTTGGAATCATTTATTTAGCCATGTCCTTTGGAATTATCCCAATACAAGTTAAGAATTTAACCCCTTTCACCTTTAAATCCCAAAGTCCATTAAAAAAAAATAAAGATGAGGCAACAGATGAATGGATAAAGAAGATGTGGCACATATATACAATGGAATATTACTCAGCCATAAAAAGAAATGAAATTGAGTTATTTGTAGTGAAGTGGATGGACCCAGAGTCTGTCATACAAAGTGAAGTAAGTCAGAAAGAAAAAAGCAGATACCGTATGCTAACACATATATATGGAATCTAAAAAAAAAGTGGTTCTGATGAACCTAGGGACAGGACAGGAATAATGACACAGACATAGAGAATGGACTTGAGGACACGGGGAGGGGGAAGGGTAAGCTGGGACGAAGTGAGAGAGTGGCATGGACTTATATACACGACCGAATGTAAAATAGATAGCTAGTGGGAAGCAGCCACACAGCACAGGGAGATCAGCTCGGTGCTTTGTGTCCACCTGGAGGAGTGGGATAAGGAGGGTGGGAGGGAGACACAAAAGGGAGGGGATATGGGGATATATGTATACGTATAGCTGATTCACTTTGTTATACAGCAGCAACTAACACAACAATGTAAAGCAATTATACTCCAGTAAAGATGTTATAGAAAAAAATTAGAGGTGAGGGAACTCCAGGTCTGTCCAAATTAATGTCTATAGAACTGGCTGGAGAGAAATAACCCTCTGGGATTAGAGGCTGCAGGGCCATTGGCCTGACCTGACCCCATACAACTCTGATGCTGACTTGGAGTCAGGCCAGGCCCCATCCTGTCTTCCCTTCAAATCTGTGGTGATGGATGTTTTAAAACTGATTTTCAAAAGCTAAACAGTTAAGGAGTTTACAAATTCCCTGATGACCTTAGAATAATAAACCCAAGTACTGAGCTTTTAGGAACAAAAATGATTTCTGGAGGAGTTATTGCAGGCGGATATACAGTGAGACAGCAAGCTGAAGTCCAGCCTGCAAATGGATAAGGGCTTCATCTTCTTAGAGAGCCCCAAAATGAGCTGGAGCATTAGGGTAAATCTGATTAGTTCTATTTATGTAATTTTAAAGTGTATTTGGATTACTCTTGATTTGCCGTAAACAGAGTTTTTCAGAAAATGATGACTTCCTTAACTGTGGAAAAAATGCACATGAGATCAAGACCTACTTTGGGGATAATGTGAAATTAATTTACAATCAACCCACTATAGCCAACTTCATCACCTGCCTGAGTCAGAGCCCCAGAGGGCTGTGCTGGCCAAGGGCCTTCTTCCCAGAGCCGTCTACCTTTTCTCCCAAACTATTTCTGCTCTCAGTAATCTTAAAGGAATCTAAGACACTGTCATCCCCAAACTCTTCAGGAGAATTTATGGATGCGACTAAAACTTAATCCATTTGGTCAGAAAGCTGGAAATTGCTTTAGTGTTGAAATATGTGCAGACACGAGTTTCCTTAAGATCAATGGAGCTCTTCTCTCTCATTCTTCCTTCAGAATATCTTGCAATGCCCAGAAATTTATATAAGGGTTTTACACACCTGCATATCATGGTATTGGAGAAGTTAAGTGACAGAAAGACTTAACAGATCATCTGGTCTTTGGCTGTGCCAGAATAACATGGTTCCTTACAACATGCAGTCTGGAGATCTTTTCTGGCTACAAGCCTCTAACCATACTGTTAAGTGATTCTATAATAATCCAATGATGCTAGGACATCTTCCTTGACATTGAGTGTGTACCTTCTCCTCCCAATTTTAACCATATATTTTTAAGGACTCCTTTTTTGACAACCTTAATTTACCAACTTTCTCAATTTCTGAGTTCTTTAAGAATTGACTGCAAATAACAAAACAAGAGAATTTTTTTAAGTATAGGGAGCTTAAATAATGTATTTTGGAAATATATCAGATTTTCTCTGGGTTTGAGTATGCATTCTGTGCTAGTATTTTTGTTTACTGTCTAGATTTTACCAGTGTTTCACTGCAATCAATCCCAAGACGATCCTCTTATATTTTGAATACGAGAACAGGAATGCTAACATGAATGTTTAAAACTTAGGAATTTTAGGGTAGTTTTGAAGTTAAAATAAGACAAATAAATATGCCAATTTAGAAAATTATTAAAATAAATAAGATGATTGACTAAAAAGAATTCAGCCGTGTAAACTCTGAGACAGTTGAATTCTGCAAAACATATTTCTTGGATGTGTTCAACCATAGTCAATTTTTTTCATTACATTCCCGTCAAAGTTAAATTTTCAAAAAATGTGGGATAAAAGACAGAGAAAATGTAGAAAATATTTTGAAGTCTTATTTTGCTTTTTATATTAGGATTTCAAATTGTGGCCCAAGAGAGCAGTGGTGCTTGCCTGTGATGTGGCTGGAGAAGGCTGGGTGAGTGGAAGAGGTGGGTTGTGATCTGCATTTCAAAATTTGTTCTCTGGCCCACCACTCATGCCTCCCCCTTCCATTATGATGGGCTGTGTAGATTTTTCTTAGCCACAAGAATTTATAGATTCTTGAGGGTAGTGAAGATATCACAAAAAGAATATCTTTGTGGCTGAAATATAAGAAGAGATTAAAAGAAAGGGAAAATGCAAAAGGGATTTGTAAGCTCAGACTTTAAAAATCTGAAATATATGTATTTTGCCATTTTGTTCACTGTTTTATAAGACCAGAGATAAAGAGGCAATCAACTTTATGATCAGTAATTGACCTCACTGGTATTTTTCTTGCTTTTTTGTAAAATCTCTTAAAGAGGAGGGTAGAGAATTGTGTTGGAGAGAAAATTTAAAGCTAAATAATTATAGCCACATTATTATTATTTATTATTATTATTTTGGTTGTGTTGGGTCTTCGTTGCTGCGTGGGCTTTCTCTAGTTGCGGCGAGCAGGGGCTACTCTTCGTTGCGGTGCGCAGGCTTCTCATTTTGGTGGCTTCTCTTGTTGAGGAGCACGGGCTCTAGGGAGTGCGGGCTTCAGTAGTTGTGGCTCGCAGGCTCTAGAGCGCAGGCTCAGTAGTTGCGGTGCACCGGCTTAGTTGCTCTGCGGCATGTGGGATCTTCCTGGACCAGGGATCGAACCTGAGTCCCCTGCACTGGCGGGCAGATTCTTAACCACCATGCCACCAGGGGAGTCCTGCCACATTATTATTTAAAGAGAGCCTTTATTGAAATAGCTGTCTGAGTTTTCATTTTATCTGGTATATTTTTAATCCTCTGTAAGCATTTTTAATTCTTTGGTAACTGAAGTTATCAAACTTCCATATTTCTGGCTAAATATTCCTTACTTAAGTTTTGTCCTTTTACCAGTATAAAAATTATTCCATGAATTCTAAGATATTTTTTTCAGTATGCTTGGTTAGGTGTTAAATATCTCAGTAGACACTATCCTCTGTGTTCATCATCTGGAATGATGTTTCTAATAGGCTAATTGATGGCCAGAAAGACAATGACGCTGTAGTGAAGAGTCTGCAATATGAAATAAGACTTCTTTCACTTTCTTGTTAGGTACTTGATCTTGAGTCTCTTATTAACCTCCATATGATGGAGACAGTAGCAATCTGCAGATTGTTGGGAAGTTAGCAAATAGGAAGGAAATTGGCCAACTCTGTAGGAAGGAAATTGGCCAACTCTGTTTCTATTTACTAGCCAGGTTTTCTCCACTGTTCGGATCTGTACATATCACTCAGAGAAGAGAGGAACCTTGTTCCCAACCTCCCCATTAGGTCAGATCTTCCACCTTTTTGTTCCACAGGAACAGCCCATCATTGTGATGTTGCAAATCACAGGAAATTTACAATTCTCTTTCTCACTTGAATGAGGCAGCCTCCTTTGTCTTGTCACAGTATTTCCTTTTGGCATTTCTGCCAACTGTGTAACCACAGTTACCAGAGCCACGTTTGGATCTGCTTCGTGTTCATAAGCCTCAGTCATGGATTTCCAAAAGCGACTGGTCACTTATCAGCTCTCTGGGAGGGTTTACCTGCTTCTTCTAGCGAAGGGTCCCGAGCACCACTACTCTTCAAAATCTCAGCTCTTTTCTTTATCTCGTGTCAGGTAAAAGCATGAACAAAATGGCAAGATACATACTTCAGACTCCTGAAGTCTGGCTATAAAACCAGAGCATACTACGTTGTGGAGTCTCCACCCTGAATACCTAGCTACTAATGAGGCAAGACTTCAACCACCTGACCCCAACCCCATCCCGCTCCCTTCCCCAGAAGTCACGGCTTCAGACAGCACTCTTGGAAATATGCTGTGACCTGAGTGAGATGTATTTGGGTCTGAGGAGAAAGGAGAATTGTCAAGCTTATCCCTTGGGAGTTAAGTTTCTCCCTATGGCTCATAGGAATCCTTAGGTTAATATTTCTAGTATATTTTGTAATGCTTGCAATTGTATTTTAATTTGATGGTGAGAAGGTATAGCTGCTTTTGATATTGGAAGCAAATGATAATGTGAAAATTCTTCCCTCTCACTTCTGCTGTGTGTAATTGCGGCTTTCTAAGTTTTTCTCAAGCGCTTATGTCAATGATATTTCTATTTTATGCAACTTCCACTCTCTAGAGCAAATGCGTTATCATGAAAATGTAGAGAATTAACTTTTGTTTCAGAGCTGCTATTGTTTTTATCTAGCTTTTTAAGTCAACAGAAAGCTTCCGTTGTGCACTGTCATCTCTGAGACCCCGAGGGCTGAGTAAATAGTACAAATGCTGAAATGTAGAAATTGTGCTTGTGCTTGGAAACTGACTGAATTGCAAAGTGGCACAGAGATGAGTGGGATTATCTGAGCACCCACTGTATTAACCATGTCTTTTGTTTTCTGTATTCTGATACTTTGACTTTGGGGACCTAGCTGACCCTGGAGGGCTGCCCCTCCCCGGGTGAGCCAGGTGCTAGAGACAGTAGACAACTGGCTCTCAAGTGTGCTTTTCAAATGAAAGCCAACCAATCTAGAGCCCACACCCCAACCACCTCCTTTATTGGGCTCTCACTCTCTGGGCCATTATCCCACTGCCCTAGTCACCCCAGGGGCAGGTACCAGACAACTAGAGAAGCCTCTATGTCCCAGAGCCTGTTGAAATTACTCACACTAGTCAATCTTGAGCCTGTTTACCTTGACTCACCAGTTCCTTCCATGGAAACCACAATAAAGACTCTTGCCCATAGTTCCTCCCTCTCTTTCTGTCTCCTGACCAACCATGACACTTCCCTGTGTGGCCCACTGTGGCATGCCGTGACACCTTCTCTTGAGAACTGTGAGTAACAAACTATCTTTTCAGGCAATTGTCTTCCAATCTGTTGGCCTCACTATACCTCAAATTTTATGTTAATGCACTACTTTTTAAGACACCCACAGATTATTCATGTGGTAACATTATACCTACAAGATGCTACGAGATGATGATTTAACATCGGTCTTCACATACAGTGCAAAAATGTAATTATATACTTAAACACAGGATCTTTTTTGAATTTCTTAATGACTTGAAGAAATTAGGTCCTCAAGAAAGCATTTGGTAGGGTGAATTGATTTGTTGTCAAGAATCCTGGGAAGTTTGGTGAACTACATACAGCTTATTTTTCCTCTTCTGCCAGTTTTGGTCCTCTATCATTATTCACCTGCTGCTCTGCACTTCTAGGATTACTGGTAATAAGTAGCTGATAGCTCAATCTGCATTTTTATTTTGATTTCATTTGTGCACTAGCTGAAAGCCATTCCTGACTGTGCAAAGTTTAAAAGCTTTACAAGGAAGAAATGGATTAGGTAAGCTGAAAGCATTACCATGAAACCTTTCTAATTAAGATTTATAAGGAACTAGGGATAACTAGTTCCTTATAAATCTATAGTGAGATAAATATAACCTATTTTTTCTCCTCTCCTCTGCAAACACTCAGAATAACAGAATAATGACAGGCTTCAGGGTAGGAAAACTGGAACATGTGAGGGGCCTGAATTTTATTTTATTTTTTTAGTTCAGAACTTAAAAATTAATTTGGAGTCCAAATTTAAAACAATGATTTTTAAAATCAGCTATAGTAAATAGAGTTAATACTTCACTATAACCCTCATGATCAGAGTTCAACTACCGGACTTTATGATGCCCAAGTCAGAGATAGGAAGACCCCCAGGGCTCTTTCCACCCCACTGTCCTTATGGCTGCCACTGCCCACAGCCCCATCAGAAGGTGTAGGAGAGGCAATCTGCCTTGCTGGAACAATCCACGGGTCACAAGTGTACAGAAAATAGATACTATATATTTACCAGAAGTAAGTCAGGATTTTAAAAAATGAATGAAGAACATCAGAAATCACAAATATCTGATTAAATATAAATGACTTTTCTTAAATTCTCTAAAAATGACTGTTTAAAACAAAAATTATAACATTGTCTTAGGGGATGTTTACTATATGTAGATGTAATGTATATGACAGTTGACTCATAAAAGACATCTGGGGATGGGGAGGTCAAAAGACCCTATATAGGTACAGAATTTCTACATATTATGGGAAATGGAACCATGTTAACTCTTAGTAGATTATGAAAAGTTAGGCGCATATATTGTAATCCCTACAAATATTAATAAAAGAAAAAATAAATAAAATAAAAGAGTCAAAGAGGTACAGTTTAAAGATCCAACAGATAAATTATAGTATTGTCTTAGTCCAGGCCACTAGAACAAAAATAGCATGGACTGGGTAATTTAAACAAGAAACATTTATTTCTTACAGCTCTAGAAGCTGGGAAGTCCAAGATCAAGGCATCAGAATATTTGGGTCTGGTGAGAGCCCTCTTCCTGGTTTGCAAACAGCTGGCCAAGAGAGATCACCTCTTATAGAATCTCTTCTTTTAAAGGCATTTATCCCATCATGAGGGCTCCACCCTCATGATCTAATTACCTCCCAAAGGCCCCATGTCCAAATACTATCACACTGGGGATTAAGGCTTCAACATATGCATATTTGGGGAACACATTTAGCCCATTGCAGAAATACTAAAAAATATTTAATTAATCAAAAAGAAGGCAGGGAAAGGGGACTAGAGGAGCAAAAAAAGAAAAAAAAAAAAAAACAGAAGAGACAAACAGAAAACAAATAATAAAGTGGTAGACCTAAATCCAACCATATCAATAATTACATTAAAAGCTAGTGATCTAAAGCACTAGAATTAAAAGGTAGAGATTGTCAGTATGGACAGAAGCAAGACTCTAATATATGTTGCTCATAAGAGAAGTACTTTAATTTGAAAGACACAGGTTGAAAATAGATGGCTGTGAAAAGAGTGCACACAGTAAGCATAAGAAAGCTGGAATGGCTATATTCATATCAGATAAACTTCCAGACAAAGAATATCAGCAGAGATAATAGGGATATTTCATTATGAGAAAAGATAAATCATCAGGTAGACATAATTGTAATGTGTATGGGCCTAACTATAGAGCTTTACAGTACATGAAGCAAAAATAGAATAAAGGAAAAGATAGACAGTTTCACGTAGTATTATATTTAGGACTCCTTTCTTAACAATTGATACAACATCTAGACTTCAAAAATTAGTAGACATAGATGATTTTAACAACCCTATAATCCCTATGATCTAATTAAAATTTATAGAACCATTTGTTGATCTGCAAAATAGACTTCTCTTCAAATGCATAGTTCATTCTTCAAGACTCACTATATGTTGGGCCATAAAACAAGTTTCAATAAGTTTAAAAGAATTGAAATCATAAAAATATATTGAAACAAATATACTGAAACAAATATACTGAAACAAATCAGTAAGAATAATCTTATTTCAGAGGAAAACACAAATATTTGGAAATTAAACAGAATCGTTATTATTGCATTATTAAGTTATTCACAGAAAAAAGAAGAAATACAAGAGAAATTAGAACATATTTTTAATTCAGTGATAAGTATAATTCAACCTATCAAAATCTGTGAAATGCAGCTGAAGGACTGAATAGAGGAAAGTGTCATTTTAAGAGACTATATTTTAAAAAAAGAAAAATATAAAATTGGTCACCTGAAGTTCCATTTTATGAAGTTAGAGAAGAATAAATTAAACTAAAAATAAACAAAAAGTAGGAAATAATAAATATAGGAGCAAAACTTTTTTTTTTAAGTAGAAAATGGGCAATAGAGAAAATTAACGAAGTCAAATACTAGTTCTTTGAAAAGATTTCAACAAACACTTAGCTAGACCAATCAAGAGAAAAGAGAGAGAACACTAATGATCAATACCAGAAATGAAAGACAAGTTATCACTTTGAAGTCTACAGACATTAAAAAGATAAGAAATGAAAGCCCTCAAACCATTTTTAGAATCTCATTTTGTATCCTGGATTCATAAATAGAAATCCAGTAATATTCAGTAGAACAAATAAGGATTACTCTGTAGATCCTTTGGGAATCATAAGACTTTTTTTCTGCTATGTGCTTAAAATGTAAACCACGAAACTCAATTATAAAGGTATTGAAACCATAATGTCTAGATTTTAAGGGAGCAAGAAAATCTTTATTTTTTATTTTTTGGGTGAGCAAGTCATGAAGCAAAAAATTAAGATTTTCCTTTTTCCTCTTCTTTTGAAAAACATGTAGTATATGGAAAGTCATTAAGACCAGGTTTACCTTGTCCACTATAAAGTTGAAAAGAAGTTCACATGAGAACCGTGCTATGTGTGCACTAAATACATTCTGTAACAAAACATTTATTGCAGGAAGGAGCTATAATGTTCCAAGTAAAATTTCCCTGGATACATAGATGTGAAGTTTTAAAGTAAGGGGAAAATATCCTTGACAAAAATCAATAATAACACTATATATCTATATGCAGTTGTTATTAAGTGAAGAATAATTTCAGACTGTTAGAACAATATCCATTGCTTTAATTACTTTGACACTATAATAATGAAAAGTATATGAAATATCCATGAAAATCTGTATTTAATAATGTCTAATACAGGAAACATTTTTTTAAATACCATTCTTTTTTGAGATACAAATGGCATTCTTATGATATTTCAGAATTTCATAAAACAAAAGTATAATAGTGATTCTTCAGATCTTTTTGTTTGCTTTTGCTTTTGTTTTGTGGAGCTTAGTTCTTATTCCAAAGTTGCTATGTGCGTCTTCTTATCATTGTAAATAAGAGCTATTTGGAATATATAATACTCTTAAAGGAAAAATATTTGGTAAGTGGATTTGGACATCAATTAATATGGTTCAGTGAGCAACTACAAAATCATCTCTATTTTGCTCTCAGAGAATAGGAATTTTAATGAAATATATTTTTAAAATATTAAAATATACTCAATATTTTAAATATACAAATTAGATATGGAATATATGGAATATATTTAAAATAGATAACTGTTTAAAAGGGGTGGTAGAGGAAGTTCCATGTTCCAGGAATACTAAAGAGCCCATGGTGGAGATTGAAGCCATGGAGCTCCCAGAAAAAAGTGGATGCAGAAAATGGGTTCGAGTATTACAAGGCTCACAAAGAAGTGGCTGATGGCCATAGCTCTCTTGTGGCAAAAGACCAGAATGAAGCTGGGTGCCAGATAGCTCTCCTAACAGTGAAATGGCCTGAATTAACTTTATTTGAAACCCCAGGACATGGCCACAATTCTGCCAGTTTTTTGTGATCTTGAAAGAAAAGAGAGACAGCCATGAGAACACCTTTGCCAAGACGGTATGTGGACATGACATCCTCACTAATTCTCCTCACATGGATAAAGTCTGCAAGCCTCCAACTGAAGACTGGTTTGTCTCTGTTCAACCTGGAGGACCTCGCTGAGGCAACTGAAAAAAACACATGAGATGAGGACTTTGCATGAGAAAAAAAGTTCCTGTATGAGGTAGGATCTCAGACAAAAGTAACAAACACATGAGGAATTGCCTCATTGAGAGGTAGTCAACTTATGTAACAAATGGGAGAATCATACGCAAGGAGATAGAAATATTGAAGAAGTAACAAAGAATTGTAAAATATGCATGCTGAAGCTGTTCATGGAGTTTTTTTAAAAAAACTATTAGCATCCTTCCAATGAGAAGGAAAGGTTATGTAGCAAGAGCAAGCAGATATAAAAAACAATACCATTGGAAATCTTGAAAATCTCATTAATTTTTTTAAAAAGGAGAGATAGGATGAACAGTGGATTTAATACAGTTGAGGAGAAAATTACCTAACAAGAATAGAGAACTGATGAACACAGCCATGAGAAGTTGAGACAGAAAACAGGGAAGATAATTTAAGACAGATGGTGGATAGATTAAAAAGTTGTAACGTTATTAATAGGAAATCCAGAAAATGATAAAAGTGAACGTGGCAAAAGGGAAATATCTGAGATAAAGGCTTAAAATTATTCATTATTTTAAAAAAGATATGAGTTATTAGATTGAACAATTCACTGACTGGAGGAAGCAGTGAAAAAAAAGCAAAGAGAACTCATGGTCAATACAAAAGTAAAAGCAAAATGGTAGAAATGAGTCCAAACATTTCAGTAATCAAAATGAATGTACATGGGTTCAACTCATTCATTAAAACTAAAAGACTCTGAAATTGATAAATTTTTTAAAATGCAGCTTTATGAAGTAAAATGACACTGAAGAAAAGATTGAAAACAAAAGGATGAACAAGATATAACAGGGTAATACTAACCAAAGATACCTGGTTTGAGAAATTAATACTTGTCCAAATAGAACTCAAAGCAAGCTGCATTAATAGGGATAATGGAAGACATTTCATACTAATCAAAAGACTAACCCACCAAGAAAACTCTATAATCCTAAATAACTTAGCCTCAAAATATATAAAGCAAACACTGAGGAAATCACAGAGAAATGAATAAGTCAATAATAATTGTAGAATATTTTAACATGCCTTCTTGGAAAATAAAGGGTTCAGTAGACAAAAATATATTCCAAATATATTAGATCTGAATGGCACTATAAACTTTCTTGATGTAATAGATATATAGAACTCTGTGCCTAAGAAATAGATACACATTCTTCTCAAGACCTGAAACATTTATAAAAATTGATCAGATCTGTGTCTCAAAGGAAGACTCAACAAACTGCAAACACTCAGTATCATTCAGACCACACTCTCTGATAACAATATAATAAAATTAGATATCAACTTTTAAAAGAATGTTCAGAATGCCAATAATTAATTCATGGATTAAATATGAAATATTTAGAAGTGAAAAGTAACAAAAATACATATTAATGATGCATGGGATGCAGATAAAGCAGTACTTAATTAGAAATTTTTATATATAAATATATTTATTAGACAATAAGAAGGCTTGAAAAGAAATAATCTATTTTCAACTCAAGGAATTAAAAGACATTAAGAATTAAACCTAATAAATTATAATAAAATAATTAGAAAAGCAAAAGCAAAAATGCATTTAATCAAAAATAACAAGAAAATTGGGCTTCCCTGGTGGTGCAGTGGTTGAGAGTCTGCCTGCCGATGCAGGGGACATGGGTTCGGGCCCTGGTCTGGGAGGATCCCACGTGCCGCGGAGCGGCTGGCCCCGTGAGCCACAGTTGCTGAGCCTGCGCGTCTGGAGCCTGTGCTCCGCAGCAAGAGAGGCCGCGATAGTGAGAGGCCCGCGCACCGCGATGAGGAGTGGCCCCCGCTTGCCGCAACTGGAGAGAGCCCTCGCGCAGAAACGAAGACCCAGCACAGCCATAAATAAATAAATAAAATTTAAAAAAAAAAGCAAAAGAAATCTGAATGAAGTATGGTCTTTAAAAAAATAAATAAATAAATAAATAACAAGAAAATTAAAGTAGTTAACAAAAGCTAGTTCTTTGAAAAGACATAAAATAGACAAAGTTCTGTCAAGACTGATCAATAGAGAAAAGTTAAACAATTTAGAACAATAAAGTAACAGACCTACAGATATAATAGAGACTTCTTAAAATTATGAATATTACAAATTAATGCCAATGATTCTATAAGTGTAAATAAAATGAAAAACACTTAGGAAAATGTAGATTATCAAAATTGATTCAAAAAGTAGAAAACCTGAATAAATTTTAAACTTTGATTTTTTAAATTTCCCCTATAAAATTATACTCATATCATATGAGTTTATGGGTGAATTTTATTAAGCCTGCAGAAAATGATTATTCCTCTTTTATAAAATGCTCCCAGAAAGTAAGGAATAGAGTAGGAAAGCTATCTCTAAATCAGTTTTTAAAACTAACAAGCTAATTCAGAACGTTGGTGGCTCTAAAATTAATGAAACGAAATCAACAGCACTCCTAGTAAACAATTAGAATACATAACAAGACAAAACCCTATTCGCAATAGTAAGAAAAAAAGTAACAGAAATGGATCTATCAAAAGATGTATAAGAGCTTTCTGGAATATTTTTAAACTGTAGATTGAACTATGTGAAATTCTTTTTTTGTAAGTCAAAAATTTTTAAGTATGTGTAACTTCATATGGTTCAACCTATTATAGTGATGGAAATAAGAAAACCTAAATAAATGGACTGGTATATTTGTTTATAGATGTAAAAACTTGATGATGTCGTTAGTTGGTTTACTAATTCCAATCAATATCACTCCAAAAAATTTGTATGGCACCTTATTTTAAATCTGCTTATTTTAAACCTACTTCTAAAATCCGTACAAAATAGTAAATATCTAAGAATAACCAAACAAAAATTGAGAGAAAGAACAAGCAGGGAGGGGGCTTTGACCTGCCAAATATCAAACTCATTAATAACTATAGTATTAAAACAGTGTGATACTTAAGCAGAAACAAACAGATCTAAATAAGAGATCACAAAGGTCAGAAATAGACCTAATTGTATATGAAAACTTTAAATATAATAGAGGTGGCATTAAAATCAATATGAGAAAGATGAATCATTCAATTGATTATATTGAAACACTAGATTCTCATACGGAAATAAAATACTCAAATATTCACATCATATTTAAATAGTAATTGCAGAAGGATTAGAAAAACTGCCTGTGAAAATATTTTAACTCTCAACAGAAAACCAAATAAACCAAAACAACAACAACAAACAACCTATAAACTTGAGATAGGGAGAGTTTCTTAAATACAACATAAATTCGTGGAAGATAATATTAAAACTTTTTTATATCAAAATTACAAAGATCTATATGAGAGAGGACATCATTAAAAATTAATGTTTAAGTAATAAAGCAATAGAATGAAAGCACAGGTTGCCCTCCACCACCTCTCTAAATCTCACTAGATAACATTTTAAGGATTAAAAAAAAAAATTAGAAACCCCATAAGGACAAAGAAAGAAGGGAAGAAAGACACTAACAATATTTTGGTATCATAGAAAGGCTTGGAAATTGGTAGTACCAGGTACCGAAAGCAGAGGGAAAGATAGGGGCCAAAAAAAGAAGATGGATTGAAAGTTCACTCGGGAGCAAGTAGATCTTCATAATCCATTCTCTATTCATAGCTAGGAGAAGGCACTTTTCTAACCCTCTAGAGAAGGTGAACCAGGACTCTGTAAGAGGCAAGATCCAATGGAAGGAAAAGGTACAATATTGGAAATGGAAATACGTGAAAATTCACATTCTGAAATGTGAGTGCCCCCTTTCCTCTCTTGCTTCTAGCAGCCAGGTTTATATCTTCAAAGCAGAAACTGGAAGATTATTCCGTAGGTGTACTGACTTACTAAGAGACAAGATCTATAGATACTGACAGTGGCATATCTCTGAGTGAAACAGCCCAGCCAAATCACCTGCAGACTCACTGATTTATTCAAAGCCTCCAATCAGCTTTTAGTGCCCCACTCTTGAATATGACCAGAAATCCAGTGACCACAAGCTGAGGAAAGTCTCCAACATGAAAAGCAGAAATTCTCTCCTCCTCCTCCCCCAACAATAACTAATGGAATATTAGAAAAGGAAATTAAAGAAGATAAGAGGCAAGATTGGAGAAGAAATATTTTAAAAAAAAACATTAAGATATTGCAACCATGAAGCAGAAACAGAATGCTTTTATAAAGGAGTATTTGGAGAGCAAAAAAAGCTTAGAAATAAAAATTTGGTAACAGAAATGAAAAGTCTAACAGAAGGTTTAGACAATAAGGAAGAGGAAATCTCTGAAAGTAGAGAATAGATTAAAAGATGAAAAATATTTAAAAATGATAAAATTAGAGGCCAGTCCAGGAGGTCCAACATCTGAATAACAGTAGTTCCAGAAATAGAAGGAAAGAAAATGGAGGAGGAGGAAATTATAATTAAAGAACATTCTCCAGAACCGAAAGACACGTGTCCTCAGAATGTCAGAGCCATCAAGTCCCCAGCATAATGGCAGAATGAAGATCCACATGAAAACATATCAGCACAAAATTTCAGTGATATAGTGGCCTCAGTGAGAAATTTTAAGATGTCCAAAGAGGAAAAAAATAAAACAACAACAACAAAAAAAACCCCACAAAAAGTCATATACAAAGGAAAACAGCAACATTGGAAGCTTGGTTTTTTTAAAAAAGCAATTTTTAAAGCATTCTGAGGTAAATAGTTTCTAAACTACAATCTATACTAAGCCAAATATTCAAACAATGTGAGGTTAGAATGGAGGTATAGTCAGACATTCACAGATCTCAAGCATTTTACCTCCTTGTACAAATGCAGTTAGGGACTATACTCTATGGAAGTGAGAAAATAAAACAAGAAAGTGAAATCTTTGTGGATCATTAAACAAGAAATCCAGTACAGGAGAGAGATGAGAGGAGATCTTGGGGTGAAAATGTGCGGCCGACTTAGAGAGAAATGCGACCAAAACAAAAAGATCATTGCAGGAGGAATATCCCCCAGAGGAAGAAAAGGATTAGATATCTGTTGTGCTGCAATGTTTTGAGAGATTTTTCTCTTCTGGCAGATAAAATTGTGAATGGAGAGTGACATGCAAGCCACGAGGCTGTGCGGAACAGTTTAGGGAGGGGTATGGAGAGAGGAGAGAAGGAAAAGAGCCCTGGGCATCCCATTGGTTAGAGGCTGGGGAGACACAGAAGGAGCTGACAGTGAAGCAGGAAGAGAGTGGGTGAAGCAAGAGAGAGGTGTTCTGAGAGCCAAGTGAAGAAGGTATTCTAGAAGCCAAGAGTGATCAACTCTGTGAAATTATTCAGATGGATTAAGTGAAATGAGGACTCAGGATGATGGCTGCATGAGAGCTGTTTTGGTGGAGGGGTGAGGATGGAAACCTCCGGTGGGGATGTGAGAAAACAGCAGGAGAGGAACTGGAGACAGATGTCTCTACACAGATGAGGAGCTAAATGAGAACAGAGGGAAGTGATGGGAGCCAGAGGAGAGACGTAGGTTAGAGTAGACTTTTTTAAAGATAGAAATGTTTAAGCACATTTTATGCCATTGGGAACGATCCAGTAGAGAGGGAAAATTTCATGACAGGGGAAGGACAAAGGAATAATGGCTGGAGGGATATTCTTGATGAAGCAAGACTGGGAGAATCCAGTGTTCAAAGCGAGGGTGACCTGAGACAGGAGAACAATAATCTATCCATAGTCACAGAAATGAAGTCCTAGTATATGGATTTAAATACTATTTAGGGACACACTTAAGTATACAAAGCTGGTAAAAGACTCAAATAAATACATCAAATGCAAGATGAGGGGAGCCTGAAGCACAGATGGGATTGGGATAAAGGTAGGGTCAAAGGGAGACCAACTTTCTCTGACATTTTTATTTTATTTTTAAAAGATAAAGCAAACATTAGAATTTTCAAATATTTTTTTCCTGCTCCTATTTATTACCAGGCTTCAGATGGCATATCAAACACATACAGCTTTTCTTCCCAAAGCCCGATAGCTTTGAGTCTCAAAAATTTTCTGCTACAAGTATTTTTAGATAGTTTATCCAGGTATCTTATCCACCCTGTACCTGTGCTGCCTGTGGATCTTTAAGCTGTATTAGGATGCAAAGAGAACCAGATATTTTAAGAAAAGCAGAAGTAAATTGTATTTCAGTGCAGATGGAAGGAAGGGCATATAACCAAGAACAAACACAATTTTGGCATCAACCTTAAGAAGAATGTCAAGAGAGCTAAAGCAACCCTAGCTCTCAAAGGATGCTGACGATAACCACCAAGCATTTGTTTCTGAGCCAAGTCAAAGCTAGCAGAGCAAGGAAATGGACCTATCACCCCGGGGGGGGCAGGGAGGAATGTTGGTGCGACTGTTTATTTAAATACTTGTACCTCACCTTCTTCCATAAAGGATCTGAGGCTATTCACAGAGACACTTACAGTGAAGCGAGATCTTTTTAAAAGTGAGAAAATAAAGGGAAATAAGGATAAGAAGAATAAGATGAAGCCAGATATATGGAAAGGACCAAAATACATGTGCTATGATCTTGTTGACTTTGCTAAAAATCGGTCTCATATTAGATTCTAAGTGACAAGCATGATCGGTTACTCAGTCCTTGAAATCCATAGGATAAAGACAGACTGTTTGCCTGGAAGTTCAACCATCCCTGTCCCAAGGCTGGAGAGAAATCTCTGCTGTGCATCTTCCAAAAGACAGTATGGAGGGCTTTCAACACAAAGCAGGGTTAAAATGGCACCCCAGGGTTTTCCTTCCCTAATACCTAACAAAATGAGCAAAATAGAGTAAAAACTAACAAGAAATGGGGGGAAGGGAAAGCCCAATGCAATACACTTAAAAACCTGGCAACTAAGGAAAGACATAGATTTTGGAGCAAAGCATAGGAGGGCTATACAACTAGATTCCTAACTTGCCCCTTTTCCAGGTGGCACATTAATATGTTGAGAAAATCCTGAGATGACACACAAGTATCCCCAAATCTGGAGAGAAGCAGAATGAGAGTGTATCCTCTGAATGAAGAATAGTGGAAGTAACAGCTAAAGAGAAACAGATGAACCTGTAAAGTGCCGACTCTCTCTGAGGGAGAGGCACTGGAGCACCACAGGCTGGAAAGCGTGAAGATGTTCTCCTTGAGCATCAGATGCATTCCCAGATTAAGTGGCAGAAACTCAGGTATAAAACATCTAACAGAATCTCAAAGGAAAATGCAGACCATAGTTTCCTTTCTTCCCACCGTTACGTCAGTCTATAGAAAAGTAGGCAGAATATAATATGTTAAGTCCTTAACTAGGTTGGAAGTAGAAAACATTCTAGTCGGATTGAATGGGAAAGGAGACAGGAGTAATAGAACGTTAGACAGAATCCCTCTAAAATGATCTAGATGAAAAGGAGTCACAAAGCAATTACAGGCACACCTCAGAGGTATTGTGGGTTCAGTTCCAGACCACTGCAATAAAGAGAATATTGCAATGAAGCGAGTCACACAAACTTTTTGGTTTCCTAGGGCATATAAAAGTTATGTTTACATTATAATGTAGTCTATTAAGTGTGCAATAGCCTTATGCCTGAAAAACGTATGTACCTTAATTTAAAAATACTTTATTGTTGGGCTTCCCTGGTGGCGCAGTGGTTGAGAGTCCGCCTGCCGATGCAGGGGACGCGGGTTCGTGCCCCGGTCTGGGAGGATCCCACATGCCGCGGAGCGGCTGGGCCCGTGAGCCGTGGCCGCTGAGCCTGTGCTCCGGAGCCTGTGCTCCGCAAGGGGAGAGGCCACAACAGTGAGAGGCCCGCCTACCGCAAAAAAAAAAAAATAAAATAAAAATACTTTATTGTTAAAAATGTTAACCATTCTTTGACTCTTCAGTGAGCCAGAATCTTTTTGCTAGTGGAGGGTCTTGCCCCGATGTTGATGGCTGCTGACTGATCAGGGTGGTGGGTGCTGAAGGTGGGGTGGCTGTGATAATTTCTTAAAATAAGACCACAGTGAAGTTTGCCACATCAATTGATGCTTCCTTTCACAAATGATTTCTCTGTAGCATGCAGTGGTGTTTGATAGCATTTTACCCACAGTAGAACTTCCTTCAAAATTGGAGTCAGTCCTCTCAAACTCTGCCACTGCTTTATCAACTAAGTTTATGTAATATTGTAAATCCTTTGTTGTCATTTTGAAACAGCAGGACCCTATGGTCTTCTGCCTGCCTTTAGTCTGGGGAAAACCTTTAGCCAAAGAATAAGTTTAATCAGAGAAGTGAGAAAATGCAGAAACAAAGGAAAACAGTCAAGGAGACCAAATAATAATTGTTTAGTCTTTAAGCATAGTCAAGGACTTTTAGTTCCCTCTCAGGGGCTATAGATAATATTCTGAGCCATAACTTGTGAGCTGTCTTGTAGATACTGAAACTCCCACCAGACTGTAGCCATGACGTAAGCTGCCACAATTCTGAGAATTGGCCTCAAGGAAATGGGAAAAAACCGACCCTGGAACTAAAGATTAACTGTACTTAAAACAATCAAGATGATGTTCATCAGATCACCACATGGCCAATTTCAAGATGAATGTCAGAGCTGGTTATGCTATTTTTACATGTAGCCCCCTCCCTCCATCTATAAAACCTCTTGTCCGCTGGTTGTTGGGGGCAGGAAGTGGGGGAGAGTCAGGCTTTGGACAGGAGTCAGCCCTCTCCCAACCCCACTCCCTAGTTGCCAGCATCCAAAATAAAGCAAACTCATTTCCACCAACCTTGCCTCTTTATTGGCTTTTGAGCAATGAGCTGTTGGACCCCATTTTCAGGAACAGTTTCAACAATCTTCACAGCATCTTCACCAGGAGTAGATTCCATCTCAAGAAACCACTTTCTTTGCTCATCCATAGGAAGCACCTCCTCATCTGTGAAAGTTTTATCATGAGATTGCAGCAATTCAGGCACATCTTCAGGTTCCACTTCTAATTCTAGATCTCTTGCTATTTCTACCACATCTGCAGTGACTTCCTCCATTGAAATCTTGAACCCCTCAAAGTCATCCATGAGGATTGTAATCAACTTCTTCCAAAGTCCATTAATGTTGATGTTTGGATCTCTTCCCATGAATCATTAATGTTCTTAATGGCATCTAGAATAATGAGTACTTTCCAGGATGTTTTCAATTGACTTTGATCCATCAGAAGAGTCACTATCCATGGCAGCTATAGCCTTATGAAATGTATTTCTTAAATAAAACTTGAAAGTTGAAGTTACTCCTTGATGCATGGGCTACAGAATGGATGTTGTATTAGCAGGCATGAAAACAACATTAATCTCATTGTCCAGCTCCATCAGAGTTCTTGGGTGGCCAGGTGCATTGTTAACGAGCAGTAATATTTTGAAAGGCATCTTTTCGTCTGAGCATTATGTCTCAACAATGGGCTTGAAATATTCAGTAAATTATGCTGTAAAGAGATGTGCTGTCATCCAGGCTTTGTTGTTCCATTTATAGAGCACAGCAGAGTAGATTTAGCATAATTCTTAAGGGCCCCAGGATTTTCAGAATGGTAAATTAGCACTGGCTTCATCTTCAAGTCACCAACTGTGTTAGCTAGCCCCTGACAAGAGAGTCAGCCTGTCCTTTGAAGCTGTGAAGCCAGGCGTTGACTTTTCCTCTCTAGCTATGAAAGTCCTAGATGGCATCTTCTTCCATTGTAAGGCTGTTTTGTCTACACTGAAAATATGTTGTTTAGTGTAGCCACCTTCATTAATTATCTTAGCTAGATTTTCTGTATAACTTGCTGCAACTTCTACATCAGTGCTTTTATGTTATGGAGATGACTTTTTTTAAACCTCATGAACCAACCTCTGCTAGCTTCAGACTTTTCTTCTTCACCTTCCTCACCTCTCTTAGCCTTCATAGAATTGAATAGAGCTAATCCAGGGTCTTGCTCTGGATTAGGCTTTGGTTTAAGGGAATGTTATGGCTGGTTTGATCTTCTATCCAGACTACTAAAACTTTTTCCATATCAGCAGTGAGGCTGTTTTACTTCTTATCATTCATATGTTCACTGGAGTAGCACTTTTAATTTCCTTCAAGAACTTTCCCTTTGCATTCACAGCTTGGCTAACCCATTTCACAAGAAGCCTAGCTGTTGGCCTGTCTCAGCTTTCAACATGCCTTCCACACTAAGCCTAATCATTTCTAGCTTTTGAGTTAAAATGAGAGACATGTGACTCTTCCTTTCACTTGAGGAGGAGGCCATTGTTGGGTTATTAATTGACCTAATTTCAATATTGTTATGTCTCACAGAATAGGGAGGCCCAAGAGGGAGAGAGATGAGGGAACAGTTGGTTGGTGGAACAGAGACCACATGACATTTATCAATTAAGTTTGCTATCTTACATGGGTATGGTTTACGGTGCCCTAAACAATTACAATAACAACATCAGAAATCACTGATCACACATCACCATAACAAATATAATAATAATAAAAAGTTTGAAATATTGTAAGAATTACCATAATGTGACATAAAGTGAGCAAATGCTGTAGGAAAAATGGTGCTACTAGACTTGCTCAATGCAGGGTTGTCACAAAACTTGTAGCAAAATGCATAGAAAGAGGTGTGCTGTATGCAGAATTGTTATGTCAGTTGCTAAAGTTAAAAAACCCGAAATACATGACACACAAGACAAAGCACTGGACCTCAGAGAAAACATAAATCAAGGAACAGATGGAAGTATAACACAATTGCTTCTGCTGTAGAATAACTTAATAAAAAACATTAACATGCTAAAAGACAAGGATGTTAAAATAACTGAATGACATGAAGAAAAGTTGTAAAACTAAGGAAATAGAGTATTAAAATGACTAATAAATAAAACTAAAACATCAAGGAAGAGAACAGACTCCATTAAAATTAAATTCTGACAATTAGAGAAAAGGCTTGAGATGATCACTATAAATTAAGATTAAAAATACAGAGAGTAGAGAAAGTAGAAAAAAGCTGTTATAGAATATAGACAACAGGGTCCTACACAAAGATAATTGACAACATTGAAGTATAGAAACCAAAAAAGTGGAACAAATGGAACAAAGATAAAATACAAGAGAACCCCTAACACTCCCCCCCAACACACACGCAAAAGAAAAGTTTCCAGGTTGAAAGATTACTAGATTCTGGAAAATTTTGATACAAAATGTTCAACAGTGATACATATCAGAGCTAAACTACTAAACTTTAAGGAAAAAGAAATAATTCTTAATCGGTCCAGAAAGAAAGGAAGAAAATACCCTGTAAGAAGAGATAAATCAAGCTGGCCTTAGACTTTTCCATGGTGAAGACAGTGGAACAGTTTATATCAAGACATGTGGAAAGTAGTGTGTCCAAAGAACGTCATACCAAGTGCAGATGTCATTAAAGTATAACGAACACTGGCAGACCTTCTCAGGAGAGAAGCAGCTCAGAATTCAGTATACGAGGGTTTTTCTTGGAGAAACAAGTTGACAAAAAATCCAGATAATTAAAAGACTCAAAATGAAGAACCCGGGAATAGAGAGACCATGGTGAGAAGGGGCCAGTAATGAGCACTGAATTTGTCTAATTGTAGAATGATTACTAAACTACTATGGGACTTATATTTCTGAACAAAATGTAAATATTATCAAACTGAGCAATGTTACTAAGAATATACAAACAACATTTGGGAGATGGGCAGGAAGATGGAAGCAATAGAGTATTAGAGAGGTGTATGGATTGCATACCATTCAGGCAATCCATTACAAATACTCTTTCTCTCAACTAAATTTTGGAAAAGCACTGGGTAGCACCAACTGTGAGACTTTACTCCCTGACAAGTAGTTGGAAATCAAATCTGTAAGTACAGATCCATTAGCTTTTGGATAGTACAGATCCATTAGCTTTTGGATCTGGTAGCAAACCTACCAGATCCATAAGCTTTTAGAGTTCGAAAGGCTAACAGATCCATAAGCTTTTAAAGTTAGCATGGCTAATCTGAGTTAGTCCATCTCAGAAAGAAGGCAGAATCACTTAGCTCCTGTTTTTATTTTCATGGTTTCCAGAGACAAGAGAGGAATTCAAATAGAAAAGTGCAGAAAAACATGTAACAAAGAAATTGTAGCCCAACATAACTGAGGAGCCGTTTAGAAAGGGACTTAGTCACGTATAAGAAGCATTCGCATTTCTAGAGCCAGAAAAAGAACATCCCAGGGCCCAGAAGGAACCATAGATGTGACCTCAGCCTTCTAAGATCTCGCAGCAAAGTCACGGAGAATGAGGAAAGGCCTGAACAGTGGAGACAGAGAAATGTTACCCTACTTTGCAAAAGACGAAGTAATTGAATTCAGAATATAGATTAACAAGATTGAGGTCTGGAAAAATTCTTGAAGAGACTGTCACGTGGTGAACTTTTAGGAGAAAGGAAACTAATTTTTAATGATAATTTACATATTCAAATAGTTCCATCCCCATAACAATTGTGTGATGTATTCATTGTTCTTACCACAATGCAGATGGAGAAACTTAGTGTCAGAGAAATCAGTATTTGTTCAAGGTCACACAGCTAGTAGATGCTGGACTATATGTGCTGCCCCAATTTATAAAAAATGTGATGATCACTAAGGGTCCTTGCAGTTTTACTAAGATAAGGGTTGGTCAAACTTACTCTCTCTTTTGATAACATTCTAGGTATAGAGATCTACCAGAGACCTGGTATCCTGGCTTAGTTAGGTGCTTGACCAAGTCTCCAGGGTATTCTTGTGTCTGATGTAATGGAAAAAATCAAAGCTTCATAGAATAATTGTTGCTTTAAAATCCTCAGCCTAAAAATATCAATAGCACTGTACAATCTATTAAATGAAAAAATCATCTAAAATAAGAGACTATATCTTATTTTGTTTTGTTTCTTCAGAGACCAAATGTTATATATATATTTTAGTTAGCTATTTTTCTCTTGACACGGTTTCTGGTATATAGTAGGTACTCCAAAATATTTTGTGGAAAAGTTCATGAATTTGGAGGGAAATCTTCAGAGGCAAGCTGCAGAGCTCTGCCCTGTTTGACATTTTTTTCTGTGACTTGATGAAAACATAGAAGACACGCTTATCAAGTTTGAAGGTGACAGAAAGCTGGAAAAGGGAATGAATAAGACTGATGATAAAATCAAGATTCAAAATAGTCTTGACAGGTTGGAATGATAGGCAAAACCAAAGTGTTCTATTCTGTATTTACCTTTAAAAACAACTGCCTGACTACTAAATGGGGAAATGGGTTTTGGCACCAGTTTATATGAAAAAGATTTTACAGTTTTGCTTGTTCACAACAGGAGCCAACAATTTGATGTAGTTGCTAAAATTTTTTAAAAATTCCAGATTGCGTTAATAGGACGGTGGTGTCCAAATCACAGAAAGTAATAATCCCACTGGGTTTCCCACTGATCTGATTACAGCAGAATATTGCTTTCAATTTTGGGCACCCCAATTTAAGATGGATACTGACAAATTGAAAGCCTCTAAGACAAGATGGCCAAGAAGGGGAGAAGTGTTCTTTAAGAGACAGTTCAAAGAACCAGGGAATTTGGCCTGTGGAAGTTTTAAGGGGAGACACATTAGCTGCCTTCAAATATCTGAGAGGTAATTGTGTACGAAAAAGACAAGATCTACTCACTGTTTTTCTAGGGAACAGAAATGGGAGGAAACAATGACAGAAAGCAGAAGGCAAGCAGATTTCAGCTTATAAAAAAGAACTGCCTCACAACTAGTTTTATTCATTGGAGAAATGGGCTAACTTTCAGGGGAAGCCTAGAAGTTTTCACTTCAGTGTGAATGACTGTTTGGAGGGGATTCCTGTACAGAAGATGAGAAGAGTCAAGAATATCCCGTGGGCTCCTCCCAGAGACCTTCTACTTCACTCAGATTCTGGGCTAGAGAGGAACTTGGTCTCAAATAAGAAGAATTTTCAGTGGTTCTCATTACTCTCCCCAATGACTCACAAGGAATTTCTTTACAAACAAAATGCTTCCCACCTGCCTTGTATTTCCATCTTTAAGCAAATCTGCACTTTACATACTTTATCATATGCATATTATGCATCAATTTAAAAGATCCATTGGGCTCTAAATGCTTGGGTGTCTTCTGCTGAAAGAGTAAAGACACCACTAATGACAGCAGTAAAGTTCAAACACTTGACTTGTTAATATGAGACTCCTTTTTACTAAAGAAACACACAGTACACAAGAACATCCAATAGAAATTTGTTTATTTTTTTAAATGAAACAAAACTTCTATCTCAAATTCAAGTGGAAAGATTCTAAAGTAATATTTGGACTCCAAAAGTCCCTAGCAGTGACTAAAGTTAAAGACTTTTATTAAAATCATCTTGTTCCACTTACGTTCCTACAGAATTCTTCCTTTATTTGATTTGCTTAACAGGTTTAAAATATTTTCTTCAAGGTGACGGGCACCTTGCCTTGAAATAACTGGCTTCTCTCTGGGAAGGTGAAAGATCATTTTGTAAGCAAAAGCTGACAGATGTGAATAGCAATTTTAACCTACAGACAGATCATGGATATTTGGGAATTCAATCTCCGGCCTTGCTAAAGACTGACAGAGCCTGGGGGAGGAATGCAGATTGGAAGAAAACAGATTTCTGCCGATCAGGAAAACCAAAGGAAGAGCTCATGAATATTGATTCTGGACCTGCTTCCTCTCTGCGGAGAGAAATGCTGACACAGTGCAATCCATATTGCCATGCCTAGATCCAGTCCAACAGCACGCTGCTGCTAGATTATAAACAACTTATCAAACCACAATCTAGACATATTTCTTCACTTTCATATCATGTTTCTGAGGATAGAATCCATTTCACAAAATTGCTGATAGGCCCTATTCTGGGTACTTTAAGTGAAAGTCCAAGCAAATAAGGGTCTGCCACACACCAAGTGCTCAAAAATGCTTACTACAAAAACATGAACTGGGTAGCATCTCAGATTCAGTCTGTTTTGCAGGGGGAGGATGGGGACAGATGTGATCTGGGAAGAGATAAATGGAAAGGGGGCAGAGCAAAGAGTTGTTGGCAGGTTATGGAACACGCTGTAAGAGACTTTTAAAATTTTCATTAAATACCAGGGCTCTTTTGTGTAATATATAATTTGTCCCTAAAGAAAATGGAGGATCTCATACATTAGGATTTTTTTGTTTGTTTTTCAGGAAGTGTACAATATAATTGGTACTACATCCAGTTTACAAAGGACTGGGTTAGACATTCCTCTTTAAAAATGCCTGCTGAAAAAAAAAAAAAAAAAAAATACAATGCTGAGAACCTACTGTAGAGCATAGGGAACTCTACTCAGTGCTCTGTGGTGACCTAAGTGGGAAGGAAATCCAAAAAAGAGGGGACGGATGTATACGTAGAGCTGATTCACTTTGCTGCACAGCAGAAACTAACATCACTGTAAAGCAACTGTACTCCAATAAAAAAAAATTCAATTAAAAAAAAAAAAATGCCTGCTGAATGGAAGCTGGGGCTCAAAGAGCACATGTGGTGAATGTTTCAAGGCATGTTGTTGGTGATAAGTTATTAGCAACTCATTGTGTTTAAAAAAAATTCAATCAGTTCTACTTCCAAAAGGAAGAAACCCTAGATGGAGATATTTACCATTACACAGAAAATACTCAAGTGCTCTCCTTGACATCTTTGCTCAAATCCTGCATTCGTTATTCCTCATATTTAAGCAACCCTAGTGTTTCAGAGAGTAAAGGAACTATGTGAGAAACCTGTATCCTACTCCAGAAACTGACATTCACAAAGTAAAATTGATTCTGTGCTAGTGAATTCAAAAGAGAAAAATATATATTTGTCAAATACTTTTCATGGCCAATTCTTTTAGCAGTTTACACTCTTGAGAAGAATTTTAATTCTAAGGGTTTCATTCTCAAATAACTATTATAAAATGCAATACTTTGAACTATGGGGTGACAGAATCTGGTTGTGCTCTGTTTGATACAGGAATGAAATAAACTTTGCCTTCATAAAGCAGATTTGCTCTAAGACAGAAATACATGGCAGGAGGGAAACACTTTGTTGGTAAAGACACTCTTTGTGAGCCATTGGGGAGAGCAAATGAGAACCACTGAAAATTCTGCTTATCTGGGACCAAGTTCCTCTCTAGCCCAGAATCTGAACATATCAACTGTATAAGGTCCTTGGGAGGAACTCATGGGATATTCTTGACTCTCCTCATTTTCTGTACAGGAATCCCCTCCAGACGGTCATTCACACTGAATTGAAAACTTCTAGGCTTCCCCTGAAAGTTAGCATACTTTGGGTGCCATATTCTGTTCCCCCTCACTCCACATCCTTGCCAAAATTTGTCAGATGTTTAAATTTCAGCCATTTTAGTGGGTGTGTACTGACATCTCATCATGGCTTTAATTTTCATTTCATTTGATTAATAATGATATTGAGCATATTTTCATATGCTTATTGGTCATTTGGAAATCTTCTTTTGTCAAGTGCCTGTTTCAGTTGTTAGCCAATTTAAAAAAACAAATCATTTGTAATGAGATATAATTTATATAATAGAATAAAATCAACTGATTTTAAGTGTTCAGTTTGATGGGTTTTGACAAACATGCATACTTATGTAACTGCCACCACAATCAAGATATAGAACATTTCCATCACCCCCAAAAGTTCCTTCATGCCTATTTGCAGTCAACGTCTACATCCACAGCTCCATCCAAACACTGATCTGATTTGTCAGTAGAGGTTAGTTGCTTGCTCTAGAATTTTATATAAATAGAATTGTACAGTATGTACTCTTTTGTGTCTGGCTTCTTTCACTGACTATGTTTTGGAGGTGTATCTATGCTGTTGGGCATATCAGTAGTTCATTCCTTTTCACTGCTGAACAGTAGTCTTGTATAAATGTTCCACAATTTGTTTATCAGTTCATCTGTTGATGGACATTTAAGTTATTTCCAATTTTTTGCTACTATAAATAACAACTGAATGGAGCTATTATGAACCTATGTGTAGATATGTCTTTGTGTACACATATGTTTTTTTTTATTAGTTTCTGCTTTATAACAAAGTGAATCAGTCATACATATACATCTGTTCCCACATCCCTTCCCTCATGCATCTCCCTCCCTCCCACCCTCCCCATCCCACCCCTCCAGGCGGTCACAAAGCACCAAGCTGATCTCCCTGTGCTCTGCGGCTGCTTCCCACTATCTATCTACCTTACGTTTGGTAGTGTATATATGTCCATGCCTCTCTTTCGCTTTGTCACAGCTTACCCTTCCCCCTCCCCATATCCTCAAGTCCATTCTCAAGTAGGTCTGTGTCTTTATTCCCGTTTTACCCCTAGGTTCTTCATGACATTTTTTTTTTAATTCCATATATATACACATATGTTTTCATTTCTCTTCAGTAAATACCCTGGTGGAATTGCTGGAACAATGTCATATAGTAAATGTATATTTAGTTTTATAAGAAACTCCAAGCTGTTTTCCAAAGTGATTGTAACATTTTAAACTCCACTGAGCAGTATATGAGAATTCCAATTCCTCCACATCCTTGCCAATATTTGAGGTGTCTGTCATTTTCATTTTAGCTATCCTTTCATGCACCAGTAACTAACTGTGGTTTAAACTTATTTAACCCGTTTTTAGTTAGGTGTTTTGAATTTTTCCTTATAGATTTGTGATATTTAAAAAAATATTTACTTAAGAGATTGGTTCAAGATGGCGGAGTAGATGGACATGCGCTTATTCTCTCTTGCGAGAGCATCGGAATCACAACTAACTGCTGAACAATCATCAACAGGAAGATACTGGAACTAACCAAAAAAGATACCCCACATCCAAAGACAAAGGAGAAGCCGCAATGAGATGGTAGGAGGCATGCAATCACAATGAAATCACATCCCATAACCGCTGGGTGGGTGACTCATAAACTGGAGAACAATTATACCACAGAAGTCCACCCACTGGACTGAAGGTTCTGAGCCCCCCATCAGGCTTCCCAACCTGGGGGTCCAGCAAAGGGAGGAGGAATTCCCAGAGAATCAGACTTTGAAGGCTAGCAGGATTTGACTACAGGACTTCGACAGGACTGGGGGAAACAGAGACTCCACTCTTGGAGGGCACACGCAAAGTAGTGTGCACATCAGGACCCAGGGGGAAGGAGCAGTGACCCCATAGGAGACTGAATCAGACCTACCTGTTACTGTTGGAGGGTCTCCTGCAGAGGTGGGGGATGGCCGTGGCTCACTGCGGGGACAAGGACACTGTCAGTAAAAGTTCTGGGAAGTACTCCTTGGCGTGAGGCCTTCAGGAGTCTGCCATTAGCCCCATCAAAGGGCCTGTAGTCTCCAGTACTGGGTTGCCTCAGGCCAAACAACCAACGGGGAGGGATCTCAGCCCCACCCATCAGCAGACAAGGAGATTAAAGTTTTACTGAGCTCTGCCCACCAGAGCAACACCCAGCTCTACCCCCCACCAGTCCCTCCCATCCAGAAGCTTGCACAAGCCTCTTAGATAGCTTCATCCACCGCAGGGCACAGAGCAGAAGCAAGAAGAACTACAATCCTGCAGCCTGTGGAACGAAAACCACATTCACAGAAAGATAGACAAAATGAAAAGGCAGAGGACTATGTACCAGATGAAGGAACAAGATAAAACCCCAGAAAAACAACTAAATGAAGTGGAGATAGGCAACCTTCCAGAAACGGAATTCAGAATAATGAGAGTAAAGATGATCCAGGACCTCAGAAAAAGAATGGAGGTAAAGATTGAGAAGATGCAAGAAATGTTAAACAAAGACCTAGAAGAATTAAAGAACAAACACCTAGAACAATTAAAGAACAAACAAACAGAGATGAACAATTCAGTAACTGAAATGAAAAATACACTAGAATGAATCAATAAGAGAATAACTGAAGCAGAAGAACAGATAAGTGACTTGGAAGACAGAATGGTGGAATTCACTGCCGTGGAACAGAATAAAGAAAAAAGAATGAAAAGAAATTAAGACAGCCTAAGAGACCACAGGGACAACATTAAACGCACCAACATTTGCATTAGAGGGGTCCCAGAAGGAGAAGAGAGAGAGAAAGGACCCAAGAAAATATTTGAAGAGATTATAGTAAAAAAACTCCCCTGACATGGAAAAGGAAATAGTCACCCAAGTCCAGGAAGCACAGGAGAGTCCCAGGCAGGGTAAACCCAAGGGGAAACATGCTGAGACACATAGTACTCAAACTGACAAAAATTAAAGACAAAGAAAAATTGTTAAAAGCAACAAAGGAAAAATGAAAAATAACATACAAGGGAACTCCCATAAGGTTAACAGCTGATTTTTCATCAGAAGCTCTATAAGCCAGAAGGGAGTAGCATGATATATTTAAAGGGTTGAAAGGGAAGAACCTATAACCAAGATGACTCTATGTGTCAAGGATCTCATTCAGATTAAACGGAGAAGTCAAAAGCTTTACAGACAAGCAAAAGCTAAGAGGATTCAGCACCACCAAAAAAGCTCTACAACAAATGCTAAAGGAATTTCTCCAAGTGGGAAACACAAGAGAAGAAAAAGACCTAAAAAAAAAAAAAAAAAAAAAAAACCCAAAACAAGAAAATGGTAAGAGGAACATACATATATATAATTACCTTAAATTTGAATGGATTAAATGCTCCAACCAAAAGACACAAGCTTGCTGAATGGATACAAAAACAAGACCCATATATATGCTGTCTACAAGAGACCCACTTCAGACCTAAGGACACATACAGACTGGAAGTGAGGGGATGGCAAAAGATATTCCATGCAATTGGAAATCAAAAGAAGGCTTTAGTAGCAATACTCATATCAGATAAAATAGACTTTAAAATAAAGAATGTTACAAGAGACAAGGAAGGACACTATATAATGATCAAGGGACCAATCCAAGAAGAAGATACAACAATTATAAATATGTATGCACCCAACATAGGATCACCTCAATACATAAGGCAACTGCTAACAGCTGTAAAAGAGGAAACTGACAGGAACACAATAATAGTGGGAGACTTTAACATCTCACTTACACCAATGGACAGATCATCCAGACAGAAAATTAATAAGGAAACACAAGCTTTAAATGACACAATAGACCAGATAGATTTAATTGATATTTATAGGACATTCCATCCAAAAACAGCAGATTACACTAGAGAAAGAAGAACAAACAATACCCAAAGGTAGTAGAAGGAAAGAAATCATAAAGATCAGAGCAGAAATAAATGAAACAGAAGCAAAGAAAACAGTAGCAAAGATCAATAAAACTAAAAGCTGTTTCTTTGAGAAGATAAAAAAAAATTAATAAACCTTTAGCCAGACTCATCAAGAAAATGAGGGAGAGGACTCAAATCAATAAAATTAGAAATGAAAAGGGAGAAGTTATAATGGACACCGCAGAAATACAAAGCATCCTAAGAGACTACTACAAGCAACTCTATGCCCAAAAAATGGACAACCTGGAAAAAATGGACAAAGAAGAAAGGTATAACCTTCCAAGACTGAACCAGGAAGAAATAGAAAATATGAACAGACCAATCACAAGTAATGAAATGGAACCTGTGATTAAAAATCTTCCAACAAACAAAAGTCCAGGACCAGATGGCTTCCCAGGTGAATTCTATCAAACATTTAGAGAAGAGCTAACACCCATCCTTCTCAAATTCTTCCAAAAAGCTTCAGAGGAAGGAACACTCCCAAACTCATTCTGTGAGGCCACCATCACCCTGATACCAAAACCAGACAAAGATACTACAAAAAAAGAAAATTACAGACCACTATCTCTGATGAATATAGATGCAAAAATCCTCAACAAAATACTAGCAAACAGAATCCAACAACACATTAAAAGGATCATGCACCATGATCAATGGGATTTATCCCAGGGATGCAAGGATTCTTCAATATACGCAAATCAATCAACATGATACCCCATATTAACAAATTGAAGAATCAGAACCTTATGATCATCTCAATAGATGCAGAAAAAGCTTTTGACAAAATTCAACACCCACTTGTGATAAAAACTCTCCAGAAAATGGGCATAGAGGGAAACTACCTCAACATAATAAAGGCCATATATGACAAACACACAGCAAACATCATTCTCAATGGTGAAAAACTGGAAGCATTTCCTTTAAGATCAGGAACAAGATAAGGATGTCCACTCTCGCCACTATTATTCAACATAGTTTTGGAAGTCCTAGCCACGGCAATCAGAGAAGAAAAAGAAATAAAAGGAATCCAAATGGGAAAAGAAGAATTAAAACTGTCACTGTTTGCAGATAACATGATACTATACATAGAGAATCCTAAAGATACCACCAGAAAACTACTAGAGCTAATCAATGAATCTGGTGAAGTTGCAGGATACAAAATTAATGCACAGAAATCTCTTGCATTCCTATACACTAACAACGAAAGATTAGAAGGAAAAATTAAGGAAACACTCCCATTCACCATTACAAGAAAAAGAATAAAATACCTAGGAATAAACCTACCTAAGGAGGTAAAAGACCTGCACTCAGAAAACTATAAAACACTGATGAAAAAGATCAATGTTGACACAAACAGATGGAGAGATATACCATGTTCTTGGATTGGAAGAATCAATATTGTGAAAATGGCTATGCTACCCAAAGCAATCTACAGATTCAGTGCAATCCCTATCAAATTACCAATGGCATTTTTTACAGAACTAGAACAAAATATCTTAAAATTTGTATGGAGACACAAAAGATCCTGAAGAGCCAAAGCAATCTTGAGGGGAAAAAATGGAACTAGAGGATTCAGACTCCCTGACTTCAGATTATACTACAAAGCTACATCAATCAAGGCAATATGGTACTGACAGAAAAACAGAAGTATTGATCAGTGGAACAGGATAGAAAGCCCAGAGATAAACCCACACACCTATGGTCAACTAATCTATGACAAAGGAGGCAAGGATATACAATGGAGAAAAGACAGTCTCTTCAATAAGTGGTGGTGGGAAAACTGGACAGCCACAAGTAAAAGAATGAAATCAGAACACTCCCTAACACCATACACAAAAATAAACTCAAAATGGATTAAAGACCTAAATGTAAGACTGGACACTATCAAACTCTTAGAGGAAAACATAGGAAGAACACTCTTTGACATAAATCACAGCAATATCTTTTTTGACCCACCTCCTAGAGTAATGGAAATAAAAACAAAACTAAACAAATGGGACCTAATGAAACAAAAGCTTTTGCACAGCAAAGGAGACCATAAACAAGATGAAAAGACAACCCTCAGAATGGGAGAAAATATTTGCAAATGAATCAACGGCCAAAGGATTAATCTCCAAATTATATAAACAGCTCATGCAGCTCAATATTAAAATAACAAATAACCCAATCAAAAAATGAGCAGAAGACCTAAATAGACATTTCTCCAAAGAAGACATACAGATGGCCAAGAGACACATGAAAAGATGCTCAGCATTATTAATTATTAGAGAAATGCAAATCAAAACTACAATGAGATATCATCTCACACCAGTTAGAATGTACATCATCAGAAAATCTACAAACAGTAAATGCTGGAGAGGGTGTGGAGAAAAGGGAACCCTCTTGCACTGTTGGTGGGAATGTAAATTGACACAGCCACTATGGAGAACAGTATAGAGTTTCCTTAAAAAACTAAAAATAGAATTACTGTATGACCCAGCAATCCCACTACTGGGCATATACCCTGAGAAAACCATAATTCTAAAAGACACATGCACCGCAATGTTCATTGTAGCACTATTTACAATAGCCAGGTCATGGAAGCAACCTAAATGCCCATCGACAGGCGAATGGATAAAGAAGTTGTGGTACATATATACAATGGACTATTACTCCGCCATAAAAAGGAACGAAATTAGGTCATTTGTAGAGATGTGGATGGACCTCAAGACTGTCATACAGAGTGAAGTAAGTCAGAAAGAAAGAAACAAGTATCATATATTAATGCATGTATGTGGAATCTAGAAAAATGGTTCAGATGAACCGGTTTGCAAGGTAGAAGTAGAGACAGTTGCAGAGAAGAAACGTATGGACACAAAGGGGGGAACGCAGGTGGGTGGGGGTGGTAGGATGAATTGGGAGATTGGGATTGAGATATGTGCACTAATATGTATAAAACTGATAACTAATAAGAACCTGATATACAAAATTAATTAAAATTCAAAAAATATATATATATACTTATATTTTGGATATAAGTTCTCTATTACATATGTTACTGAGAATATATTCTTTGCATCTGTAGCTTGCCTTTTTACTTTCTTGATGGTGACTTTTGATGAACAGGAGTTTTTCATTTTGCTGAAGTACAACTTATCTAATTATTTTCTTTTGATATGTGCTTTTTATATCCTGTTTAAGAAATCTTTGCCTAACCTCAAAGTCATTATTGTATTCTCCAATGTTTTTTTCTGCAACCTTGATCATTTTACCTGTCACATTTAGGTGTAAGATCCATTTTGAATTCATTTTTATATATCGTATGAAGTAAGCCTCAGGATTCACTTTTTTCCAAATGGATATTCAGCACCATCTGTTGAAAGTTCCACTGGATTTTAAGGACTGTTTCCACATAAACTCTTGATGTGGAATCCATTTTTAGATTACAGCATTTAAGTAAATGGAGTAGGTTATTAGAAACTTTTATGTTCTTCTATTGAGTAATCATGGTGACACCCTGAAAGTTTGTTATCTCTCCCTAGATGGATGGGGTATGAGGGATTTTCCAATTTGTTACCAACGGTCTAACTGGATTCTAACTGATCTTGACCAGCCCCCACTCTGACTCTCAATTCTAGGGAGAGCCAGGTACCTGGATTCAGCCTCTCCTCAATCAGTACCTTCTCATGAGAGTTCCACATCCTCACCAACACTTGATATAGTCATTCATTTTAATTTTAGCCATTCTGGTATGTAGTGGTAACTAATTGTGGTTTATTTTTTTTTCCAATTTTAAACTTTCATGTGAGTTTTGCTGAGAACCATCCTCAATGAAGATATCCATCCCTCCTCACCTCAGTGTATTCTTATAAATGGCTATTTAAGTCTCTACATATTTGGTATTGTTTGATGCAGTTCCCTGGCCTCATGATATAGACTGCTTTTTTTAAAATTTAAATAATACACAAAGCTAAAGAAACGGAACTCAAAAAATATTTACATTGAACACCCCTCAATTCCTTTTGAATTCAAAGCTAAGCAGAAATCTGGGAATGTACTTGTAGACTATTCATTTTATTTCAGTCTTCAGTACTGGCACATAAAAAGAGAACTTCCTTTATGTAAACCAGAGATCCTCAGTGTTGTCTTCAACCATTTATCCTTCCTGAGGGGCTCCATATAGTCCACAGACCAAACCCTTGCATTATTAATATGTATAATACAATTCTGTCTGTACTTTGTTTCTGACTTCATTAATATTTATTATGTTTAATGAAAGCTAATTATCACCTCTTCAGAGCCCATTGAAAATAGCAGCATTAGATCCAGACTTCTGATGAAGCTTTTGGGCAGTAACTTGATGTGCTTGCAGGTCTTTCATCAAAATATTATCCAGAGCTGAAAGTGTAAAAACAGCTTGAATACTCAGTTGTCAGTTCCTGTGAGAGGCGTTTTTTGAAAGAAAGAGGATTAGTAGAGTGGAAAAGTAAGAAATTTCAAATGTAAAATTTATTCTGTAATTAAAATAGGAAACATTGCTTTGATCATTTAACAACTTAAGAAGTAGGTAATCAAGGTGTTTCTTCTCAATTCTGTAATAAGAATATACGACTTATATATATGACTTATAAGGCCGATGGAACCATAGTACTTATGGCTCTCAGACAAAAAATTGGAGTTGTAAATATTACTTATTTTCTGCAATAGCTGATTTTATGTGTTAACTTGACTGGCCCATGGAGTGTCCAGACATTTCCCCAAACATTATTCTGGATGTGTTGGTGAGGGTGTTTCTAGATGAGATTAACATTTGAATTGGTAGACTGAGTAAGGTAGATTGCTCTCTTCATCCAGTCAGTTGAAGGTCTTAATAGAACAAAAAGGCTGACCTTGCTAGAGGAAGAGAATTTTTCCTGCCTGACTGTCCTTGAACTGGGACATTGGCTCTTCCTGGGTCTTGAACCTATTGAGCTTTGGAGTAGAACTACACCATCAGCTCTGCTTGTTCTCAGAAATTCAGATTCAGACTGGAACTAAATCATTGGCTCTCCTGGGTCTCCAGTTTGCTAACTCACCCCGTCAGTCTTGGGAACTTCCAGCCCCCAAAGTCATGTGAGCCAACTACTTATAATAAATCTTTTATGTATATAAATTTATTTATTTATTTATATTTATCTATTTCCTATTGGTGCTATTTCTCTGGAGAACACTGACTAATATATTACCTTCCATCCAAAGGGAAAACATTTGAAATTTAAATTTAAAACTGAAAATATTTTTTCAAATACTTTATATTCAATGAAGAAGATTTAAAGGCAGACTCTCAAAGCCTTGCTTTTCCTGTAATTTAAGGCAAACAATTTAAAGCAAACAAGCAATGTTTACCTACTGGGCTTCTCCATCCCACAGACACATATTATACCCATGGTCCTCACGGGGTATTTTTGTTTTTTGTTTTTAATTGGAAAACAAACAAGCTTTAATTAGAGGAATTTTAAAATGTAAAAAAAAAATTTAAAAAGGAGAGAGAGTGGCATACTAAACCCTTAGTATGCATTAACCAGCTTCAATAATTGTCAGTATTTTGTCATTTTGTTCATTTCTTTTTCCCATTCTCATTTTTTTAACTGTGGTATTTTAACTTAAAACCTAGACTCTCGTCATTTTACCTTTAAATGCTTCAATATGCATCTCTAACTGGTAAGAATGTTTAAAATGTCTTTCTTGCCATTATTATCTTTAAAAAAATAAGTAATTCCTTGATACCGTGTGATACTCCATACCCACATGTCACAATTTGCCTCAAAGATGTCTTCTTCCAGTTGGTTGGTGCAAATCAGAATTTAAACGAGGGCTACATGTTTTTAGTTATGTCTTTTAAAGCTTCTTTTATGCCAGTCCCTCCTCCTTTCCTGCCAATGTCTTTGCCCATAGAAGTGTCAGGGAAGAGAGTGGAAATGGATCAGCCAGCCGTAACCCATATTCATTCCTTTCTGGAAAAATAAATCAAGACATGTGCCTTCCTGTTGTGAAAGTTGGGTTTTTTGTGTCGTCTCACTCCACATAGAAAACACACAATATCTCTGAGTGCTTCTCATGCAGCTAGGCTGGCAGCCACGGACCTGAGTCGTAAGACAGGTTACACCTGCTCCATGAGCCTCAGCGTCTTCCATTCAGTGGGGGAGGAAGTAGGAAGCCCCAGGGTGACTTCTGGCCTCAAGCCATGTCTTCTATTTTTTTCCTAGAATTCTCCTTTGGAGATGATGGGAGATTGTGGGATTAATAAAATGGATACTTTGGATCCCATTTGGTTATTTGTTCTCTGGGGTGGTATGTGATTGGCCAGAACCCTGGAAAGTAAGAGTGGTAATAGGCACAAGGAATCCCTCTTAAAATCATCAAAAACAAACAAAAGAGCCAAAAGCTAGATTTCTTTTTATACTGGAAATTTTGACCAGGGTAACTGGTGTTGGACCCAACTCTTTCTTATGCATTCATCTTGGATCCTGACTGCTCTAATGGTGGTAGAAGACCAAGGCAAGTGTGTGTTGGTGAAAGATTCATAGTCTTGATGGAAAGTCTGGAGCAAGTCTGTTTGTGCGTAGGTGTGGATGTGGGCGTTGGAGGGTGAGATGGAGAAAAGGGGCAGAGAGCTCTTCTCTCTCCAAGAGTAACCAACACTTTACAAGAGTTTTACCGTTTCAAAAGTATTTTCACGTATATTATTTTAGTTAAACCTCATACCAAGTATGTAAGTTAAAATTGTTACCCAGGGGCTTCCCTGGTGGCGCAGTGGTTGAGAGTCCGCCTGCCGATGCAGGGGACACGGGTTCGTGCCCTGGTGCGGGAGGATCCCATGTGCCGCGGAGCGGCTGGGCCCGTGAGACATGGCCTCTGAGCCTGCGTATCCGGAACCTGTGCTCCGCAGCGGGAGGGGCCGTAGCGGTGGGAGGCCCGCGTACCGCAAAAAAAAAAAAACACCAAAAACAAACAAAAACAAAATTGTTACCCAGGTTTGACAAGTAAGAAAACAGCCATTTTTTAAGATCAGATAGTCAGGCAGTACCGAAGGAAGGGTCCTTCCACTTCATCCTCTACTACCCCTGTCTTTTTTTTTTTTTTTTTTGCGGTACGCGGGCCTCCCACCGCTGTGGCCTCTCCCGTTGCAGAGCACAGGCTCCGGACGCGCAGGCTCAGCGGCCATGGCTCACGGGCCCAGCCGCTCCACGGCATGTGGGATCTTCCCGGACCAGGGCACGAACCCGCGTCCCCTGCATCGGCAGGCGGACTCTCAACCACTGCGCCACCAGGGAAGCCCCTACTCCCGCTGTCTTTCAAAAACAAACCCGGGTGCCCATGAATCATTTCCAGGATGGCTTAGGCACACACTGAGGAATGGAATAACGTGGTCTAATTCGTTCCTCTTCTGTTCAGGCCTAATGAGGGTTGTCCTGGAAGACACTTAAAAAGATTTTTTTTTAAGCCGTTTGTCTTGGATTACCCAGGCTTGGGATCGCTGGCCTATAAAGATTATTTGATATAATCAAGTGATAGTTGAAATGACAATGATGGATCTGCAATGTGGAATAGGTCCTGTTTTGTTGGGGTTTAATCATTTCTGGTGGATAAAATGGCCTGGCCTGCTAGAGATTTAGTAACCTGGAGGTCCTGTTGATTTAATATACAAAGTTGTTTAGAACTATTGTTCTGTCTTGTCAAGTTGTTATCTTTGGAGATTAGTTTCCTTTAACATTTATTTCTTTTTTCAGTGAGCCATATTGAGCACAGTCATGGTTGGACCGAGGCATGTGTGCACCTCAGGAAGGCTAATAATTTGGTACCTTTAAAAAACCCCTTTAAACATTTGGTTAACACATTTAGTGGAGCAGAAAGAAACTGCTTTTCTATCACAAAAGAAAAGATATATTAAATGTATAGAGCATAACAGTTTAACTTATTTGTAGCTATCTTCCATTTCATAATTTTTCTGTTCATAATTGAATAATAACAAGGGGCTAATGTTTTCTGAGTGCTTATTATATGCTGAGTACTGATTCGTTTATATGATGTATCTCATTTCATGCTCGTAACGATCCTGTGTGGTAGGTAGCATTATTATCCTCAATTTCCAAGTGATAAAATTGAGACTTAGTGTAACATGCCCAAAGACATGCACAGTTTCTCTCAAGTGGTAGAAATGGGATTTGAATGATGCAGTTCTGAATTCAGAGCCCACGGGCTTCCTTAGAAACCCCTCCTTCTTTGTAATATTAGTGCCTGCTACTCACTAAGTGTAGAGGTCACATGACTATAGGCAAAAGAGCCTTGTTCAAAATCTGTTTTAAAGTTCTTTCTGGCTCTCTTGCCAGTAAAACGCTCTTCCATTTTCTTTTGCTAGTTTTGGAATCAAAGATTATCTTGGGAGGCATATTAAAAGTTTTCCATTTTAGATATTAAAATGAATAATACCTCATTTCCAGTAAACAGCATTAAGTGAGGTACTATTTGGCTTCAGACGTCTGCTGAACACAACTGCCTATGTGAGCCAGTCATCAGCGTGCTGGGCTGGTGGTGTTGCCTACAGGCATACATGCAACTTGCATAGAATCCGTCAGCTGAGGAGTATTATTATTATTATTATTATTTCTACTGCATTATTACTAGTTCTACTACTATTATTTCTATTTATTATTGTTATCATTTCTATTATTACTTCATCTACAGGGTGCTGTCTAGCTCCAAGGGAATAAGGCAAGTTATAGCTCACCAAAAATACGAATTAACAGGCACCATTTTAAAATACAGTAATGTTTTGTCACCCCAGCAAATCCATCCCACTGGTCTGCCCTAAATTTAGCTCTGCACAAATTTAATGTATGAGAAAAAAGCTCTGCTTTCTAGTCCTTAAGGAGACCCCCTCATTATTCAAATGTCAAACTGAAAACTCAATAAAGCAAACCAAGGGACATTACTAACCTTGAATTTGTGGATTGTAACCTCTATATTCCATATGTTGGAAGGTAACTTGATCAGAGTGTCTAGTAATCTGGTGGTCAGATCATGTGATTATGAGAAGAGCCCTCTGAATGCATGAGCACCAGAGAAGGAAGGGGATCTTGAAGGTGATGTCAAGTGAAAAGTGGTAAATGCTAATGGTGATTTGTCCATAAATTGTAAATCATCCCCAGGTGGCCCAGTCCATGTCCCAGTGACATTATAGTTTAGTGTCGACGAATGTCGTATTGAATAAACATGTGGCAGCACTTACCATGCAGAGAGCAGAGCAGTGTCTGTTTAAACATAGACACTACAGGGAACAGTTTGCATTTATGCCCTGGCATCTGAATAAGTCACCCATCTGTTTCAGAAATTCCATTCAATTTCATAAACATTTATTGAACACCTACTATGATCAGAGCCGAGTACTCTGACAGATGCCTTAGTCATTACAAATACGAGTAGGTCTCAGCCTTGGTCTGGCAGGGGAAATAAGACGTGTGCAGGAGTAATCACAACACCAGACAGAAGGAGAAGTCTGGGCGGTCTCTAGAGAGCCATGGACATATAGGGACAGCCAGGGGGCTGGGATTTAAAGGTTCCTCTGGAAAGTAATAGGACTGGAACAGTGGATAAAATACAAGAGTCAGAAGTGAGAAGTAAGGAGAAATATCCTTGTTAGGGGAGAATAAGAGAAGACTACCAAACGTAAAATAGCTAGCTAGCGGGAAGCAACCGCATAGCACAGGGAGATCAGCTCGGTGCTTTGTGACCACCTAGAGGGGTGGGATAGGGAGGGTGGGAGGGAGGGAGACGCAAGAGGGAAGAGATATGGGAACATATGTATATGTATAACTGAGTCACTTTGCTATAAAGCAGAAACTAACACACCATTGTAAAGCAATTATACTCCCAATAAAGATGTAACAAAAAAAAAAAGGATGGCAGTCAAGAGCGGGCAGGACAAAGAATGGCATTGATACACAAAGGGAGTTGTGACTCTAGGAAATAAGGCAAGTTCAGGTACAAATGGTAGAAATCAGATTTCAAATCTCAACTTCTGGACTTGAATCCAATCTAAGATATGAAAATACATTTAATCCTGAATTGATGTGGGTTTAGAGTGTTCTATTTTGGGAAATTGAATATTTTGGCTTTTGGAGAGTTACCATAAAACTTGAGATGAATGTAAAGTGTGGTGAACAAGACTTTAAACATATTTATTGAGGTGTTTCTGCTTACAAATACTGAACTTAACACACTGACTATTCTCCATGATTACTAAATATCCCTTTACTTGTTTTTTGAATGACTGCAGAATATTTCAATGTATGGCTGTACCTTAGGGTACCTAATGTTTCATATTTATGTTGCTTCTAATTTTCAGCTGCTATAGATAAAGCTACAATAAAATTCTAATGGTTAATTTTTCTCAAGCGCTGACAGCGGTCCAGGCACTGTGTCAAACACTTCTTTAAAAATTGTGAAGAAATCCACATAACAAAAAATTAACCATTTTAAAGTGAACAATTCAGCGACATTTGTGGATTCACAATGTTGTGCAACCACTACTTCTATCTAGTTTCAAAACAGTTCTAGTTGCATCACCTTGGAAGGAATCTGTATCCATCAAATAGTTAACTTTTCACTCCTCTCACCCCCAGCTTCTGGCAACCACCAACCTGCATTCTACTTATGGATTTACCTATTCTGGATTTTTTACCTAGTGGAATCATACAACATGATTCTGCCTTCTTTGTCTGGCTTCTTTCACTTAGCATAATGTTTTGAGGTTCATCCATGTTATAGCATCTATTAGTATTCCATTTCTTTTTATGGCTAAATAATATTACATTGTATGTATATATCATGATTTGATTATCCATTCATCCCCTGAAGGACATTTGGGATGTTTCCAGCTTTGGTTATTGCAAATAGTGCTGTTATGAACATGCATGTATATGTATTGTTTTTAATTCTTTGGGGTATATACCTAGGAGGAGAATTACTAGGTTATACAGTAATTCTACATTTATATTTTAATAGAACCCCAAGCTGCTTTCTGTAACAGTTAAAACATTTTACATGCCTACTAGCAATGTGTTAGGCTTCCAATTTCTCTCCATATCCTTGGTAACACTAATTTTCCTTTTTTTTTTTTTTTTTTTTTTTGGTTAGTGCCATCCTGGTGGGTGTGAAGTGGTATCTCATTGTGGTTTTGATTTGCATTTCCCTGATGACTAATGATGCTGAGCATCTTTTCATGTGCTTGTTGGCCCTTTGTACATCTTCTCTGGAGAAATATCTATTTACCTTCCTTGCCCATTTTTTAAATTAGGTTACTTACCTTTTTTATTACTGAATTGTAAGAGTTTTCTATATATATTTTGGGTACTAGACCTTATCAGATATATGATTTGCAAATATTCTCTCAATTCTATAGGTTCTCTTTTAACTTTCTTGATAATGTCCTTCGATGAACAAAAGTTTTTAATTTAAAGTCCAATTTATTTTTTCTTTTATTGCTCACTTAAGCTTTTGATATCATATCTAAGGATCCATTGCCAAACCCAAAGTAATGAAGATTTACTCCTATGTTTTATTCTAAGAGTATTATGGGTTTAGCTCTTATATATTTTTTTTTCATTTTTTACATCTTTATTGGAGTATAATTGCTTTACAATGGTGTCTTAGTTTCTGCTTTATAACAAAGTGAATCTGTTATACATATACATATGTTCCCATATCTCCTCCCTCTTGTATCTCCCTCCCTCTCACCCTCCCTATCCCACCCATCCAGGTGGTCACAAAGCACCGAGATGATCTCCCTGTGCTATGCGGCTGCTTCCCACTTAGCTCTTATATTTTTGTTGTTGATTCATTTTGAGTTAATTTTTGTATACAGTGTGAGGTAAGGATTTGTTTTCACGTGGATATCTAGTTGTCCCAGCACCATTATTTGTTGAAGAGACTGTTGTTTCTCCATCATATGGTCTCAGTACCCTTGTCAAAAATCAATTTGAGATAGATGTATGGGTTTATTTCTGGACTCTCAATTCTATTCTGTTGATCTGTATGTCTATGCTATGCCAATACCACCTTGTTTTGATGACTATAGCTTTGAGGTAGATTTTGAAATCAGGGAGTATGACTTCTCCAACTTTGTTCTTCATTTTTAAGATTGTTTTGGCTATTCAGAGCCCCTTTCAAATCCACATGGCTTTCACATCTATAAAAAAGGCTTTTAGGATTTTGATAGAGATTGCATTCAATCTGTAGATCACTCTGGATACTATTGCCATCTTAATAATATTAAGTCTTCCAATTCATGAACATGAGATGTCTCTGCATCTATTTAGCTCTTCTTTATACCTTTCAGTGATGTTTTATAGTTTTCAGTGAATGTCTTTCACCTCTTTGTTTAAATGTATCCCTAAGTATTTTATTCTTTTGGGTACTAGTGTAAATGGAATAGTTTTTTAATTTTTCTTTTCAAATTATTCATTGCTGGTGTAAAGAAACACAACTGATTTTTTTGTTGATCATGTATTCTGCAACTTTGCTGGATTTATTAGCGCTAGTAGGTTTTTTGTGGATTCTCTGATGTTTTCTTTATATAGGATTATGTCATTGGTGAACAGAGATGATTTTACTTATTTCCTTCCTATTTGGATGCCTTTTGTTTCTTTTTCTTGCTTAATTGCTCTGGATAGACCTACTAGTTCAGTGTTGGATAGAAGTGGTGAAACTGGGCATCCTCTTCTTGTTTCTCATTTTTTCCTTCATTCTATTAAATGTGATGTATTATATTGATTGATTTCCTTATGTTCAGCCATCCTGTGCCAAAGACTTATAAGTAAGTTATCACATTTAATCCTTACAATCACCTATGAGATGTAGGTAATCTTTTCTTCCTTTTTAGCATATTTTAAAATGTATAGTATGGTTAAATTACACTCACAGATTTTCAGAGTTTGTGGGCTAGTATCATTCATCTGATTTCAGAACCTACACTCTTAATCATTTTTGCCAGTCACGGAATGTTTCTGCACATGCATTTTAATTCTTTAAAATACTATTTATTATGTATGTACTCTGTGCCAGACACAGTAATATGCACTGAGGATACAAAAATAAAAAAGAACAGAATTCTTACTTATGGAGTTTAGTTTCTCTATTCCTTTCCTCACACTGGCCCCTTTCTGGTCCCTCCAAGAAACCAAAGATCAGCTTTGTGTCACTATAGAGTCTGCATTTTCTCAAATTTTTTATAAATGGAATCATACAGTATGTACTTTTTTCCCCTTTCATTCATAATTTCTTTAACTCATCATAATTATTTTGAGATTTATCCTGTTATTACATACATCAATAGCTAATTCCTTTTTCTTGCTAAGTAGTAATCCGTTGTCTGGATATGCCACATTTTGTTTATGATTCATTTGCTGAAGAACATTTGGGTATTTTCAGTTTTTTGGTGATTATGAATAAAACTGCTATAAATATGTGTACAAGTCTTTGTGTGAATGTATGCTTTCATTTCCCCTGGATAATACCTAGGAGAGTAGGATCCTTTGGGAAGTGTGACTTTATAAGATTCTGTCAATGGTTTACAAAGTTGCTGTGCTATTTTACATTCCCACAAAGAGTGTGTGAGATTTCCAGTTTTCTTTTTTTTGTTTGTTTTTATTCTTGCCTAATTGTACAGGCCAGAACCTCCAGTACATCTTGAATAGAAGTGAGAATGGCCATCCTTTTGTCTTCTTGATCTTAGCAGGAAAATATTCTGTCTTTCATCATTAAGTATGATGTTACTTGTATGTTTTTCTTTGATGACCTTTATCAGGGTCAAGAAGTTCAATTCTACTCCAAACTTGGAGCAAACTCCAAGTTTGCTGAGAGGAATGGATGTTGAATTTTGTCAGATGCCTTGTCTATGTCTCTTAAGATGATCATATAGTTTTGTTTTGTTTCTTAGTTTGTTAATATGGTGAATTACATGAATCGTTTTTGGATAATAAGTCAACCTTGCATGCCTGGCATAAACCCCACTTGGTCATGGTGTATATTTGTTTTTATTTTTTGTTGGATTTGGTTTGTTAAAAATTTAAAAGAATTTTTGTATCTATGTTCATGAAGGATATTGGTCTATAGTTTGCTTTTTTGGTAATGTCTTTATGTAGTTTTGGTATCAGAGTAATGCTGATCTCATAGAATGAGTTGGAAATTATTCCATCCTCTTCATTTTTTTAAGATTATAAAATTGTTATTATTTCTTCCTTAAATGTTTTGTGGAATCCATCACTGTTATCACATGGACCTGCGGTGTTCTTTACTGGTAAGTTTTTAATTAAAAATTCAAGGTCTTCAATGTATAATAGGGTTATTCGGGTTATATTTCTTCTTGATTGAGCTTTGTTAATTTCTGTCTTTCTGAATTTGTTCATTTCTTCTAAGTTTTCAAATCCATTGGCATAAAGTTGTTCATTATATTCCCTTTTTATGCTTTAATCTGTAGAGCTTATAGTAATGTCACCTCTCTCATTCCTGATATTTTTAATTTGTGTCTTCTCTCTCTTTTTTTCTGATCGTCCTAGTTTGAAGTTTGTCAGTTTTATTCATCTTCTCTAAAAATTATCATTTGGTTCTATTGATTTTTCTCTATTTTTTTTTGTTTGTTTTTTATTTCATTGATTTTCCCCTGCCTTGGTCTATTATTTCCTTTCTTCTGCTTACTTTGGTTCTCACTTGCCCTTCGTTTTCTTGTTTCTTAAAGTGGAAGCTGAGGTCATTGATCTGAGGCATTTCTTCTTTTCCAATAAAAGTGTCTAGTACTAAAATTTCCCCCTGAGTGCACCCACAAAACCTGATATGTTGTGTTTTCACATTCATTCAGTTCAGAATAGTTTCTAATTTCCTTTTTGCTTTCTTCTTTGACCTATGGGTTATTTAGAAATGTGTTGTTTAGTTTCCAAATATTTGGAGATTTTTCATAATTTTTCTGCTTCAATTTCTAATTTAATTCCTGTGTTGGAGTGCATATTTTGTATGACTTGAATTATTTTAAATTTATTGACTTGTTTTATGGCCCAGAATCTGGTCTATCTTGGTAAATGTTCTGTGTGTACTTGGAAAGAGTGTTGTTGGGTCAATGTTAGGTCAAGTTGGTTGATAGTGTTGTTTAATTCATCTATATCCTTGCTGATTTCCTGTCTTGTTCAATAACCCCTTCCTTTGCAGTATATAATCTGTTGTTGATGCTCTCTGATGTTTTATTCATTTCAGACGTTGTAGCTTACATTTCTAGAAGTTCTATGTGGGTCTTTTTTCTGTATCTTCCATGTCTTTAATTCAGTTTTGAACATATGGAATACAGTTATAGTAACTATTTTCATGGTTTTTTCTGGAGAAGGTAAAGACAGCTTCCCTGAGACTTAAAGAATGAGTAGGTGTTTGCCATGGGAAGGGGGTAGAAGGGGTGGTAGTATGCAGCCAAACAATCGTATTCCAAGCAAAATGAACATGTGAAGGTCCTCAAGCAGGAAGGGCTTTAGAGTTTCAAGAAATACAGAGAAGGTCAGAATGGGTGGCACAGAGTATGGTGAAGAGAGGGAGAGTGGTGAAAGGTGTGCTTGGGACGAATGAGGGCAGCAGATCACGCAAGGCCTTCTAGGCACGTGTCTTAGTCAGCATAGGCTACATTATGCTGTGATAACACATATCCCCAAAATCTCGGTGGCTCACACAACAAAGGGTTATTTACTGCCCACGTCACGTGTTCGTAGGAAGCTGACTGAGACTCTGCTTCACATTTCCAGTCAGGGACAAGAGCTAAAGGAACAACTTTTAACAGGATATACCTACTCTGTGGCAGAGGGGAAAGACTCTTGGTGAGCTACCATACAGCTTTCAAAGCATCTGTCTGGAACTGGCATAGGCACTTCCACTCACATCTCATTTGTCAATGGGATGGGAGGAGCAGCAAATATTTGGTAACAATAATACAATCTACCACATAGTGCTAAGGATTGTAACCTTTATCTGAAGAACAATGGAAAGCCAGCTTCAGGGGAATGTTAAGCAAAAGAGGGACATTATAATTCCATCTAATAAGAACAGACTTTATTTCTGGGAAAAAACCAAAAGTAATTTGGAATCAAAGTCAGAGAAATAAGATGGATGATCAGACTCAGTAATATTGTTTGGGTCAAAAAACAGGATAAAAATTTTATGAAAGTAGTAAGATTGATTTTTCTGTGAGATTATGTAATGCTATGATGGCATATTTTATGTTTATAACTGCCCAGCAGAACCACCTTAAAAGGAATGACAGTTATTTGCATATGTAGCTTCTGATGTCTTTTTTTTAAAAAGCAATATTTTATAATAGTATCTTGAGCACCGTATTCTGATGATTGCTTTTACAAACGTAGAGTGCAATGTAAAACTGAATTTTACACTGCAGTTACATTGAATGTTACTTAATCTTTCTTTGCAATATAAGCAATGGTGGATTCGAGAGGGTTAGTGTTTTTGTCCTGGTGCCTCAAGGGAAGGGACAGATAAGCACCAGGGGCCGAGCCAACCCTCAGACACAGCTAGATGTGATCCTTTGAAACCAGAACTCCAATTCACTCTAGGGTTTGAAAGAACACAAGTCCTCTGGGGAGGAGAGTGTTACCCTTGATGGGCATGGCCTCTGTGACAGTGAAGTCAGGGAAAAAGGAAATCCAAATCTGAATGTGTTCTCTTTGAGGACATAAGTCTTGCCTTTCAGTGACCATCTGTACTCCAGGTGCCGGGCCATAGTCCAGCAGAGGAAATTACACTGGAACCAGGAGGTGTCCTCCTACAACTCCAAGGCTAGGTCAGGTGTCCAGACACTCTGTTTATATCTCTACTGTAGCACTTGCCAGTTAATTTAAATGGTCTGCGAGTGTGACATTTTTCCCCATAGACCATAAAGTCCCTAAAGGCAAGAACAGTGTCTTATCTACCTTTGTATCCACCACCTAGCATAGTGCCTGCAGACACTCAACCAAACTGATGCGGGAAGAGAAGCCCATTGATCTAGCCATTCATTCCTCTGAACAAGCTTGGCAGTGGCTCTGTTAGAGGAAAGAGATTTTCAGACTCTTTTTTGGTAATGCCTGGGAAGACCTCCAGATGAATGCACAGCGTGAAGGAGGCAGAGGGCCAGGAGGCGTGCTGGCAGGAAGCTGTGTCCAGAGACCCACCTGAGAGAAGCTCCTGCCAGTGGAATGGGCAGCAGAACCCACAGGAGAGACCCACAGATGATGGCAGGAAAGCCTGAGCCGAAACTGGAAAGATGTTGGGAACCTTGGAGGAAAGGCATCAGACGCTACCATTGCTTTTTGCTTGATATTAGATGTTTCTTTCATACCTTGTGACTAGTATGTACAAGGAGAAGAGCCCTGAGCTCTCCAGATTTTCCAGGTTTTTAAATGGGAATTAAAACCAAGAAAATTATGACCCCCTGTCCAAATTATCCTGAGCTTCTTATTGGGTGGCAGTGTGTCTTACTCATAGTTATCTCCCACATGAAGTGAAAGAAGAAAAGGCTGTATGTATGTGTATGTGGAATGTGGCCTGAAGTTGGGACAGATTCACCTGCAATTTCCTATATCTTACATAATTATAAGGCTATGTCCTGATTAGTCCATACATATATTACTCAATATTAACTTACTGATAACTTATCTTTTGTCTGTTTCATAAAAGTAAAAGAAAGCTAATCAGTTATGTGTTTCTGGGAAAACAGGAGTTTTGCTGGTTTTTAGAGCCTGGTGAGTGTAAACCTTAAAGAGCTTCATTCTCCCTGTGTGCCCTCTTAGGAGTGGTAACCACCTAGGACTTCTGCTTCTAGTTTGTAGCTTCATTACCTCCTAGCCCATTTTGGACTGTGACTCAAACCACCAGGCAGATCATTGTTTATTTAATAGGTTTTAGGCAAACTGTGACCTTGTAGGCAAATAAACATGGGAAACCTTGGTCAAAAAGAGCTAAACAAGTTCCTTTACTGTGGGCTTCCTTAGAATCTCCGTTATAATACACTCTGGAGGGTGGGTCTATAGCATTTCCCAACTGATGTGACATCAGAACTCTTTCCTTGCAGATATCTCATAGGAATAGTGTTCTATATAGCTCACTGTGACATTTCCTGGAAAGCAGGAGCCAGAAGCATCAAGTCAGTTACTTTAATATGAACCCAGCTCTGCCACTGGGAGTGACCCAGGCCACTGAGAGCCTTGGCCATGGCAGAGATCTTGGATCATTACTGTAAATGTCTTTGTAAATCACTGCACCTTTCTGGGGTTCAGTTTCTCTTTTTGAAACATAGAGAAGTTAGCTACCTTTGGACAATATCTAAAGTCCCATCCACTATGCAGTTCTCTGATATTCCATCCTGTCCTTTGCCAGGAAGACATTATGAAAACAATAGCAATTTTTGTATCTCAAAGATAACATATAAGAAAATCCAGGCTTTCATATTGCTATAGCAATTTCTCTGATCACTTCACTCCCTGAGTCCCCCACCTCCACTCCAAAAGCCAGCTTGGAGTTTTGTTCCATCTTGCTAATAGGATAAAGTCCAAACTTGGGCTCCTACAATTCGTTCTGTTCTATTATTACTACCTTCTTCCCAACCACTCACTCCCCCTACCTTCTCCCCATGTTACAGTAAACTATTCACCCTTCTCTTCTTGAAAAAATCTTTTCTTTCTCTTCTGCCTCTGGTAACCCCTACTTATCCTTCCAAATGTCACATCATCTATGAACCCTACCGTGACTTTCCTAGGAAGAGTCACAGTGCCCCAAGCCACCACAACATTGTGGGTATTTTCATGTAGGCCCTTGATGAATATTTGTTGAATTAAATTGAACACTGATATGGATTTCTGGCTTCCTGTTTCAATGAACAAAGGACGTTTATGATCGCATAGTGTTTGATGCCAGGACCCGATTTTATGACATAAGTCTACCCCCTGGGCATCTATAGCTGAGTGTCACATCCTAACAGATGAACAGCTACAAGGGAAATTTGTCTGGGATTTGAATATTGGGTCAATGAACAAAGAGTCTGAAAACAGCAGGAGTTAATTAATGAAAGCCATCATGGCCTCAGCATACTAGTGGCAGAGCAAGACTAATACTCTGTTTTATTGGTTGTAGTTATGGCTTCCAGAAACTGCTGGAATCACCTATCTGTTTCCAGACATTGTTCCCTATCCTCCTCACTGATTCTATGAACTCCTGATAAACTTAAGCAAGACCAGAGTCTGATTCTGTTGCCATAATAGAATCCTAGCTGATGCAAGGAGGCAGGAGGAAGTCGAGTGGGACATTCTCAGTTAGAATGGTGAGCATCCTGCATCTGCATATGATACTGAGGGTTCAGATCTATGGGAGGTGGAGAGATCCCCATTTTTTAAAAGCATAGAACCTGTCGTGATTAAAATTTTGTCATTACATATTTTTTCAATTAATGGATACTAAAGAGTTTGACTGCAATTCCCTGGAGGGTTGTAAAATTTTTTGACACTAAAAAGAGATCCTTGCCTTGAGTTAGAAAAAGTTTTTATGCAGCAACGAAAACATAATCCATAAAAGAAAAAAGCCATAAATTGGACTTTATCAAAATTAAAACCTTTTTCTCTGTAAAGGATACTTTTAATAGAATGAAAAAACAAGCTACAGACCAGGAGAAAAATATTTGCTAATTATATATCCGACAAAGACATATCCAGAATATATAAAGAACACTCAAAACTCAACAATTATAAAATGAGCAATCCAATAAAAAAAAAGTAGACAAAAGATCTGAACAGATATTTCACAAAAGAAGATATACCGATGGAAATAAATACATGGAAAGATAGTAACAGCAATAGCCATAGGGAAATACAAATTAAAACTGCAATGAGATACCACTATATTCCTATTAGAAAGTATAAAGTATAAAGAAACTAACAATAACAAGTGCTCGCAAGGACGCAGAACAACCAGAATTCTCATATATAGCTGAAGGGGATGCAAAATTGCACAGCTACCTTGGGAAATAGTTGGGTAGTTTCTTATAAAGTTAAACATATACTTACCAAGTAATCCAATAATCCTATTCCTAGGTATATACCTAAAGGAAATGAAAACTTACGTTCACATAAAACCCTGTATATGAATGTTTATAATCAGCTTTACTCATAGCTGCCCCCAAACTAAAAACAACCCAAATTTCCGTAAGCAGTTAAACAGAAAATCAAATTGTGGTTATACATATATAATGGAATACTACTTAGCGATAACAAGATACAAAAGATTATACACATACCAACATGGATGAATCCCGAAAGCATTTTGCTAAGTGAGAGAGTCTAGACCCAAAAGGCTACATACTATATTATTCCCCTTATATGACATTCTGGAAAAGGCAAAGCTATAGAGACAGAAAACAGAGCAGTTGTTGGCAGGGATTTGGGAGGTGGGGGCTGGGGAGTGGGGAGGCCCGCGTACCTCAAAAAAAAAAAAACAGTAAAAAGTAAAGGAAACAAATTATGAAATTTAGATTACATTTTAATATAATTATTAATAAAAATGCACAAACAGAATTCATGAAGCTTAGGGACTTTTTGTATACCGTAATTGAAATAAAATACCACCACTTTTTACAGAATTCCCAATTTAAAAAAAAAACCCTAGAAGAACACGTTTCATTGAGTACCATTTTCATGGTTGATCATAAAAGCCCTGTTTTCTTCCCCATGGATCACAAAAAAAAATCCTCTCTTTAACCATGTAGTATTCAAGACAAAATGTTTGAAGTTCTGTTTACTTGATCTTTTCACTTGGTTTTCTTTTCCTGTGAAGATTTTTCAAATCAAAGAGCAGGTCTAAAGTTTGTATCAGTTGAATGGGTCATTTTATTGGAATTTCACTGAAGTGAAACTGTGGCACTTTCTTTGGAATGAAAGTCTTTCTTCATGGTAAAAGCTTATCGATCAGAGCCCTGCATCTCCAATGATTTTATGAGAGCACAATCATCTTGCTTTAAAACAAAGTTAAAATCAATGTATTCAAAGATGGACATGCTACTGAGCATCGGAGAGTGAATTAAAATTTTGATTCCTTTTGCATTAGTGAACAAATGTTTTTAAAGCATTGGAAGAAAAGCTAACTTCTTTAATGCAACATGAACTCTCCTGGTAAAATTCGTAGGATAAAACAGAAGCAGTGGGCTATCAAGTTTCCAAATTAGTAAGCAATTACGTGAATGAGGATACACGGTAGGAAGGCAGTGTCTGCTCAGGGTCACTCATACACTGCAGCTCTCCAAATGTATTCCCTCCCTGCCCTTGTACACCTCACAGAGCCAGCAGGTATATATTCCCCCATACCTCAGGCCTCATGTGCTACTGGAGTTATGGCAGTATTTACTTTTGAGCAAATACAACATTCCTTCTAAGTGCAACCACTTCTGTCCCAAGAGAAATAAATAGTACTGCTGGGTCTAAGCTGAGAACTGAATTATTCTGTAAGAAAGACCGGCTCAGGTGTTTTAGGAAAAGTAACTTATTCAGTCAGATTTTCTGTCTGTGTTGCTAGAATAATGTACAGAGTTTTGAAAGCTACATTGATTTTTTTTTCAGGTCACTTGGGTACTTTTTGACTTTGGTTATATAAAGTGGTTTCCCCAAAGCTCTAATTTGCTACCCAAACTAGGAACTTGCCTTGTTGAAATTATGTCCCTGGCTGAGGGGTTAAAATAGTAAAGCAAGAAGGGGCAGTAATCTTGAGGTTGTCCTCGTAACCAGGAACCCAAGGGAAGGACTCTCGGGAGGCGATGATTAAGTCATACCTTAAACAATGAGCAAAACCAGTAGCATCGATAGCGTGACACCAGGAAGTAGACTTCATCTGCAGTTCCGCCGTCCTCTTCAAACACCAAGACGATGATAAGTGTTTAATAAATGCTTGTTGACATGAGTCTGTACAACCCATTCCCTGCATTTTCTGTACTTTTTAAAGGTAATCACAAAAACTAACATTTATTGCATGCTTATCCTGTGGTCACCACTTCTAGTGCTTCACCGGCATTTTGTCACGTGATACCCACAACACCACCTGAGAAATGGATGGTATTGTTATCTCCTTTTACAGGCAAAAAATGATCCCTACGAAATTAAATAATGTGCCCGAGTTCAAAATATTGGTATATATTGGTGACAGGGTGAAAATCCCGGAAATCCAGATCCTATACTCGGGGCCACCACACCACACTGTGTATTATGAGCAGCGTAAATTAAAAGAGGTCCATAAACTAAACAAGGAAGAAGAAGAAGGAGATGACATTGATTTTAGTGAAGAAGAGGATGTGAGAGAAACAAAGGATGAAAACAACTATGACAGAGACTTTTCTTTCAAGCTTAGCAACTTATGTCCTGTTACAACTTGGTTTACGAAAACCATTACAGGGCTTCCCTGGTGGCGCGGTGGTTGGGAGTCCGCCTGCCGATGCAGGGGACACGGGTTTGTGCCCCAGTCCGGGAAGATCCCACATGCCGTGGAGCGGCTAGGCCCGTGAGCCATGGCCGCTGAGCCTGCGTGTCCAGAGCCTGTGCTCCGCAGCGGGAGGGGCCACAACAGTGAGAGGCCCGCGTACCGCAAAAAAAAAATAAAAAAATAAAAAAACCATTATGACAGCCATTACTCAGTAGCCTTTTCTGAGCAGAAGTCATTGGTCTTCTCTGATCTTTTCATCTTTACTCACTAGGATGTGATGGACAGTCCCCGTGAGCCCAAACGAGCAAGGCTAAGGTAGCGTTCCACAGCTGGTCCAAGAAACATCACTTCCTTCACCTTGGAGCTGCTCACTATCCAATGTCTAGTTGCTGTGGGTCTGCTCGCTGGTTACCACGACACCAAGGAAACACTGGCCAGCATGTTCAGTGCTGCACCATCAGGAAACAAACCTCTGATTGGGAGGTGGGGCTGGCATTCACTGTCCCCAGCAGGCAGCAGCTGCTGGGAGCTCTGATTTCCATACTCTTTCCTTGAATCTTCCTGGCAGCCCCAGCCTGAGAGAGTCTGCCCTGAAGTCAGGTTGTGGACACTTCATCCTCAGAGCATTCTGAGACTAAAGAGAGAGCAGGCTAACTTCAGATCTGCTTATAGGGTAAATGATATAGAAGCTGACTCAGGCATGGATCTGTACACACACTAAGGAAAGGAAGGGTTCCTGAGCCCAAGTGTCTCTCCATCACTTCCATCAACTCAGGGAAGGCAGAGAAGCCACAAAGCAAAGACCCGCCTGTCCCGCAGACCCTGCCAGGTCAGTTCAGGACAGGCTCATGGGCTCTGCTTGCTCCAAACAAGTGGTTCCCAGACTTTCAATTTCATGGACTGCTAAAATGACCAAAACCATGATGGGACTAATCTAGTGCCAACTATTTATTCTGCCTAGTATGGACATCAAAAGAAGCAAGCAGACAAACTACTGTCTACTGTTTGCTTTCATATCATAATAAGATGGATGTTTTCATAGCAAAAAGGAATTAAGTTAAAGGATATCTTAATACCACTGTTATTTAGTCAAAGGACATACTCAGCAGTCCTTTCTGTCCTGTACACATGAACATTACATTTTCTTTATTTTCTTGTTTTTGCCACAGCCCAGCTCTTGAAAACCACTGCTCTAAACCACTCTGATCCACCACTGTTTTGGAATTTGGGGAGATCACAAAAAATTTTCCTACTTGGAGGAACGTATGGGATAAATGCAGGGACCATTTCAAGTGTGCTGGGGATATCCATGCGGTGGCCTGATTCTCTGTAGCACAAAGGGCCTAACAGAACTGAGGATGAGTCTAAGTGCCCCACACATATACGTCCTGCGTGAACTACGACAAGTAACATAACCTCCCTGAACCTCGGTTTCCTCATCTGTAGAACAGGGTAGATAATGCTGTAGAGAAAGGCGGGGGGAATGAACGAAAGCACCCAGCCCCATGCCTGGCTCTGTGAGCTTCCCCACCCTCTGCCCCGGCGCGGCCTTCCTGCCTGCAGGGACTCATCTTCCCTGACACGTCTCAGGACTGTGATCTCCTAGGTCTCGATAGGTATTTGTGGAATGAACAAAAGACTGAAAAAAAGAATGAGAGAAGAAGAATCTTGTACTCTTTGGACAAGAACTTATGGGAGTCATGCTCCCTGAAATATGGCTCCAAACCATCTGCATTGCCTTTGGTGACAGTATTTCAAGAGGAGAATTTGTTTCCTCTTCAGCCTCCATGCAGTGAATCCTCCAGCCATTTAAGTTTCCCCCTAGGTGTCTGTTCACTCTCTCCACCAGCAGGCTGATCTCAATAATTGCTTGACTCTCATATGGACCCACCACTGTTCTCACCCCCTCATTTCTTACTGTGCTTCCCACCCAGCTGCAACTGAATGGTCGATCTTATAATGACTCACTGGCATTACTCCATTGCATCCTTGCTTCTCTGTCCGCTGTGGCTCTCGCTTGGCAAAACCCTGACCCTTGTTAAATACAACCCTCTATCAACTCTGAATCTTCAGCTGCATAATGACTGCGTCTGGAAAACACATCCAGCCTTGTCTGTGGTCTCACTTGGAACTCATGACTCCTAACCTCGAGTGGGCCCTAGTGCTGCTTAGAGATGCTCTGACATTTCCCTGGTAGTCCCTCACCTGCTGTCCTAGACAAGCACCTCACCCCTAGACCACCTCTCCTCCCATTCCCTCTCTCACTTTCCTGATAACCTCACACCTTCTTTTCTCTCCCCTGACCTCCAAACTTCCCCCTGCCCCATCCTCACTCTCAGGTGGAGACTGTGCTTTCCATTTCACAGAGCGAGCAGAGGAGACCAGAAGACAACATTCATGTGCTCCTACCACCTCATACGATTTTCTGAGCCAGTGGCCAGGTTCTTTGTCTCTCCTCCTGCTCTGGTGGATGAACTGTTCTTCAGCAAACAGACTAGACTCCAGGGAAACAAAATTAAAAGGTGTGGCCCCTGATCCCATGGAGCATATGACCTAATGGGATTACAGGCAAGTAAATTAAAAATGATAATAAGATTCATGGTTCCTGATGGAGAGATCTAAATAGCAGATGGAGCCCCCAAACAAGGAGCATTGGGTCTGCTTAGGTGGAACATCAGGGCGGGGTTTGCATTTGAGTTGACCTGAAGAAGAAACAGCCATGAGAGGGGGGAACACTCTACCAGAGGAAAGCCTGATTATTAAAACCACACAGCCATAAGCATTGCCTACCATTAGCGATCAAGTGATTTAAAAATAATAACCCAACCAGACAGTGCTAACTTTGTGAATCTGAAACCATTGACTGAAAACATCACCCATGGTATCGTCCACGCCTTCCAGTTGCTTCTAACAAGCACAGAGCCTGGAAATGACAGAGAATTAGCCTGCAAATGGCAAACAATATCCAAGGTAGCAGAAGGAGGTGTGGACAAAGCAAGTGACATCTGGGTTCTCGTCACAGCCCTGACATTTACCAAATGAAGTTCTAAAAAAGTTATACCCTTCCTGGACTTCACTTTCCTCATCTGTAAAACAAAGGGTTTAGAGTATGGCATTTCTAAGGTCCTTCCAAATTCTAAAACTGGGTGACCAGTGAATACATCTATTATGGATTGTTCATGTCCCCACAAAATTCATATGTTGAAACCTAACCCCCAGTGGGAGTGTATTAGGAGGTAGGGCCTTTGAGAGGTGATTAGGTTTAGATGAGATCATGAGGATGGGACCCTCATAAATGGGATTAGTGCCCTTATAAGAGTCACAAGAGAGCTTAAAGCTCTCTTTTCTCCACCAGTCAAGAATGCAATAAGCAGATGGCTGTCTATGAACAAGGAAGCAGGCTCTCACCAGATATCGGACCTGCTGACACTTTGATCCTGGACTTCCCAGCCTCCAGAACTGTGAGAAATAAATGTTTGTTGTTTAAGCCACCCAGTCCATGGTATTTTGTTAATAGCAGATCGAACTGACTAAGACAATATCAGAGTTTTTAATGTATGGAAACAAAAGGAGAAGAAAGTCCTCTTGAGTTGGAGGGTTGAAACCTGGGCTTCTAATCTCAGTCATGGCTCTCTGGGGTGGTGCAAGCTCTGGGAGTGACTGGGAAATTCACTTGAGCTCCTTGTTCTAAGATGCTACATCCTCCTCAGAGAACACTTCTGATGGGTTCTCTGAAAGTCTTGCAAGATCTTTGACTATAATGTTGGCAGATTTCTGTTCTCTCTGCTGACAAGGAAATGACAGGAAAGTGTTTGTGTTGTGTGGATGGCTTCTGGTGCCCCATCAACATCTGGCTTTAAGGCTGAGTCAATACCACTTTTTTTCTCTCAGTGAGTGCCTTGAGATGCTCATTCCAAGAACAATAGCCAATCCTTATTAATTAGCCTTTATTCCCTCTGAAAAATGCCTCAGTCACATTTAGGATGAGATTTAGTCAGTCCTATGCTTGATGCCAATTTCTAGAGTCTTATCCATGATACTTCCTCATTTTAATAACTTCCTATGAGGCTCTCAGTTTATCCACTTGTACTTTTAAACATCAATCAGGACAGTTGTGCATGCGGGCAGTAGAACCCCTAAAACTGGACTCAGGGGGGAATATGGAAAAAGAGGGAAAGGTGGCTTTGCGTCTGGTCCCATGAAGGGCCCACTTGCTCTCTGAAGGGCCGGGAAGCACTTCTTTCTGCAGCAGGAAGCGCTGCAGTTGGCCACAGCTGGAGCCGCCTTGGGGATGTGTCACTGCCACCAGCCAACTGTGTTGGGAACTCGGCCCCACTGGCAGCCAGCTCGATCTGTGCCAGTGTTTGGCAAATTTACCGAGTGGAAATCTGCCAATTTAAATGAAGTGGTGCTCTGTGTATGCTGTTCCCTCTGACTCTCGGTAAAATAATCACTGCTTCACCTCTTTTATTGCCTTGTCGTTCATCTGATAGGAGGCTGGGGCAGGGGTGGGGGTAGGGACTGCTTGATGTGAGTGGTGAATTCCCAAGGAAGGAAGCATTTTAATGGGTAACTGAAAACCAAAGATAATCTTCCCAGCTGGTTGGCGTGGAGGAGAGGTGCTGAGAGGAGAAGCACACATCCTGACCTCAGGGTGATCTGGCAGATGGATGGGAAAGCGTGATCCTCACCATCTGGGTAATCCATGTGTACAAAGTCGGTGGTTAACTGTACCCATCCTTTGCAAAATAGCATATGTCACAGCCACCCAATACCATCCATGACTAAAACCTGTTCAAATTTGTGAACAGCCTGGAAGAACAATGAGAAAACTCTTAATTGGGGTCTGTCTGTGCTTCCCTTATAAAAGAGACTGATGTGTTGGAGGTCTTGTGATTCATTTACAAGCTTTGGAACCATGTGTGAGGGCTGACCCAGGCAGGGCCTCCCCAAAGGACAAGGATCAGCATTTTAATGTCACCGAGGATGGCTTTATATGCTATAACATTTGTTGTCCCCAATTCTATTCACGATGAACAATTTATGTAAAAACAAATGAACAAATAAAACTACCAGGAGATGATTAGCTTTGAAACATGAAGTGTCTGCCCTCTTGGTTTCTTTACACGTGCTAATTGCTTTCCAGTGACCCACATGGAAAAGGACCTAAGGTTGGAACAGTTATTGCTGGAGTATCTGGTGAGATTATATGAAAGGACATTACAGGCTGTAAAGTGATATACAAGTGTAAAGTGATATCCAGGAAGGAATATGTAGGAAAGCTTCTATTATTACTATAAATGTCCACTCCTGTGGATATTTATAGTAATAATAGAAGCTATCCTACATATTCCTTCCTGGATCTCTCCTCTCTGTGATTGCAGAGCCTTTACTTATACCACAAACATGTACATGCAAGAATCCCCAGATTACATGAGGGAAGCTCTTGTGCCTTTTACTTTTCTCCCTCTGGCCCTCATCCATTCTGTACAGTTTTCTCCTTCTTCATGAGTACATAGGATTCCTAGGCTTTTCTCTGGCAGTTCAGAAGTCCTCCTGTCCCCCAGTGGACCCTCCCAAACCTACTTTCTCTTTTTATCTTTCTGCCCAATCTACATCTTAGTTGTCACAGCTTTTCTGGGTGGAACCCTTAGTTGTTTGTGTCCTTGATCACCAGTGGAAAGACCAAGTTGTAGACACAAAAAAGACATTGTATTTTTTCTGCATGTCTAATTTGTAGCAGAGTTCAATTTAGGGTCCTTTTGCCCATAGAATGGTGGAGAGGGACAAGACAACAACAGGCTCCCACCAAGCATGAGACAGGAGATTGTTTCTTGACTTTCCTGGGGTTATTGACTGCTTAGGTGTTAGGCTCTGTGGTCACCTGACTCTCGTCTCCTAACTTTTCATGTAGCATTGCCACTTGCTGGCTGCTGACCCTGGGCAATTATTTGGTATCTCCAATCTCTTGTTTTCTCATCTATAAAATGAGAATGATAAATAGTACCTGACTTATACGGTCGCTCTGAAGATTAAATGAGAGAGTTCTTGGGAAGTGCTTGGACCTGGCCTCACACACACTAAGCACTCAAGAAATGCTAGCAATTATGATTCTTCCTGTCATCACCTTGTCATATGTATGGACATGAAATCTGCCATTTTCCTGGACTTCTAACCCTGGGATCCCAAGAGTACAGGATGGATGCTTACAAGCAAGTTGGCTAGAGAATTTTGCTTATTTGAACATTTGCTATTTGAGGAAAACTCAAATTACCTTTGATCAGTACTCAGTTACCATGTAAAAAATGAAGATCACAAGAACAACAGTTTCCATTTGTGGAAGGTTTAACTCTACATGGATTGTCTCATCTAATGACATCAGTGCAATGAAATGAGGGGGCTACTAATCAAACCTGGGTGCCTTTGACTCTGAACTGAGTCACTGCCTCCTTTCAAGGGAAGGGGTGTCTGAGAACCAGGACCCACAGGACCCCAAGATCACGCTCGGAGGCATTAGGGAAACATGTCACTGTCATCTTTCCACAAACGACACAAGCTTGTTTGTGGAAGCACCATAAGTCACAGCCCACATTTCACATATTCCATATTAGTTTCTAAAATTGCCCCTAGAAATTTCAAGAGAGACCCTTTCCCAAATAAACTCAGCCAGAAGCTTCTTCTGAGCAAAACCAGTTGACAGCCCGAATGATTACAAACTCATGTCTAACTTGGTAGAGCATCGGGTTATTTATAGTGCAGCTTATATTTGGCTTAATATGAGCTTTCATTTTCCTCAGAGATGCAGGATGAATCTTTTAAAAGAAATAAGTAAATAAAATTTAAAGAAAGGATGAAAAGAAAAGCAATAAAAAGCAAGTCAGTCTCAGAGGTACTAGAATTTGGCAAAGGGGAAGAATGCCTCAGCATGTCCTAAAGATAGTGGCATCTCTCTTGCAAATGAGGAGCATAAATCTGCCCATTTGCCAAACCCTTTAGCAGGACTCTGACCTGGCATTTCTCCCAAATCTCTACCCACTAGTTAGAAAGAACATGGTTCACTAACTGTCCAATCCAGTTTAAATTTAATCTGATCTATTGTGTGTGTATGTGCAACCCTTCAGCTAATGTTTAGGTACTTTAGAAAAAAGAAAAAAAAAAAACTTAGTCATTTAGGTAGCCCTTCCCCTCCCCCTTTCTCTGCTTCTATCCCTAGAATAGAGTCCAATTGTGTGTAAGGGAGGGTCTCACTCCTTTCCCAGTTGCTGGAGAGAAGAGACCCCCTGCCTCTCTAAGCCCAAACCCTGAGGTTTTATGTCATCGGCTATCAGAGCTCCTAGCTTTGCTATCAAAGACAGAAAGGTTGTCTTCCCACTAGAGGAAAATCGGGTAATATAATTCTTCCAGGTATGGCCATGGACGTACTAAAAGCGAGTGAGAATAAATATGTGAAAGCATTCAGCAAATTCTCTATCACAACAGCCACCTGGTTTTCGGGGCTATTGCTCTGTTGTGAAATCCCAATTTGCATGGGAGCAGTTAAATATTACCTCCAGCTTTCTCTCTGCAACCTTTCTATAATATTTCTCAAACCCTTCCCCATCCCTGCATTTAGATAGATATCTTGGGTCAACCCAGACCAAGGTGAAAAACTCAGGTAGGCTAAAAGAAAGTACATTAATAATGTTTAAATACTACCCCTTTACAGAGGTAACCCCTACTCCCACTCCATTCCACATAGTCTGTATTTGTTTCCAAAATGGTCCCTGAATATTTTAAGAGCCTCTTTCCCAAATAAACTCAACCAGAGGCTGAGCACCCATTTCACATTTGTGAAAAATCCTATTTGCCATGTATATACACCACACATGCCAGGTCCAGGCCCAAGCACCCAAATCCTTTACCTTTTTTCCTGGACAGGATTGGGTGCTTTGTAAATAGAGGGGGGAAATCTCATCATTGGTCCTAATGATATAAAATAAAATCCAAAGAGAAGACAAATTAATGTTCACTTAGTATTCACCAAACTTAGGGAATTTGAGCATGAACTAGTGTTTGATATGATCTAAATGAATGATGAGGGTTAAAGGAATAAAGGACAGGGAAATCTCCCTGGAGTAGGAGGTGCTGCAGAGCGGATTTTCAGTTCTCCGTGGGGGGCGAGCGGAGGGCTTTGGACAAATGGGACTCTGCCTTCAGCTGTGTCCACCTGGGTGTTAGCTGTTAACTAGTAAACTGAGAAACATCAGCAACACCCAGGAAAGCACAGCCAGCAGCTGTGTTCAGTCCCTAAAAAAAGAAGTGATTGGAAATATGGAACTCATTTTCATGAGCAAAGCAAAGGGGAAGCCATTGACGCGTTGGAGCTGCAGAACCAGCTAGGAAGAGTGTCACAGCAGTGACTGCTTCTTGCAGTTAGTGACTGCTCACTAACACACAGACGAGGCCAGTGACAGGGGAGCTTTCTCAGGCTGTCAGATCGTTTTCAGAAACTGCAATTCATGTCATGCTAATAGCTCAGTCTATAATTAGGCGTATTTATCTATGTCCCTGGGATATGTCCCCTGCCTTTCTGTACTTAGTTTTCTCCAAGAACAAATAATCCAGAAGAGTTATGAGTCTGCAGAGGGGCAAGTGGGAGTGTGTGTACATGTTGAAAGCACTGTTATCAAATGGCCTAAATGCAATCTTCTCATTGACCAAATGCGTGAGTAGATATTGTCTATTCTCATGGGAAGAGGAGTCTTTGGTGCTTTCCAGAAAGGACTGGGAAGGAAAACATTTTCTTGTCTCTGCCACAAATTTACTATGGTTGTGCTATTTCTGTATCTTCCTATATTAGGTCAAAGGAGTACACCTTTGCTATGACTTTAGTCTGCTTGGAAAAATTATAAATAAAAGCAGTGTGTCACCCTACAGCACACAAATTCCTCTCAGGAGATTTCTCTTACCATTATAACACAACTCATGTACAGACAAGTGTGGCTACCAGCATCAATCAATATATTAGATATCAGTAAAGTTTAATTTTTTTTAAGAAAAAAAAAACAGCTTGTCAATTAACATTTTTAAAGTATTTGGAAAGCCATAAAAGCTGCTGCAGTTTGAAGAGCCTGAATGTAGCTATATACTTTTCTCCTTTCCTTTATTTCCATCTATTTTGCAACTCAAGAAGGGAGACCTTATCATCAGTTGGGCTGGTTTAATTTTGCAAGGACTGACAAGGCAATTGGAAGAAAATTGGGTGGTCTAGCATTTTATTGGGCCTTGATCGGCTTGATTCTCCATGTCTATGGGATTTCTGGGTAGATCTTCCTGCCGGAAAACTGATGCAAAAAAGGCCACCTTTTGTACTTTTCTCCTTTTCCAGGGAAGCTAAGGAATCAGCCAGCTGCCACGTGGCTTGTTGCTCCCTGGGAAATCATGTTCATGCATGAATAATGTTCGTCCTCTATATTCCAGCTCCTCCGCTGGGGCTCTCATACCACCCTTGTAACAAGCATGGGGTGCCCTCCAACCCAGACTGCCAGTCAGGAGAAGATGTGGTAATTTTAAGCTGTTTCCAATAGATGTTTTCTAGAAGATAAGGATTGGAATCTACTTTTTAAAAGCAAATATCTGTTGGATGCTTATTCTGTGGCAGTACTATCTCATTTAATACTCAGAACAATCCTAAAGATAGATATTTTCATATCCCCATTTTCCAGACAAGATAAGGAAACTAAAGCATGACGAGGTTAAGTTACTGGCCCAAGGACCCACAGGTAATATGAGACTGGGGTAGGATTCAAACCCTAGTCTCATAGTGCATAGAGCCCGTGTCACCTCTTTGTTATCCTGTCACAGGGTCTGGGTTCTTGCATGCCACCTAAACAGGCTGCCTCTTCTAACAGAAAGAGAAAGGTATTTGCACTGAGCTTTTGTTTACTGACATGGGAAAATAGAATATTGGTCACTAATCCACTAATTTCATTAATCCACAGCCCTTATCATTTACCCAGATTATTGGTTGTTTTTACTTCTTCCTGGTAAAGGCAAAGGACTCTGGATGAGGTTGAATATTATTTTTATGGATCATGTATGTATATATATATACACATACATATATATGTAAACTAACAGTCATCCAAAGTAAAGTAAAAAAAAACAAACTTAGATGGGAACTCAGCTCCAGGACTCACAGAAGTTAATAATCAGAGCAACTATCAGGTATTAGTATTCATCTTGTAGAATCAGGTCATATACCATCACTTTCACGAAGCTTAAATTTTCTAAATTTCAATTGGCCATCAGACTATGTCAGACACTCCTGCTCTTGAAGTCAAGCTTGGCTGAACATGTCTAATAGAAAGCCTGACAAAGCTATAGCCGTCACTGATTCCAGTGTACCCGAGTGGGACTCCCTATGTGACGCTGGAGAGACTGGGAATGCAGAACTCCAGTAGCCCAGCAAACTTAGCTATGAGAACGCTGTCAACCACCTGCATCACATCTTCACCAGAGCTCTCCTCAACCATACCTTTGTCCCTGTGGGCTGTTATAACAAAGTGCCAGAGACTGGATGGCTTGTAAACAACAGAAATGTATTTCTCACAGTTTGGAGCCTGCGAGGTCCAAGTCCAAGATACTAGCAGATTCAGCCAGTCCAGGGTCTGGTGAGAGCCCATTCCTTGACACTATCTTTTTGCTATAACTTCATGTGGTGGAAAGAAGGGACAAGGAGTATCTCTGGGGCCACTTTTGTAAGGACTAATCCCATTCACGAGGGCTCCACTCTCATGACCAAATCACCTCCCGAAGGCCCACCTCCCCAAATCCTCACCTAGGAGGTTAGCATTTCAACCTACACATTTTGGAGGGACACAAATATTCAGTCCAGAGCAACTTGCAAAATAGGTTTGTTTGAATCTTATCTCCACTTCTTTCTGCTCTCATCCACTGTGGGCCAAAGGACAGACTGAAGAAGAAAATTCACAAGAAAGGGAAGAACTAAGTCTGCAAACACATGGTGAAGAAAGTGTTGTGAATCCTTGAAAACTGCAAATATCCATGAGGTTTAATCAACTCTGGGTAAGATAAATCCTCTTTTGAAATAAAAGGGCAAACATTACACATTTGAGACAAAATACCGAAGGGTGACAAAGCTAAGCTCTTCCTTTTATCCAGAGTTAGCAACTCCATCAAAATTACTGTTTTTCTTATTGCTAAGCAAAGTCAAGGCACCCTGAAGATTATATGGCTGGAATTTTAAGTCCATCTAGGAATCAGCTAATTTCACTGGTAGCCATGAAAGGAACAGCAGAATTGAGACAGATTCATTTAATCAGCTGGTGATTCAACCAATATTTATTTGCCTTGTTATTAAGATACCTGCACATACAGGCTAACATCCAAGAATGTTGACATTTTTGTAAATGAAAAGATAATACTTAATTGACAGGAAATTTCTTTTTAGTTAGAAAAGCATCCTTGCTAAATGGTTTCAATCACAGGAGCACCAGCTTCAAATGGTTGGGTAAGAATCCAGAGACATAGGACACCAAAACTCCTTAGTGAAATAGCCTAGCAACTTAACTGCCATATTGGCTAAAATGCTGGAATATATGGCACTTTCAAACCACAGGTGTGTTGGATTATTTTTTAAATATAAAGAATGTGATATATTTCTGCAAATGTATTAAATCACCAAGATTTTTGAATTTTGCTTGCTTCCCTTTTGTCAGCAAATTGAATGGTTAGTTGCTGTATGTTCTTTAGCCTAATAGAAATTCCAAGGGAAGAGCAGAGCCCATTTTGGCCTTTATTCAGTAGGCATTTAATGTCCTCTTTAAGAGATCCATCTTTCTTGTTCTACATAATGATGGTAAAACAAATTTCTGCTTATTACACCTTTAATATATGTTTATGACTGTTGGGAAAATTAATGACACTTCGGCTAGCATGTAACGTGTGTTTATTTTCTGAGCAAGGCTATCCATCCTATGGATGACAATTCATCCATACATGCGTGGAATAAATTATCAGGCTTCTTAAATTTCTTTTAAATAAAAGACTACAATTCACAGGGATAAAAGGGGGGTTGATTTTTAAGATTCTCTTTGGATTTTACCACATCCTTTCCTTTCTTATTATCTGCAGTGAAATGATCAAAGGATAGAAAATAGCATTACCTAATTAGGTTGTATGGACCCCCAGTTGGACGCTAGTCTGGCCAAGGGATTTGCTTTTAAGGAGTAAGGACAATGGTGGGAGGAGTGAGAGTAATGATGGGCAGGCTTATACATTAGTTTTCTGGGAAAGTGGTGGGGCTTTCATGGAAATGGGGTGCTACCTATTTTCTTCCTTTTTTGATCAGTGACTTCTGGTCATGGCCACCTGTAGGTGTGTCATTCAGTTTGCTAATGTAGTAAAATCAGTGTAGAATAGTAAAATCAGGGTCTGTTGGAGGTCAGATTCGTCGCTGTCTTGGTTTCAAATGATTCTATCTGGTTTTTGCTTTTCTCTTTCTTTAGCTTCCTTTCTTTGTGTCCAAACCCTGTGACTTAAAGATATATGTTAGTTTCTGTTCAAGAGAGCAGTTGGTAGGTTTTGAGCAAGGGTCTAGTGGCAACTCTGGTAACAATAGTACTCGAGAAAGTACATGTTTACACAGATTCTTTGCCATTCACTTCATCCATCAGTGGAAAGACTTTAAAGTAGATCTTATATAAACAAATAAATATAGGTTAGACAAGATGTTTTCATAAGATTCAAGGTTAGTAAATAATTCATTAGCATTAATATGTGCTTATGAGTCATACTTGAAAACTAAATCAGCTACTTAGAAATGGCAGTGGAAAATACCAGTGTAAATTTAAAGTTCCAGGATGCTAACTAACTGAAAACTAGGTATTAGAGAGGGTTGTGTGAATTTGTAATTTAGTATCCATGCTCTGCATTCCTTAGCAGTCAAAAATAATTATTTTATTTGCCTGAAATCACTATCAACAAAAAAGTATTTGTAAGCCATAAAGCACTAAACACATGTAAAATATCTTTAAGATGAAAATTGTCAATCTTTTTATTTTTTTTACTCATTTTACATTTTACTCATGGCACTGGTAATTTAACTTTTCAGACCAATAACGCTGTTTGCCTGAGGGGTAGTGTTGCTAATTCATTAGGGGGCGGGGTACAGTAACCATTACAAATTAAAAGAGATGCCTTAACCAAAACAAGAGGAAGTCCCATCTTAGTTTAGGCTGCTATAATGAAATACCATAGACTGGGTGACTTAAACAACAAACATTTATTTCTCACAGTCCTGGAAGCTGGAAAGTCCAAGATGATGGTGCTGGCAGAGTCCAGTGTCTGGTGAGAACCCACTCCCTGGTTTGCAGATAGCCATCTTCTTGTTACATCCTCTCATGGCCTTTCCTTGGTGCATGTATGCAGAGAGAGAAAGCAAGCTCTCTGGTCTCCTCCATAAGGACACTAATCCCACTGTGGGGACCCCATCCTCGTGACTTTACCTAAGCCTATTTACCTCCCAAAGGCACTTCCTCCAAATACTTTCACATTGGGGATTAAGGCTTTGACATATGAATTTTGAGGGGTCACAAACATTCATTCCTTAGCAAGTACACATGCTGTGGTGCCCTTGGGAGTATACAAGGTAGAGAGAAAAATCAGTCTCACTCCTGAGCCTCACCTGGAGGTGCAAACTTGTCCAAAGTTTGCTTCAAAGCCTGGTCCCCTCTTGACAGGCTGTCAGCTAATGACATCACCCTTGTTCCAGGGTAACAAGAATAGCTAACACTGACTTTGGGTCAGGAACTGTTCTAGTCACTTCACTATAATAACCAATTTAATTTATATTTAACAATTAATAGTACACCATGAGGTAGGTACTATTATTATCCTCATGTTCAATAGGTGAATGTCAGAGCTGGGATTTAAAGGCAAGCAGTGTGAGTTTTAACCACTACAGTAACAGTAACAGTAGAGTTTTAACCACTATTCTGATCTGTGAAGCCTTCCTGTTACCAAATCCTATACTTTTATTCCTTCTTCTCTATCCCCACTGACCTCAGTAACTCACTTGGCCATTATGTGAGCTTTGTCCCTTGTGAGAGACTGAATATACAAATGAACAATGGCCAAACCACATGTAAAAATAGAATTCTGACCCACAATCTGCAGCAACCAGTCTAGGAAACCAACTTGTGATCTACAGAAACTAGCCCAAAGAGCCAGCCTGCTATCTGTAAGTCAGACTTGTAGGAGGTCAGACCACTACCTCTAGCAACAGTCCAGGGAGCCTAACAAAAACTTCTGCAACAATTGGCCCAAAACTTCCAGGACTTACTTAATACCTGACAGCTGCCCTAATTTTTGTTCCTACTTCCAACTTAGGATCAACTAGAGGAAGTCAAATATGCATCCCTAACCAATCACATGAGATGCCCAGCTTCTAGTTAGCCTGCCCACAGCTTCCCCAGGCCGACAGCCGACAGCTGAGGCCTTCCCCCTTTTCCACTATAAAGTTTTCCCACTCCTCTACCTACCTTTGTGTCTCAGTGATGATGGCTGACTTCCTTGCTAGAGCAAGCTCTGAATAAACAGCCCTTGCCTGTTCCGATTTGGTTGGTCTTTGTTTATTTCACACTGGCCTCCCATCCTGCCTCCATACCTTCCCCTCTCCAGCACAGAGGCAGTCTAGCACACAGACTGTGTTGTAGGAAGAGACTGAAGCACAGAAATCTGCACAGGGATAATGGGACTTGAGCTGTGCTTTGAGGGGAAGCACAATTCAAAAAGCTGGGCAGGAGCCTGGGATGAGCTCGCAGAGAAAGTGATGCATGCAGAGGAAAAAGAGGGTGCCATGTGTCCTTAATCTCCCAGGCACTTCCTCATGGGGAAGGAAAGCTGGGACAGTGTGTGGATACAATTTTCTTTACACATTTCCAGGCAGCTTACTGGTTACAGTACTGTTATAACAATAATTGTATTGTCACAGGCAAGTGACATGGCAATGGAAGGGTTTTGGGGGAGTACAATTAAATTTGATATCATGAACATCACACGGATTCCTGTAGCACAGATAAAGCAGCCCATACTTACACCAGCAGAGGAGGTGATGCTTGGCCCATGAGGAAAGATTACAGAACCAAATACACAGGTTTGTAATAAGAAACCCTCCCAACAGGACAAATGGCTTTGCTGTAGTTCACATCAACTTTTTTATTTTCTATTAGTCCCAACAGCTAAGAATCAGCAATGTACCTGCATATACAGAAAGCAAAACCCACGCAAAATCATACTGAGCAGCAATGAAGTATTTAAACTAATTGAACTTTGCAAACACATGTAGATAAATAGCAGGTCACTTACTTGCAACTACTTCCGTGGTTGCTTTTAAGATTCGAAGAACCTCTCAAACAGCTGAAAGGCTTCCTCGGATAGTTACAGCCCTCCCACAGGTGATTTTTAAGGGAAGACAGAATATATTTATTTCTCTTAACTTTATTAACTGTCTTGTCATGAGGACATGAACTGGGACAGTAGAACCCACACGGGATGAAAAGGAAGACATTGCCAAATGAATGCTTTCAGCCTGGAGTGATTTTACAACGTTACAGACCCTGAGGGGAGACCACTTAACACCAAGAGTCTTGTGTTCATGTGTGGGTCATGGCCAGATCCCGCTGCATGGCGCGGAGTCAGTGCCCAGGAAATATTTACTGAATCTGGGGATGGATGTTCCTAAGAGCAGAGCCAGGTTGTAGGCCTGAATCAACTCCACCTCCGCACTTGTGCTCTGGGTGATCCTTCCACCTCCTTTTTCATTCCTTCATGTTCCTTCACGGCAGGTGGCAATTTCCCTCCTTTCAAGCCCTCCTACTTCTATACCAGTTCACGCTCTCCAGAAATAACAGCTACAGTTAACACTTGAGTGCTTATTCGTTCCAGACGCTGAGCTAATCCCCTTCTAGGCATTTTCTGATTCAACCCTCACAAATACCCTATCAGGAGGTGCTGTTATTATACTCATTTTGCAAATGAGGAATTGAGGTTTAGCAAGGCCAGCCCCTGACCTTAATGGCAGAAACAGGATTCAGACTTAGTCTGTCTCAGGAAGCCTGAGTTCTTAAGGGAGACGGACTGTTATTCTCACCACCTCTTGCCTGAACTATTGCCAGGACTTGCACATTCGTCTCTGTTTCCTCGCCAGTCTTTGCTCTCCAAACCATCCCCCACCTTGCTGCCAGAATGGTTATTTTTAAACCTATGTCTGATCATGAACCTTGCTTACCACCCCTCAGTGGCTCTCCAGTGTCTCAGAATAAATTTCAGATTCCTTTTTGAGGCCGTCAAGATATAGCGTGACTTAGTCATCTCCCTATTTTTCTTTTTATTTATTTAATTTAAAAAAATTTTTTTTACATCTTTATTGGAGTATAATTGCTTTACAATGGTGTGTTAGTTTCTGCCTTATAACAAAGTGAATCAGTTATACATATACATATGTTCCCATATCTCTTCCCTCTTGCGTCATCTCCCTATTTTTCTAACCTCATCTCTGACACTCCCCAGATCTTCATCCTCCACCTTGATAACTCTGCCTGGAGTTATCCTATTCTTTTATTTCAGATGTGACTTCCTAACAGAATGTTTCCTTATCCTGCTACACACTCCAGACTGGGGTAAATGCCCTTTCTCTGTATCCCTGTAATACCCTCTCAAATCTACATCATTGTGCTTTCCATATTTAAAAAAAAAAATGTTTATAGGTTGGTTCTGGATGGCCTCTGCCTGCATGGCTGCCAGCCTGTGTCCACACTCAGGGCAATGACCACGCTCTCACCATCTGCGGTCTTGACCCGCTTCACCTACTAGAGCTGCTCCAATGGGTCGCAGTTCTGGCGTTGGCGGTCAGGGAGGCCACCACAAGGAGTGTGTCACCAGCATGTGCAGAGGACTCGCTGTTGCAGTGTTCACCTGGAGGGGACTGGCACCACTGGATTGAACTGAATGCCCTCTTGGAATAAGGATGAAACAAAGAGAGAGCTACTGAAATAATTCCTGCCAAGGGAAATGTCTTCTATGCTATCTTTCCTCCAGCCATGGAAGCTGAAATCAAAGGACTCCAAGAAAGCATAGTCACAAGAGAAAGGAGGGTGAATACCTGGAAGCATCACTTATAGGAGAGCCATGTAGGAGAGCTGTCCCACAAAGATAGCTGAATCAACTTTAGTGTGAAATTAAGCCATGTGGCTAACAGGGTCTTGGTGCTCCAGCCGGATGTCAGGCCTGAGCCTCTCAGGTGGGAGAGCTGAGTTCAGGACACTGGTCCACCAGAGACCTCCCGGCCCCTCATAATATCAATTGGCGAGAACTCTCCCAGAGATCTCCATCTCAACGCTAAGACCCAGCTCCACTCAACGACCAGCAAGCTACAGTGCTGGTCACCCCATGCCAAACAACTAGCAAGACAGGAACACAACCCCACCCATTAGCAGGGAGGCTGCCTAAAATCATAATAAGTTTACAGATACCCCAAACCCCAAACACAGTAAGTTAAGCAAAATGAGAAGACAGAGAAATACACGGCAGATGAAGAAGCAAGGTAAAAACCCACCAGACCAAACAAATGAAGAGGAAATAGGCAGTCTACCTGAAAAAGAATCAGAGTAATGATAGTAAAGATGATCCAAAATCTTGGAAATAGAATGGAGAAAGTACAAGAAATGTTTAACAACGATAACTAAAGAGCAAACAAACAATGATGAACAACACAATAAATGAAGTTAAAAATTCTCTAGAAGGAATCAATAGCAGAATAGCTGAGGCAGAAGAACGAATAAGTGACCTGGAAGATAAAATAGTGGAAATAACTACCACACAGCAGAATAAAGAAAACAGAATGAAAAGAATTGAGGACAGTCTCAGAGACCTGTGGGACAACATTAAAAGCACCAACATTCTAATTATAGGGGTCCCAGAAGAAGAAGAGGAAAAGAAAGGGACTGAGAAAATATTTGAAGAGATTATAGTTGAAAACTTCCCTAATATGGGAAAGGAAATAGTAAATCAAGTCCAGGAAATGCAGAGAGTCCCATACAGGATAAATCCAAGGAGAAACATGCCAAGACACATATTAATCAAGCTATCAAAATTTAAATACAAAGCAAAAATATTAAAGACAGCAAGGAAAAAGCAACAAATAACATACAAGGGAATCCCCATAAGGTTAACAGCCGATCTTTCAGCAGAAACTCTGCAAGCCAGAAGGGAGTGGCAGGACATACTTTAAATGAAGAAAAGGAGAAACCTACAACCAAGATTACCCTACCCAGCAAGGATCTCATTCAGATTCAGCAGAGAAATTAAAACCTTTACAGACAAGCAAAAGCTAAGAGAATGCAGCACCACCAAACCAGCTTTACAACAAATGCTAAAGGAGCTTCTCTAGGCAGGAAACACAAGAGAAGGAAAAGACCTACAATAACAAACCCAAAACAATTAAGAAAATAGTAATAGGAACATACATATCGATAATTACCTTAAATGTGAATGGATTAAATGCTTCCACCAAAAGACATAGACTAGCTGAATGAATACAAAAACAAGACCAGTATATATGCTGTCTACAAGAGACCCACTTCAGACTTAGGGACACATACAGACTGAAAGTGAGGGGATGGAAAAAGATAATCCGTGCAAATGGAAATCAAAAGAAAGCTGGAGTAGCAATTCTCATATCAGACAAAATAGACTTTAAAGTAAAGACTATTAGAAGAGACAAAGAAGGACACTACATAATGATCAAAGGATCAATCCAAGAAGAAGATATAACAATTGTAAATATCTATACACCCAACATAGGACCACCTCAATACATAAGGCAAATGCTAACAGCCATAAAAGGGGAAATTGACAGTAACACAATAATAGTAGGGGACCTTAACACACCACTTTCACCAGTGGACAGATCATCCAAATGAAAATAAATAAGGAAACACAAGCTTTAAATGACACACTAAGCAAGATGGACTTAATTGATGTTTATAGGACATTCCATCCAAAAACAACAGAATACACTTTCTTCACGAGTGCTCATGGAACATTCTCCAGGATAGATGATATCTTGGGTCACAAATCAAGCCTTGGTAAATTTAAGAAAATTGAAATCGTTTGAAGTATTTTCCCGACCACAACGCTATGAGACTAGATATCAATTACAGGAAAAAAACTGGAAAAAATACAAACACATGGAGGCTAAACAATACACTATTAAATAACCAAGAGATCACTGAAGAAATCAAAGAGGAAATCCAAAAATATCTAGAAACAAGTGACAATGATAACACGACCACCCAAAACCTATGGGATGCAGCAAAAGCAGTTCTAAGAGGGAAGTTTTAGCAATGCAATCCTACCTCAAGAAACAAGAAACATCTCAAATAAACAACCTAACCTTACACTGAAAGCAATTAGAGAAAGAAGAACAAGAAAACCCCAAAATTAGCAGAAGGAAAGAAATCATAAAGATCAGATCAGAAATAAATGAAAAAGAAATGAAGGAAACAGTAGCAAAGATCAATAAAACTAAAAGCTGGTTCTCTGAGAAGGTAAACAAAATTGATAAACCATTAGCCAGACTCATCAAGAAAAAAAGGGAGAAGACTCAAATCAATAGAATTAGAAATGAAAAAGGAGAAGTAAAAACTGACACTACAGAAGTACAAAGGATCATGAGAGATTACTACAAGCAACTACATGCCAATAAAATGGACAACCTGGAAGAAATTGACAAATTCTTAGAAAAGCACAACCTTCCAAGACTGAATCAGGAAGAAATAGAAAATATAAACAGACCAATCACAAGCACTGAAATTGAGACTGTGATTAAAAATCTTCCAACAAACAAAAGCCCAGGACCAGATGGCTTCACAGGTGAATTCAATCAAACATTTAGAGAAGATCTAACACCTATCCTTCTCAAACTCTTCCAAAATATAGCAGAGGCAGGAACACTCCCAAACTCATTCTATGAGGTCTCCATCACCCTGATACCAAAACCAGACAAAGATATCACAAAAAAAAGAAAATTACAGACCAATATCACTGATGAATACAGATGGAAAAATCCTAGCAAAACAGAATCCAACAACACATTAAAAGGATCATGCACCATGATCAAGTGGAGTTTATCCCAGGAATGCAACGATTCTTCAATATATGCACATCAGTCAATGTGATACACCATATTAACACATTGAAGGGTAAAAACCATATGATGATCTCAATAGATGCAGAAAAAGCTTTTGACAAAATTCAACACCATTTATGATAAAAACTCTCCAGAAAGTAGGCACAGAGGGAAGTTACCTCAACATAATGAAGGCCATATATGACAAACCCACAGCCAACATCTTTCTCAATGGTGAAAAACTGAAACCATTTCCTCTAAGATCAGGAACAAGACAAGTTTGCCCACTCTCACCACTATTATTCAATACAGTTTTGGAAGTTTTAGCCACGGCAATCAGAGAAGAAAAAGGAATCCAAATTGGAAAAGAAGAATTAAAACTGTCACTGTTTGCAGATGACATGTTACTATACATAGAGAATCCTAAAGATGCTACCAGAAAACTACTAGAGCTAATCAATGAATTTGGTAAAGTAGCAGGATACAAAATTAATGCACAGAAATCTCTTGCATTCCTATACACTAATGATGAAAAATCTGAAAGAGATATTAAGGAAACACTCCCATTTACCACTGCAACAAAAAGAATAAAATACCTAGGAATAAGCCTACCTAAGGAGACAAAAGACCTGTATGCAGAAGATTATAAGACACTGATGAAAAAAATTAAAGATGATACAAACAAATGGAGAGATATACCATGTTCTTGGATTGGAATAATCAACAATGTGAAAATGATTATACTACCAAAAGCAATCCACAGATTCAATGCAAGCCCTATCAAACTACCAATGGCATTTTTCACAGAACTAGAGCAAAAAATTTCACAATTTGTATGGAAGCACAAAGGACCCCAAATAACCAAAGCAATCTTGAGAAAGAAAAACGGAGCTGGAGGAATCAGGCTCCTAGACTTCAGACTATACTACAAAGCTATAGTAATCAAGACAGTATGATACTGGCACAAAAACAGAAATATAGATCAATGGAACAGGATAGAAAGCCCAGAGATAAACCCACGCACATATGGTCACCTTATCTTTGATAAAGGAGGCAAGAATATACAATGGAGGAAAGACAGTCTCTTCAATAAGTGGTGCTGGGAAAACTGTACAGCTACATGTAAAAGAATGAAATTAGAACACTCCCTAATACCATACACAAAAATAATCTCAAAATGGATTAAAGACCTAAATTTAAGGCCAGACACTATAAAACTCTTATAGGAAAACATTGGCAGAATGCTCTATGACATAAATCACAGCAAGATCGTTTTTGACCTACCTCCTAGAGAAATGGAAATAAAAAGAAAAATAAACAAATGGGACGTAATGAAACTTAAGAGCTTTTGCACAGCAAAGGAAACCATCAACAAGATGAAAAGACAACCCTCAGAATAGGAGAAAATATTTGCAAACGAAGCAACTGACAAAGGATTAATCTCCAAAATATATAAGCAGCTCATGCAGCTCAATATCAAAAAAAACAAACAACCCAATCCAAAAATGGGCAGAAGACCTAAATAGACATTTCTCCAAAGAAGATACAGAGATTGACAACAAACACATGAAAGGATGCTCAACATCATTAATCATTAGAGAAATGCAAATCAAAACTACAATGAGGTATCACCTCACACCAGTCAGAATGGCCATTATCAAAAACTCTACAACCAATAAGTGCTGGAGGGGGTGTGGAGAAAAGGGAACCCTCTTGCACTGTTAGTGGGAATGGAAATTGATACAGACACTATGGAGAACAGTATGGAGGTTCCTTAAAAAACTAAAAATAGAAGTACCATATGACCCAGCAATCCTACTACTGGGCATATACCCTGAGAAAACCATAATTCAAAAAGAGTCATGTACCACAGTGTTCATTGCAGCACTATTTACAATAGCCAGGACATGGAAGCAACCTAAGTGTCCATCGACCGATGAATGGATAAAGAAGATGTGGCACATATATATGATGGAATATCACTCAGCCATAAAAAGGAATGAAACTGAGTTATTTGTAGTGAGGTGGATGGGCCTAGAGTCTGTCATACAGAGTGAAGTAAGTCAGAAAGAGAAAGACAAATACCATATGCTAATACATATATATGGAATCTAAAAAAAAAAAAAAAAGGTTCTGAAGAACCTAGGGGCAGGACAGGAATAAAGATGCAGACATAGAGAATGGACTTGAGGACATGGGGAGGGGGATGGGTAAGCTGGGACGAAGTGAGAGAGTGGCATGGACATATATATACTACCATATGTAAAATAGATAGCTAGTGGGAAGCAGCTGCATAGCACAGGGAGATCAGCTCGGTGCTTTGTGACTACCTCGAAGGGTGGCATAGGGAGGGTGGGAGGGAGGGAGATGCAAGAGGGAGGAGATATGGGGATATATGTATACGTATAGCTGACTCACTTTGTTATAAAGCAGAAAGTAACACACCATTATAAAGGAATTATACTCCAGTAAAGATGTTAAAAAAATTTTTTAATGTACATAATGAACATTAAAAAAAATGTTTGCTTATCTATACTGTCCACCCAACCTCTGACAGATTGAATTGTTCCCAATTCTTCACCACTCTCCTGTAATAAAATCGTGCACCTGCCTACTTTGCTGGGTAGCTTTGAGTGCCTCGCATAGATGCAGTCTGCAGCCCTGCTGCTCTGACTTGGGGTTTGGCTATGTGACTTGCTCTTGTCAGCGGACTCTGCCTTTGCGAGCATTTCCTCTCACCACTGTGTTTCAAGGTAACCCTTGAGTAGGATTCCTGCAGCTGTGCTTGTTTTTTGTCTTGCTCCTTCCCACCAAGCAAACCTACCCATGAACCAAGGTCTGCTTTTGTCCTTTCCTGATGGTCATAAGGGAGCACCTATGTGGCCACAGTATAAGCTGGGGGGAAAGTTGAGGAGCAAGGCAGTCTTGACAAGGGTGGTAGTCAACCCCTCAGGGACTCTGACACTGAGATGGCCCTTCTGAGTCTTCACCCTGGGGTGAGGGGTCACTTTTTACCCCTTTATCCATCAATTATTATATACAGGCTGTGCTCGGGTCGGAGCAGAACCTTAGGCCAAAAGCTCTCTTCAGCTGTGGGCGATCCCTAAAGGGGCCGACAGCTAGGGGGCAAGAGCTGCAGCCAGTGGTATCCCCATAGGCAGGAGCAGTAAGTCCCTCAGTCCCACAGGGCGTCTGGGCAGGCAGTGCAGAACAGTGACCACTGCACCAGTGATTCTGCAGGTGTGGTCCCCAGACCAGCAGCATCAGCATCCCTGGGAACTTGAGAGAAATGCAAATTCTGAGGCCCCGTCTCAATCTACTGAGTCACATACGGTAGGGGTGAAGCCTAGAGGTGGTTTAACAAGCTGTCAGGTGACTCTGATGCACACCAGAGCTTGAGAACCAAGGCACACTACATCAGGGCTGGCAGTGTGCTCTGTTGCAATGCACAGAAGATTTGCTGACTGATTAATTAACATGAAAAAAGCAGCTGCAACTCCCAGGGGAACTGGTCTGGGGACCACACTTCAAGTGGCAAAATCCTAAATGATTTTTTTTCCGTGATTATGATGACCTTGAGAGTTTTGAGGAGTACTGGTCAGGTGTTTTATAGAATGTCCTTCAGTTTGGATTTGTCTGGTGTTTTCTCATGATTGGACAGGGGTCACGGGTTTTGGGGAAGCAGACCACAGAGGCAATGTGCCACTTTCATCACGTCCTTCCAAGGGTACATACCCCCAGCATGATTTATCTGTGTTGATGTTGACCTTGATCACCTGGCTGAGGTAATATGTGTTGGGTTCTAAATGATTCTCATGCAATTGAATTTCAAGATCCGCTGATGTACCAAGAAAGATCCAAACTGCTTAGCTTGGCATAGGGAGCCTGCAGAGACATGACCCTTCCTGGGTCTTTGTCTTCATCCCACTGTTTCCTGACTTGCACTCTGGGCTGCGTAAATAACAAACTGCTTGAGGTCCACCCACCCCCCCATACACACACACCACCCAGAATGCCATTTCTTTCCTTAAAACAAGATATCAGTTTAGGCTCCAGTTTCCGTACCATGTACCCTCCCTGCTTTCATAGCCTCTCATCTCTCACCGCTTACCTCAATCCTATGACTAACTCTATTTGATGGAAATTAATAGTTTAAGGTTCTCTCTCTCCCATTAAAATATCAGTTTTGCAAGAACAAGGACTTTGAAGTGTTCATCCTGAACCAATAGCAGACAATCAATAAATATCTGTTAAATTATGTGCCAAACACAAACCTTACCATTATAAATATCAAAGAAAATCACTCATCTTTTGAAGGCCCATTTTTCCTACTCCAAGTGATGAAATTAAATAATTTCAAGTGTCAAGTAAGAGGTGTTCACAAGGGCCAGCAATTCTCAGTGCTCTGGACCACTGCAGCCTGATTAGTACCATGCATTTCCATTAATCCTCTTAATGGCCTTTGTTTTTCAAACTGCTCTTGCAGCCAATAATTTGTTCTGAAAACATAAAACAACACTCAGAAAGCTCCTGCTGTCATTATTAATTCCAGCCCCACTTTCTTATATTTCAAAAGAGGCTGGAAGCAGACATGGACATGTGAGCAGTTGGGTGGTCTCACCAGCGGTGGCTGTCAGGTAGTTGAATTGGAAGCATCCATCAGCACAGTGCCCTTTAGAATCTACCCTCCAAGGTTACATCCAAGCCACCTTAAAGGGGCAGCACAAAGGGCAGAGATAGCATCTTTGCTGGCAGTGGCTTCATCCATCACGTTCCTAACCAGCAAATAGAGACTGATGAAGGCACTGGGCCACAGCTGGGTGGGGCGGGGCCTGCTGGTGACCTTCTGCTTATCAATGCCTCTCCTGTCTTGCTCCAAACGTTTCCTCTCAGGTGTTTGCTTTGGAGGGCAAATATTGATATTTGCTACCACTGGCTTTTTCATTAAATGCTCAGCTACTTGATACACATTCTTTGCTAAATGATTTCCTTCCATCTTCCGACTAGTCTGAAATCAGGGAGCAAATTTAGTATTGTGGAAATTCACTTGGATTCCAAACCTCCCTCCTTCCCGAGTAGTGTTCTTTTTTATTATTTTTTTTTTTATTTAATTATTTTTTGTCTGTGTTGGGTCTTCATTTCTGTGCGAGGGCTTTCTCTAGTTGCAGCAAGCGGGGGCCACTCTTCATCGCGGTGCGCGGGCCTCTCACTGTTGCAGCCTCTCTTGTTGCGGAGCACAGGCTCCAGATGCGCAGGCTCAGTAGTTGTGGCTTATGGGCCCAGCCGCTCCGCGGCATGTGAGATCTTCCCAGACCAGGGCTCGAACCCGTGTCCCCTGCATCAGCAGGCAGATTCTCAACCACTGCGCCACCAGGGAAGCCCCCGAGTAGTGTTCTTAAATAAACCCAGAGGCATTCGGTATTCCAGATCTTTCCTGGCCGAGCCAAAGGCTGCAGTGGGCCAGAACGGCTGTGTGATTCACAAAGGCATCCAGCCCCGAGACAGCTCGTCCTGCTGCTGCCTCCCCCTGAGTTTCCTGAACAGGCTACCAGGACTCTTTGGAGCATTTTGCCCAGCTGAGCACACTGGGGCATCTCTTCTAAGGCCCAAACTCAGGCTTTGTTCACTTTCCACCCACACTGCTCATGTGCGTAGACGAGTGAATTATTCTAAGGCAAATGAAGGAGAGTTTGGGGGCTCCAGCTCTGGTTTCTAAGCCCACAGCTTCCCAGAGCTGGGCCTTGACCTACACAGCTCCCCGCCTCTCCCCTCCTCCACTGCCTGGATAAGAGAGCTTTTCTTCATTGTGCAACAGTGTTTTCCAGGTTTGAAAAAGCTTCACATGTCTGCGTCACGTTAGGCCTTTAAAGATGACGATGAGTTACAAGATGATTCCTGCTGTCACTCAGCAGCTCTGATCAGAAAAACACCAAACTTGCTGAAAGGGGCTGTGGATCGATGCCCTCTCTGAGCACCTGCCCACCTGTTTCTCTTCTCCAGGTACCTTAAGTGTAATTCAGTGGTTTCAATCCTAGCCACACATTAGAATCACTAGGGAGGTTTTAACACTTCATTCACTTCCAAGAATTTTGACTTAATTAGTCTAGAATGGAGTCCTGGTAATATCAGTTTTTGAAAGCTCCCCAGGTGATCCTAATTGAAGTCAAGGCTGAGAGCCAGTGAACTCTGTTCTTCCCAGATCCTTTTTGGGAGCAGAGAACTTTCTCCTAGTTAATCAATCCCCCCAGTCATTAGCTACATTTAGATGCCACTACTTACCCTCTTTTCTTCCTTCATCAGAAACTAGAACTTTTCAAACTAATATGACTTTTTTCTTAAGAGAGTTGCCCAGTTTCTGAACTCTGTTCCTGTATTTGGTGAATCCCCCCCAACCCCATACGTGTTTTAGACAGAATCAGGGCTTATGTCCCACTTGGAAGCTGAAAATGCCAGATACTCACTTTCCCAACCCCCCTTGCAGCTAGCCATGGTCAGGTGACCTAGGCGCCAATCAGCCCCATCCTCCTAGCCTTTGACTTGGGAGCCATTATGGCAAAGGAGAAAGAACTCTGGGAATCTTCTGGTAACAGTGGTAGTAGGTGTCCCAAAGTCCAGGGCCTGTGGCAGCAGGGTTCAAGCTGCCCCATCCAACGCCTGGCAGCTGCAGAGCAGTGTTCCCTCTTAGCCTGTTCCCCAGGGTGACCCATGGTGACTCATGGCTGCAGAGCCTCAAACCTGGTTCTCTCAATGATTCTGTGAGCACGCAGTGTCCATTTGGTAAATTCCTTTCCTTTCCAGAGTCAGTCTCTGTCTTTATCACCAAGAACCCTCTTATCCTTTCATAGGGGATGTCACAAACTATTCTCAGGGGAAAAGTCGCCTCTTTTGGAATGAGAGTTGTATTCCTTAGCCCTTTGATACAAATCCAGAGATCAGATTTGATTTGAAACTTCTTATTTACATTTGCTTAATTTCCATTCTTCCTTCCATTTCTATGAATAGACAATCTGGCCAACTAACTTTTGGTTTTTATCCTGCACCCACAGCAGAACTCAGGTTAAGCCACCCCCAGCAGCCTCTGCCTCTGTGCTCTCCATTGAGCTGCCCCTGGTATTTATCACACGGTGGCTGCATCATCAAAGCAGCAGCCCTGTTGGGTGGACTTTACACTCTGTCTGGACTGCACCAATTGTAGAAATAGACCTCTCCTGTCTAAAGCCATGGGTGAGATTTACTAAAACTCTTCACTCACCTTAACCACATCTGACCATGTCATGAGGTTCTGTTAGTGAGTGCCCCTCCAGAGTACAGTACAGCCGGTGGCAGCCATAATTGTGACATGGAGGATGCAGAGAGGAACTATTGTCACATGGCATATCTCAAAGCCCTCCTCCTTCCATGCATTGATGATGGTTGGATCATAAAAGGCATGGAATAAAGCTTTATAATGCAGAGTTCTCCTGCGGAAGCAGCCTTTCAAGGAACAGGAGTGATTTTTGTGCTCACATCCCACTGAAGCACCTTAATTCCAGTGCCAGAATGAATTGCCAATTTGCAACTCAAATATCTAACACATACTCAACCACTCAACGCATATGATATTGACCCCAGTTATGAAAGCTAAAAGTGAAACATTCTATGACTAATTCCTCAAAGTCCTAGCATTTTCTTTTGCAGATTTCTATAGGAAGTTTAGTAAAAGCTGGGGGGGAAAAGTCTACTCTGGTGACAGAAGTCCTCTGTTGCTGTGCAATTCCTTCACATGGAATATTGGCTAGCATTTGCAATCCTCATAACTTTAGGAAATATGATTTTTTTCTCAGAGATTTTAGTTTCTGGGTGTTATGACTAAATGATTTTATCCCCCCCCCAAATTCATATGTTGAAGCCCTAACCCCAAATGAGATGATATTTAGAGAAAGGGTCTTTGGGGGTAATCAGGGTTAGATTAGGTCATGAGGGTAGGGCCCTCATGATGGGATTCGTGGCCTTATAAGAAGAGAAAAAGAACCCACTCTCTTCATCATGTGAGGACACAGCAAGAAGGCTGCCATTTGCAAGCCAAGAAGAGCATCCTCAACCGAACTTGACTGTGCTGGCACCCTGATCTTGGATTTTCAGACTCCAGAACTAAGGGAAAGTGAGTTTCTGTTGTTTAAACCACCTAGTCTATGGTATTGGTTATGGTGGCCTGAGCAGACTAACACACTGGATGATGACCTGATAGACAAATGGCCTTGGGGTCCAAAAGCTGGTCTCATGGAGAGAAATGATATGTTGTGGCTTACAGGAGGAAGGTAGACTCCGTGTTCCTTGAGGGTGAAGATTGTGTTCTTTTATTACTTGAATCCTGAGCAGTTGGACCAATGGTTGGCCCATAGGAAACATTGACCAAATATTTGTGAATTAATAAGTAAGTGAATGGATGGTTGGATGGAACAGAACAAATCTGGGAATAAGGGAAGGAATGGAGGAAACAAGACTGACTCTGCAGGGATGTAATTAACAAGGTGAGATTAAACGTGCCTCTTATGGACTTTGGTGATAGCTTTAGAAACCAAGACCAAGACTTTTCATGTCAAGGACTTTTCACATTTTGATAAATTAGAAAGATTACTAGGTCAGGAGACAAAATAGCTAAGATTCTTAGATCTGCCTCTATCTTTCCTATATCCTGAGCCATTCATTTCATCTCCCAGCACTTCTGTTTCTACATTCATAAAACAACTGAGATAAATTAGCTAATGTCTTAGATTTCTTCCAACATTAATGTCCCAAGATTGTATTAACTACTGCAATTTAAAATGCAAACTTACAGAAAGTACATTATTAGAAATTAATATCATCATTTGAATTTTTCACTTACATACATATAACTTTATTTTAATCATTTTTGCTGTAGACTTGACTTTTTAAAAAAATCAGTTTGCTTTTGAAATATAACCATTAGTGCTATTCATCTGGAAAAGAAAGTATTGGGTTGGCCAAAAAGTTTGTTTGGGTTTTTCTGTAAGATCTAACAGAAAAACCCGAACGAACTTTTTGGGCAGCCCAATAGAACTAATGATGCCTACCATAGGGAAGGGAAAATCTTTTCAATAAATTATGGTAAAACAACTGGATATCCTTATGGGAAAGAAATGAACTTTGAACCTTCCTTCATGTGGTAGTTACAAATAAGTCCACAAATTTTTTGATACTCCTCCATTAAAAAGGTATTAATTAATTCCTCTCCCCTTGAAAATGGGCTGGATTTAGAGACTCACTTCTGATTCCAATAGAATTAAGCAGAAGTGATGGTGTGTAGCTTTGGACACTACGTTATAAAAGACACCTTGGTTTCCTCCTCCTTCATTTGCCCTTCATTTACCTCAGTAAGTTTGATTTCAAATTAATAATAATACCCACCTCTTTGCATTTCAGTTGTGATGATCTAATGCTATAGACTTGTAATAATGCAAGAGCCTGGAATAACCCTGTCACATGGAGAGACCCAAATGACCTTGCAGTCCATCATTCAGGAATAGAGAAGGCACAATTTAGTAATTCCTTTTCCCAAATGTTTAGCTGTATGTGGATTAATTACCCATATATTGCAAGCAGTGAAGTACTTGATAAATAGTAATTTCATTATACTTCTTTCACATCCAGTAATGTTATGCATGAAATGTTAATAGCCTGGCTGAGTCGACCACTGTAAGTGAACATCCTCGGCTTTGGGTTTTAGAAGCTGTCCCACTTTCCTCATCTTGGAGCTTGTGTACATCAAGCCCCTCCATGGTTTAGGTTATCTCCTAGAAATGAAACATATTGGAGGCTCTGTTGCTTTTGCTTGTCTCCTCCTCAGAAAACTTAATCCGAACCATTTTACGGTCCTAGTGTTTCTTTCACACTACTTCAATTATTCTCTTTCCAACTCTTCTAAAGGCAAGAGTATTTCTGCTCTATCTGAAGCAGCCATTCACAACCTTTTCATCACCTAAGACCCATTTCATGATTTTTTCCCCTTTTGCCCCCATGTTTTAAAAGAATTTAAATAGCAAACTGTATCTCTTAACAAGAGCTGCCTTCCCCGTTTGGGGTAAATTTTAAAAGACATGTAGGACTGGACCTCAGTGAATCACACTTGTTAGAGGGTTCTGAAGTCAGACCAGCTGTACTGTAATATTGACTCCACTATCTACTACCAATGTGACTAGGAAAATTATAGATCTTCCCAGCCTCTGTTTTTTTTTTTTCTTCTAGAAAGTGGGGATGATAGCAGTGCAGTAGTGCCTATTTTGTAGAGTTGTTATGAAGATTAGATGAGATAATTTATGAAAATCCCTCCACATGGGACCTGGCACAAAGAGAACAATAAAAGGTGGGGCTATAAGCTATTGAAGCTTCTTATCAGAATGGGACATATAAGTTTAATGTTTAGAACAGTGGTCATCAAAATAGTCACAACTCCCACTGATTTAGTAATTACTATGTACTGGACACTCTGCAAATAGAATTCTACTTAATCTCACAACAGTCCAGACTCATAGGTATTATTCCCTTTTTCCCAGTGGGGAAGCCTGGAATCAGAGAGGCTAATAACTTGAATAAGGTCACACAGTGGGAAAATGACAGAGCTGCAAGTTGAACACAAATCTTTCTGGCTTTAAAAGGTATCCATCCTTTCTACAATCTATAATGAAATAAAATTTTATTTTCTATCCCCAAATAGAATTCTAGTCCACAGCCAAGAAAGACATTGTTTAGTTAGACTGTATTACCTTATTTCACACAAACAGGCTGATTCCATCGAATCACTGGCTCCCTGGTGCCTTGCAAGTGTCCTGAGACACTGAAAGCAAACAGATTCAAGATTTTGAAATCTTGAAAATAATACCAGTACAACTCCCCTACACACACACACACACACACACACACACACACACACACGCGCACACACACACACAGCTACCTTCATCATGGGCCTCTAGGGGAACTACTGATCTAGATGGATCCAAATCAATGTCCACACATACAAATTCTCTCCCTGACAGCAAAGCCAGGAAATGCAAACTCAAACATTCTGCACCGTTGGCTTCTCAAGGTGTAATTAGAGTCTTCGGGCGATAGGGATAAGCATAATTGTAACAATCATTTGCCAGCAAAACTTACCTCTGGAGGACAGGTCACCTACAACAGATGTGCCCCTTGTCCCTGAAGGGAGCCATCAGGAAACACTGGTCAAGGAGAGAGCAGGTCTTTGCTCAGCACCTGGCCACAGAACCACACATAAAAGCAACCCTGGGATGTTACTCTTTCCTGCCTGAAGGAGCTGAAGATCTCATAGAGCACTCACAAGCAAGAAAAGAGAAGATAATTCCACGCCGCCATGTGTGGTGGGGACAGAACACACAGTAGAGAAGAAGCGCCAAGATGGTACATGCTAGAGTTATCTGAACAAATGGACTGTGCTCTCTCCACTCTCACCCCTCAGTCTCTGAATTTGAGACAGCTTCCCCCATCTCTTGAAAATTCGTGATGCCTTCAGATTGGTTCTTGCTCCCATTCTTAAAAAGCCTGTCTTAGTCTCTCTCTCTTTTTTTAAAAAATAAATTTATTTATTTATTTTTGTCTGCATTGGGTCTTCGTCGCTGCGCACAGGCTTTCTCTAGTTGTGGCGAGCGGGGGCTACTCTTCATTGGGATGCCAGCTTCTCATCGCGGTGGCTTCTCTTGTTGAGGAACATGGGTTCTAGGCGCACAGGCTTCAGTATTTGCGGCACTTGGGCTCAGCTGTGGCTCACGGGCTTAGTTGCTCCGCAGCATGTGGGATCTTCCCAGACCAGGGCTCGAACCTGCATCCCCTGCATTGGTAGGCAGATTCTTAACCACTGTGCCACCAGGGAAGTCCCATGTCCTAGTCTTTTTGTCCCTCTTCTAAAAGACTTCCAAACCCCCTTCTTACTCACTCACATTTCTCAAAAGTCTTCACTGATCCATTCCCCAAACATGCATTGTTTGCTTTCAGTGTCTCAGGACACTTGTGAGGCACCAGGGAGCCAGTGAAGAATAATTCAGTCTACTGGGATGAGGGGAAAGAGACAGGAGGAAATGCCAGTCCCATGAGATAAGAGCTAGATAGAGATATACAGAGTATGCTCTGGAAGCACAAAAGAGGAGTCCTCTTAAGCCAAGACCCCCCACACCAAGTCCTAAAGGACTGGTAGGAAGTGGTTGGGGTGAGGAATTGGGGAGCCCCTGGGTGAGGTAAGAGCACTGCAGGCAGAGGCAACAATGTGCTTCTTGCGAAGTAGAGTCCAATGCAACTTTGACGTCATATCATTATTATCCCAATAAATAGGCATGCATCCATGATTCACATTTTACAGTTTATAATCAAGTGCTTTTTGTGAAGGGGCAGGTATTCATTTATTCAAAAAATATTTATGGACCATGTAGCATATGGTGGGTACTGTGTTAGGCACTGAAAGCTAAAGGAGATATTTTTATCATGATTGGTGAAAACAATCATGCCCCAGTCCGTAAATGAAAAATCTTTAAATGATTTTAAATAGGCAAAGGAAATTTGAAAAGTGGAATAAAATACGAAGACTAGAGGTAAGAAGAGTTATTATTGGGAAGAAAGTGGGAGAATTTTCTGGATTTAAAGACTGGTGGAAAACAGATATTGAAATAAGATAAAAAGAAGGAGACAGGAACAGAAGCGATTCAAAACTTTGTTTTCCTGGGATGAAAGAGGCAGAAGAGTCAAGGATAATGTTGAGAGAGCTCTTTGTGTCATCACAATGAGATGCAGAGGAGTAGCATGTGTTTTTTAAGGATAACATAGAAACAAATGTAAGAAAGTCCCAAGTTGCCTAAATTCAATTGAGAAGCCAAAGACTTACATCAGCATTTTGTGGCTATGTTATTCCATACTTTGAATTAAAATCTAAATCACGTTGAAGGCAAAAATTGGGGGAACAACCCAGCACCTAAGCAGCTGTAACACTTCCTAAGTTTTTTGTAACATAAAATGGCATGCCTGAGGCTCTGAGTTAAATGTCATATACAGGATAAACCTGGATTCACATTCTTTAGCCACCAAGCCATGTCTTTTTTTCAAATAGCTTGTGCTTTTATCCCTCTTGACTCATTGGACCACATACTCATCTCTTCCACAATATGGGAACTATTCTCAGAGAACTGTAGGTTGAAAATCTGGCCCCAAAGAACAGCTCATCGTGTTCCTTGGGGGAGCGTAATGAACAGCATGGATTCACTTGCAGAGTTTCCGAGGGGAGAATTAAGAGATTGAAGAGCTAAGCCTGGATATGCCATGTTTCCTCTTCCTCTTTGTTTATATCAAAGAGTATTTATTAAACACACCAAGGGCTGGTAAGTCAGGACAAGGCAAACTGATCCCGTGAAGTCCCTTCTGGACTTCTAGCCTATGTGCATGACACTAACCTCCGGGAATAAAACAGATGAATGAAGAGGAATTTGTGCAGCCATATGAAGACACAGGCTGAGTGGTGCTAACATCTAAAGTCAACAGCAGCTTAAATCATCTCTCATTAATGTCCTCGGAGAGGTCCCTGCTTCATCACCTTCTCAGCGATTAATGGACATCATTAGGTAGAGCAGCAAGAGCCACAAGGGAAAGGATCAGGACCTATTTTAGCCTGCTGGCTAACATACACTGCCTCGGGGCGAGTGCCGAGCTCTGTAAACAGAGGTCAGCTTTCTGAGCTGTTTCAAACCCCACACCTCCAGTTATAACATCTGCGGGGGTGTTCTCACTTAATCGGAGGTGGCCTGTGCCTACAGACTGCAACCTTGCTTTAGTCCTTCCCTTCAAAACATATACGCAAGAAACTAAGAAATGATGCATTTCAAGGGAGAGGAAAAGGTTTAAGGGAGAAAACAGTGTCACATATGCTCACATTTAACAGGGGAATTTAAACGGGTTAACATATTGGAATGTTGCAGAAGATAGCGTACAAGAACTAGAAACGAATCCTTCTCCTCTACTTGACTTTGGCCAGGCTCGCCCCGAGAGAACTGTGCACACCAGGGCTTGAGGCAACCAAATGAGAGACCAAGTCCCAGCTCCACGCTGCTCCCTGGGCTGCCAGACCTCAGCACATCCCCTGCGCTGCCCGGCCCCTCTTAGCCTGCTCCACTCCATCCTGAGAAGCTGGTAATGGGCCCATCCAAGGGATTCATTTAAACCATTAAATGCTAACGCATCTTAGACTCGGCTCCTTGCACTTGGCTCCTAGACTCAGCTCTGGTCCTGCCCCAGCTCTCAGCTTGTCCCTGCATCTTTACACCCCAGCAGCTCCACCCCTCGCCTTCTGCTTCCCCCAGCCTCATATAGACAAGTTACCCAGCTGGCTGTCTCCATCTTGCTTATGAAAAGAAAGGAAGGGAAGAAGAGACAAAGCAAGGATAGGAAAGAGGAAACAGAGATGAGAGGAGAGGGCGGAATCATGCAGAACTACAACACTCTTCAGAGGACTCAGCACCTTCTCAAGAGGAGCAGAATGGAATTGAAGGCGGAGGAGAAGAACTTAAATAGTTGTTTGACTTATTCTTCTGCACATCAAACACCTTAATATAGAACAGAGAGGAGTAAAAATGATCCTGAGAAAAGTGAGGGGAAAAAGAATTTTAAATTAATTTTTTAAAAAGACTTTGAGAGAGAGAATGGACTTGCATTTACACTTTGAACATTTAATTTTAATTTTTAATTCTCAAAATACCCTTGAGGTATAGGTTACTGTAAACCCATTTTACAGGAAAGCAAACTGAGTCTTACTCAGCAGACTTCCAGTTTTCTATCCTATTGAAAGAAATACTGGTGCATGTGAAGAAAGATTTATGCACAAGGATGTTTATGGCAACACTGTTATATCAACAAATCCAAAATCAATGATTGTATGTAGAGAAGTGATCAATTAAATTATGGCATATTCTGGGAATGCCATTTAGCTATGTGTGTATATTTTTATTCTTTTTCATATTCTTTTCCATTATAGATAATTACAAGATATTGAATACAGTTCCCTGCACTATACAGTAACCTTGTTGTTTATTTTATATTCGCTATATATTTTCAATACAGCAGGTTTATTTTGTAATGACTTAGAAAACTCTTCAAGTCAAAGTCAGAAAATTGCTAAACAACATGTTTAGTATAATTCCATTTATGTAAATAAAATTTTCTTTATATATTTTTATCTGTACCTATATATATTCAAATGCTTATAAAAAACTATGAAAGGACTCACCCTAAAATTTCAATATAAAGTCAAAAATGAAGTGTCCTTTAACCAACACCTCCCACATCACCTGAAGTTCCCCTCTTTTCCCAGAGGAAACCATTGCCTCTACGTATTTCTATGTTTGAAATTTTTTAATGAGAATATTGTGTAATTATTAAAACAACATTTGTTTTTTAAAACCGTATGATGCTATGCAAATATAACATGCTGCTTTGATGTTACTTTTGCACAGGAAACATCTGCTACTTTGCAAAAGCCTGGAAATAAATTGGCCTTTCTTTTTTGCCTTTTTCTCATGTCAGCAATAGCAACAAATTCCTATGGGACCTTCAGCAAAACAGATTATCCTACATGCTTCCTTCTGATTGATGAAGAGACTTAGTATGCAGACTTGAGACATGGATAGAATTTCTGGGTCACCTACAAGCAGTATTTAACATCTGTAGGCAATGTAAGGTCACATTCCATGATATCCTTGACAGCAGCTGGCCTGCCAGCACCAAAATTATATTTAATGCAAGTCTGCCTCGCTAGTCTAGACACAGGAAGGCACAGATGAGAGCAGGATCCTTAAGCAGCTTCCATATCCTGAGCTGAAATGAAATGACCATTAAAAGGCAGAGCTGAAGAAATACCAAAGGGGCACATTGAAGGCATTAGCAGAACTAACAAGGAGCAAGCCTACCTCTGCATTAATAAAATGAAGAAAACCTCTTCCTATGTGAATTTTAATGGATACCAGTGTTCTGTCTGGCACGTGTTTCCCACTTGATCCCCACAGCTATGGCAAAGAGGGTAGCCAGTGATGCTGTTTCCTCAGAGGAGGAAACTGAGACCCCGAAAGGAAAGGTGACTTACTCAAGACCCCAGCCAATGAAGGGGCTGGGCTAGTCACTGATCACGTGACTTCAGGGCACAGTTGTTACATGGCCTGAGAGGCAGACCCTCCCCACCCCTGAAACATGCCAATTTCACACAGGCATTAAAGGAGCCAAAAGATCCCTTTCCTGGCAGGCTCAGCAGGCTGTCTGAGATCATTCCTTTCAATTCTACTCAGGTTCCTTTCAGTAACACACCCACTGTTTCCATCTACAGACCAGCACAATAAAATATGCATGTCCATGCAATCACAGACATACATCATCTTTCTGGTGAGCTTTATACATTTTTTCTTCTACTAGGACATGCTCTTAGACCTATCTCTCCCCTAGGTAATTCTGTCATAGAAAAAGTCTCAAAAATCTTATTTAGGATCATTGTAATTTAGGAGTGTCTTCTTTAAAATCAAATTTTGTTTCCATATCAAAGCACATCTTTTGATATCATATTATGTGCTCTTAAATTAATAAGAAAAGAACATCCAGAAAGATAGGCTGATGGCAGAATGCCCAGATTAACTTAAGATAAATGCAAGCCTACTGACAAAAGGAATAGAGGGCAGCCAGGGAAGGATAGAAAACCAAATACAAGTGGCTGAGAGCATGGAAACACTCTGCTTTTCTGAACTAACCACCACTGCTACCATCCTGACAAGAGGAGAGGGTGATGATGATTTCCTTCCCACAGTTGAGGACCTGATTGTCTCATGGTCTGTTCTCACTGTCACCATGCAGAAAGACACTGACAATAAGATTTTCAGATGCCATGACAGCATACCTCCAAATGGAGCAAGAGCCTCCCTTTGCCCCTCTGTGCCTCACTCTCATTTTCTACCCATGTGACCTTAGTTAAGTCACTTATTTTTTTGAACCTCTTCCTCATCTATACAATGGATCTCAATGGGCTGCATGCTTTGTCCAACTCACAGAGCTCTTGTAAAGATGCAAATGCTTTATGTGCAGTAAAGCACAGCACACATGGATTCTGATTCACATAGCATTGCCCTGTGGTTGAGAGAAAGATTAAGTGAGTTTAATCAGAGTTAAACTCGCAGAGCTAAGAGATAACCAGAAGGTTATTAAGAGAAACTAAGGCTTTTGGGGAACAAAAAACAGGACTAGAGAGTGATATGGATCTATAGGGCATTTCTCATTTTAATTTTTTTACTCCTATTTGTACAAATAAGAGCAATAGTAATTATTAAAACTAGAAATTACTGAGAGTTGAGTGCTGCACGTGTGGATCGTGTACATTGATCTTCCTGTGGATCATGGGGTGACGAACGATGCTGGTAAACCACATGTGGCCATTTTTACAACAGCTCATTTGTGCTTTCACTCAACAAAATTTTACTGAGGGTCTACCAAGCATCAGATCTCTGCCCAGCCTCGATTGAGATACGTACTATGAAAGAAATAAAGAGGTGACATAACAGTACTAACAATACAGGGTGTTAGTAGGGGACGGGGAAGGACATCTTCTTTAAATAAGAGTGGTCAGGGGAGGACTTCCCTGGTGGCGCAGTGGTTAAGAACCTGCCAGCCAATGCAGGAGACACGGGTTTGAGCCCTGGTCCGGGAAGATCCCACATGCCGCAGAGCAACTCAGCCCATGCGCCACAACTACTGAGCCTGCACTCTAGGGCCCAGGAGCCACAACTACTGAGCCCACGTGCTACAACTAGGTCTAGTTACAAGTTATCGAAAACAGTTTCAGAATAACAGTATAAAAAATAAATTCATATATACATAAAGTTATAAATTAGTCAAAGACAGTACAGTGCATGTGTGATCATAGTAAGAGGATGAATGATGAGGTTGGCAGAGTCTGTTTCACAGTTGGAAAATCCAAGCTGTGTTCCTAGGTCTAAAATGCTCCCTTGCTGTTGCTTGCACAGGCGTGTGCCATGCACATTTCTGCCTGAGGGCATTTGCAGTTGCTGTCCCTTCTACCAGAAATGCTCTTACCCAAGTATATGAGTGGCTTACTCCACCTCCTTCAGTCCTCTGTTCAAATATCTCCTTCTCAGTGGGCTCTCTAGACCATCCTATCTAAAATTGCAGCCATCCTGGAATTCCCTACTCCCCCCTTCTGCTTTATTCTACTTCGTAGCACTTATTACCGTCTCACATTCTAAATATTTTGCTTATTTGTTTATTAACTATTTCTTCCAGTTAGAATATAAATAATATCTATGAAGTGAGAGATTTTTGTTTGTTTTGTTCATTGTTTTTATCTCCAATGCCTGGAACATAGTAGATAATAAATGCCTGGAACATTTTTTATCTCCAATGCCTGGAACATAGTAGATAATAAATATTTTGGGGATAAATGAATGTTTCAAGCCTATCTACCTTTTGGTGGAGGCACCAAAAAATAGAAGTATTCCTTCCAGTAAACTCAACTGTAGGAAAAATCTACTACTAGACTTATGGCCCAGAGAAACTACCATATCAAAGCATGTAATATCCTTTGATATTAAACAGTCTGAGACTCAACACTATAATTCTGCAAACAAACTCTATCTTTTTTTTTTTTTTTTTTTTTTTTTTTTTTTTGCTGTATGCGGGCCTCTCACCGTTGTGGCCTCTCCCGCTGTGGAGCACAGGCTCCGGACGCGCAGGCTCAGCGGCCACGGCTCACGGGCCCAGCTGCTCCGCAGCATGTGGGATCCTCCCAGACCTGGGCACGAACCCGGGTCCCCTGCATCGGCAGGCGGACTCTCAACCACTGCGCCACCAGGGAGGCCCTCAAACTCTATCTTAATTGAAATAAATTAAGCAGGTAAGTGCTACTTGCATCCTTAATGAGAAACTAATTGATTTTAAAAACAAAACAAAAACTGCTTTTCTTAAGATTTTAAGTTGTCTGGGGTTAATCATCTTTATGAATGGGAAAATGCTCAGTGTTGCATTTACTAATGTCAGTTCTTAACTCCACAAATGGAAAGAGATGAGCTTTCATTTCATAAACATAAAATCACAGCCACATACCAATACGATTGTCCTGTCAGTCAATTGGAGCACTTCCTGAGTGCTCCCACGGCAGGCATTCTACCCAGGGTCATAACAGAATAGTAGCAAGACACAGCCCTTTGAAATGACAAAGAAAACCAGATTTCTGCAAATTAATGCTCTCAGACTAGCAAAAAACCATGAAGAAGGAGTAATAGACTTCATTTCGGCATCAAGCAGTCATTGTCAAGCATGGTCACGGGAACACTCTCTAGTCTCAAAGTCACTGGCCAAGGAAGTGAGTCTCAGGGAGCTGTCCAATGTACAACTCTCAGTACATCTCATGAAACCAAATCATAGGCTTGTTCCACTTTTGGCAGCTCATCTCCCCCTCATTCCCTAGACTGTCCTGATCAATGTGGGGGCCACTAGCTACATGTGACTATTTAAATTTAAAATAATTTGAATTAAGTTAAATTAAAAATTTAGCTCCAAAACTGGAGGTTGCCAGAAGGGCAGGGCATGGGGCAATGAGTGAAATAGGCGAGGGAGATTAAAAGGTACAAACTTCCAGTTGCAAAATAAATGAATAGTGGGGAATATAGTCATTGATATTGTAATAACATTGTCTGGTGACAGATGGTAACTGGACTTATTGTGGTGGTTATTTTGCAATGTATAAAAATATTGAATTACTATGTTGTACACCTGAAGCTAATACAATATTGTAAGTCAATTGTCCTTCAATTTAAAAAGAAAAAAAAATTAGTTCCAGTCTTATATTTCCAACAACATGGAATAAGAGAAGAAGGGATTTGTGGTCTCACCTAAAGCAAACATAAAATGGACAAAGTGTATGAAACAATGGGTTTATTTTTATTTATAATTTTTTAAATTTTTTAATTAATTAATTAATTAATTAATTTATGGCTGCGTTGGGTCTTCGTTGCTGCATGTGGGCTTTCTCTAGTTGCGGTGAGCGGGGGATACTCTTCGTTGCTCTGTGTAGACTTCTCACTGCAGTAGTTTCTCTTGTTGCGGAGCACAGGCTCTAGGTGTGTGGGCTTCAGGAGTTGTGGCACTCGGGCTCAGTAGTTGTGGCTCAAGAGCTTTAGAGTGCAGGCTTAGTAGTGTGGCGCATGGGCTTAGTTGCTCCGCGGCATGTGGGATCTTCCCAGAGCAGGACTTGAACCCGTGTCCCCTGCATAGTCAGGCAGATTCTTTTTTTTCTTCTAATAGGTCTTTATTGGAGTATAATTGCTTCACAATACTGTGCTAGTTTCTGTTGCACAACAAAGCGAATCAGCCATATGCATACACATGTCCCCATATCCCCTCCCTCTTTAGCCTCCCTCCTATCCTCCCTACCCCACCCCTCTAGGTCATCACAAAACACGGAGCCAATCTCCCTGTGCTATGCTGCTGCTTCCCACCAGCCAACTGTTTTACAATTGGTATTGTATATATGTTGACGCTACTCTCACTTCGCCCCAGCTTCCCCCTCCCACCCTAAGTCCTCAAGTCCAGTCTCTATGTCTCCATCTTTATTCCTGCCCTGCAACTGGGTTCATCAGTACCATTTTTTTTTTAGATTACATATATATGCATTAGCATACGGTATTTGTTTTTCTCTTTCTGACTTACTTCACTCTATATGACAGACTCTATGTCCATCCACCTCACTACAAATAACTCAGTTTCATTTCTTTTTTTTTTTTTTTTTTTTTTTGCGGTAGGCGGGCCTCTCACTGTTGTGGCCTCTCCCCTTGCGGAGCACAGGCTCCGGAGCACAGGCTCAGTGGCCATGGCTCACGGGCCTAGCCGCTCTGCGGCATGTGGGATCTTCCCAGACCAGGGCACGAACCCGTGTCCCCTGCATCGGCAGGCGGACTCTCAACCACTGCGCCACCAGGGAAGCCCTTCATTTCTTTTTATATCTGAGTAATATTCCATTGTATATACATACCACATCTTCTTTATCCATTCATCTGTCGATGCACATTTAGGTTGGTTCCATGTCCTGGCTATTGTAAATAGTGCTGCAATGAACATTGTGGTACATGTCTCTTTTTGAATTATGGTTTTCTCAGGGTATATGCCCAGTGGTGGGATTGCTGGGTCATATGGTAGTTCTATTTTTAGTTTTTTAAGGAACCTCCATACTGTTTTCCATAGTGGTTGTATCAATTTCCATTCCCACCAATAGTACAAGAGGGTTCCCTTTTCACCACACCCTTTCTGGCAGTTATTTTTTTTTTTTTTATTAGTTTCTGCTTTATAACAAAGTGAATCGGTCATACATATACATCCGTTCCCACATCCCTTCCCTCATGCATCTCCCTCCCTCCCACCCTCCCCATCCCACCCCTCCAGGCGGTCACAAAGCACTGAGCTGATCTCCCCGTGCTCTGCGGCTGCTTCCCACTATCTATCTACCTCATGTTTGGTAGTGTATACATGGCAGTTATTGTTTCTAGATTTTTTTTAATGGCCATTCTGACTGGCATGAGGTGACACCTCATTGTAGTTTTGATTTGCATTTCTCTAATAATTAGTGATGTTTAGCATCTTTTCATGTGCCTCTTGGCCATCTGTATGTCTTCTTTGGTAAAATGTCTATTTAGGTCTTCTGCCCATTTTTTAACTGGATTGTTTGTTTTTGTGATATTGAGCTCAGTGAGCCGTTTGTATATTTTGGAGATTAATCCTTTGTTGTTTCATCTGCAAATATTTTCTCCCATTCTGAGGGTTCTCTTTCTGTCCTGTTTATGGTTTCCTTTGCTGTGCTAAGCTTTTAAGTTTAATTAAGTCCCATTTGTTTATTTTTGTGTTTATTTCCATTACTCTAGGAGGTGGGTCAAAAAAGATCTTGCTGTGATTTGTGTCCAGGAGTGTTCTTCCTATGTTTTTCTCTAAGAGCTTTATAGTATCTGGTCTTACATTTAAGTCTTTAATCTATTTGGAGTTTATTTTTGTGTGTGGTGTTAGGGAGTGTTCTAATTTCATTCTTTTACATGTAGCTGTCCAGTTTTCCCAGCACCACTTATTGAAGAGGCTATCTTTTCTACACTGTATGTTCTTGCCTTCTTTGTCATAAATTAGGTGCCGATATGTGCGTGGGTTTATCTCTGGGCATTCTATCCTGTACCATTGATCTATATCTCTGTTTATGTGCCAATACCATACTGTCTTGATTACTGTAGCTTTATGATATAGTTTGAAGTCCGGGAGCCTGATTCCTCCAGCTCCGTTTTTCTTTCTCAAGATTGCTTTGGCTATTTGGGGTCTTTTGTGTTTCCATACGAATTGTAAATTTTTTTGTTCTAATTCTGTGAAGAATGCCATTGGTATTTTGCTAGGGATTGCATTGAATCTGTAGATTGCTTTGGGTAATATAATCATTTTCACAATATTGATTCTTCCAATCCAAGAACATGGCATATTTCTCCATTTGTTTTTGTCATCTTTGATTTCTTTCATCAGTGTTTTATAGTTTTCTGAGTACAAGTCTTTTGCCTCCTTAGGCAGGTTTATTCCTAGGTATTTTATTGTTTTTGCTGCAATGGTAAATGGGAGTGTTTCCTTAATTTCTCTTTCTGATTTTTCATTGTTGCTGTATAGGAATGCCAGAGATTTCTGTGCATCAATTTTGTATCCTTCAGCCTTACCAAATTCATTGATTAGTTCTGCTAGTTTTCTGGTGGCATGTTTAGGATTTTCTATGTATAGTATCATGTCATCTGCAAACAGTGACAGTTTTACTTCTTCTTTTCCAATTTATATTCCTTTTATTTCTTTTTCTTCTCTGATTGCTGTGGCTAGGACTTCCAAAACTATGTTGAATAAGAGAGGTGAGAGTGAACATCCTTGTCTTGTTCCTGATCTTAGAGGAAATGCTTCCACTTTTTCACCATTGAATATGATGCTCACTGTGGGTTTGTCATATATGGCCTTTATTATGTGGAGGTAGGTTCCCTCTATGCCCAGTTTCTGGAGATTTCTTATCATAAATGGGTGTTGAATTTTGTCAAAAGCTTTTTCTGCATCTATTGAGATGATCATATGGTTTTTATTCCTTAATTTGTTAATGTGATATATCACAATGATTGATTTGCATATGTTGAAGAATCCTTGCATCCCTGGGATACATCCCACTTGATCATGGTGTATGATCCTTTAATGTGCTGTTGGATTCTGTTTGCTGGTATTTAGTTCAGGATTTTTGCATCTATGTTCATTATTGATATTGGTCTATAATTTTCTATTTTTGTGATATCTTTTTCTGGTTTTTGTATCAGGGTAATGATGCCTCCGTAGAACGAATTTGGGAGTGTTTCTCCCCCTGCAACTTTTTGGAAGAGTTTGAGAAGGATGGGTGTTAGCTCTTCTCTAAATGTTTGATAGAATTCGCCTGTGAAGCCATCTGGTCCTGGACTTATGTTTCTTGGAAGATTTTTAATTATGGTTTCAATTTCATTACTTGTGATAGGTCTGTTTATATTTGCTGATTCTTCCTGGTTTAGTCTTGGAAAATTGTACCTTTCCAAGAATTTGTCCATTTCTTCGTGGTTGTCCATTTTATTGGCATGTAGTTGTTTGTAGTAGTCTCTTACAATCCTTTGCATTTCTGCAGTGTGAGTTGTGATTCCTCCTTTTTCAGTTCTTATTTTATTGATTTGTGTCCTCCCCTTTTTTTCTTGATGAGTCTGGCTAAGGGTTTATCAATTTTGTTTAACTTCTCAAAGAACCAGCTTTTAGTTTTATTGATCTTTGCTATTGTTTTCTTTATTTCTATTTCATTTATTTCTGCTCTGATATTTATGATTTCATTCCTTCTACTGACTTTGGATTTTCTTTGTTCTTCTTTCTCTACTTGTTTTAAGTGTAGGGTTAGATTGTTTATGTTTTTGTTTTTAAATTTATTTATTTATTTATTTATTTATTTTTGGCTGTGTTGGGTCTTCGTTTCTGTGCGAGGGCTTTCTCTCGTTGAGGCAGGTGGGGGCCACTCTTCATTGCGGTGCACAGACCTCTCGCTATCGCGGCCTCTCTTGTTGCGGAGCACAGGCTCCAGACACGCAGGCTCAGTAATTGTGGCTCTCATGGGCCTAGTTGCTCCACGGCATGTGGGATCTTCCCAGACCAGGGCTCGAACCCGTGTCCCCTGCATTGGCAGGCAGATTCTCAACCACTGCGCCACCAGGGAAGCCCAGGGTTAGATTGTTTATTTGAGATTTTTCTTGTTTCTTGAAGTGAGTTTGTATTGCTATAAACTTCTCTCTTAGAACTGCTTTTGCTGCATCCCATAGGTTTTGGGTCATCGTGTTTTCATAGTCATTTGCTTCTATGTATTTTTTTAAATTTCTTCTTTGATTTCTTCAGTGATCTCTTGGTTATTTAGTAGCACAGTGTTTAGCCTCCATGTATTTCGGTTTTTTACAGTTTTTTTTTTCCTGTAACTGATTTCCAGTCTCATAGTGTTGTGGTCAGAAAAGATGCTTGATATGATTTCAGTTTTCTTAAATTTTCCAGGGCTTGATTTGTGACCCAAGATGTGATCTATCCTGGAGAATGTTCCGTGCACACTTGAGAAGAAAGTGTATTCTGCCACTTTGGGGTGGAATGTACTATAAATATCAATAAGATCTATCTGGTCTTTTGTGTCATTTAAAGCTTGTGTTTCCTTATTTATTTTCTGTTTGGACGATCTGTCCATTGGTATAAGTGGGGTGTTAAAGTCCCCTACTATTATTGTGTTATTGTCAATTTCCCCTTTTACGGTTGTTAGCATTTACCTTCTGTATTGAGGTGCTCTTATGTTGAGTGCATAAACATTTATAATTGTTATATCTTCTTCTTGGGTTGATCCTTTCATCATTATGTGGTGTCCTTCCTTATCTCTTGTAACAGTCTTTATTTTAAAGTCTATTTTGTCTGATACTAATATTGCTGCTCCAGCTTTCTTTTGATTTCCATTTGGATGGAATATCTTTTTCCATCCCTTCACTTTCAATCTGTATGTTCCCTGGGTCTGAAATGCATGTGTTGTAGACAACATATATATGGGTCTTGTTTTTGTATCCATTCAGCCAGTCTGTGTCTTTTGGTTGGAGCTTTTAATCTATTTACATTCCAGGTTATTATCAATATGTATGTTCCTATTACCATTTTCTTAATTGTTTTGGGTTTGTTTTTGTGGGTCTTTTTCTTCTTTTGTGTTTCCTGCCTAGAGAAATGCCTTTAGCATTTGTTGTAAAGCTGGTTTGGTGGTGCTGAATTCTCTTAGCTTTTGCTTGTATGAAAAGCTTTTGACTTCTCCATTGACTCTGAATGAGATACTTGCTGGGTAGAGTAATCTTGGTTGTAGGTTTTTTTCTTTCATCACTTTAAGCATATCCTGCCACTCGCTTCTGGCCTGCAAAGTTTCCGCTGAAAGATCAGCTGATAACTTTATGGTGATTCCTTTGTATGTTATTTTTTGTTTTTCCCTTGCTGCTTTTAATATTCTTTCTTTGAATTTCATTTTTGTTGCTTTGATTAATATGTGTCTTGGTGTGTTTTTTCTAGGGTTTATCCTGTATGGGACTCTGTGTGCTTCCTGGACTTGGGTGACTATTTCCTTTCCTATGTTAGGGAAGTTTGCAACTATAATCTCTTCAAATATTTTCTCAGACACTTTCTTTTTCTCTTTTTCTTCTGGGACCCCTATAATTCGAATGTTGGTGTGTTTAGTGTGGTCCCAGAGGTCTCTGGGATTGTCTTCAATTCTTCTCATTCTTTTTTCTTTATTCTTCTTCTTAGCAATTATTTCCACCATTTTGTCCTTCAGCTCATTATTCATTCTTCTGCCTCAGGTATTCTGTTATTGATTCCTTCTAGTGTGTTTTTCATTTCAGTTATTGTGCTGGTCATGTCTGTTTGTTTGTTCTTTAGTTCTTCTAGATCTTTGTTAAACATTTCTTGTATTTTCTCAATCCATGCCTCCATTCTATTTCCAAGATTCTGGATCATCTTTACTATCATTCCTGAATTCTTTTTCAGGTAGATTGCCTATTTCCTCTTCATTTATTTGGTATTGTAGGTTTTTATCTTGCTCCTTCATCTGTGACATATTTTTTTGCTGTCTCATTTTTTTTTTTATGAGTGGGATTGTGCTCCTGTCTTACTGGCTGTTTGGCCTCAGGCTTCCAACACTGGAGTTTGTAGGCTATTGGGTAGTTCTGGGTCTTTGTGCTGAGATGAGGAGCTCCGTGAGACTTAACTCAGATGAATATTCTCTGGGGTCTGAGGTTCTCTGTTAGTCCAGTGGCTCGGACTCAGAGCTCCCACCACAGGAGCTTCAGCCCGACCCTGGCTCATGAACCAAGGTCCTGCAAGCCGCATGGAGAGGCAAAAAAAACCCAAAAAACAATAACAAAGTAAAAAATAAAATTAGACTAGGAAACTAACAGATATGTTAGAAAGAATATAAAAATAAAAATATAGATGAATCAACAACTGGAAGGTACATCAGTACCACAGTAGTAAAAAAGAAGAGGAGGGGAAAAGAAAAGGGGTGGGGCAGGCCTTGGCTGTGGAGGGTGGGGCCTAAGCAAGGGCAAAGTTTGTTCGGTGGACGGGGCCTATGCTTAGGACCCACAGGGCTGGACAAGGCCCTGGGGGCTGTGCTACTCTGGCCTGGGAGGGCCCCTACTGCCTGCCTTTCCTGATCTCTCCAGCCTCCCTCCTATGCCCCAGGACCAATTTGGCCAGGGAGAAAGGGGGGACCTTGGAGGGCAGGGGACTGACTGGGAGTTCAGCAGGCTCCCTGTGCCCAAGTGGGTGGGGCAATCACCCTCCAGTTCTATCCGGCTCCTCCCAGAGGGCCCCTCCTGGACAGGCGGATTCTTAACCACTGTGCCACCAGGGAAGCCCAAAACAATGGTTTTTAAGATACTGGACAATTTAAGTGAGAAGACAGTAAAGCAGCATCTTCAAAGTACTGAGAGAAAAAAGTGGCCAACATAGAAATCTATATCCAGCAAAATTTCCTTTCAAAAATGAAGACAAAATAAAGTCTTCTTCACACTTAAAAAAGTTGAATGAATTCATCATCAACACACCCACACTATTAGAGACATAAAGGGAGGAAATGTTAAAGCAAGTTCTTCAGACAGAAAGAAAATGATACCAGGTGGAAACGTAAATCTATACCAAGAAATGAAGAGTGCTGGAAATGACAACTACAGGGGTAAATATTTAATTTTTTTTCTTACTATTTAAATATCTTTATAGATAATTGACTTTCTAAATAAAAATAATAAGGCAGTGTGAGGTTTATAATATGTATAAAATGAAGATGTGTGACAACAATAGCACAAAGAATGGGAGGGGAGAAAAGGAAGTATATATTGTAAGTTGCTTTTACTCTTAGTGATGTTTTTATAATTTCACTTGAAGCTAGAATGTGACAGGTGAAAATGTGTACTATAGACCATCAATCCAGAACGATAAATACAGAACAAAGTGTTACCACTTATAAGACAACAAAAGAGAAAAGATGAAATAATTTTAAATAATACAATTAATCCAACAAGGGAAAGGAAAAAAAGGAAACAAAGAACAGATAGAATGAACAGCTAATAAATAGCAAGATGATAAATGCACACCTAATCAAATCAATAATTACATTAAATGGGAATGGTCTAAACTTCCCAATTAAAATACCAAGATTATCAGAATATATAAAAGAAGCAAGACCCAACTATATGCTGTTTAGAAGAAAAACACTTTAAATAAAAAACCACAAATAGGTTAAAAGGAAAAAGAAATACAATCTAACACTAACTAAAAGAAATCTAGGGTGACTACGTTAATATCAAAGTATATTTCAGAACTCAGAATGTTATCAGAGATAAAGACGGTCTTTTCATAATGCTTGGCAGTATTTTTTTCCCATTACACCAAACCCTGGAAAGTTTCACTCAAACATCACTACTTAAGGTCTTACTGGTGTCAGCTATTGTTTGAGCAGTATATATTCTCATCAGTGTAGAGTCATGTAAACTCATTTATTTATTCCCTCTCAGAAGGCAACCTTCTTCCTGAACACTAGCACTTTTATTTATTTTTTCCTTAATTTATTTATTTATTTTGGCTGCATTGGGTCTTCGTTGCTACACGCGGACCCCCACACACAAGCTGCAGCAAGTGGGGGACACTCTTCCCTGCAATGCCTGGGCCTCTCACTGCGGTGGCCTCTCCTGTTGCAGAGCACAGGCTCCAGGAGTGCAGGCTTCAGTAGTTGTGGTGCGTGGGCTCAGCAATTGTGGCCTGCGGACTCCAGAGTGCAGGCTCAGCACTTGTGGCACACTGGCCCGGTTTCTCCGTGGCATGAGAGATCCTCCCGGACCAGGGCTTCAACCTGTGTCCCCTGCATTGGCAGGTGGACTCCCAACCACTGCGCCACCAGGGAAGTCCCAACACTAGCACTTTTAGAACCCTCAAATCACTGCTATTTACATTTACCATGGCTTCTGCTCTGAACCCAATCATCAACCCAAGAGCTAAATTGCTAAATTGCTAATCCTTTGAGAAAGAAAGAGGGGTAAATTATACCTCTAGCTCTAATATATGCTTCTCATAAAATACATTCACTCTTGGCAGTACATCAAACTAAAAAGCTTCTGCACATCAAAGGAAACCATCAAGAAAATGAAAAGGCAATCTACCGAATGGGAGAAAAATTTGTAAATCATATATCTGATAAAGCGTTGATATCCAAAATATATAAAGAACTCATACAACTCAATAGCAAAAAAACAAATAATCCAATTTTAAAATGGGCAGAAGATCTGAATAGACTTCTTTCCAAAAAAGACATGCAGATGTCTAACAGGTACATAAAAAAGTACTCAACATCACGAATCATCAAGGAAGTGCAAATCAAAGCCACAATGAGATATCACTTCACACCTGTTAAAATAAATATTATTAAAAAGACAAGATAAGAAGTGTTGGCCAGGATGTGGGGAAAAGGGAACACTTGTGCAATGCTTGTGGGAACATAAATTGGTGCAGCCGTTATGGAAAACGTTATGGAGGTTCCTCAAAAAACTAAAAATAGAACTACTGTATGATCCAGCAATTCCACTTTTGGGTAATGTATTAGAAGAAAATGAAAACACTAACTTGAAAAGATATGTACACCCCCATGTTCATTGTAGCAGTATTTACAATAGCCAAGGTATGAAAACAACCTGTGTCTATTAATGGATGAACGGATAAAGAAAATGTGAAATATAAATGTAATGCAATATTATTCAGCCATAAAAAGGAAACAAATTTTGCCATGTGTGACAACATAGATGAGGACATTATGCTAAGTGAAATAAGTTGGACAGAGAAAGACAAATACTATATGATCTTACTTATAAGCAGAATCTAAACAAAACAAACCAAAAAAAACAAAACAAAACACCCACCAAGTTCATAGGTACAGAGAACAGATTGGTGGTTGCCAAAAGCAGGAGGGTTGTGGGTGGAATGGGAAAAATAGATGAAGGGAGTCAAAACATACAAACTCCCAGGTAGAAAATAAATAAGTCATGGGGACGTAATGTGCGTCATGGTGACCACAGTTAATAATACTCTATTGCGTATTTGAAAGTTGCTAAGAGAGTAAAGTCTTAAAAGTTCTCATCATGAGAAAAATAACTTCTGTAACTATGTATGATGACAGATGTTAACTAGACTTATTGTGGTGATCATATGCAATATATAAATATCAAATCATTATTCTGTACACCTGAATCTAATATGATGTTGTATGTCAATTATACCTCAATTTTAAAAAATAATATAATTGAAAAATGCTCCCTATCATTTAATCAACAATAAACATACTTTGGATGTGAGAAGTGATGCAGTATATAAGGAGGCAGACAAGAACTAGACAATTGTGATTTTGTCTTAATTAATATAGATAAAAAACGTCAAAATTCAAGTTCTCACGTTGCCTTAAAGCTCATTAGATAAGAATTCAATTAAAGAATGAACCCTGTTTCTAAGTTTAATGAAGAAATGGTGCTGGATTTTGCTACCTTTCATTTCCAGGGACTATGAATGTGAGAGAAAGTGAATGTATTCCTTGTCTTTTCAAAGTCGATTAGATTGCTAGAGAAGTGCCTGCATACTAATGGAGGGGAGAACATTCTTTGATCCTGTCAACTGAGGTGAAAGCTTTCTCCCCAATGGGAAGATATTAGGAAAACCTTCATCTATTTTTAACAAAATTATTTAAGATTTTGATACTCAGAGTATATCTGAATCTCATTACACTGAAAAGTAGATTCAAATTTTTCCTCTGACTTTACTACTGTCAGCAATAGCCGTAAACACATAGGTAGTCATTTCTAAGGTGTCTGAAATAAAATCATTTTCATTTCAAAAATGAGAAAGCTGAGGCGCAGAAAGGTAAAATGACTTGTCCAAAACCACACAGGGAGTGAGAGGTAGAGCAAAGATAAATTAAATCCTCGGTAGAGATTGACAGAGAAGATTTAACACATATACTTCAGCTATCGATGGAATTATTGAACCATGTTGTGCTAGTTAATCTTCACTAAAAATCCAAAATCGACGAAAATTCATATTTTATTCTGAACCATTTGAAACATTTGCCGTTTCCCAGGATTTGTCTGAAGTAAGAATCTCCAACTTTAAAAGGCCAAATACCTTTTCTCCAAATACTTGAGAAAAAAAAATTAACAGAACAAAAGTGTTCTTCTCAGATATTTACGTTAATTATAATTAAAAATTTAAGGATGAAAGTGATAAAAATATTGCCCATAGAAAACAATTTCAATTTAGTTCATTGAGCATACAAAAAAAAAAAAAACAACTAGAAATACTCTATAGTGTTAGTAAGTATATTTAGATGGTGGGATTATTAGTAATTTCCCAAAGTTCTCTAATAAAATTATACATTTAAAATAGGTTTTAAATATTTAAACCCTTAAAGGACACTATAAGCTTTTTGGAAACTCTTTTTACTCTACCTAAAATATTTTTTAAAATCAGATATTAATTGAAAAGAAAGAGAATCTTGGCCAAGAAGAGTCAGAAAACAGCTGGGAAGAATTATAAAGAATCTTGGGGTGCTCCCTGCATCCCTTTAGCTCTTCAGGAAAAAACACAAATTTTTCAACCTGGTTGCCCTTTACATATACCTTTTTCTTTCCTTAAAATACCTTTTTCTCTACTTTTATCACCACCTTGAAATGTCTTTCTCATCTTTAAGGCCCACCTCATATGTCACCTGAACCTGTGGAAAGTCTTTTCTGCTCCCTCAAGGCAACATCGCTCACATCCACTTTGAGGAAGCTTCTGGGTCCAAGATCCAGCCAAGGTCCCAGGAGACAATGTACTATGGGAAACAGAGTATGTGCAAGACAGAGTGAATCCATGGGTCTGAAATCCAGCAAGAACAGAGAAATCAAGAGAAAATAATCTCTGGAAGCCAAATATGGGTAGCTGCCTCTACCTCTAAGTAAACTGCCTTCTTCTTAGTGTCTTGTGAAGACTAAATAAGAAAATGCCATATGTAATGAAAGGACTCAAAGGAAGAGATTCCTTTCTTCCTCTTGCCTTGGGGAGAATCAGACCACTGGGCTTGGTCTGTAGGTCTCTAGGTGGAATGACCTGAGAACACAGAGGGAGCCACGAGTAGAATCCTCAGAGAGGAAAATCCCCCAAGTGTCAGGAAATGCCTTGCTTCTGGCTCCCCAGTTCCTCACTGCTACCTCATTCCTCCAGCTGGAGGCTCAGCTTGATCCTCTTCACACACACACAGACACACACACACAGACACACACACACACACACACACACACACACTCTTTCCATCCCGTGACTGTTACTCAGACTCTTCAGTGGATTCTGACCTGTCATTGCCCTGAAAGCCAAGGCCTCTGAGTCTTGTTGCCTGGGTTTTTCCCTGGGCCCCTGACACGATGTGTCTGACATCTGAGTCTCTGGATCTTGCTTTGCTTCCCTAAGTGCAGAATAGCTGCCTCCCCTTCCTTAGCAGGTCTCCCTGGACTCCACTTGGGCCTAGACTAGCTTACTGTTTATGGATGCTTAGCCAGGCCCCTCCTGACTTATTTTCTCCAGAGTCTTGGTTTGTTCCTTGAGAAAGAAAAAGACTTAATGTCTTGGAGATTTCTATAAACTTCGAGATAAATACATAAAGGAAAAAAAATGCAGAAACTTCCAAAAATATCTTTGAAGAAGTGAAAATCCATAATCCTTCACTGACCAAGTTCTGTCACCATGACCAAAATATCTCACCACTGATCTTGACTCTCCATCTGCTTTGCCATCATCTTTTCTTGAAGACAGTGTTGCAATAGCTTACCAACTGGTCTTCCCACCTCCAGTTTGACCTTCTTCTCATCCAAGGGCCTAATAATTCAAATGCTTAAGGAGAAGAAATGAGAAATACAAATGAGTGACCGGGGCTGATATAAATACATGTGCAAACTCAGTGCAGATGGTGGGTTGACGCAGAGGCTAAAGCACTTGTGCCATATATAAGGGGCACCCACTCTTCGCTGTAGTTTATGGTTTTCTTTTAGAATACATCCCCGTCTTTCTAGAATATCCTATTTTTTTTCAAAATAAGAAGACCCAGAATTTAGAATATTATATAAAGAAATCTGAATGTTGGCTGCCCCCTATCTCTTCCTGATCTAATAAATGTCTCCGTAAGCCTGAGCTGTTTGAAGTTGAGTTTTTGTCATGAACAAACCAAGAGCCCTGACTAATAGAATTCTTTTCTTTTCAATATCTGTATATATTGTGAAATGATCATCACCATATGTCTAGTTGACATCCATCGTCATACATAGTTACAATTTTTTTCTTATAATGAAAACTTAAGATATATTCTCTTAGCAACTTTCAAATATACCATACAGTTTTAACTATATGGTTTTTATTATAGTTATTATTATAGTCACCATGCTGTATGTTACATCCTCATGACTTATTATTTTATAACTGGAAGTTTGTACCTTTTGACCCCCTTCACCACACCCCACCCCCAGCCTCTGGCAACCACCACTAACTAGTATAGTTCTTTAATAACCTGTTAACATGGCTGTCTCCCAAACTCAAGGGTGAGTCCTCAGGTCAGGGACTGTGGCAGAGACACCTTTGTACCCCTCGTGCTACACAGGGGTTGGCAGCAAACTGGAATTGAATTATTTACAAACGAATGAATAGAGGAATAAATATATATCCTTTGCAGACCGAAGAGCAGAGAATGAAAATTTCAAAATAATAGGCAGTAGGAGATTTAGCTCTTGAAATTGTTGAAGTTCATGGAAACAGATATTTGTGTTTCTTATTCAGACTCTTAGTTCTTTCAAAGAAGGAGGGCTTGTACCTGACTCCTCAAGGCTGCCACCCTGTTGACCCCTCCCGAAAACGGGCAGTCAGCTCACACGAAATATAGATGCATTCAAGCAGAATGAACACAAAACTCATATTTCCTTAGGGTACAAGTTGACTCAGAGTAAACAGGCAGAAAATGACTGAGTCTTCCCAGATACATGGGACAGATCAAAGGAGCTTCAGGAAACAAACCAAAACAAGGAAGCTTTTAGGTTACTATTTTGAATGATGCTTGGGTAAAAAGATGCAGTGATCCACCCATGCCATTGTCAGAGGCCACTTCAGTGCCTAAACTTGTTCTTCCTTTTTGTTAACAGTCACTCATTCATTGCCCACAAGTAAATGCCTGCTAGATCAGATGACCCTGTACAGGACTGACCTTGAACAGTTAATGCCAGACATGCACAAAGTCTTCCTCTGTATGTGTGAGAGATAAATACCTTCTCCTTTTCTTCCCTAAGCTCCAGTTTCTTGCACCTGACACACTAGAACAAATTGATGATCACATTTGGAAATGTGCTGGCATATAGCTTGTGGGAGGGCAGTTAACAATTATCTGTTTGAAACCCCTAACTTTATCTTTTAAAATTTATTTTACTGAAGTACAGTTGATTTACAAAGTTGTGTTAACTTCCTCTGTACAGCAAAGTGATTCAGATAGATAGATAGATACATTCTTTTTCGTATTCTTTTCCACTTGGTTTATACTGATATTCAGGATACTGAATATAGTTCCCTGTGCTATACAGTAGGACCTTGTTGTTTATCCATTCTATATATAATAGTTTACATCTGCTGATCCCAAACTCCCAAATCATCCCCCCCAGACCCCCTCCCCCTAGGCAACCACAAATCTGTGAAACCTCTTACTTTAAAATGATGAAACCAAGGTCCAGAGAGGGTAGTATCCACCTAAGGCCCACTGCTAGTTAATGCATGTGCCTGACCCAGCCTGGCAGTTCTTGATATATTCACAAGACTGAAACTCTAATTATGCAGTTTTTCTGACCTTGAGGTAGAAAAATGCCATTCCTCCAAAGGGCATTCTATATGTTAGCCGAATTCGGGCATTTAATTTGCAACTGAGCAACTTTGGTTTTCAGATCTCATTATGGAGGGAAATGTCTGAACCTTATAACCAACTGGCCTAAAGCCATCAAGTCACGAGCACTCTTTCCTATATTCAATCCACTGGGAGGTCAGACGTCCCCCTGCCCTGCCATGAGCTCAGAAGCACTCACAGCTGAGGCATTTCCTGGGGTTGGGAAACAGAAGATTGCTTCCCAAGCTGAGGTTATTGTTCAGCACGCTGAGTGATGAGGACGGCTCCAGGGAGGCTTGGGAGAACCGTATGAAGGCTTTCGTTTGCATGACACCCAGAATCAGAAGACATTGGAGAAGACAGGGCTTCAAAGGCACTCTTTATTGCTGCTTTCAGTACAGGCTAGCTTCCTCTACAAACTTGGAGCATTTTATTTTCAAAGATGTTATGAACACTGGTGTTGTAAGATGGCAGCCTTAAGAGAAATGCTATTGTCTGCCAAGTTCTCAAGCTAGTATTGCAGAAAAATAAGATTCCTGCTCATCTACCCTGACTGTCACCGAATTCTCATCCATCAATCTGCCACAGCCATAATGCCTTTGGGGATGTCAGGGCAGCTTTTGCAATAGGCGGGTACCTAAATCATCTCAATGTAATGAGTGTCTCTCTTCATTGCAAAGATGTCTACAAAGACATATTCCTCCTTCAGTAGGCTGTCCATTGGCCATTCACCACCTAGAAGAAAGCCTGCCAGTCACTAAACACTAGAACCAAGCCATCTCTGCACAATAACATGAAGAAACAGGGATCTTTTTCTCCATGTCACATTTCTGTGGTCCTCCTTAACTTCTATGGCCCCCTTATCATGACCCGTGTGGTGACATGTCTTCTCAAACCTCAGGGATCCAGAGACTCAACATCTCCATGATCCCTCCCACGTTCACACCCACTACAAACGTGCCTTCCCCATGTACCTTCCCTTTCCGTGGGGAAATAACTAGTTAATCTGATAAACAAAATTGGTGTCTCCTAAACTTCTGTCATTTGTCAGCCATCCTCACATTTTTTGCTTTGTCTTTAAACAACCTGCACTGTTATTTACCTAGTATTTTTATTTTAAATGACTTACTTTTTAACTGTAACTAATTCTTTTAATTTCATTTTAATCAATAATATCTGTGAAATTGCAAGTTTGCTGTGTTATTTAGTTTAATGTACATGAGGAGAAATATATATGTAGAACTGTTAAAATAAAAAATATTCACCCATGTGCTACTAATATCATCTATGTAGCAATGGTGCTGCATTTCTCAAACTTTGGAAAACAGTGAATTAAATCAAATTAAAATATTGGCTGATACTGGCCTAATGAGCCTCCCCTTCTGGATAAGAATTGCATTTTAATGGAGACTTTTAATACTTTTAAACCAACGGAAAGAGGGGAGGAGACATGGTATAGTGGAAAGCATACAGGTATTTTTTTTTTAAGCTGGAGAGAGCTAAACTTTTTAATTTATAGAGATTATACTGTTGGTTAACATTTTTGCTGCTCTTCCCTACTAAGCCCATCCTCCTGGGCCTTCTGTAGTCCAGGTTTGCCTTCTTCCAGGGCGTGGATGTGAGCCCTGGAACATCTTGACTCCTCAGGTTAAGGAACAAAGGTTTATACCCGGGATCTTCAGTATTTTCTTGAGATTCCACCAGACACAGTGGTGCTGCATCCCCCTCCTGGCTGTGCCCCTTTCTATGGAAGGATTATACTACACCTTCTCCATCAACATCAGAGTTGACCATATGACTTACTTTGGCCAATAAGATGAGAGGGGAAGGAATATGTATCACTTCTGAGCAGAAGCTTAAGAGCTATCTCATGAATCTGTCATTGAGTCCAACAGCAATTTAAAATTTTTTTTTAATTTGTACACAATTTTAAAGGTTACTTTCCTTTTACAGTTATTACAAAATATTGGCTGTATTCCCTGTGTTGTACAGTACATCCTTGAGCCTATCGTACACCGGCAGTTTGTGCCTTCCACACTCCCACCCCTATATTGCCCCACCACCACCACTGTAACCACTGGTTTATTCTCTGTTTCTGTGAGTCTGCTTCTTTTTTGTTATATTCACTAGTTTGTTGTATTTCTTAGACTCCACATATAAGTGATCTCATAGAGATCTTTCTCTGACTTGTTTCACTTAGCATAATGCCCTCCAAGTCCATCCACGTTGCTGCAAATGGCAAAATTTTGTTCTTTTTTATGGCTGAGTAGTATTCCATTGTATATATACCACATCTTCTTTATTTGTTCATCTGTTGATGGACACAGGTTGCTTCCATATCTTGGCTACCGTAAATAACTCTGCTATGAACATTAAGGGGCATGTATCTTTTCTAATTAGTGTTTTTTTGTTTTGGAGAGTTTTTTTTAATATATATACCTAGGAATGGAATTGCTGGGTCATATGGTAGTTCTGATTTTAGTTTTGTGGAATAGTTCCTTTGTACTTCCTTACTTTCATGACCTTTAAGGTTACAGGTAAGTCATTTTGCAGGCTGTCCTTCAGTATGAGTTTGTTTGAGGTTTCCTCATATTTTAACTTTGATTACTTGATTAAGAAGCTTTCTGTCAGGTTTCTCCACTGTGAAGTTACATTTCACCCTTAGTAATTAATGAGTATTTCATAGGGAGTTGCTTTGAGACTATAATAAAATCCCCTTCTGCATCCCACATTCACCCACTATCTTTAGCATCATCAATAATTTTTGCCTGAATCAATTATTACTATGACAGTTGACAAATGGCATTTCTCTAATTCCATTATTCATTTTACACTTATGTGTTGGCATTCTGCTATAAAGAAAAGCTTTATCTTCTTTCAGTTATTTGTTTATTTATATCAGTGTGCATCCATGTATTCCCTTATTATTCAATGAATTGTAATCCATGGCTGTCTTTACTTATTTTGATGCTCAAGTTTTCCCATATTTGACCAGGTAAAGCCTCTTTAAGACGGCTTCTGTGTGTTATTGACATCATTCTTTGAGCTCTTCCTTACTTTCTGGTACAAAAAGGTGTTGCAAGCTCATCTTGTTCTTTTCCCTGCCCAGCCCTAGAGTCAGCCAGTTCTTTAAGGAGCATCATTTGAGTAGTTCAGTGGAGAGTGCTCTTTAGAAATCAAGAACTGAGCATCAGATGTGTTCATTGCTGCACGACATCACTTCCACTAGGTTCTTTCTTTGTATATAGTTGTACTGTTTAATTCTAGCCACTGCTCTGAACAGTATTCCAGTTACTATACAATGTAGCTTTACACAGGGAAATATGTGGCTTTTGCTTTGTATTTTTTTCAGCATGGATGTTGGACAGATCTAGGAAATATATGTACATTAATGTACAAACATACACATCTATACCTACATACACATATACACATTTGTGTGTACATATGAAGTATGCATACATGTATAGGCACAAACATAGGCACACGCGCACGTTGTGAATGCACATAGATATAGCCGATTCCCCTCCAACACCACAGGGTTCATTCTAGCTTTCACCCTTTCCATATTTGTACCTTCTTCCCCAGCAGTGAGAAACCCGGCTCCGGGTTTCCTCGATGTATTTCCTATTTTTGCTTAATCCCCCTTATGTAGTCAATCTCCTGATCCCACCAGGCTGCCTCTTCACAACTTCTTTGTGCAGGCCCAGTCCCTACAAAGCCCCCAACCCCCTAAAGTACTCATCTGTGTGGGCTCCATCCTCTGTCCACCTGCCTTCCCACTCTCCTTGGAAGGAAGAAAAGAATGGAGGGAAGGAAAGAGGGAGAGAGGAGGAAAGAAAGGAAAGAGGGAAGTCAGGACAGAGCTCTTATCTGCACTCTGCTCTACCCTTTCCCCATCCACGACTCTTCCCCATCTCTTTAAGTAGCACCACCACCATCCAGATGCTCAAACAAATGGAAGTCCTCCTTGATTCTTCTCTTCTTCTGCACCACATCTTCCTAAATGTAACTTGAGTCAGCCTACTTCTCACCATCTCCTTTTCTCCCACCACCATCTCTCATCTGGGTTGCTGCAGAACTTTCCAAAGTGCTTTCTCCTCTTCAACTCTTATCCCCGTGAAAGTGTTCAGGTTTGGGCTTAGCTTCAAGCATTAGATATTTAAAATTACTAAGCATTCCAAAAATGGATTAAATGTGCCGACAAAAAGGAAGTTTAGTATCCTTGTTGCGCCAGAAATAAATTGCTTTTTCAGTGGGATATGCTCTCCAATAAGATGCTTTTTCTCATGTCTGAATGTCAGACTTAAACTCTCTATCTTCTCTTTCCAAGATCATGTTTCCTTCTGTTTAAGTAGTTTCATGCAATTGGGATAAGAACCTAAAAGTAATGGATCAAAACAATAATATAATTCCCCACATGCAACTGAAAAAAATCTGTTCATAGAGCAAAATTAAGTGTGTGTGTTGGTTTTAGAAAACACATTAAATATTGCAGAAATGCAACCGTTGTTTCTTATGCTTAGACCCTCTTGTTCATATTTATTTGTTCCACTAACTTATTATTTATTCAGTTAAAGCTGTACAATTGCATGAAGGGAAGGAAGAAAGGATCTATTGTCCAAATAACAAAAGATCTAGCAATCTCTTATTCTTCCTCCTTTGAAGCTCCTTTTAGCTCAAAGAGTGGTTTGGAAGTGAGCGCTGCTATTTGGAATGGAATGTATGGTCAACTTCCACGGGTAGAGCATGCACTTCTAATTTCCTTTCTCAGTTACAAGCATCCTATTTTTAGTAAAATTCCAGAATGCCTTCCTTCCTCCTTTGAATGGTGTTGCAATGTTTGCGCTATTAGTCTTGTCATCTTATAAGACAACCCTCCCCAAGCAGTATTTATATCTGGCAGCCTGATGATTGGAATCAGCATTTAATTGTGCATATTAACAACTGCAATCACACACAGATTCTGCTAACCTGGAATGCTTCTGGGCTGCTTACTATTTCAGAATCCTAGAATAAAAAGAATGCACAGATGTCCCGTTTTATTATCTCATTTTCAAAATAACCTTTTAAGTACTTTAAAATTTTACTAGAAGTACAGTTTGCGAAATAAGCTCAGTTTTGCTCTTATACCACCTGAGATGAAAAAAGAAAAGAAAAAACAGATTTGGAGCTCTTGGAACATAAGCCGAACTCTGTGTATAACCGGAACATAGTTTCTTTCTTATCACACATGTCCCTTCCCTTTACCTCAAGTTATTCAAGGGCATGATGGAGCCTTTCCTGAGAGAACATTTTAATTTTGTTGAAATACCAGCTCTTCTTCTGTGGCTGTGGTGATGGCTTTCTTACCTCATGCAATTTCTCTGAACAGCCATAGAAGTCTTTACTAAAGCTTTCAGTAGACTTTAAATTGAGTTACTACAATTCTCTGGTTGTTTTCTTCTCCACAACATGATCGGGCTGAATCCTGTGATTGTTACGTGTGCTCTCAGGGTGAGCAGACAGAAATTCGAGCAGCCATTACCTGTTGCTGGGGTGAACCCAGATAGAACAGAAAAACCTTCCTGTAGATACTAAGGATCAGAATTCCATGGTCCTAAGAATAAACTGTGCAATCTTGAGTCAAGAGGTAGACAAATAAGCATGGATGGAGAAGACAGGACCACCTCCTTTTCCCCTTCTTATTTTGGGTGGGTATGAACATGCCACAGTAAGTAGCATCAGCTTTGAACCTGGACCATCCAATTCATTCTCCATTACTGCAGCCTGGATGAGGTTTCTGAACAGATGCTATCATGTCGCTCCCCAGTTTAAAATGATTCACTGACTCTCCAGTGTCCTCAGGATAAAGTCCAAATTCCTTAACACAGCTTAGAAATATTTTACCATTTGACATCTGCCTATATCACCAACCTCAACCCTTGCTTCTCCACTCCAGCCGAAGAGAACAACTTTGGGTTCTCAAACCCAGCGAGGTAGGCTTGCTACCCACATGATTCCTGCCCCCTGGATATGCCTTCTCCAATCCCAAGTCCCTTGCCTGACTGACCCCTATTCATCCTTCACATCTCAACTCCTCCCGACTTCCCAAGCCTGAGTTTGGGGATTCTCCTCTGTGTTCCTCTAAATCCCTGCATTTATCCAATCACGTTGGATTGTAATTAAACCTGTTCATTCTGCCATATTTTTGTTGCATATGTATCTTGTCCTGCCTGGGTATCCTAGCACCCAGCACAATATTAGCACATGAGAGGCCCTTGGTCAATGTTTACTGAATGAACAAAAAACTGGTTCCCAAACACAAGAGCATGCCCGCCAGTGGACCCTAAAGTTGTAGGCACAATGCCCTGTTCCTCACTTCCCATTCAGAATAGTCTGATCCTGTTATAAAGCAGAAACTAACCATTGTAAAGCAATTATACTCCAGTAAAGATGTTAAAAAAAAAAAAAAGAATAGTCTGATCCCCCCATCAGGACACTGAATAAATGTTGAATAAATGCTTTGCAGAGCAACAGTTCAAAGTTGGTCTGCAAAACTGAAGAGATTTTCACTTGAAGCCATTAACCCTCCCTTCTCCCCTTCACGTCTCCAAAGTCTCCCTGACTTTAAAGGACTCGTAAAGCCCCCTCCACTCCAGGGAGACATCCCTGACTAATGACGCCGTATTGCTCGCTCTCTTTCTCTCCTTCCAACCTTCACAAGTCCTCATTCTGCATCTTACTGCTTAGCTCTTTAGAGTATAATATCCTCTTGTTCTTGTACTGTTTTATATTTACCCCATTCCCCAATTAAACTGTGGTTTCCCTCAGCACAGAAATTAGTTCTTACACTTCTTATTGTCTCATAGAATCTAGAATAATGCTCACTAAACTGGCTGTGTCTATCTATGTCTCTTACCATATACTTTCCGTTTACATCTTAAAATCTAGTTTCCCCTACTAGAGATGTTTGATCCTCTGTTGCCTAGTCCATGTCCTATGGCTTTTTCACCCCTTGTATGGGTAATGTGTGTGTTACCCACACAAATAAATGTTTGGGGCTTCCCTGGTGGCGCAGTGGCTGAGAGTCCGCCTGCCGATGCAGGGGACACGCGTTCGTGCCCCGGTTCAGGAAGATCCCACATGCCGCGGAGCGGCTGGGCCCGTGAGCCACGGCCGCTGAGCCTGCGTGTCCGGAGCCTGTGCTCCGCAACGAGAGAGGCCACAATGGTGAGAGGCCCGCGTACCGCAAAAAAAAAAAAATAAAATAAAATAAATGTTTGTGTAGTTGATGACAGCAAGGATGATGATTTGTCTTCAGTAAATATTTGTTGATTATGTGGCTGATTTCCCATGGCAAATGCATTTCCAATCTGAGGAGCACAAACCCATCTTTGCGCCCAATCATCTAATTAGTAGGGCTCCAGGAGCCCAAAATTATCAGGTCCCATTTATCTTTTGCATTTAAGCTTGAGCATCTCCATGCATATGCCCAGGGACCCCAGGGATGGAACCCTCCCTGATAAGTTGCAGATTTTTACTGTGGAACATTTGCCTGTAAAGAATTATTATGTAATGAAGAGCACACATTTTGCTTAATTTAAGTCTACCTAGCAGAAGGCAAGTAGCATTTCATTACCCCAGCTACTGATGCGTTCCTTGTAAGGACTGCATTTATTTTGAGATTTACAGCTGTAATGAAGACATTAGGAAATGAAGTCCTAGAATTCTGCTACAGTCCCAAGATATCAGGATTAAATTTATGGTCAATAATATTCACACATCAACAGCCTAAGATAACAAACACTATCATCACTCTTTTGTTGCGTTATCTTGGGATCTAAAATTACTCGTCCCACATTGAGTAATGAAGATTTATAATCTTCCTCTTCCCTTATGGAAGACCTCACCTTTTCTGGGTATATAAGCCCTTTTGTGGAGGAGACAGACAGATGCAGAATGTGCTTACCCCATAGAACATTACAGCAATGGCAACTCTATCTTTATTGATAAGAGAATTTGTCCAGAAATCCTTGGATCCCTGGTTACTATTAATATCAGTATATTATAATGGCAATATCTGTTCTGAAAATAATGTTGGAATGTATCTATAGCACTGATATTACTTTTACTTCTTTGATAAGTACCCTGCAATCTTTAAGGACCTAAAAACCTAGGTTCCTAGTCTTGCCTAAAATGGAGAACAAAGGGTAACATGATTCCTTTCTACTCCCGCCCAACCCCATTAATCATGTGATACCAATGAGAACATCGGCAAGCTCTCCAATATTGCAGTGTTGGAGAGCACCAGGAAGGACCGTTCACATTGTACCCCGGGTGTACAACATAGTATACTATGTGATGTGAATTGATGCCCTCAGGTTATGCAACATGGCGGATGGGAATGTCTCTTTTCTCCAGGGAAGCATGCCTCAATTTACTTACATGCATTTGGAACCAGACCCTGAAAATGTATGCAGGCTAAGGACTCTGAATTCCCTCTTTTTTTCAGGTTAGCAGTTGCATTTCTCATGTATTCTAGTGAGGGACCTCAGGGAATGTAGCCCCCCTGATACATTCCTCCTTTTGGCAGAGGAGCAACATTTCTATTAAAGACTTAAAGCAAGATTAATAGATAATAGAAAGAAATATAGATGTGACCTCAAAAAATGATCAGTAGGGCTTCCCTGGTGGCGCAGTGGTTGAGAGTCCGCCTGCCGATTCAGGGGAAACGGGTTCGTGCCCCGGTCTGGGAGGATCCCACATGCCGCGGAGCGGCTGGGCCCGTGAGCCATGGCCGCTGAGCCTGCGCGTCCGGAGCCTGTGCTCCGCAACGGGAGAGGCCACAACAGTGAGAGGCCCGCATACCGCAAAAAAAAAAAAAAGGGAAAAAAAAAAGATCAATACTGGTCAGTGCAGTGATGCACAGAGATGTGGGGCTGCTTGCCTAAAGTTATAGATGCTGAGGGGAAAGAGTCCCAACTTCCCTAAACACTAGTTTATTTCCTCTCTACGTGTGTACTTAAGAAGATCAAACATCTTTATTACTTATTTATTTCTCCAATAAAAAGTTATCAATGAAATTCAGTATGTCCCTAACTGGGTCATCATCTTCCCTCCCAGATTTCCTTTGTTTGCTGTTGTTAGTGCATCAGTACTACACTAGACACCCCAGCATCTCCAACTCTTTTCTCTCCTCATTCCATGCAGTTGCCAATCATATTCATTCAACCTCTAATAGTATTTCTTGCGCCGTCCTTTCTTTTGTCTTTGTTGCTGCACACAGGCTTTCTCTAGTTGCGGCGAGCGGGGGTACTCTTCGTTGCAGTGCGCGGGCTTCTCATTGTGGTGGCTTCTCTTGTTGCGGAGCACAGGCTCTAGGCACACGGGCTTCAGTAGTTGTGACTTGCGGGCTCTAGAGCCCAGGCTTAGTACTTGTGGCACATGGGTTTAGTTGCTCCATGGCATGTGGGATCTTCCTGGGTCAGGGCTTGAACCCGTGTCCCCTGCATTGGCAGGCAGATTCTAAACCACTGCGCCACCAGGGAAGCCCCGTCCTCTCCTTTTTATTTTCATTTTCCTTCTTCTAGTTCATGATTTCAGTACCTCTCACCCAAAGGATTCCAGAAGTCCCATCACCATCTCTCAATATTTCTTTCAAATTATGTACAGCATTGCTAGAGTAAACTTCAGAAGATGGCATCTGTCCCTAGCTCATAGGCTGTAATGACTGTCCACTGCCTTCCCCTCAAGACTTTCACCTTCCTTCTCTTCACTCACCTTAAGCTCCAAGCTTACAGAACCTTTCACGGACACTCCATGCTTGGCTCACCTCCATGCCTTTGTTCAAGCTGTTTCCTCTGCCTGGAGTGCCCTTCTCCATAACTCTGAATGCCTACTCTCTACCCATCTTTTTTTTTTTTTTCTTTCAGTTTAAATGACCCCAAATTTCCTTGATCTTCTAGCTAGGTAGAGCCTCTCCCTCTGCTGAAGCCCCATAGCATTTTCTTTCTCTGTGCTTCTCTTGTGGCACTTTTAACTTTCCCCATCCTAATTATTTTTATTTGTCAATTCTCTTATCTCTTCTGCTTGACTCTGAATTCCCTGAAAGCATGGACCATGGATTAGTTTTCCTCCTGTCCCTACACTTGCTTGTGAACTAGGTGCTCAGCCAACATCAGATAAATGAATGAATGAATGAATGAATGAAACCTGGCAAAGGTAACCTCTTATTGAGTTTCACCACATATTATGTTGCTATTTAATACTCCTTTAGTGCAACATACTATGTATATTATACAGCTTCATTGTCCAGTGTGGCAACCAGTAGCCACATGTGGTTATTGAGTGCTTGAAATGTGGTGTAAGTCCGTGCAGGGACTTGTCCTTGGCTACCCATGGTTGCAGACCCCAAATTGCAATTATCTGCTGATTCTGCATAAACCCATCTTTGCTAGAGAAATACCTTGTAGTCTGTTTGTTTCAGGTCAACATGTCTATGGCTGCTTTCATACTACAATGGCAGAATTGTATAGAAAGAGATAGTTGAAATAGAGACCATATGGTCTGCAAAGCTTGAAACAGTTACTATCTGGCCCTTAGCAGAAAAAGTTGGCCAATCCCTGGTTTGCACTTAAGAAAGTGATAGAGACAATGTAAATAATCCAGATTAAACTTTTTAAATGGGTCATATGTTCGGTCATTGCATTGTGAATAGTATAAAAAACTGAAGAACTATTCTTCCAGTACTCAAAGTCATTGACAAACAAGTGAGTTCCAACATACATCTTTCTTGTTTTATGTAATCTTATTCATTGACTTAAATGAAAATATCTACCAACATTCAGGTAAGAGCTATATCCATTTCTCAATTGCAACTATAGGTCGGCCATGGATGCAAAAGTTTGGCAAAAATCAACAAAAGTATTCTATAAGAATCATTTAATCATTTAGCTATATGGGATATAGAGTGAAGAGTATTATATATTCTATTATTATATATTCAAAAATTGTGTGCTACATATTCTTTACATCTGTACAATTTATAATAAATAAATAAATATAAACATATAAATAAATAAATATAAATATAAATATATATATATATGCATCCTCCCTGGGAACCAGTTGTGAAACATTTAGCACATCACTGGCTAAATTCCTTTCCTCAGCTCATCATGTTCTTACCTCCCCTAGGAAATGAGAAACTCCCAGTTGGTTCAGTGAAACGTTGACCATTTCTTCTGTAGCAATATCATCCTGGTATTCTACAATGTACAATGACAGCAACTCAGAGATCTAAGGACAGGATGAGTCTAAAATAAAGATTGGGTCAGGGCTCCTCTGAGAGTTTTTTCCTGAAGACTGGGCTTTAAAACAGCCTATTATTCATACTTTAAACAGAATTTCTGAACTGTACCCTTGGCTTCTCATCAGAGTTTTTGGCTTAGATTATTTTCTCTTGGAATCCTTTTTTTCTTTCCACATTCTCCTTTCTCTAAATTGGCCTGGAATCCTGCCTTTCAGGACTCCTAAAACATAGAACTCTCGTGATAGTCCCTGTTACAAGAAAAATTAACAAGCCGCAAACAGAATCCTTTGCTCCCACGGCCAGCACACCAAGACTTCGTTGCAGTTTCAGCCTCTTTCGAGATTATGACCTTTATAGTCAATCAATCGGAAATTTTGATTAGCACTAGCAAGGTAGTCTGCAAGGTAAGACCACTTACATTTCCTCCCCTCCAAGATGTCCAGGCTTAAAATAATTCTCTTTTCTTTGCTACTTCCTTGCCTCACCCTCCTTCTGCCTCTGAAGGCCTCTCACTCTGTACAACTCCTGGGAGTATCTCTCTACTTGCTAGATGGGATGCTCCCCGATTCATGAATCACTGTATAAACCCAATTAGATCTTCAAAGTTATTTTACTCTCGGTTGAAGTTTTGTGTTCTGACATCTCTCAGGTGACTTAAAGCTTAGACATCTCCTCCTAAACCTGCCTGGTGGAATGCTTCTTCCTTCTTTCCTTAACCTCAGTCAAAGTTACATACACTGAGACCGCAGGAGCCATCACTCAAATGAAACCTAGCTTCTGGGCAAACAGTAGGTAAAAGACAACTAAGAGGATTACAGGCACTTCTTGCTCTCAGCCAAGTTTTTCTAACCAGGCGGTGAAAGCAGGACCTGTTCAAGACCATTCAGTGTAGAACTTGGGTGTTAATGCTTTTATCATTTCTTCTTCTGAAGCTGAGGTCGTTGAGGTCACTCACAGAAAATACTATTTTTTTCCTTACGGCACAGCTGATCCATCATCAGAAACTAAGTGATACTATATTCCATGAAGGCAAATGCATCAAAGCTTTGAATGCGTGGAAGACTGTAGTCTCTCATTATTTTCTAAAGTGAGGGAAATGTAAGCTGTTTTTTTTTAAAACTGCTCACTTCCCCTGAGCAAATGTGTTTTAGGCACCAATCAATGCTTTTATGTAATCATTTCAAAATTGGAGAGCCAGTTTAAATTACAACTGTAATAAAAATTAATAGCGTGGCTTTTTTGCAACATTAGGTGTCTGAAAAAAATCATCCCTCGACTTTACCATGAGACTGTGTTACCAACTGATTTTAAAACTACCCTGACCATCTCCTGTTTAGCTCAGGCTGTCATTGACTAACAGGTCACAGCCCACCTTTCATCAGCTGACTATGCTCTTACCAGAACAATGTGAAGTCACATCTGCTTATATTTTCTCAAACCAAGGAAATACAGGGAGTGTAATGTTTTAAATTAAGCAGGGTTGTTATTCTCTTAAGGATAGAAGAGCTTAAAAATAGTTGTACCAATCTAAAGAGCCCTTATACATGTATTTCACATATTAAAGTACCACTAAATTTTTTATTACATCCTTTTGGAAGTTTGGAAGTTAAGCAATTACTATGTTTTCCTTCTCATGATGACTTGCAAAAATAGAAAAAACTGTTTTTCCAATACATCATCCAAAGTGATAAGATTTCTAATATGGAAGGAAAAGATAGATTGATTATGTTTAGTTAATGAATTGTTGCCTTCAAATGCTCTCCTAAGCTTATGAAATTCCTCCTTAAAACTGTTTAATTTATTAGAATGGAGCTCCATTTAGTAAATGGCTAATGGTCATGTCATTCAATGCGTTGTATACAATAGCTAATGCTTGACAATGGGTTATGATTATGACTTTTATTATCTCATAGTAAGCATTTCAAATAATTTATTAATATTAATAACACTGATTAAATAAGAAGATGGGCTTGTATATCAAGGCTTTGCTATATAGGATGGAAATTTCTAATTCCAGAAAACAAAGACATATGTACATATACCTCCGTATATGCATGTATATCTCTGTATATTTATAGATATGCATTCATATGTATAATCTGCAGTGACTTTGTTTTGCTCAAGTATAATTCACTTTTCTTGAATTAGACAAATAAAGCCAAAACAACAGCAGCAACAAAGACAATCATAGCCTCCTCCAATTGTTTAGAGTCTTGAGTTTCATGCTACCTGACATTTTCATCTTCTGGCAGCCCCATTTTCAGTTCCTCTCTCCTGTTTGGCCAGAAATGAAACCTTGACAACATGCCACATTCCCCTGAAATCTGATTATAAATCACATCTGTGTGTTTTCTCAGCAGCAGGCAGGAGCTTCATACTGGGTTGCAGAAATCTACACAGCTGGAGCTAAACTGTGATTTTATTCAAACACTGCATGAGAATTGGAGAATTATAGGCATAGCTAATAAACAGATCTCTAGGTGAAGAGATAAAAGACAAAAGGGGGAAAAAAAGACAAAAGGGGGTCAAACAGAACAAAGAAACACAGGCAGAGGGATACGGTGTGGTCTCTGTGGCAAATGTTGTACAGGAGATTGCTTCCTATCAAAATTCTTATCAGGGTGCCATCCTTGAATTAAAGTTAACAAACATCGACTGTGCTTACTGTGGGCTGGCAATGATCTAGCTCTGGTGATACCAAGACAAATGAGACATGGTCCCAGTCCTGAGGGAGCTTAGAATCTAGGAGATTTATACACAGTGTGGTGAGCTAGTGATGTACAGAATGCAACTAGGAAAGAGAGGTGGGACATGTGGCCAGAAATGCGATGGGATAGAGAATACATCTTGAAGGAGATGAAGCCTGAGCTGTGTCTAAAATCTCTCATGCTGATGCATAGTGGGAAGACCGCTGGACTTAGAACCAGAAGAAGATGGTTTGAGTCCCAATTCTAACGTAATCGCACATTAGCTGTGGGATCTCTGGCAGGAATCACAGTAACTAATGGGCATCACCTCTTACTGTGTGCAGGCAGCCACTATGCTGTAGGCGTCAGGTGTATCATCTACCTTGTGGGCGAGACCCAATTATTTTCATTACTGTTTACAGATAAGAAAACTGCATCCCAGAGGCATTAAGTTATTGGCTTGTGGTTAAGGAATGAGTGAAGTGAGTGGGTTTGAGCCACTGCTGTCAACTACCATTGCAGACTTAACTCTAAACTTGCCAAGACTTGGGTTAGTTTTCTGTAAAATGGGGCTAATAATGCCTGTCCTATTTAAGCTCGCGAAATCTTGTGAGGATCAAATGAGATGGCGTAGTTGAAAGTGATTTGAAAGTGTATATACAATAAAAATGCAAGATAGTAATTCTTTTTCCAGCTAGTGTAGCATTGAATTCTCAGGCACCATCACCCCATTAACACATGCAGTGGCTAGTCTCTCCAGCCCAGGGCTACAAAAGCTCTGCGTGATAGGTCAGCATGTTTAATAGTCAGAGAATGTACCAATTGCTGATGCCTCCAACCACTGCACATATATCTGTGGACACAAACCATTCTTGCCTAGATCCTCCACTCTCACTATTGCAAATACTCTAACACCTGGGGCTCATAGTAGTTACCGGGTGCACCACGAGGTGTTGCTCAAGGAGAAGGCTTGCTGGAGGATTCCATCTGGGCCTATCCATCCGCCCACCCCCTTAGACCCAAGCGCAGGGCTGCTCCAGGAGAAGGAGCCATGAGAGCTCCTGGATCCTGAGCTTGAGCTTTCCACAGTTTGTGGAGTTCCTTTCTCATTAAGCATCCTAGGTTGAAGTAGGGGGGCAGTCGAGTATATAGTACCATGATACGGCCAGATCTGGGATGCTTGGCTTCTTGAGTTAACGAGAGAGAGGAAGGGAAGGAGAGAAAAGCTTTGAGGGCCTCCCCCCATAAGCAAAGACCTCACCCATGGTCTTCTTCTGCTACGTGGTTGTGGGATGAACATTTCAGAGCACAGGAATGATATCTAGAGACTAAATGCTGACTTTTCTGTACATTCTCAGAGTTATACTGCCACATAGAGATCATTAAGTGGTCAAAAGAGAGTGGGAGGGTGGCAGTTGGCTCCGTCTTCAAGTTCAGTGTTTGTTCCAGAGGCAGGATGGAGAATCAAATAGAATATTACTTTTTTAAAATCCCACCTTAAATGTATATAAATCTTGGCTCACTGCTTATTTCTAGCAGATATGTAATTGTGAGGTCTAGAGTTGACGGCAACTCTTAGAGAAAAGAAGTTGAAGGCATTTATCAAATCTTGTAGAGTCTAGTCTGCAAACAACAGACTGAACTCTTATATTTCTGAGTTAGGTGCTGTAGGGCAGTGCCTTTCAAACTTTAATGTGCATGTGAATCACCTGGGTGTCTTATTAAAATTCAGGTTTAGATTCAGTAAATCTGCTGTGGGGTCCAAGGTTGTCCATCTCTAACAAGCTCCCCAGATGATGCTGATGTTGCTGACCCATGGACCACACTTTGAGCAGCAAATCAATAGGGGATGCAAAAATCAATCAAATAATATTTCTGCTCTTAAGGAGCTGGTATTTTCCCACAAGATGGACTATTCTTATATTAATGCTTAAAAATACCAGTGTGAAACTTCTCAGATTATATTTTTTAAATTGTGGAAAAATATATATAACATAAAATTTACTGTCTTAACCATATTTAAGTGTACAGTTCAGTAGTGTTAAGTATATTTATATTGTTGCGCAACCAATCTCTAGAACCTTTTCATCTTGCAGAACTGAAGCTCTATATCTGTTAAACAACACCTCCCCCATTTCCCCTTACCAAGCCCCCGGCACCTCCTCTTCTGCTTTCTGTTTCTATGAATGTGACAACTCTAGATACTTCACAGAAGTGGAATCATACAGTATTTGTTTTCATGTGATGGGCTTATTTCATAACCTTAGCATAATATCCTCAAGGTTAATCCATGTTGTATCATGTGTCAGAGTTTCCTTTCTTTTTAAGGCTGAGTAATATTCCATTGTATGTATGTACTGCATTTTCTTTATCTATTCATTCAATATTTGTCAATGGACAGATAATTTTAAGAATCTTTGAATAATTTTCAAAACACAATGCCCGAAGGATTTCCCTATATATAATACTTATATTTACCTTGGGGTCTCAATTCCTCTCAAAAAGCCAGTGCCAAAGGGTTATAAATTTTTAGCATTCTATACTGTCAGATGTTAGTAATCAGAACTTTAGTTTCTCCTGAATGTGATAATATAATAGAATCACTAAAAGCCTAATAACATCTCAGACATTTTTAAGTATTCCAGAAATCCCTCTTGTGTCAATATTTAATATATAGTCAGTCACTATCTTGGTGATTTGCATTAATGGCATTTAACAGCTTACCCCCAGGGGACCCAAGGAAGACAACTGTTGCTTACCTGGGTGACCCCTCCTCTGTCTGGGTACCAGGGCAACAGCTATAATATCAATTGCATCTAAGCAGTTAGGAATCTTGCTTAATATAATCTGAAGGATTCTTTAAGTTCAGAACACTGAAATAATTGGATAAGACTATGAAAAAATTATACAAAATTTACTAACAGATAATTTAAACATATCTGTACAAATCAAATTATAAATAACATAGAAATTAAAATGTAGATCAGCTTGGGTAAACATTAATTAATCCTTTTTCCCTAGGACAGCATTTCCGATCCGTGTTCCTTGAAACATTAGTGTCCTTTTAAACACTGACAGGTTTGTGTAAAGAACATTTTCTCTAGTCAAGTACATTTGGGAAATACTGTTTATTCCTACCTCTTAGTCTTCTCAGTGAGTCTGGGGCCTCCCCAAAACAGACATCAAGACAGGAGTAGATGTGCAAGAAATTTATTGGGGGACCACACCCCCTATGAGATACAAAGGGGAGGAACTGGAGGAGGAGGGGAGAGCCTTCAGATCGTGATGCTGGTCCGACCCCTGTGAAGGAGAGAAGGGAGAAAGGAGGGTTGCATATGAAGAGACCCTGTGGTACGGTGCTAAGAAAGTGTTCAGAAGAGTGTTTAGGAGACCTCTCTTGTGAATCCTCTAAGGCAGATGGAGGAATATGTAAAGACAGCAGAGCCCTGGATGTGCCTCTCAAAACAGCCACTGTGTTCCCCATTCTCATCTAAGACATGCCTTTTGTTTCAAGACCCTAATGACAGTTTTCCTTTATCATCTGGTTTCTTATACTGAAATGAATGTAAGAATTATGAAGAGAGTGAACTTTGTACAATACATGAATACCATATACTCTTACCTCCAATTGCAATTTTTTCCTTTTAAACTCATTTTATCCAAATGTACTTTGAAAAGCTTTATGCTTCCCAGCAATATCACTTTAGACTTGATTAAATTGAGGGCTAGTGTTTGCCTATAAAAGGTATAATCCATTCATTCATTCAACAAAATATTATTGAATCTCTAGGATGAAGCCAGATGCTAGGAGGACGGGGATGAAATGCTAGGAGGGGAGACAAGACAAGTAGCAGCCAGTTATCATGAAAGACATTTACCCTGAGGCTGTTGGGGTTGTGAGGCCAACCCCAACTGGATCTGAAGAATCACCTCGGAGGTTGCCAAGCAGTAAAGGGAAGTGGGAAATGTCTAGAGAGAGAGATCAGCGTGTGGGAGGGAGTAAAGGAAGGGAGAACAAGGCGATCAGTGAACTAGAGGGGACTGGGCACGGTTAACTAAAGCAGAAGCTGTTAGGTCGGAGTGGGCAGGGTCTGGCTCATTCAAGAGCCTGCATGCCCCCTATCTTATCCCGGTGGTGATGCGGCATTGAAGAATTGGACGCAGGAAAGAGATGCCATCAACTTCATTTCAGAAAACCCTGGAAACAGGGAAAAGGAAACTGAAGAGCCATCAGGAGGTTGCTACAGTGAGGGGTGCGTATGAGAAATGACGGGAACTAAGCCAAGGCAGTGACAGCCGGAGCACGAGGACAGAGATGGATTCAGGCATCGGGAAAATAACCCCTATTACGTTTTATTTCTGTGAGACATTCTACTTTGACGTATCATCTCAACGTTATGCATCTTTCCCAGCCCTTCTCTAGCCCTAAATGTCAGAACTGCCACATCAAATTGCCCGCTCCAAACAGATACGTCAGTCTTCCCACTTCCCTGGCTCTTGCTTTCAGTGCTCGCCGGGGAGGAAAAGAGGAAAAATAAGGCTGAAATGAGATGCTATGCCATTACTTTAAAGGCCTAACTCCACATCACCCCTTTCTGTGAGGCAGAACACACACCGCCAGAAGGCCAGTGTGCCTCCAGGGCCTACTGATCCAGGGCTACTAAACTGGAGATCAACAAATTTCTATTCAATCCCCAGTAAGCACCACTCTCCCTCAAGGCCAAGTCTATTCTTGATTTGCCTACCAATCTTTAAAAGAAAGTTGAAACAGTGTGTTTTTGCTTCAGTTTTCCTCATCTTGTGTACTATGTAAGTGCTGCTGAAAGGAGCCATATATGAATGTGTAGTGAGTTGAACTGTAGGATCGTGAATAACTTGAGTTTGAGCTGCGTTTAGCATGGATATCTCCCAAGGGACGAGTATGAGAGATTAGCTTAATTACTCTGAGGTCCCATCCTCTGGTAAAATTTTCTTTTTCTACCTCTCTGAGCATCCTCTAGGGCTAAAATATATGCTTGATGAGTGACTAAATCAAAACTGGACGTTGACATAATGGTATCCCTTTACAAAGTAAGCATCATTTCGCTGACTTAGAATTAAATGTAAATTAGCCCTCAGAGTTACCTGACCAATTCAGTCCTCAACCCACTGTCTTTACTGCCTAGGGTCCAATAGGGAAACTAGAGTAGACCGTGCTTGTTTACATCCCTTCCCTAATCTGTTTAGGCTTGGAGTTCATCCCTTGCCAATTTATGGAGAGCTATATGAGGAGTAAAAAGACAGGAAGGAAAGAGTCTCAGAGTAGCTATTTACCACACATGAAAGTCTCTGGATTCCTCAGAACACTTCATCCTAATAGCATGCCAGATTTATAAAACCAACACAGAAGCATTCTTGAAATAAAGATGACATTTGTAATACTCTCAACTAAAATTCCAGGCAGGTGTGTCAGCCATGGTAATCAGTAAATAAGCCTAACACGTGGTCAGAAGGCAAGTTGTTTATTCTTTAGGAAGTTTAGACTATATTACAAGCTACCAATGTCTAAGAGAACCTCAATACATTTACATTCTAAAAAATATGTCATCTATATCATAGCAACACTAGTTTGACCCAACCTGCAGAAACCTATAAAAATCAAGACCAATTCTGTTGATCTGGAGATTAAGTTCTGAAAGCGCTTCGGTTCTGAAACTTATCGTAGAGGAAGGACTGCGGGTGGTTCCACGAGAGACACCTGCATGTACCTGAAATGAGACCCAAAGCAAATTCAACACAAGCCAAGGACTTTGGTTTCATAAAATCTCATGTGGGCCACAGAAAACTTTCTAGTAGTTTTAATAGAAAGGAAGGAGCTGGCTGACTAGATGTACTACACGCTGACAAATTATAAATCTAGGCCCCTCCAAACTGATTTTCTTGATTTGACATGAAGCCTTACTTTTCCATCCTAGCACCAGATATACAATTTTTTTTTTTTTTTTTTTTTTTGCGGTACGTGGGCCTCTCACTGTTGTGGCCTCTCCCGTTGCAGAGCACAGGCTCCGGACACGCAGGCTCCGGACGCGCAGGCTCCGCAGCCATGGCTCACGGGCCCAGCCACTCCGCGGCATGTGGGATCCTCCCAGACCAGGGCACAAACCCGTGTCCCCTGCATCGGCAGGCGGACTCTCAACCACTGCACCACCAGGGAAGCCCTGTTGTATTTTTAATTCTGAAATTACTATCACTCGTTAAAGCTTTAAATAGTGAGCCTAGATAAGAGAATTTCAGGAGCTTACTTTGAAGCCTTGTACTTCTCCCTAATTGCTTGCTGAGGTCGATGGGGTATACCCAGGCACACTTTGTGCAGCTCACTCAGGCAAGGCACAATTTCACTTAATGAATAGCCTGTAAACGTAGCAAGGGTTTCTGGCTAATCAAAACAAAAGACAAAAGAAGAAAAATGCATCATATAGCTTTATAAGATATCAGAAATCTGAAGATAAAACTGTTAAATAAAGGAGATTAATCACTTAGTAAGTATCCATGTTCATCTCAGAAGAAACTGTAATCCTTCCTCAGAGACTTTAGAGATAAGATATTAGGAAAAACAGAGTTCTAAATTTGCTCATATTGTACAATTATAATGCTCAATTTGGGGACAGTTTATTCTCTCATGAGCAGGATTTTTTACTAGCCTCTAAAGAGCCTCTGCTTACCTGTACACTCTATTTAAATAGAATATGAATGAGTCTTAGCCAAATTCAGAATAAAAAATAAGAATTCTAGAAAAATAAAAGTAGATGCCCCACTCTTGTAGCACAAAGTGAGCCTTCAGAACCAAATCTTAGGGGCCCATCTCTAATCTTGCCAACCGTCACAAGCCAAGAAGCAATCCTAACTGCCCTGTTCCTTTGAAAGCCTGATACAACCTCTGACCATCCTAACTGGACCCAGGTTATTTTACACAGAGGGGAAAAGTCAACATCTTTTGCGTTGAAGTGGTCAGTGCTTACACTACATCAGCCCTCCTTGCATAAAGGTGGGTGTTGAGGTTTCCTGACCTACTTCCATTCAATGAGCTTGCCACCACCATCCCCTTGACTTCCTGCAACCTCTGCTCCCCAGTGAGCTAAGCCACTGAGTCCAAGCCATGAAGACTGACCTGCAGTACTCAGCAGCATGTTGTAGTCTGCTGGCAAGGCAACCAGTTCCTTATTAAACTAACTCTCCTTCATCAGAGGCCAGCCCATTCTAAGCCTTCAGGGTTACTGAGCAGACTTTAGATAGGCCTTGAGGTTCATCTAGAAAGAAGCAACTAGAATCTTACCCAGAAGTGCCTGTTCACAGTATAGTTTGCCAGGCAATAAGCAGCTGCAGCGATCAGTGAAGGAAGGTATTTCAAGAACGGGTCAGCTTCAAGGAGACTCAGTTCTGCTACATACTAAGCACAAGAGAGAAAATCTCATTGGAATTAGGAATTTGACTAAGGTTACAAGCAAACCTAGAAATGTCAAGGGGACAAACTGTGTCATCTTTGTTCAGTGTGCATCTAGTGATGAGCGCAGAAATAGATGCTCAAAATTATTCACTGGGTTAATACTTGCTATGCCCGTCCATAACCAGAATAACATTTACGTTGTAATAAATTTCAAGTAAATTTCAAAATGGATAGGCAAGTATTTGGCCTAACCGTACAGTATACGTGATGGGTTACTTATACTAGTAGTGCAGGTTTATGCTGGTCAAGTAGCATTGCTCTGGCCACTGGAGCAGACTAGAGCCTTCAGCCAAAGGCAAAAATATGTCCATGTTAAAGCTATTAATTTATCAGGCAAATACATGCAGTCCAGAGGCTAGAACAGTACCAGTGGGAACTTATCAAATTAAAAGAAACATATTGGGAAATTTATAGAGACACCCTTATTACTCTTTGCATAGCATATAAATACTAGATATATTAGATTATTATGGATGGAAACCAAGTTTTCCAAACCAATACTTTAGTGCCTTCAACTAAAGTTCTAGAACTCCAAATGACCAAATAGTGCTTCATTACTTAACAAGTTAGGATGAGATTAGAGCCAAATAGAGCCATATTTATCTTGTTCCCATTCTGTAAACCTAAGAGGTATTGCTTGCATGTGGTCTGTATATAACAGGAGAACAGTTTCCAAGCTTAAATTTTTTCTAAGACCTGGGTGATTAGACAACCCATGTCTGCCAAACATGATTAATAGTAATGTCTCGTAAGCAGAAGTCATGCTCTTAGACTTAGTTCTCTTCCAGTTGCCAAAAAGCTTTTCTGGGCCCAAGGCAAAGAACTGAAAAGGAAGGAAGAACTGAAGGAGGCTGCTTTTTTTATCCATTTGGCACTGAAGTTCTTGGAAGTCACGTGGCCTACCTTGGCCAGGTTCTCAGTCCTGACACACACCCCTTGCCTCCTTAAGTACTGAAGGAGAAACTGGTTGGTGGTTGGCACTGTCAGGTCAAAAGCCAGGACCTTCAGGAGCAGGTGTTCCATTTTCAGCAGTTGTTGTTTTGTGTAGGTATCATCAGTTATATAGACAAACTCAGCTACTTCAGGTGAATATATTTCTTCATATTTCCTACAAAAGGGAAAGAGTTTGGGGAAGTAAATCTTCGACCCCGTGCTCTCCCTCTTGTGCTGTCACAACCATGCCTGTCACATGGCCCTTGCAGACTTAAATATCACTTACAAATCATGAAATGGTACAGGTGTGAAAAGAGGAGGAGCTTCTTTCCAGAACAAGAACATGAGTATGACAAGGATATGTCGTACTTACTGCTACGAGATAGTAAAGAAACAATTTCCAACTGGGAATTTTAGGTTTTGGCTTCTGATATGCTGAAAGATTCTGAATGACAGACATGTGGGTAAATTCCTCTTAATTCTATAGACTTCAAATCAGCTTTTGGAAAAGAATGTTATGTTGAACACAAAGGTAGGAAAAAACTCCTTCGGTCTTAGATTTTTTTGAAAGATCATGTTCAGTTTTCTCTATTGAATTAGAAAAAGATGCTATGTATCCAAGAGATAGATAATGATACAATTTCACTGGTATCAATTCTTTGGTTTTGTTTTTGTTTCTCCTTTCTGTAGGGAAATGTTTGCCAAATTTTAGGCATTAATAAGTATAATGTCTGAGACCAGAAGAATAGAAAGGAAACTACCATTCACTAGCAGGTCACTTACTTAAAAGAAGATTAGCCACAACCTAGCCCTTTTCTACACATTTAGATATTGCTATGAATGATTGATAGTAACAGGAACCAGCTAAAATAGTTTATTCACTATAACCAAATAAACTGTGTTATAATGAGTCACTTGCTAGATCATGAAGAAGACTTTTATGTAACCAAAATCTCTTTTAATAGGACATTTACTCATACTAGAGTACAGCCAAAAGACTACACCACAAAATAGTTAAATTGGATCCTGAATTTGAGCTGATGGCTGCCTTAGTCATGATATTGAACTTCTTGTTAAAAGGATCTTAAACATCCAAATGGAAGAGTGAACATATGGTAAAATTCAGATTCTCAGTAAACACTGCAAAAATGATGACATTCTATCAAAGGAGGCATGAATAAGTTTTACTTATCAAGCACTGCATTTCTCCAATAAATGGGAACGGAAGTCAAGTGTTTTGACAGGCTGAAGTTTCACATTATTTGAGCTGAAGAACACTTACGAAGCCAGGAGAAGAGCTGCTGTTCCTACAAGCTGCAGTTTCCCTCTCAGAACAGACATGCAGGAAAGAAACCTGTCCAGGAAGTTGACGGCCAGGTAGAGAGTCTCTGTCCGAAGCTTATATTCTTCTCCCACCTCAACCAGCCAGTCCACCAGAATCGTTCGCATGCCTTCTGTGATGTCTGGTTGTTTCCTCATGTAGTGCACTTTGGGCCTGTGTCTTATCTGCTTGGGGAAAAAAGTTTTGATATTCAAATAGTCGCTATGTTAGAAAGATTACACCACAGAACAGTTGCTATTTTTAAAAATCTCATGAGCAAAGGTTAGCAGGAAACTCAGTCAAGAGCCAGATAAATCTTTACCATGATATGGAAGAAGGTGTGAAATTCTGGTTCTGTAATGCAATTAGTTAACAGATGACTTAAAGGAGGGGGGGATGGCAATAATCGTTATCCTCAAGAGGGAAATACTTAACATACACACCCTTTGAGTCAAAGAGAAATAGTCCAAATAACTGCTACTCACCTCACAACTATTATTTTTCATAAATGTTCTCATGTTTAGACGACACAAGAATGCCATTCACTAGTGGTTATGGCCAAGAGTGTGTAACTATCTTAATATGAAGTGCTTGGGGTGCTGGAAGTTGAAGGAGAAGTTGGGAAAACTCACTTCAGCTTCTCTAAGGTACTGATGAATTTCTTCAGCATATTCAGTCACATTCATCACATCTGTACCAAAATCTGATGCATCTTCAGACTGGGAGTGGAGAGATGAATCTACCAGCATAGGGGAAACTGCAGGGGGTTCAACATTATCAGGTAAGAACATTTAAGTTAAAAACTAGTTCCATCCACTAACCCTCTACAGGCAGTTGTGAAAATAGTTACTACCTCAGGGTGTTCTCTTGCTAGTTATATGCTACTAAATGCTGCAGATGATTACAAAGACAGGGTACCATCAGCCACAGATGAGTCCCGTTACCTGTGTTAAAATCCAGCAGGAAGTGAAGGTCTGACTTGAGTGTGCTGGTGTCTACTTCATAGGCATCCTCAAATGCCATCCCCTCTCGCCCTGTGCAGCTCTCTCTGTCCCCTTGCTCAGGCTCATCCATGTACATGTCAAATCCTTGCTTGGCTGGCACCTGAACCCCGCTGTCAGACAGCGCTTTCTTTCCAGCTGGAGGGAAGACATTTTCTGACCCAGAGAAACACCTGAGTGCTGTGATCCCCTAGAAAACGGTTAAGTTTCTTGTTAGAGGCCACCCCGTAGCCCTCATAGGTGCTAAGAACCCATGTGACTCAAACCAGCAGGCTGGAAAGATGAGAGGAATCTTAAATTGAAATATCTATGTCTGCAATTGAATTTCAGAAAATGAAGCTTCCAAAGGATGACTTTGCCCTTATCTTCGTCTACATTTGACATTTGGGAAAGGAGCTACCTAAAATTTGTCATCTTCCTCATGTATTTATCAAAGGGAACTCAAGATTATAGAAAAAAAGAAAAACTATAGCTCTCCTCCTAAGGGAACTAGATACCACATGTGGGTGGAAAATTGTAAATCAGTTTTTGTGCTGGTAGCATGACAGGCTTTTATACCAACCCAGCAAGGTTCTTGACTCGTAGTTACTGAGTTCCTATTGTCCTCCTTAAATAGTTAACTTTTAGTCAACAGGCTCCTGTAAAGGTCCCATTTAAACCTAGTTACTTAGGAACATGATGATTTTAGAAATGCATACTATGCATAAGTTCTCCTGTAAGATGTAGAACCTTATTATATGACATAATGAGAATAATAAATGAGGTTCTAGACATTTTTAAAATACAGCCAATAGTATTTTCTCAGCAAATTAGATGTGGGGTGGAAGAAAAAGAAGGGTCAAGGATGACAAAGGTTTTGGGGTTGAATAACAGGAAGAATGGATATTCCATTTACTGAGATGAGGAAGACTCTGGGAAGAGCAGTCTGGGGCCAGGGTTGGTGTTTGGTTTCGCCTAAGTTTGAGATGCCTACTGCATGATCCAAGTGGAGACATCAAGTAGGCAGCTCACCATGTGAGCCTGCAACATAGCTGAGAGGTCCAGACTGGAGATAGAAGAAGGAGTCATCAACAGATAGATGGTATTTAATGCCAGGAGACTTGAAGAGATTGCTAAGGGAGTGCGTGCAGATTGAGATCAAATACTAAGCCCTGGCACACTCTAGCTTTTAGATATTTGATGAGGAAGAACCAAGATATTGAGGAGGTGTGGCCAGTCAGCTAGGTGGGAAACCAGGAGAGAGCCGTGTTTTCCAGGTTGAGAGAGAAGAAACTATTTCAAGGAATAAAGAGTGATCAATAGTGTCAAATGCTGCCAATCAGTCAAGTAAGGAAAGGATTAAGAATTGAGTCAAAGACAACAAGAGAAGAATTTGAGACAGAGTATTCATTCAACAAACACTTGCATGCTACCCTGGCCAGGCACTATTCTAAACACTGGGAATACAGCACAAAGCCTGATGTGCAAAATCCTCATCCTGATGGGAGTTTACAGTAGACTAACTCTCAAGAAACACTGCCATGAATGGGACAGTTGCTGCCAAGAGCTTTGTAGCTGAAAGGTTTTTAAGACTGAAAAAAAAAAAATCACAATATATTTGCATGCTTCTGGGTTTGACCCAGTAGAGAAGAGAAAACTGAGAAAGAAGAGCTGATGGAATGATATCCTTGAAGAGGCAAGAGGGCATCAGGTGTGCTGCACACATGGGGGTTCACCTTACATGACAGCAGGGACACATGTGTCATGAAGCAGGAGGGGGATGGCAGAGTATATGATACATGGGAGCCTGTGGAAATTCTCTTCTGGTTGCATCTATATTTCTAGGAAAATAGGATATAAAGTTATTAGCTGAGAGGAAGGATGGAGATAGAGGCTTTGGAGGATAAAAAGAGAAGGGAAAGTGTAAAATAGATGGTTTCTATAAGAAGGTTGTAGAGGAATAGAACCAGGAAATGTAGAGGTAGTGCCTGGTGACATAGAGGTTAGCTAACGGTTATGAATTTAAAGTGAGCATAGGAGTAACTACCAATTCATGAGAGGTTTTAGACTTAAAGTTTAAAGAAGTAAACATCGCTAAGCAAATTAAGTTTGTTAAAACCACCTTTACTCAGTTTTTTCCAAAGCTTGTAACAGATTACTTTGGGTAATTTTCTCCCAAAACCAGATGCCACCAAAACACAGATGCCTTGAACAGTCAGTAGATGAGTCAGTATATGAGGCTTCTGACCTGGCCTCCATCATAGCTTTTTTTTTTTTCAGGTGGAGGGTTCTTAAACCTCTCAAATTTTCCCATCTATACAATGGAAAGAATACCTGCCCACCTATTCCACTGTACTATTGCCAACTTCGTTCAACTATAGATGTGCAGTACAGGCTTAAGGCACAGTTCTGAGAAGCTTGTCTAATAACATACTTGAGGAATATTTTTTTTTAATTTCAAAATTCATTCTTAAGGATCCAAATTCCTCATTTGCATTTTAAGTGTCTGAATTTGTTTACAGTCTGTTAAGGGAGGTACCTATGATCAGTTAAGCACAAGCAACTGATATCAGATGGCCCATGATCTGTTTACCTAACTGTCCTTTGTCCTGAGGAGAAGCCGACTTTTGAAGCATGCATTTGGAAGTAATCTAGTATAGCCGGATCCAATCCTGATTCTAACACCAACACCAATGAGCTTAACAAAGGTTATCCAGGATGCTTCAGGCACAGCCTAGATCAATCTGAATACCACTCCAATCTGGAAGATCCTCAGTTCCATAGTTTATTGTGGGGCATTCACATTTCCTTTTAGCCCAGAACTTAACTGACTTTACACATACTTGACCTAAACAGTATGTTATTTCCTTGATATTGGCAAAATAACAAAGAAAATTATTCATGTTTCTAGCTGGAAAAGGGACCTGACAATGTAATCTTTTTTTTTTTTTTTTTTTTTTTTTTTTTTTTTTTTTGCTGTACGCGGGCCTCTCACTGTTGTGGCCTCTCCCATTGCGGAGCACAGGCTCTGGACACGCAGGCTCAGCGGCCATGGCTCACGGGCCCAGCCGCTCCGCGGCACGTGGGATCTTCCCAGACCGGGGCACGAACCCGTGTCCCCTGCATCGGCAGGTGGACTCTCAACCACTGCGCCACCAGGGAAACCCAATGTAATCTTTAAAAAAAAAAAAACAACAACAGTGTCCCTATAGTCCAGATTCCATGGTTGAATACTCAAGAAGACTTTGGAGGTAAAATTTCAAGAGAAACCCACCTCCCACCAAGACATGAGAGCCCTTCTCAACAAGTAGCCTTCCCGGCTCTTCTCAGGCATTACCTGGCCACAGGTCCTCCTGTACTGCCCATTCTCAGTTAGCACCCCTAGTACTGTTCTTTGTGGGGGATCCTGGCCAAGCTGGGCTCTGGTTATCATCTGACAGGCATCAGGACCTCGGGACACTGGAGCCAGCACTACTCCACTCTTGGAGCTGCTGAGATGCATAGCCTCAGTCTCCACAGGCTACTGCTAGCAAGGAAGGAGAAACAGACAAGCCGGTTAGTCAACCTCTTCCACCAGGGGCTCCAAGGATGCAGCGAATCTCCAGAAAAGAGTGCACTGTGACAGATATCTTCCCTGCAATTATTAGGGCTGAAAGGGCCTAAGCCACAGTGCAAGCGATCAAAGCTGCTTTGAACCAAAACAGTGACTTGAATCTCTCCAGGCTTTCTTCCAAGATCTGGTTGACGGCTGGAAGGAAAGAGAGAGAGACATTTGACAAACCTCCAAGCCGAGACACTAAGCCCCACGTTAATTGGGAATCCAAACCTACAAGCCCTTGTCTTTCCGGGCTATGATGCTTATTCGTCACCCCACCACCCCCCTGCCTGCAAACAAATGACCCAAGATACATCGCTGTGGGAAAGTACGTCCCTTTCCCAAGTGATAAGCAGGGTGCTCTTCCGCGGCCCTCCTCCCACAAGACAAGTCCCCAAAACCTGCTTGGAACCCACAGCGGGCCTCGCTCTTCTCCGTCTTATATCTTTATACATCTGCCTCAAACAATTAGGAAGTGCACAGGAAGACTGGGAATGAGGAGCCGCCGAAGGGGGCGGGGCGGGGCGGAAGGAGACCGAGATGTTAATAAATTTCAGTCTGGGCGCCAGAGTCCCAGCTTTGGTGGCCCAGTGCTCAGAGCTATTTACTTTCAGCACCCACTCCCCGCGTCTGTTAAATCGGCCAATCAGCGGAGCTCCCGAGCCTCGCGGGGTTGTTTCCATGCCAACCGCAGGGGGCGTGCGAGCTCTGAGGCCGCTTCGCTATGGCGTCCCCTCACCTGGTATGCTCCGGGCGGACGCACGCGACCCCTGGGCATTCAGGGCCGGGTGGGGCCAACCGGCAACGGGCCCCGGCTCCTCCTACCCGGACCTGTTCCGGCGTGCCCGGGCGGGCGGTCGCTGTGGGTAGCGGCGCCTCTTGTGGCAGATTCCTGGGAGGGAGGAAGCAGGCCCACCCCGCGATGGCCGGGGTTTGGAAGGGACTGTTTCCTTGAACCCGTTCTCCCAACAGCCGCTAACTCCTCCCGCTAACGTCTTTTCCGCGGCCCGCTCCTGAGAACCTTGGCTCGGGAGAGCGACGCAGGGCCCTCGGGGCTGCGCAGGCCGCGGCGCCTTGACTGCGCCCGCCTGAGAGCGCTGCTCGCTCCCCTTCCCCGGCTCACACACCTACACCTCCTCCCAGAGAGAGGCCAAGTAGCAGCGAGTTGGCACCTGGTTTGCTCCGGGGCCTCTTAATTCGTGGTGGCGGCGTGTCCTCGGTCATTTTGGGTCCTTGCGCACCAGAGGCCGCGCCTGGCTGGCCCGGGTTCCGGTGCATGTAGCCCGGCAGGGCGGGAGAGGAGGTCTGGGGTTTTAGGGTCGCACGTGGTGCTCGCAGTCCCCACGAGAGGTTTTCCCCGACGGGTTCGGCAGCCACAGCGTGAAGCTGGTCCAGGAACGCAGAGATAGTGGCCCAGGAAGAGGAAGGAACGCGGGTGGCAGCAATGGGGCCTGGGACGTTGAGGGGGACAGTGGTGAGGCTCGGAACTAGGGGCTGGGCGGGGGGCCTGGCCATGTGGGGAGGGAATCCTTGGATCGGGGTCCATGGCAAGGTGGGGAGGAAGCAGGGGGCCTAATTTGCGGTAGAGGTGAGGGTAGGGAGAAGGGGCCCTGGCCACTCAGGAAGGGAAGAGAGGTCCTTGGAAACTAGGGAAGCCTGGCACCTGGCAAGCCAGGTAGAAGAATCTTTATTTTTTGAAAATATTCGTGTGTGCGTGTGCACGTGCACCCACACATATGTTACTGCTTTTGTCTTTTTATTTTTTTAAACACCCATCCCAAAGTTTCTAAAGCAGGCCACTAAAACCATTCAAATGGCCATTTTAAGAACTGGTTAGTTATCACCTTATTTTGAATGGAAATGGTTGTTAATCTTACCAAAAATTTTTTCTTAAGTATTTATTCATGTGTTCACCCAGTGAGCTGGGCATGCATTAATTTAATGGGAAAATTGAAGTATTCTACAGAAGGTGAGGATGAAAGCGTTTGTTCGAGTCAGATGTTAAGAGGCAGTTGGGAAGCATCTTGGAAATCAGTACTGGATGCAGGAGGAGAGCAGAAATGGATTTTGTTTAATATAAAACTACCTTCTATACGTTTATCACCAACTTTCATTCATTGGGAAGCAGCGATCCGATCCTTTTTTACCCTGCAATTCCTATGCTTCTGAATATGAAGGCAACACAGGAGCTCTGGTAACATCTTGATTGCGACAACAGATGTAGGCAGGCGCCAAATGCTGGGCTTTGCAAAAAGGTACTGCTCTCTGGTGGAGGAAAAGAGCCTTTCTGCTCCCTTCCCGCCTAGGGCTGCTTTTGGAAGTCTTCTTGGGGCCCCTCCTCCACTTGACGACACTGTTGATTTCTTGGGACGCTGAAGACCTCAGTGGTGGGGATCCACTTTGGACTCAGGAACAAGTTTTGCCAAGATCCGGGGTTGCTTTGGCAGGACTAGAGTTCGTGCACTCACAGTGACCTGACCCTCTGTACATCCCTTTTGATCTGATTTCCGTGACAAAAGTGACCCAGAACCTCATACTCTGCCTTTCTTCCAAAACAAAGGAGCCAGTGCAATGTTTGTTCTTAGAGCCTGTCGTCCTGAACTTCTTTTCTGAGATTGAAGCTCAAGCAAGGAAAGGGTAGCGCTGGCCTCCTGGAGAGGCAGCTCTTTGAAGCTGGGTGTCTTGACTCAAATCTGGTCAGGACCAGAAGAGGAGGCTACTAAGGTGTCTGGAACCTCTCAGCTGTCTTTAGTCTGAAAAATACCTTTTAAAAAGAAAATAACTCTTAACCAGATAGGACCCTCGGATTATTTCATACGCATTTTCCCCTACCCTCTCTCACGTGAATAGCTGCAGCCTAATCCGGCCTTAATGAATATGAAATATTATTATTATCATTACATGTTACCATCTTTCTTCTTTCTCCATCCACTTTGTTAAACCTGGCAAAGGGAAATGATATGTGGCTTATGAGTTTATTGCTGTGCTGCCTTAGAATTCAGTATTAAATCATCGAAGTCCTCTGCTCAGATCTTAAATTGGAGAGTAATTCAGGTGAACTTTGGTGTATTTTTTTATATGTGCATACATATAAATTCAGATATTTATATAGCTTGTGCAATACTTATGGATTTCCAGAGTTTTTAAAAATAATCGTCACTAAATATTTGAACAAGTAATGATTGATGGCATAAAAACAAACTCAACTAATAAGTAGGTGCACATGCCTCGGAGCAACTAAGTGCTGGAAGACTTGGCCTTATCATTAGGAAAAATAGGAGCAGAGAGAATAGAAAGGACTTCCTCACAAATTATGCAGTTTTAGTGAGATTCATAATTATATCAATAATTTTGCTATTAGTGTAACAAAATCAGGATTAGGACTCAAAGTCGAGTAGATTTTCAATGTCTGCATAATTACATAAACTATTTGTTAATATATTGAGACGTGAACAATACATTTTATTACAAATCTTTGATGTCTAAAATATTTGATATAACTTATATGCTAATATAACAATTTCTTAGTTTAAAAATTTACTTGGTTGGCACTTCCTGCCTGATATTCAGTGCTCAGCTAGTTTTGATGCTAGGATTAATTTCCATGATCAGGATGACAGCTGAATTCTTTACTAGGGATTTTTAAATGCCCAAAGTCCTATTAAAACTGATTCCTCCCCCCTCCAAATTTCAGTTCAAAGACAGTCTTTTCTGTTGGCCAGCAATTACCTGGCAGTTCAGAAGCTGTTATTACTTCTCTTCCATTTGCTCATTGTAGCTAGTAATTAACCTTCTGTTCAAACATTTCAGTTTTCATTCATTTGTATGAAATCAAGTTGATTCTCAGCATAGGGATGAAAAAGTAGAAGAGCTATTTTTTTTTAAGGACCTCTGTCCCTTTTAGGGACTTCTTTTGCCTGTTCATGGACATGCCTCTGCCATTCTCAATATACACTTAAATTTAGAACATAACTATGTGGTAAGATGAGGGACAGATGCTGGGGATGGTGGGTGATTTGTGACATTTTAGCCCACTTGACCAAAGGATCCAGTGAGTCCAGTTTGAGAAGCAGCCAAAAAATTTACCTCTTTAGGAAGCTTATATCCTTGGGTGGTGCAAAGTGGATCCCTTAATACGTAGCAGGTGAAGTTAGTTTTCATTGAAGTTTGTAAAGTCACTTTCTCTGAATGAAAATAGTTTGAATACATACACGATAGTGGCCAAAGTCTACTATTCATTCGCTCATTTTACAAATATTTTTTTGAGCATCCATCTTATACCAGGCAGTAGCTGGATATGGGACAATTAAAAAGGATCCCTGGGCTTCCCTGGTGGCGCAGTGGTTGAGAGTCCTCCTGCCGATGCAGGGGAAACGGGTTTGTGCCCCGGTCTGGGAAGATCCCACATGCCGCGGAGCGGCTGGGCCCGTGAGCCATGGCCGCTGAGCCTGCGCGTCTGGAGCCTGTGCTCCGCGACGGGAGAGGCCACAACAGTGAGAGGCCCACATACCGCAAAAAAAAAAAAAGGATCCCTGCTCTCAAGGAGCTTTTTGTTCAGACAAGGAGAAGGTAAATAGATTGTTATATAAGGTACCACATAATTAGTGTTTATTTCATCATGGGGTACACAGATGTATGAACAGAGAGCATTAAGAACTTAGCGAAAAGGAAGAATGCATGTTGCTGTGGAGATTTGGAAGCAGTATCCAGATCTGATAATAAAGATGATTAGAATAAACAATTTTTTTTTACGGGACAGATGGTATAGTCTGCATTTATTCTAGAAAGGGGAAACCCAAAGGACAAGAATTTTCAGCAGTGTTTATTCACAGTCTCCCAAGGGAAAGCAATAAACTGTGGTGTCTCAAAATACCCTTCAAGACTGTCTGTCCTGGTTCTGGGGCAGACTCCACAGCAACTATCTCATGAAGAAGCCCACTTCCCAGCAACTTGGGTGAGAGGAAGCTGGTTCTGGTGACTTTAGTAACCATGAGTCAGCCCCCAGTAATGTGCTCACCTAGAGGTGCACTATTAAAATTAGATACCCATCACTGCAGACTTGAGGCCTCTGGCAGTAGCCTCCCCAAAACTCTGTACCAAGGGAAAAATAAGTTTCAGGGGACGATGGAGCCATTGTGGTTTAAATAACTCGAAAAGTTTTGAGTTGCCAGATCTTTACTGAAAATCAGTTTATTATTAGAGGAAGTCAAGAACCTGGATTTTACCCAACCTTTCCTAGATCTAAAATTCATCTGATGACCCATATGTTGTTATGAGGTCATTGCATCATTAAAGTTAGCTGTCATTTATTGGCTATATCTTTTTAGTTTATAGTACTGCTTATACCAGTTTTTCTGTGAAAATCAGTTATTTTACCATCAGTTCTGTGACACAGTTAATTCTATAAAATAGATTTCCTGTGTTTTACATTTATCTCTAATTCTCTGAATCTTTAATTGAAAACATTATGGAACCTTCACATCACCTGTCTGTGACTTTATCTGGATGAATACCATATCTGAAAACAGGCTCATGTCCTGTTCACTCCAGTAATCATTTATTAATATTTTCTGCATATTAATATTTTTGTTAATTAAATCCTCCTGCCAGTAAATCACAGAATGTTTGTAAAATTTGCTTTTCATTACCTCAGTCCTTTTATTGCTCATCTGTAAATTAATATCAACAGTGGTCGCAACAAATGAGATTGGTTCCCATTCTGAACTTAGATTTTTAGCAAAACAAAATTTTTCATGCTAAAGACCAAAAAAATCAAAATCTTGTTGCAGGCTTCTTATGCCTTTTTTATTACTATCAGGACTATCTAGCCTAAAGAATTCATATAGTCCTCACTATATGAAAATTCTATCTGGATAAAAAATATCTCAAACACATATAACTTTTCCTTATAGCAACGAGTCAGAAAGTTGACTGTGTGTATATGTGTTCTTTTTTAGGCATCTAATGTATTTTGACTAAATTTTGACTAAATATTTGTCCATATTACCAGAATTAATTTTTATCATTAATGAACCTTTTGCCTAGTCAACAGTCAGTCAAAACCACTGTGTCGGGCTTCCCTGGTGGCGCAGTGGTTGAGAGTCCGCCTGCCGATGCAGGGGACACGGGTTCGTGCCCCGGTCTGGGAGGATCCCACATGCCGCGGAGCGGCTTGGCCCATGAGCCATGGCCATTGAGCCTGCGTGTCCGGAGCCTGTGCTCCGCAACGGGAGAGGCCACAACAGTGAGAGGCCCACATACCGCAAAAAAAAAAAAAAAAAAAAAAAAAAAAAAAAAAAAAAAAAAAACCACTGTGTCCATATGAAGTGCATTGTGTTCTATAATGAAGAGTGCAACACATTTTAATTGTTGTGATAGACATAGGGCTTACATAAGTGAATAATAGTCTTGCTCAAAGTTCAGTCTTATAGAGGAAGAAAACAAATACACAAATGATTACCCACAAGGTAGAGTGAGGCTGTTGTCTAAGAAGTCCAGAGAAAGTTCTGGTTAAAGGCCAGGTGAGTTTTCAGTTAATTAAGAAAATCAGGGGCTTCCCTGGTGGCGCAGTGGTTGAGAGTCCGCCTGCCGATGCAGGGGACACGGGTTCATGCCCCGGTCCGGGAGGATCCCACATGCCGCGGAGCGGCTGGGCCTGTGAGCCATGGCTCTGAGCCTGCGCGTCCGGAGCCTGTGCTCCGCAATGGGAGAGGCCACAACAGTGAGAGGCCCGCGTACCGAAAAAAAAAAAAAAAAAAAATCAGGAAAGGTTTCCTGAAGATGGCGTTTTTGTGTTTAGCCTTGAAATTTAGATCCGGTTTTGATAAGCAGGGTTTGGGTTGATTGTTTTGGGAAGAAAATATTGCATGAGTAAAGACACTGAGAAAGAAATTGCAAAACAAGTTCTGGGGAATGCTGGTGCTTTGTGGCGCCTGAGTTTATAATATAGGATACAGGTTGGTGATAGTAGACAATCAGGATCATTGGGATCATCGTGTAGGGTCCTGAGTGCCAGAGTGAGGAGTTTGCTGTGAGACTTTTGAACAGAGGAATGACAACATTAGAACTATATTTATAGGAAAACAACCTGAGAGCAATGAATAGCCCAGGATTTGGGAGTAGGAGATGCGTTAGGAAACAACTGCTGGAGGAAATGAACACCTGAACCAGGACCAGGCTGTGGGCACAGAAAGGAAAAGAGGCGCAATAAAGTCACCACGAGAGTGGAATCCACATGACTTATCAACTGACTGTATGTTTGTTTTGAGGGAGAAGATGGAGGCAAACATAATTTTGCAATTTCTAGGTCAGGTTGATGGAGCAATAGTAAGGTTGACAGAAGTAGGAATGCCAGATTAACTGGTTTCAGAGGAAAAAGGAAGTGAAGAACAAGTTTAATTTTGTACATCATAATGATAGAAGTCTTTCCTAATACCTGTCCAGGACCCTCCATCTCCATCCCTATGTATATATGAATTATGATAATATTGAATTGCACCTGTTTTCAGGGGGTGCTGATGGGGATGGAGGTAATGGAGATTGTAACACATTTTTCAAGTGTTTGTCTAGTATCCCCATTGTAATTAGCAGTTACATGGTTATACCAGGAAAACCCATGAAGAATAAAAGATCCACAGCTTCCCATTTGGTGTTTCAGGGTACCACTCTTCCATTCAAGAGGCCCTCTTCCAGGACCATAAGCCCCCTGAGGTCAAGGACTGCATCTTATTCAACTTTGTAGGATCTCCTGGCACAGTGCCCAGAACAGAGTAAGCATTTAATGTTTGCAGATTAAATGACTGAATAATAAGATGTAATTTACACTTGTTACATAAATGAGCCAAAGATGGCCTGTGTATGTTGGCCCAATGTTGTTAATTTGTTCACAGCAGGCCAGGACCATCAGCTCAAAAGCCAGCCAGTCCTAAACTCAAATTCTGGCAGATCCAAATTGTTTTAAATATACCCCCCAATAAGCATAGGTTTTAGTCATTTAGAGCCTGCCTGCTTTGCATTTCCTATGAAACTGTACCCAACATCTGTTAGCCTTAGATAAACAAACCCTGGGACTTTAAAAGCCCCCAAGTCCCTGCTGCCCTTTGGAGCTCTCTGACCCAGAGACTCATCGTGCTGCAGAGTGACACCCCTGGACATGTAACTTCCCTCTCCGTTTCCTCTCTCTCACAGGAATGCTCTTGTTCTCTTTTTCTTTTGGGTGGTGACCCCACACCATTGTTTGCTGAAGGTCTCATGGTTGGTGGAACTTCCCATCTACCCCTCCACCTCCCCCATGCAAACCTCTCAAAGCAGCATCAAAATAAAGCTCGTTGTGTGCTACTGCCACCCTGTGGTCTTATCTTTTCCCTGCTCTCCCAAATCCCTGAAGTCATGTAATACTGTATGTGTCCAAGAGAGAAAACACTGATTTCTTAAATTTGTTTTCTCAAGCCTATGTGTTTGTTTCTTTTTTCCTTTTTAGTAACTTCAGATTTTGGCACTCATTGAAAACATTCTTAGACTTGGAAAGCTGGAAGGGGATGGAAGTTATTTCATTAAATCTTGTTTTACACAGATGAGGACACTTGGGTTCAGACTTCTCTCTCTTTCAGAATTCAGCTCCTGAAAGTGAAGTTTCAGAAATAAATTAACACACATGACTTCTAATTCCAGGATTTACCTAAGAAAGTGATCATAAATAACTTCAAAGATAGCAGTAGTCTGAATGACTATTATGCAGCCATGCAAAATAATGTAGATTTTTAAAATAACATACAGAAATGTTCATAATTTTAGGAGATATAAAAGTATAAAAACAGTGTTTAGTATGTTGCATTTAAAAAAATTTTTTATATGCTTAGAAAAAGCACCAACAATAAATACCAAGTATTTAGTAGTTATCTGTACATCATAGAATTAGCTGATTATAAGTAAATTCATTTGGCATATCTATAGTTTTTGAATTTCGTATAATAAACAATATTAATTGCTGAATAAGAAAAAATCATTATTAACGAAGTAAATTATCCGGGTGAGTTACAGGATCAGACCAGCAGCACTGTCCAATAGAACTTTCTGCAATGGCAGAAATGTTCTATATCCTCACTGTCCAATATAATAATGAGTGGCCAAGTATAGCGATTGACCATTGAAATGTAGCCAGTTCAAAACTGAAGAACTGAATTTTTACCTTAATTTACATAGTTATGTCTAGCTAGCAGCTACCATATTGGTCAATGCAGGATTAGAATATTTGATGGTTGAGAACAGTCACGGAGCACTGAGGCATCATGGACAGTCTAATTCTACTGTATATGCAAATGTGAAAGTTTATCTTGTCTAGCTTCCTCCTAAGTTATTCTTATACCATAATTTGGGATAAAGTACACGAATAAATATTGACACAAAACCATCTATTCAGTGTAGGTTCTATGAGAAGAATTGACTTCACCATGTGATTCATAAAGAAGACCCATTTATAAATGAACAAGGAAAATTCATCCAGAAATTGCATTTTTCCTTGTTAAAATGAAAAGTTCATCCTTTTCCCCAATCAGGCAATAATCCAGAGATAGAACCAGCACAACTGAAAGATCAAGTTGGATTCTGTTCACCTGGTGAATTAAACCTTCGCCATTTCATTTTATAGCTGTAACTATTTACTTGGATTTGCTGAATGTTGGACTTATATAATAGTTTATATAAATTTCAGCTTAAGTTTTATTTTTGTTACTAAAATTGTATGTTGAATTTTGTGACCAAATTCATACCCTCCTTCCTTGATTTGAGAACTCACCTCTCAGATTGGTACCAGTGTTTGTGAAATCTTCATCTTTCTACCAGTATTTCATCAGCACCCAAGATCCGTCCTTATTTGGGATCTATTGTTTTGTTTCTTGCTTCCTGAGGGAAGGAAACACTTTATCTGTAGGAACGATCTTCTGCTTTCCAGAAGATAAGAAGAGTTAATTTATGCAGCAGTGTGCTCACAATTCTGCTTCTTGATATTATGGGAAACGAATCATTTCTCTCTGTAGTTTCCTTAATTGAGTAGGATTATTTTTTAATAGATTCCATAGCACTTTCCTTTGTATATTAATTTACTTGATAAAGCAAGAACACTATAGTGATTAAAAATTCTAGAAATGTGCTGGGAATAACAGGAACATTATTAAGATGATAGGTTTTTCAAGTAGAAATTTTCTGGGAGAAATCTTTACAATTTCAATGAATATAGATGATATATTGCTAGAGTTATGAGTTATTTTTGGCTTTCAAACCCAAGAGAATTCATTTAGAACAAACTACAAATTTTTACTGAAGGTGGCAGAAACAGGTGCTAAAAAGAGAGAAATGGAGAGTTTGTAATTCAGGCTGGAGAGAGAGACAGGAAGCTAGGAAGTTAGAGAGATGAGTCTAACCAAGTGTTGCTATGCCAGCCCTTTGGGAAATAACCAGGAAATTTATTTACCCAGTTAATGAAAACAAGTTCAAATAAACAGTGATGACTATGTGTACTGTATAAATGGGATTTGGAAATAATACTCTGAGCAATAGCTGAGGTGATGAAAATAGTAGATATTTTCTTTGTTTCTTTTTGTTTACTTTGAATCCACAGTCAGTATTTTATCCCACTAGAACTGAACCATTTTTAAGTTGTCTGTGTTTTGTAGGAAGCTGGCTTTGTATCCTTTTACTGAAGAAAAACAAATTTCTTGTGTTGCTAATACAAGAGGAATAAGCAAAATGAAAACTTCTGACCTTCAGATTAAAGTTTCTGTTGATTTCAAGCAGAGACCAAAGCAGTCCTGAGGAAGGAACACTGCAAAAGAATTGAATCCCACTGGGAGAAATAAAGGAGAAAAGCTTCTGAAGCTGGAGGAACAGGGCTGGGCATGTTCCCCAGATACGTTGGGGTGTAATGTTCCTCTTTCCTTCTAATAAACTGCAATCTGTTGAGGATTGACCATCTGTCAGCTCAACAATAGCAGTGATTTCTATGTGACAAATAAAATGCAAATTCTAACCCATTAGAATAAATTAATAATCTGTAGCAAAGTGTTCTAAGGGTGTTTCAGGGTGGAACTGATTTAAACATATCCATTCAAATTTTGATTTAAGTCATTAATCAAAAAGACGTTGTTTAATCATTTTTTCCTATGAGCTGCCCTCTTCATTTTCCACTTTGAAAGTGCACTTTTGGGGAGAGGTAGGGATCTGAATTATGTAAAAACAAAATTGCACACCAATTTTTTTTCTCAACATTCTTTTTTTTTTTTTTTTTTGCGGTACGCGGGCCTCTCACTGCTGTGGCCTCTCCCGTTGCGGAGCACAGGCTCTGGATGCGCAGGCTCAGCGGCCATGGCTCACAGGCCCAGCCGCTCCGCGACATGTGGGATCTTCCCGGACCGGGGCACGAACCCGTGTCCCCTGCATCGGCAGGCGGACTCTCAACCACTGCGCCACCAGGGAAGCCCTCTCAACATTCTTATGTTCTTTTGGGAAAAAAAAAAACAACCATACACTGCATGTTACCTTTGGAAAAAGCTTATAATTTAAGAACTGAAATTCATTATATTTTACATATAATAAATAGGAATTATTTTACTGTTATGAAATACTGTTTCTCAGAACAGAACTGGCATAACTCCCAAATTCTGATTTCCTTAGTAGCTTTCTAGATATGCCTCTAAAATACTCTCAAATCCAGCCCCTACTGCTACCTTTGATTTAACATATTCGTAGAACTTTTAAAAAGTTTGAATGAATATATTCTTTCATATAATACCTTACCATGTTTGACTTGTAATTTATCAATTGATTATATTTTTGCAGTTGTTAGGATGTTTCACAAAGTAATAAGTATTACCAAACATTTTAGTTTATGTTTTTATATCTGACTTCTAAAAATTAACCTGATATTTATCCATGCTGGGTGTCTATATAAGTATTTTTTAGAACGTATTTAGAATGAAAGTGAAATAATGATTGCTATTTTCTCTCTAACAATCTTGCAGTCTTCTCCTACTGTTAAGCTATAAATGGGCAGAGTTCGGATGCATGGGAAGGCTCTCAGCTGAGAATCCGAACTGTACATAAAACTATAAAGCTTTATTGTCCCTTCCTGTTTGTGTTCATCCCATCTATTTTCCAGCAAACATTTATTGGGCACTTACTCTGTGGCAGGAACTTTCTTAGGTATTGGGAATGCAACAGTACACAAGAGAGACATGGGTTCCTGTCCTCAGAATTTATAATCTACTCCCTACTTTTCTAATAGTGGCTGTGAATCGATCTTACCAATTGTTTTAAATTCTGTATTAAACTCTAGATTTAAAACAGTGACATTTTCAAATACCCTCTCTTGCACAAGGGTCCAGGCTCCTCCCTCTGGAGCACAGGTCACTGGCTATGACTCTCAGTCTCACTGATAGATTCAGTGCTGACAGTTCTATTTAATTCTGTTATTGCTCAACCAGTGTCTAAGGATTTCAGGACCTTTATGAAAATTATATATTTATCTTTCAAGTTCTAGATGGCTGACTCTTTACCTTATGGGAACATGCACTCCTCAACAATGAAAATATTGAAAAGGTGATTAAGGTTTAATTAAGCTGCCAAGTCAATGAGATTGATATCTTTAGAGATAATTTCCCTCACCAGATTTTAGAAATGATATAAAATTCATTTTCAAACATTTATCCACAAAGCTTTTCAGATTTACTTACACTACAGAGATATCATAGAAGCTCTAGGAAAAATAGAGTATTTAGAGACGTCAGAGGTTTTTGTTGTTGTTGTTGTTGTTATTTGTTTGCTAAGACAAAGAAAACCACTCCAGAAAAGGGACCAAGTTACAAATGGCAATGCATCATCTAAAGTTGCTTTGGAAAGAAAATTAAAAGGGCTGTTTTGACGTTATTTCTCTTACTTATATTGTTTTCTTGAAATTCCAAAGTCAAACAATGAACAAAAAGGTCAGCTGAGAAAACACGTATATTTGGGATAAACTGCTGCTCAGAAATGAAGCTGATAGTATCTCTCTCCGTTTTGTTTTTAACAGTGATCTGATGAATGTGCTTATTATTGCATTTAACAAAAACATGACAGTTACCTACTAAGAATCAAAAATAAGGGATACAAGATGGCTAGCTAGGATAGTCTGCTTCTGGCAAGAGGGTAGACAGGTCTTTTTAATTCCTCCTGCAGCAGAACACCCAGATGCCAGATACATTTCACAAAAATTATTTAAAAGGGGCTTCCCTGGTGGCGCAGTGGTTAAGAATCTGCCTGCCAGTGCAGGGGACACGGGTTTGAGCCCTGGTCTGGGAAGATCGCACATGCCGCGGAGCAACTAAGCCCGCACGCCACAACTACTGAGCCCGGAGCAACTAAGCCAGTGTGCCACAACTACTGAAGCCTGTGTGCCACAACTACTGAAGCCCGTGCACCTAGAGCCCGTGCTCCACAACAAGAGAAGCCACCGCAATGAGAAGCCCGGGGCTTCCCTGGTGGTGCAGTGGTTGAGAGTCCGCCTGCCGATGCAGGGGACACGGGTTCGTGCCCCGGTCCGGGAGGATCCCACATGCCGTGGAGCGGCTGGGCCCGTGAGCCATGGCCGCTGAGCCTGCGTGTCCAGAGCCTGTGCTCCGCAACGGGAGAGGCCACAACAGTGAGAGGCCCGCGTACCGCAAAAAAAAAAAAAAAAAAATGAGAAGCCCGCGCACCGCAACGAAGAGTAACCCCCACTCAACACAACTAGAGAAAAGCCCACGTGCAGCAACGGAGACCCAACGCAGCCAAAAATAAATAAATTAATTAATTAAAAAAAAATTATTTAGGGCTTCCCTGGTGGCACAGTGGTTGAGAGTCCGCCTGCCGATGCAGAGGGCGCGGGTTTGTGCCCCGGTCTAGGAAGATCCCACATGCCGCGGAGCGGGTGGGCCCGTGAGCCACGGCCGCTGAGCCTGCGCGTCCGGAGCCTGTGCTCCGCAATGGGAGAGGCCACAGCAGTGAGAGGCCCACGTACCGCAAAAAAAAAAACAAAACATTTTCCTCTTAAGATACAGCCCTCAGGAAGGCTGTCTTACCACCAGCAAAAAAGGTGATTTGGGACAGCAGAGGGAGTCTGGCTTTAAGTGTATCTTTCCTGCCTTCCTAACAATGCCTCCATTCAGTTTAGCTTAGGGTCTTCATTTCCCTTGGAGAGTGAGGCTTTGAGATTTGACACAAGTACCCCCAGAGACGTCAGACTTGAAATGACACCAGTCTTTTATACTAGGATGACTATCCGAGTGGCCAGGTGGACCAGGGAAAGCTAGAGTCCGACATCAGAGGAAAGAGCCTCAAGGCAGGCAGAGGTCAGACTTCGCTAATTTACCACTTTGCTTGGGGCTGGCACTAGGAGTCTTGGATGTAAACAAGCCCACAGTGCCCCCTGCAGGGCAGAAGAGCAGGGATTGGGGGTTTTGGTTTTTTGTTGGGTTTTTTTGTTTGTTTTTGTTAGGCTTTGCTACCTTCAAGTACATTTTGGTAGAAACAGGAATTGTCTAAATCCACCAAAATAATGGGAGTTTTGCTTTGCCAGCTTGAATTGGAATTTGCAAAGCTTGTAGTCAGCGGAGTCAGTACAATCCCAGGAATGACACTCTTTCATCAAACGACAAACAAAAGTCATATAAAGTTTAAATCGTCTTAGAGAAAAATATAACCCTTTTCCCTTCCCCTTAATAGACATATTTTGCATCTTTATGACTTTTATGAATTTTAATTCTGTGCATGCTTAGTTTTAAATGGTTATAATTGTATGTATTATAAACATCATTTAATTTTTTTTTATCAATCATTATTTTGTAAGTTTCAAAGGCTACATAGGTCTGTTAAGTTGCTGGATAATGATTTACTTAATCATAGTTCTGTACCTTTACACGTTGACCAGCATTTAATCTAAATGACATACATGAATGATTTGTTTCCGTTTGAATTAATCCTTTAAGATAACAGGCATAGTGACTAGTGGCAGATGCACAAAATTTGGGGGAAGAAATGTTTGAATTCAGATCTTGACTTACCTGCATTTAGCCAATGTGCTCTGGGAATATTAATTATCCTTTCAAAAGCTCAGACGGGGCTTCCCCTGGTGGCGCAGTGGTTGAGAGTCCGCTTGCCGATGCAGGGGACACGGGTTCGTGCCCCGGTCTGGGAAGATCCCACATGCCGTGGAGCGGCTGGGCCCGTGAGCCATGGCCGCTGAGCCTGCATGTCCGGAGCCTGTACTCCGCAACAAGAGAGGCCACAACAGTGAGAGGCCCGCGTACCGCAAAAAAAAAAAAAAAAAAAAAGCTCAGACGTCTCTTCTTTGTAACGGGGCTAGTAAAACTTAAATGATAAAACACAAATACAGCATCTGACACGTGGTTGCATTGTGGTAATGGCATAATCAAAAGTGGCTATTGTGCTGCAGCAAAGATTATTTAATAGCATAATCAAAAGTGGCTATTGTGCTGCAGCAAAAATTATTAACTATCAAAATTATGAAGTAGGATGCCTTTCCTGGTCCTCAACTTCCAAAACCAAATCCAGGAATCCAGTAAAAACAATGCCTGCCCAGGCGGCCCCTTCTCTCTTCTCCTTAAAGAAGACCTTTTTTTTCCTCTTTTTTTTTGGATTGCTGGAATAGAAGCCAAGGTACCTCCCACAACAAGAGCAGGAAAGAAGAAAAAAGTTCAGTGTAAGGCAGAGCTGGAGGGACAGTTTTAGAGCACTAACACAGAAGAGATCCTGGAGCACAGGAAAATTGAAGGGTGGAGGAAGGGGCTTTTTTTTTTTTAAGTTATTTATTTTTGGCTGCGTTGGGTCTTTGTTGCTGCATGTGGGCTTTCCCTAGTTGCAGCGAGCGGACGCTACTCTTCTTTGCAGTGCGCGGGCTTCTCATTGCAGTGGCTTCTCTTGTTGCGGAGCACGGGCTCTAGGCAGCAGGCTTCAGTAGTTGTGGCACGCGGGCTCGGTAGTTGTGGTGCATGGGATTCGTTTCTCCGTGGCATGTGGGATCTCCCCGGACCAGGACTCGAACCCGTGTCCCCTGCATTGGCAGGTGGATTCTTAACCACTGTGCCACCAGGAAAGTCCCGGAAGGGGCTTTTAAACGGTGCTATCCTGTGTTATAAATCATATCCATCTAATGTTCTTCAATGAATAAAAGCAAAGAACATAAGCACTTTTTAAAATTCCCTTGCTGTTGATTCACTTTGTTATAAAGCAGAAACTAACAGGCCGTTGTAAAGCAATTATACTCCAATAAAGACGTCAAAGAAAAAAAAATTTTCCTTGCTGCTAAATTCTGCCTCTGGAATGTGTCTTTGTTCTGAAAATAAGCAATGTGGATCCCTAGATATATAGGGATTAAGTCATCATCATCCTCCTCATCATTATCATCAGTATTTATTTGTAGACTTGAGATTACAGGATGAAGGGGTAAAATCACTTTCATGACTAATAACATTTTTCTGTTTAGAAAGACTGCTCTGGTTTACATTGGTTTGGCTCCCTTTCAAAAGAATCAGTCTTCTTATGTGCCAGGGCCTAAAGCTGTTTCAGGTACATTGGTCATCAAGCATCGGTCTCTGCAAACCTGAGTATGTGTCAGGGCTTTCCTGTGATGAGACTCACAGAATCTTTGGGGAGGAGGGAGGCAACAAGAGAAGGCTATCGTTTTTCACGAGCAGCAAAGGCAAAACAAGCCCTTGACAGCTGTCCTCTCCCCAGCCCCCTTCCTGGCCCTCTGGTAGTCATATCGTAGAGGCCAATCCTCTATGTTCACTGTCTCAGCAACTCCTCAGTATGTGTACACAACTACATCACAAATCGCCAAAAAATCAAATCAAACTGATGAGAACAGCAGCTTCGGCCTTGAAGAGATACAATTCTTAGAAATTCCTCAGAGGAGTTCTGCTTTCACACAGGGTTCAAACAAACAGGAGATCTGTTATCTTCTTGACCTGAATACCTAATGAAAAGCTAAAAGCAAATGACATCTGTATTAGCTCAAGGTTGCAATTAAATGGAAAGCAAAATTTAGAACAACAGCAAAACCCTGATACAGATCAGTTCACAGGAGTCATGTAACATTATCAGCTCTATAAATAAATAATGCCCCTGGCCCGAGTAAATAAATAGGAAACATCTATCTTTGCATTATAAATGGCAATAGAAATGAGGATATTCACACTTACAGAAGGAGTGGCCACTCTAGTACCTCATTCTAATTAAAGAATAAAATAAAATATAAGAAATATAGAAAAATAAATGTTTTGGTCAATCTATACTGATAAAAGTCATGGAGACATACTATACCTTCTGACCACAGCAATAATTCACAACACAGCCACTAGAGCCAAGGCAATGTGTTGAGTAAGTTTTGTGTGACATCTCTTTAGTAAGATACGATAAATGTTTCTGGAAATGTGAAATGTCAAGGACGTCATGAAGTGAGTGACTTTAAAAAAAATTATTTGACATATTTAAGTCATTTTAAAGGGAGGCTTGAAGTTCTGTTGAATAGATTAAATTTGACAGAAAGTTCTAATTCAGAAGCATTAGAGGAAAAGAATTTTGGAAGCCTAAGATAGAGGGCAACAGAAGATAGTGAATCCTGAAGCAGAGTCACCCTTACCCGGACACACCACCACCACCACCACCACTACCACGTACTGCGAACATACATGCAGGTTTTTAAATATGTCATAAACAACCATGAATGGGAGAGAAATGTTTTAGCACCTGGGAGACCCACTGGGTGGCCTGAACTTGGAAAGCCTGTGATGAGTGGCTGGCTTCAGCAAGCTTGTTTGCAAATAAAGCTTGGCTCTTTTTAGAACTGAGGTGAAATCGTCCCAGCCTGTGCAGTCAACACCAGCAGCGCTCTGCTCTCTGTTCCCCTTGGCCTCCTCCTGAGTCACTCCTCTTCCTGCCAAACGCCAAGACCCTCTTATGGGCAGGAAGGGAAGTGGGGAAAGGGGCCTGTAACAGAGGAGTGGACCTTGCTTTATCATCTTGAAAGAGGGCTGCTAAATAAGCCCCTAGAATTGTCTTGTTTCATTTTGTTGAAATGCTTGCACTCTAACAAGACATCAGCCTTGATTCCTTATATTGGCAGATGAAAAGAGAATAGGATATGTACCCGTATCTCTAGCATACGGTATCAGCTTTTTAAGAAATTAAGTCATCTAAGTACTTTTAAAAAAAATTATGGGTTTTATTTCATGCAAATAAGCACCCCTTCTTCCTCCTTCTGTGCTATACCACAAACTTCCCAGGATAATTTATTCTCTAGATCCCTCTTAGAAGACAGGGACTGAGAACATTCATTACAAAGAAGGATTAATTGAAGAGCATTTCCTTTAGTTAGTCCTGTAGGTATAAAACTGCTTCTATGTTAGTAAGGACTATCTATCCAAATACCACAAAATAAATTTTTTAAACAGAATCCTTCCTTCTACAATCTTGGGCTCCTATCCTGCTTAAAGCAAAGATGGAAACTTGGTACAAGAGACACTGTACCTCTAGGAACATGAGCTAAATGCACTACAAACACTCTGCCTCACTACCCTGGTTTGAGTGTCCTCTCATCCTTCCATTTATTTCCTGTTCTGGGAAACACAGGAGTTAAAAGTTTTGGACCACGATGGCTGGGGGATTAAAAATGGATATGCTTGCTAGTGGTAGTCCTTAATCTGCTGCAAAAACAAAAAGGAAAGTTTCATGCTAGATATTAAAATGCAAGCTTTACAGTGACTTGAAGTCCTTTCAAGGAAATACTCAAGGGAACAGAGAAATCAGCCCACAATTGATTAGGAATAGATAGAAAGTGCTTTGACATGAAAAAAAAAAAAAAAAACACCATCATCCTCAGGACTCACTGACAATTGACAAATAGAGGGGAGAAACGATTGCCTGAGATACATCATGACTTTAAGAGATTTGAAGAGAACAGACACTGGGGCTGTGTCTCCAAGGGAATTGTGCTAAATAGCAGTGGTTCTCAAAGTGTGGTCCCAGACCAGCAGCATCAGTATCACCTGGAACTTCTTAGAAACATTCATTCTAGGGCTCTGCTTTACCTACCTAGGTAGATGATTCTAATACTTGCTAAAGTTTGAGAAACACTGGAGTTACGTTTTGGTAGGGCTTTCATTTCCATATTGTATCACCCATAGTGTGTGTGTGTATGTGTGTGTGTTTAAAATTTTAGAAGAGGATATTAACCTTTAAATTTTTGCTTGTTTTAATCCAGGGATGCCAGTGGAGGGAGTAATAAACTCAAAAGTGGGATCAATAAATAACAATAAGTAACCTTAAAATGATAGAAAAAAGGTCAATAGGAAAATATGCAAACTGCTTTTTTTATATTCATTTTCTTAACAGTCAATTGTGAGCCCCTTGAAATTCCATTGATTTAAAAATCATATTTATTTTCATTTGGAAAGAACCTTAGGAACATCTGTTACCTTCTCATTTTACAGCTGAGGAACCTGATGGGGTAAGGAGTTTCTGACACGCTTGTTAAACAAATTCACAATCCAGGTTCTGAGGAAGAGAGACGGCAGGTAAAAGTTTAAATTGAGTAGACATTCTTGATTTGGAAGAAAAATAAAATATTTACCCTCATTCTGTGAAATTCAGTGGTTCATTTAACTGTCTTCCCCATCTCCTGGCTGCTGCCAGAGGCTGGTGGCTAAGACTGAGATCTTCAGAGGAACACATGCTCTCTCGGGAGGCCGTGGATCAGCAGAGCAGACCGTGGCCCCAGCTGCAGCGCTGCCTTTGCCAAGGGAATGGAAGAGCCTTTTCACTCCCTGCTTCTCCCCTCCTCCATGACAGGCATAGCACTAGCAACAGCCCTCAGCTTCCTTCTGTAAATGCACGCTTCAAATCCGGAAGGAAATCTCAAGGCACTTGCCCAGAGAGGATTGCTCTTGAGTGAGTAAAGGAATAAACTTTATTATAATTATTAACCACTATTATTTTATTTATGCACGATATCCCTCCCTCTTTCATAAGGTATTTAAGGGGGGACTTTGTTTTTAAGGGCTGGGTATCTGTCCCATCCACTGCCAGACCTCAACATCTTCACAAACCAAGGGGATGGAGAGTCAGACCTGGACCCATGTCTCAGTCCTTCCTACAGTGATGAGTTCACTGCCTTGCACAGAATAAGGGATCCATGAATACTTGGTGAATTACTGAGTGGATGTGAGAGAGGAATGAGGTAACTTGGCAAGGGAAAGCGTACAGAAATTTTCCCATTTGTCAGATGAGAGGGATAGTTCCTAAGAGTTGAATCCTTTGTTTTTTACCTTTAGGAGTAAAGATAATAAGAGTACATAAAGTCATGTTAGGATCACCCTGAAGTAAAGCATGACAAACCAGATCCTTATGTGTCTCTGCGTCTGGGTGAAGAGATCTTCCACATTTTCAGGGAGGAAGGTACCTTGGGTTTGGAAATGTTCCAAGCCAGAGTCCAGGCAATCTTCACAATTGGGATGAGTTATGGTTCCAATTGAAAATGAAAACTCGGAGCTAACAAAAAAAGCAATGGTGAGATCACAATAAGATTTGGAGACAAATTATGTTATATGCCATCATATAACATATAAGGCGTCTGCTAATAGTGTGAAAGCTCAATACCTATTATCCTGAGGAGTATAAAACTCAAGTGTCAGATAAACTCTCCATTGCAGTACTCCTAATAATTCTGTTATTTTTCCTACTACAACTTCTATGATAGCTTTCAAGTGACTAAATGAATTAATATAATTTTTTTTTCATTCTGCCTGGGCTTCTTGCTATTTAAAGTCTTAATAAACAGTGAAGTAGACAAGATGTTGATCGTTGGGAGAAAAAAAGATGGGAGGCAAATGACTTTGGAAGCAAATCAATAGCTGATTTAATTTAGAAAAAAATACAACTATTTAAAGAAAAAAATCTGCAATTTATTTTTTTAATCATTATACTTGTTCTCAAAAAACTTACAGTGTAATATATTAAGATTTTATATGTTAGCTTCAGTAATAACTGATTAGAAAATGTAAAACAAATATCTTTAATATATTAATAGCTTGGACTTCTCTAAATATTACATGTGACACATAGTAACCAACTGATTATCTTGACAAGATGTTGCAGCCATGGCTCACAGGCCCAGCCGCTCCGCAGCATGTGGGATCTTCCCGGACCGGGACACGAACCCGTCTCCCCTGCATGGGCAGACGGACTCTCAACCACTGCGCCACCAGGGAAGCCCCTTGACAAGATGTTTTAAATTCTAACACTTTGGTTTGCAAATCTATTGGGAAAGCCATATAAATGACATTAGAAATAACTTCCTGTGGGCAAATTTTTTAAAGTAAGGACAAATAAAAATATCTTGGGTGGGAATCATGGAGATTGTGGGGAAGTAATATTCTTGAAACTGCGTCCTCCTAAAACTGAGTTCTCTTACAGAGTTTATGAGTAACCTCTTAATCCAAAACTGTATTCTCTTTCTTGTCCTTCCCTTGTTCCCCTCAGGACTGAAGTACCAAAGGATGGGGGCAGGGGGATTGAAACAAAGCAGGACCCTTGGGGGCTTTCCCAGTACAAAAGCTTCTCTATATCCCCCATTTCCTGTTTGTAGAAAAAAGGCTTTAGTTTCCTAGGCCTTGCCCTAGTTCCAAAGAGCAGACTCACACCGTTAATGACTAGAAAAATAGAGTCACAAGACATCCTAGTTTGTCCTAAAGGGATATAGATAACAATCTGATGCATACTTTGAGTTGTTCTGGAGAAACTAAGACCCCCATCCAGGTGGAGGATGGTGACTACATGCTGATCACAAGCACATAAACCCCAGACTGGTTGGTACCAGAAGGTTGATGATCGAGATTCCGGAAACATGACCCTGTTACCAACCAATCAGAAGAGGGTCCGTGAGCTGTTCACACATCCTACAACCCTCTCCCCTTTCACTGTCTTTAAAAACCCTTGCCTGAAAGCCATAGGGGAGTTTGGGTCTTTTGAACATGAGTTGCCTGTTCTCCTTGCTTGACACCCTGCAAATAAACCCTTACTTTGCTGCAAACACCCACTGTCACAGTTTGGCTTTCTGCACCGTGGGCACACGAGCCCTTGCTTGGTAGCATTCTGTTTCGGGCAGGGATTGATAAACATGATCTGAATGCTGAAATTCTCTCTGTTCCTTTTACTGATGGCCCTTCTTCCTCTTTGGTTTTTGTTTATTTGGAAGCTCATATAAGCCCAGTGAGGGCAGGGGCTTCTGTGTTGTTTATTCCTGTATCCTCAGCAGCTAACGTAGTTCCTGATGCATGTCGGTACAATGCAAGTTGGAGAAAGAAAGGGATAAAAGAAAGAATACTTTCTGTTGACATGTTTAAAATGTCCTTGACTGGTCATTTCCTTGAAAGAAAAGCAATAAGCCTTAAAGTTTTACGGCCACAGTCATTGACTAGTGGTCAGGGTTTATGAATAGTAATATATGTATAATATATTGAATCTTTTTCTTGTTTATGATATTTAAACCTAAACCATGTTGCAACAAGAATAGGGAATGCACTAACAAATTATGCACTGTAAATTTGCAGAGGCATATGATTATTCATCCTTATTCAGAGAATGTATTTTTTTATCTTAAAATAATTTTTATATTTGTGTCTATTGTTGTGTTTGGACCAAAAATTCTTTAGTATATATTTAATTGGAATAGACCGCTGCACCTGATGACTGTACCATCACACTATGAGTGAGAAGATGTCACCAGGGAACCAGAAGCTTCTCCTTTGCCTGCTTAGCTAACAAGGCTGAGCAAACACTGACATCTAACTCCCCCTTTGCTCTCAGATCCCATGATCTAAGAGGAACTCAAATTACACTATTTTAAAACAACAAAAAAAGTGCATGTAAGTTTTCAGCCTTCTATAAATAATATATTTTCAGAACTCAGCTACATTCAAAATTTCAGCTGGAAACTGAGTTGCATATCATAAATGGAGTCAGTACTTTACATATAACAGATACTCAGATATTTGACTGATACTTTAAAATTGCTGATCCAGAATTCCTATGCAGGCAGGAAGTTGGACTGAGAAGAGACATATAAAATTATCTTTGAAATAATGAAGAAGTATAGAGGCTTCCAGGGCGGTGCATAAGACAAGGGTGTTAGTGGTGGTGGTAGTCCTGATGGTTGTGATAGTAGTGTGATAAATTTGTTGAAGGGATAGGATGAGCTTCCATGGTACTTGTGGCATTTGAAATAGATCTAAGAAGCAAAGAATTGTGGAATGCAGAGTCTGTTCCAGAACAGCTGAAAGTGTGGTGTGGCTGGAGCACAGATGTACAGAGAGGGAAGGAAGAGGGCTGAGGCTGAGTTGGAAATCAGACCACATTTTATGGAAGGTCTCCGGTGTCTTTGTCAAGGGTTTAGATTTATTCTCCAGACAGTATTAAAGTTTTTAAGCAGGAGAGTGAAATGAACAAATTGCGTTTTAGAAAACTCTGGTCGTAGATAGAGAAAGAATTAGGTTAGAGAGACCGGAGAGAGGAGGCTATTGCAAAAATCCTGGTAAGAAATGACAACAGTCTGAACTAGGGCAGCAGTTGTGGGAGGTTTATAAAGACATTTCAGAGGTAGAATTCACAGGATTTGGCCGTTGGTTCTGTGCAAGGAGTAAGGAAGTCGAGGATGAGACCTTACCCCCAACACAATGGGCACTCGAAAGCAAGGTGATGTGTCTTTTGTGCACGCATTCATTCCACAAATATTCATCAACCACCTATTCTATTGTAGGCATTGTACTAGATTCTGGTGCTGCAGAGATAAAAAGTAGGTAGATATTAACAGGCAGTTCTCAGGAGAAGAAAAACATGAAGAGATGCTTGGCTTTCTTAGTGATCAATGAGATGTCCATTAAAACAGCAACAAAAACATTTGGGGGGAGAGTCTGGCAGATTGATAAAAATAGAAAAGAATAATAATACCACAGTAACATATCCCAGTTTTATAGACTAGGGCACACACGTACACACACACACACACTCAGACACACAGTAACGTGTAATAAATATGAAAAGTATATACACTATACTTGTTTATAGTGGTTCTTCTCAGATAATGAGGTTATGGTCTGGTGGCTTTTATTTAATTCCTTGTGCTTTTTTTGTACTGTATAATTTTATTCATTTTTTAAAAATTTCGTTAAATTTTTTTTAATTTAAAAAAAATTTTTTTTTTTTGGCTGCATTGGGTCTTCGTTGCTTCACGCGGGCTTTCTCTAGTTGTGGTGAGCGGGGGCTACTCTTCGTCATGGTGAGCGGGCTTCTCATCGCAGTGGCTTCTCTTGCTGCGGAGCACGGGCTCTAGGCGTGGGCTTCAGTAGTGGTGACACGAGGGCTCAGTAGTTGTGGCTCACGGGCTCTAGAGTGCAGGCTCAGTAGTGTGGCGCTCGGGCTTAGTTGCTCCGTGGCATGTGGGATCTTCCTGGACCAGGGCTCAAACCCATGTCCCCTGCATTGGCAGGAGGATTCTTAACCACTGTGCCACCAGGGAAGTCCCTGTACTGTATAATTAAAATTTTTTTTAACTATGTATTACTCCTATAGGCTAAAAATAACTAATAATGCTATTATTTCTATTTTGGAAAAAATGATAGAGAGCATTGATAGATAGTAGAGGGCATGGGAGAGGGAAGGGCAAGTGGACAGGAGTTGGAGGCTTGGAGTATGGAGCGAGTCACTATCAGTTCAGCATCACAAAACATCAAGTGCAAGAGACAGCCCGGAAGAGTTTAGCACTAATCCTAAAGGTAATAGGGAACTAGGTACAGCTTCCAGTCAGGAGAGAGACCTGGACCATGCACAGGTCCATTTAGGGTCAGCATGGAAAATGCACTGAAGGGGCTTGGTTAGTGGCTGGGAGATCATGTAGGAGGCCAAGGGGTGATGAGACCTCCCACGACATGAGGACCCTGGTCAAGTTAAGTGTGCAGCCTTCTGTGCCTCAGCTTTTGTCTGTAAAATGCAAATAATGATAGCAACTGCCTCATAGGGGGATTCATCATGAAACAACTAATGAAGGTCAGTTTTCAGGACCCCTCACTTGCACCAGTCCAAGTATTTACTTTGTAAGCACTAATTTTGGTATTTGTAATTTTCTTTCTTTTTTTAAATTTTATTTTCTTGTGGTAAGAGCACTTAACATGAGATCTATCCTCTTAACAAAATTTTAAGTGTACAATACAGTACTGTTAACCATAGGCACAATGTTCTACAGCAGATCTTTAGAATTTACTCATCTTGCCTAATTGAAACTTTATACCTGTTGATTAGCAACTCCCCACTTCGCCCTCCTGCCAGCCCCTCGTAACCGTCATTCTACTCTCTGATTCTATGAGTTTGACTATTTCAGATATCTCATGTAAGTGGAATCATGCAGTATTTGTCCTTCTGTGACTGGCTTATTTCACTTAGCACAATAATGTCTTTCTTCAAGGTTCATCTATGTTGTACCATATTGCAGGGTTTCTTGGTACTTATACTTTTTTGTCCTTTTTCTTTACAAGAACCCCTAAAACCATACAAGTTTCAGGCCTCAGGAAGCTTGGAGCCATTTCTGACAAGGCTTAGGATTGCTCTCAGGATGAAATAAGCTAATCAGTTTTGGTTGGTACCTGCCATAGGAGTGTCAACTGCTTTTATTATGTCGAGGTGGAACATGGATGATGGATGCATCTAGGATGATCCCTGGGTATTCTGGCTTGGGCTACAGGGTGCTATTTGCCCATATAGGGACTATTTCATTTTAAAATGAAGGAATACTGGTTCAGTTTTGGATATGTTGAAGTTTAAAGTGCAGATAAAATATTGAGTGAGAGTCCAGAAGTAGGCCATGAAATGGTTAGGTAGAGAGCTCAAGAGAGAGGTTAGGGTTATCAATTTGAAAATTATCCAAATACAAAAGACAGTTAACGTCACAATTATGGATGAGAAGGTCCAGGGAGCATGTGAAAAATGAAAACTGGAAAGAGCTTGGAACAAAATTCTGGGGGATACCAATATTTAACAATGAGTCAGATTGTGATGGTGGTTACATGGATCTGTATAATTTCATAGTACTGTACACAGCCCTTCCCCCCATAAGAGGGCATGTAAAGACTGGTGAAATCCAAGTAAGGTCTGTAGTTGAGTTAATAGTACTGTACTGGTATAAATTTCATTTTTGATAAAGTACTATGGTTATGTGAGATGTTATTTTGGGGGAAAGCTGGGTGCAGGGTCCACGAACCACTATTTTTGCATCTTCTTTGTCTTTATTTCAAAATAAAAAAGTATTTTTATTTTTTAAAAACGAAGCTGCAGCAGAATCACTGTGGATAGCCTTGGACATGCCCATTTAGATAGGGCTGATCCAAAGTTGCTGGGTAACTTGGAGTAAGATATTGTGTGCTGATATTTTATGGTTCTCTTGAGCAGCGATCTAATTTCAGGCTAATTTCAGAAGAATGCAACCAACTGCACAAGCTAAAACAACTGTGACATTCCTGCTACAGTCTGTCTCCTGCCAATAACAACCCTAAATCTTTACAGGAACAAAGAAAAGAATCAGGCAGAGGCAGAGAAGACTAGAAGGGAAAATTCTAGAAGGGGGTGAAACAAGAGGAAGTAGCCTCTGCATTTCTCTGTGGCTCTGGGTATCTAAGAGAGAAACACCTGTTCAACCCAACACCTACTTTATTCCCAGACACTAGGAAAAAGAATTCTATTTCATTCAGACACTTCCATAGAAAAATTAACAAAGGAAAAGTAAAATCAGCTCGTTTTTCTTTTTGGTTGTTGTTGCTTTCAGAAAACATAAAAATCGGGGCTTCCCTGGTGGCGCAGTGGTTGAGAGTCCGCCTGCCGATGCAGGGGAAACGGGTTCGTGCCCCGGTCTGGGAGGATCCCACATGCCGCGGAGCGGCTGAGCCCGTGAGCCATGGCCGCTGAGCCTGCGCGTCCGGAGCCTGTGCTCCGCAACGGGAGAGGCCACAGCAGTGAGAGGCCCGCGTACCGCAAAAAAAAAAGAAAACATAAAAATCATTAATAATCTTTAGATGTAGCCTATTCTCATAGGTCCTTCAGGATATAAGGATCGTTTGAAGTGATTTAGTGCCGTACTACTCAAAATGTGGTCTGTGGACCAGAACCATTGGCATTCCCTGGGGGCTTGCCAGAAATGCAGAATCTCAGGCCCCACCCCAGACCTGTGGAATCTGAACCTGTTTTTTAAAGCCTTCAGAGGACGTGTGTGCACGTTGAGGAATGCAGAGCCCTGGTCCAGCCAATCCTGCCCTTCTACCACCTTCATAGTCATCAACAGAAAATTAATAAAGAGGTCACTTCGTGCCAGCGCACGGGAAAATAACCTGCCATACACAAGAAGAGCAGTGGCAATAAAATTAATTTTTAAATTCCCCAGGAACAAAATCACATTTTCAAAAAAAGTTTTCCTCTTCCACATTACGGTCTGCTTTCCTGCTGCTGACTTCGGGTTAGCAGCTGAGAGGCAGCAGGCTCTGCAGCTTTGTCAGGCACCAGGCAACCCCTGTGGGTGAGGGAAGGGCTCACTCTATGGCCCCTGCAGCTTCCACCTGGCCATGGCCATGAGCTTCCTCGTCACTTCGGGGTGCGGGGGGGAAGCTGCCCGAAGCGGGCTGGAGCACAGAAAGAGCCCAGAGGGGAGAGAGGAGTCAGGGATTCTACATCCTGGGATGTGTCCTGTCTGACAGCAGTGCCTCCTTCAGACTGTGGTGTTGGAATCCATTTTTTTCCCCCAATAACTGAGTCACTGCTGGACAGGTTGTTTAACAGAGAAGTAGCAAATATATTGCACTCAGGAACTATGACTCCTGAGACCTGGGTTAGCCAAGCCCCTTCATGGCAGGTCACCTCACTGAGCCTCTGTTTCCTCTTCCATAAGATGTGAGTAGTATTTGCCACGTGTCTGGTGTGAGAGCTGGATTGATAATAACAGCCACCTAAAATGAAGGGTCATAGGGACCGCACAAGGTGATATCTGCCCAAGCATGCTGACACCCATGGAGCATCACACAGCATAAAATATATTTATTATTGATATTCATGATATCAAGAATTGATCTTAAAATCAAAGAACAAATATATTGATTGTAAATATATCTATTGTAATCAGTATAGCTTGATTATAAGAATATTGTAATATAATTTAAAAAGTAAATAGTAGCAATAAATACTTAGTAAAGTTTAGAAAGCTTTCAGTTTTGGTTTTCCATCAGAATGAAAGAGGACTTTTGAAGGATGCAAGGATTTAAAAAATAACTATGGTAGTTAATGTTCCCTGAGATTTATGAACTATTTATGATCTGTTAGGTGGAACCATATGAAAGTGCTTGTATCGGCGCTTCATGTGGTTCTACCTAATATTTACACTATAGTAAATTTTTAAAACGAAGGACAATTTCCTCTAGTGGTGCTTTTGTTTGAAAACATCAAGGGTTCTGATTCAGGACGTCTTTTTTGTTAGAAAGTTAAGAAATATCACCCCTAAAAAGACAAATTCTTTTGACCATTTGAGGTTCTGCTTACTTTAATGCATTTTGTTCCCAAATGTTGAGGTAATGCAGATGGCATGAATTATTCAGAAGATTGGAGTAGAAACATATACTTTGATTTGCTTTCAGCTGGAACCAATTACATTATATTAATGTTGAAATTGATACAGGTAACATTACTAAGTGAATGTGCAATATTATTACACGGTGAATTTTAGCTCCATGTTAGTATGTCTGTGCCTAAAGCAAGCATTAGAGAAATACAGCAATTCCCATGACATTTCTGGGCAGAGTAATCTAACTACAGATTTCCAAGTTATTACTGGAGTTTTATAGCCTGCATCACATCTCGAAAGTTTCTTTGTCTATGGAGGTATTAAATAAAAGACTACAGGGATAAGAGGAAAGGGTCGCTTTGGGTTTCAGTAGTGACTATTCCAACACAACAAAACAAATATAGATGTAAATTTCAGAATTTAAGGGCAGGGTAGGAGGTGGGGGGGATTCTTACCACTTTACGTAAAAAACTCTTTTATTTGACAAGTTGATTCACTTGCTTATATGGCACAACACACTTCAAAGATTTTCACAGATCTATAAAATGGAGAGAGTAATACCCGTAGGGTGATGCTGAGAGTGAAATGATGCAATATGTATACAAAGTGCCTAGCACAATGCTCGGTACCTGGGAGACACTAAACAGTTGTTCGTTCTCTTGTGTGCAGTCCTTCTCCAGTGTCTCCCATCTCAGTAAATAGCACTTAGAGGTACAATCAGTTGCTTAACCTCCAAATCTGAAAAATATGCTTAATCCCTTCCTCTCCACCTCTCCTCCCCACTCCCCAGCTCCAGGGAACTTTTTAAGGTAGCTACAAGACTAATCATTCTGGGGCTGCTGGTTTAGTTTTACATGTTCCTTTAATAGCAATAAAGGAATCTTCTCCAAAGATCAAAAATGTTAATTCCAGTTTAATATATATATATATATAGTATATAATATATGTAATATTATAATATATATGTAATATTATAATGTCTTATATATATTGTAACATTTTTAAATTTGTTTTTTCTAACATTTATTTAACTATTTATTTACTTATTTATTTTTGGCTGCATTGGGTCTCAGTTGTGGCACGTGGGATCTTTGTTGTGGCGTGCGGGATCTTTCATTGCGGTGTGCGGGCTTCTCCCTCTAGCTGTGGCTCGGGCTCTCTAGTTGTGGCTCGCATGCTCAGTAGTTGTGGCACACGGGCTTAGTTGCCCTGCAGCATGTGGGATCTTAGTTCCCCGACCAGGGATCGAACTCGAGTCCCCTGCATTAGAAGGCAGATTCTTACCCACTGGACCACCAGGGAAGTCCCATTATAATATTTTGTATCTGTATAATATTTAAATCACCCAAGTAACTGCAAAGTGGCTACTCTGCATCTACATATTCAGCATCTACCATGTTCAAAGTATTTTTAAAATTTAACAGCATCTTAAATAGTGCTTACAATATGCCAGGCACATTTAATTTAATGGAACAATTTTTTCCTAAGCACTTTACACATACTAACCCATGAAGTAGTTATTATCATTACCTCGTTTTACCAGTGAGGAAATGGTGATACAGATGGGTAAAGTAAATTTGCCTAAGATCACAGAGCCGACATGACAGACTCAGAACTTGAACTCAGGCAGCTGGTTTTAGGGTCTCTGCTCTTAACCACTCCAAACTGCTGCCTGTTTGTAGGGTACAGAGTGTTGCATACATTATCTTATTTAATGGCTAGCACAGTCCTCCAAAGTAGTTATTGTTATCCCAATTATATAAAGGTGAGATCTGAAGCTTTGAGGGTAAATTGCCCCAGTTTATGTAGGTAGTAGGTAATACTGGTAAGGATTCTAACATGAGCCCATTTGAGAGTTCATGGTTCAAGGATATGTTTATTTTTGGAGTTAAATCGAAGAAACCACCAAATTTCTAGTCTTGGTAAAATTTTCTTTAGTAGGACGTTTCAGATTCTTCCAAAGGATGTCACCTCTTGGGAACTAGATAACCAACAGGACACTGTGTTATAGTAGGAAATGCTGACGTTTTAAAGTCAAAGATTCCAATTTAAATTATACCTCTACCACTTACTAGCCATGAGATTTTGATCCTGTTACTGAATGTAAATAAACCTCATTCCATATGGTTTTTGGAGGAATTCAAAGATATATGGAAACTACTCATACTGGACATACAGTAGTAGTTATTCAACAAAATGTTAATTTCAACAAAAGAATTCTGAAAATCTTTGGGAATCTTGGCTTTGTCAGATACTTGCTGTGTGGTTTAGAATATATTACATAAACCTTCTGAGCTTCCATTTCTTCATCTGACAATTGCCTCCTTATTGATTCATTGTTGGGGAGGTGGGGTTGAAACAAAATGGCCAGTAGAGGACCTTCCACAGAGTTGGGCTTCACAAAAATGATATTTATTACTATCGCCCCAAATTTATTTTTTCAAAAATTTAATACAAACTATTTTTTGTTTGCGGTACGCGGGCCTCTCACTTTTGTGACCTCTCCCGTTGTGGAGCACAGGCTCCAGAGGCGCAGGCCCAGCGGCCGTGGCTCACGGGCCCAGCCGCTCCGCGGCATGTGGGATCTTCCCTGACTGGGGCACGAACCCGCGTCCCCTGCATCGGCAGGCGGACTCCCAACCACTGCGCCACCAGGGAAGCCCCAAACTGTTTTTATCTAAAAGAATTAAACAAATTCCAAAAGTCCTTACTTAACTTACTCTGATGGAGTAATTTATAGACTCTGAGAGTAGGCATAATATATACACAGTTTTCTTTGGGCTGTTTTAAACTTGATTTTATTAGCATTTTAATTTCTGTCACTTCAGAACTGCATAAGAAGTACCCCACTGTTACAATCAAGCCTTGCGACTAAATAAAGTTCAGTGGTGCTTAGTTATGCTGTGATCTGACACCATGGGACTTGTCTATATGTAAATTAAAATAAAGAAATGTTTTGGATGGCAGAACTGGCTCTTTTAAAAGAAATAGGCATTCTCAAGATCTGCTTCTGTCCTGAATGTGATTTTCTTTAATAGCCAATAACTTTTTTTGTTGGTAATAACAATACTTAAGTGTTCCAGACAAACTGGGACTCTAGGAAAAAATAAATTCAAATTTATTAGATTTCTCATCTTCATCTATTAGTTAGGGCACCAAGTATTTGCAGCTCTATTAGGAAGATAATATTGCTTAAAGTTTGTATTACTTTAGGAAACGATACTTTATTTTTAGAGCAACATCATCAGTTAGCAATCCAAACATGCAAAAAAGACTAAGAAACACAGACTGTTCAGGAAATAAATATGACTGAACAACAAAGAAAGAATTTCTGGATAGAACTGTTTGAAATTTTTAACCGTAAAATGTAACCCTTGGTGTATTTTTGCAAAGTTTCATAAAATAGCAAACTTTTCTTTTTTTTTCCATGAAGAGCATCTCTGCTTCTGAACTCTCTATGAACTGATGCATTCAGATCTGTGTCAAGTATTGTGTCATCTGCTGTAACATCAGTTTTGGGGACCATCAGGCTGCGATGCGTCAGCCCCAAGTACTGAGAGTGCTGAGGATGGAATTTCTGGACCTAGATCTTTCTATCCAAATTGCCTGAATATGCCAGAAAAGAATTAGCTGTTCTGGAAGGGGAATCCCCCCAAGACAATCGAGGCTGTCCAACAATGAATTCGTGGTGTTCAGTGGATTTTACCAGCAATTCATCACACATTTTTCTTCTTAGCTTCCCCATAGGTGATATACTCAAGAAGGGGAAGGGAGCCACGTCTAACTAGCCAGCCAGCACTAAAGATATCCTCTTCCCTTGATGCTTGTAATCCCTAATTACTAAGAACTTGGAAAACCTTTACAAGTATACATGGAATACTTAAATGTAATCACCATTTTAATAATGCAGAAAATGAAACTGCTTTGCTGTTTTATCAAGGGGTTCTTTCACATTCCACTTACAGGTTTCTCCTACAAAAAGTCAAGCAGTGTTGAAACAGAAGTTCAAACTTCAGGTGTATTCTTGCTAGTCTTTGACTGACTGGCATTGACATTTTCTTTGAGTCTCCATCTCCACCTCTTGTAGAAAATCTGATGCTCTCATCCAAATGTCCAGACATTCCCAAGGGGGTCACAGTCTTAAGGACACCCTGTTTCTGAGCCTTTGCTTTCCCTAATTTAGTTCAGTTCACCGTCATTCACGTATTTGTCTTCTTCTGGACCATGTAAGCAAGACATACTGAGGCTCTTTCCAAAATTTCTAGCCAAAATTAAACAAAAACAAAACACAATGCATTTTTTGGCAATCTGCACTAAAGGATTCAGGAAATTTAGGCTTCGTACATCACAATAGCAAAAACAGCTTCAAATGCAAAAGAAGGCTACTTTTTTCTTCTGAGTTTTTTGCCAATCTACCAGGTTGCCTGTCTTCTCCTCTCTTCTCAGTGTGCACTGCTTCTCATTCCTCACTCCACTTGTTGCCAACCTTTGCTCACTTCTAATACAGTAACAGTATTACAAAATGCTGTGAGTATTCTTTCATTTATTTGTCTCATTTGCCTGTGTCCTCTGGGTCTCACCTTGACTATAAGTGGCTTATGTTTCCTGAAGCCAGGCAGAATAAGAACTTTGGTGTCTGGTGTTAAACTCCACCTAATATGCATACAAGTATATAGGAAATAAGGTAGTTTACTGAGCAAGTCATTAGCCTCTTTATAATATAAAAAGTATCAATTTGACCAGAACTAAGCCAAATCAGGTTAGTAAGAAATGTTAAAGGAATTGTTTTCCATAGTTTAATTAATAGATTTTTAAAAGGATATTTATGTATTTGCTAAAGAACAGACTGTATACTTTATATGGAAATATGGAATTTACAAAGACTACATATGTATCTCTAACTCTATGGGTAAGAAATTACTTGTATCTACTTATTATTCAATCTTTATTTATTTATTTTATTTATTTATTTTTGGCTGTTTTGGATCTTTGCTGCTGCGCACAGGCTCTCTCTAGTTGTGGTGAGCGGGAGTCACTCTTAGATGCAGTGCGCGGGCTTCTCATTGCGGTGGCCTTTCATTGAGGTGGCTTCTCATTGCATAGCACGGGCTCTAGGCGCACAGGCTTCAGTAGTTACGGCACGCAGGCTCAGTAGTTGTGGCTCATGGGCTCTAGAGCACAGGCTCAGTAGTTGTGGCACGCGGGCTTAGTTGCTCCGCGGCATGTGAGATCCTCCCCGACCAGGGCTCAAACCCGTGTCCCCTGCATTGGCAGGTGGACTCCCAACCACTGTGCCACCAGGGAAGCCCTATTCAATTTTTTAAATGCTGCATTTGTCCATCACCCACTATTTGGTCTGTAAGAGGAAAAGTATACTGTACTAAGAACATCACAGTTATTGATCTTTTATCAATGAATGTTTTTATAGATGAACAGTTTGACAAAGAAAAATATAATATAATAGACCTAGCCTCATGTAGAACTTTTTTTTTTTTTTTTTTTTTTTTAGGGTACGCGGGCCTCTCACCGCTGCGGCCTCTCCCGTTGCGGAGCACAGGCTCCGGACGCCCAGGCCCAGCGGCCACGGCCCACAGGCCCCGCCGCTCTGCGGCACGTGGGATGCTCCCAGACCGGGGCACGAACCCGTGTCCCCTGCATCGGCAGGCGGACTCGCAACCACTGCGCCACCAGGGAAGCCCCATGTAGAATTTTTAGAATATTATTACATTAGTCCTCAACATAATGCACTTACCAGGAGTTTTATTTTATACTGAGTCATCCTATTGATTTCAACATGAGCTTGGACCAATTAGGTTATATCACCAGTGATAAGCTAGATCAGTTCATGAGAGGCATGCACTAATAACTAACTCACTTCATGTCTAAAGTAATTTGGACACTTTTCCTTTTCATGATATTCATAATTATGTGATACATTCTTTGGGTTTTCTAACCCCCTTGACAATATCATGTAATAGATGGAGACAAAAATACAATATATTTTCAGCATGTGGATAAAACAAGCTGGACAACCTGGATGAAATTGAATCTAATATAATTTATAAAACTTTTAGCACATTCATCTAACTAAAATGCTGGCTTCTACTTAAGTCTTCTACATTATCACCCAGGAATTATAATTATAGTGGCTATGACATGCCTAAATACTTAAATAGGCATATATCATTCCTAAAATTCACTAACAAGTATCGATAGATTTTCCTTCTGAGAACACTTGTGTTATCAAAATAATTCTATGTAATATTATTGTTTTTATTAGTGGCACTGTGACAGAGTTAAAATAGTATTCACATTTCCTTTTTTTTTTTTTTTGTTAGAATTTATACCTAAGTGATTTTCCTAAAATTCTATTTAACTTTCCCCCTTTCCAACACTACCTTCTGCGATCCCTATTCTCCCTCTTTTCCTTCCCTGCCTCTCTTTCCCTCCAGGTCTTCCTTCTTTCCTTCCTTCCTTCCCTCTGAAGTAAATTCTTGATTGAAAGAAAATAACTTCACTCTTAATGAAGATAAAATTACACTTTAAAAAATTATTCAGATTTGCTTAGGACAAAGCCACTCTTGGCTAATCATTAAAGAATTTTAGTAAGAGAAGAATATCAAATGTCATTATTACTATTTATTGAGCACCAACTATAAATAAGTTATTTCAATTACTTTAGATAACTACCCTCTGAGGTAGGTCCTATTATCAAACCTCCATATTACAGATGAGAAAACAGGCTCAGAGTGATTAAGTAATAGCAACTGTGAGATGAAGGTTGCTTCTAGCCCAGGCACTCGGATTCCAGCACTAGTGGTCCTAGGCACTCAGCTACAAGTATGTGATATGTATTAACATCTTTAAAGTGGGGCAGGCACACCACTCGAGGCACACAAAGACTTTACAAGGATAAAGGAGTCTCCAGATAATCAATTTCCAGATTTTAATTTCTTATGTGTTATTTCCTAATATCTCTTTTCCTACTTTCATATTAGAACTTCTCAACAAAACAAAACAAACTCCTCCCACTTTGCATTAAAAAACGCACATCTCTCACCTCCCCAAATCTTATTCCGGCGCATTGCCCAGGGTGTAAAAATCTCAAGAATGCCAAATAAAAGGACAAGTCAAAATACTGTTTGAGGAGAAATCGCCTTTAAACCATTCTAAACCAACCTTAGGGCTTTCCATCTTTCCCTGTCTTAGACATCCATATTTCAGGTAAAGGCCTTAGAAAAAGAGGAGTATTTGGTGGGGGCGGGGGGGATGTTATTAAATCAGATATAGTGTAGAGTGTGTGAAAAAAATGGTAGTTTCACTTAAAGACCTCACCTGCCTCTTCCAATTCTTCACTATTGTTAGAGAATGAATGACTTTTTTTTTTAACACTTATTTATTTATTTTGGTTGTGCTGGGTCTTAGTTGTGACAGGTGGACTCCTTAGTTGCAGCATGCAGACTCTTAGTTGCGGCATGAGAACTCTCGGCTACAGCATGCATGTGGGATCTAGTTCCCTGACCAGGAATCCAACCCAGGCCCCCTGCATCAGGAGCATGGAGTCTTAACCACTGTACCACCAGGGAAATCCCCCGAGAATGCATGACTTTTGAGAAGAATCTGGTGAGAACAAGAGACAGGGAAAATCAATTGGAAGTTATGTATTAGCAGCGGGTCTACAACCAATTGTTGCTAACTTTGGATGCCCAGGTGAAAATGACCAAATCAAATCATGCAGACATGCTAATTGGGCCAAGGTATACAGTGGTGCAAAGGCAGTGGAAAGTCCTGTCTATGAAATGGTATGTGCAGATGGTTTAAAGTAAGTAAACCTGGAATTTATGGCTGTCCATGGAATGGCCCACTGGGCAATGTCAGTGTCAGCCATATAATTATCTAAGTATAAACTGGAGATAGTTCATAACGGAAATAGTTCCCTTTATGTGATACCTGGCATACCTTACTTGGTGATCTCAAAGGGTAGATCTGGGCCCCAGGGTGTGTTCCTAGGTGATGTGGGAAAACCCCGGGGGACTGGGTTGGTGGTTTCAGAAATCTCCATTATTAGCTTGTGTCTCATAGTCACTTGTATTCTTTTAAATTATTATAATAGTAAAGTTTAATACTAGATAAAAGCTCTGATTCTCATCAGTCTGTTTTGACTCTCTGACCTTTTTTATTTTTATCTCAGCAAGATATAATAAAATAAAAACAATTACTTTCTGCTAATCTCAAGTACCTCTTCAGCCTTAGGAGCAGGGGAAGATCCAGTTATGTGGTGCTTGCTGTTTTTATAATTTGGGTGGACTTCTGTAAGAAAAAACAAAATTAGGAACAAAAGTGAATATTTATTAAGAATATGAAAAATAAATCACCAAAGTTACAAATTTTACACCAAAATTACAAATTTGAAAAAGCTGACAAATAGTCCAGACATCACAAAATCCAGAAAAATAACATAAATCTTTTATTAAGTACTTAACATATCCCGTGATTCTTTTTTTCTTTTCTTGGCTCTATACTCATTACTTGTTCATATGAAAATATTTTGTAATACGTTCCATTAAAAAAATAGAGAATTCGTTCTTTTCCTCTAGCATGGTTTATTAGGATAAGTTTAAAAAATATAGTAAAGTTTATTTCATCTTCACAATTCAATATTGATACTGTCATAAATTTTTACAATTGCCAAGTTTATAAGAACCACTAATATAGGTTTCTGACTAGTCATTGATGAGAATGGAATTATTTGCTTATACTTTTACAAGTCTGATGACTGGAATAATTTTAAATAGATTAGCTTCTGGCCCCATGTATTTCAAACGTTGTTTCTCCTCCACCAGTCTTTTGATGGAGTGTGCTGTAGGATACATTCACAGAGCAATATGACCCTGAGCTGGCATCTTTATGTTAGGGCAACAGGTAAGCCAGCAGAGCAGGAATTTTCCTGGAAGTCAGTACTACAACAGGATGGCTAGCAATAACATAATCATACACAGAATTGACTATAAACATATCTCATAATTATATGTACAACCAACTCAACTTCTCTTTACCCACATCCCAGAAGTGCTACAGCCATGTCAACACCAAGGACAGGAAGGGAATTCAAGTGTAAAGAGTCAGCGGTCTTAATTGATTGTTGATAAAATCTTTTTTCTTTCTGTGAGTTTTACTAAAACATATAAGTGAGCACATTTCAAGGGCTGCCTTGGAAGGAGCCTACGCAAGTAAAGGAGCCTGAAAATTAACCAAGTAACACACATTATGGTGATCATTTAAAATACAGGGGTAATGTTTTCCAGGGGGTGCCAAATTAATCAAGTTATATAGGATAAAACACAGAGATGTAAACTTCAACATGATTTTAGATTTTTGTGCATTTTCAGTAAGACGATTAAAACAGCTTATTGAGAGTTCCAATTCTGGCACAACAGTGCTCTGCAGACCACTCCTCAAAAGATCTAAAACTCCGTAAGAACAGTGACAGTCTGTGGTATTATCAAGAGCCATTCCCTCCCTCTACCCTCCCAGCTCATTGAGGCAGAAACTCCTCTCCAGACTGGTACAGCACAGAGCACAAGGGCTCCCTTGTGCCACAGCTAGCAGTGGGAGGGCTGTCTGTCTGGGAGGGGGCAGGGCACCGGCATATCTCCTCCTGCCTCCAGCGACCTATTGCTGAAGCTAAGTTCTGGGTATGTGGCAGAGAGGTGGAGGCTCCCTTCTTGTGCCCAGCCACCACTAGTGGGATGCAGTCACTACCTTGAGTGTGGCACCACTAAGGATGCTGGGGCCTCAGTGGTACCAGATGGTCAATCTTAGTAAAGTCTTTTTGGTGTTCTTCCCAGAAACTGAGGAAGTGAATAACTATACCCACTTGGTGGCAGATATTTTTGCAGTCAAGTGATTTCCAATTCTTTAATTTAAAAAAAATGGAAGAAGGATCTATTGGATTAAAAAACAAATTTGAATGATACATTGTAAAGTGATTCAGGGCATATGATTTGGAAGTAGTTTGAAGAATTGAGTGACAATGCAGTTATAAAATTCCTTCTGTTAATTCTGTTTTTTTTTAATGTGGACAGAGTTCCTCAGGCTTTACATTTTTAAATATTAAAAGTAGAATAGAATTGATGCTGAATTCTATCCCATTCTAGAAATAAATGGTAATCATCTGCAAATAGATGAATTAATTGAAAAAAAGAGTCGCTTTCACCTCATCAAGATATATTTCCAACAAATATATACTCTGCAATAAATATTTATCCAAATGTAGAATACATATAATATAAATAATTATCATATGGGCTTCCCTGGTGGCGCAGTGGTTGAGAGTCCGCCTGCCGATGCAGGGGACGCGGGTTCGTGCCCTGGTCTGGGAAGATCCCACATGCCGCGGAGCGGCTGGGCCCGTGAGCCATGGCCGCTGAGCCTGCGCGTCCGGAGCCTGTGCTCCGCAACGGGAGAGGCCACAACAGTGAGAGGCCCGCATACCGCAAAAAAATAATAATAATAATAATAATTATCATAGTCAATGCAGGAGATATTTTTTTAAACTGTTTAAAATATAATTTATATATCATAAAATTCACTCATTTTAAGTGTGCAATTCAATGAATTTTATTATACTTACAGAGCTGTACAACCATTATCACAATCTAATTTTAGAACATTTTCATCACCCTAAAAAGAACACCTTGTGCCCATTTACAGTCGATTCCATTACTAACCCCAGCCCTAGGCAACCAATAATCTACTTTCTGTCTCTTTCAAAAGAAAAAATAATTGAAACAGAAATATATGTCTTTGTCTGGCTTCTTTCACCGAGCATAGTGTTTTTGAGGTTCGTCCATGTTGTGGTATATATCACTATTTCATTCATTTTGGGGATAGAGCAATATTCCATTGTATAGATATACCACATTTTCAAAGATCCTTTCATTGGTTGATTGATATTTGGATTGTTTTCACTTTTTGGCTGTTTTAAATGATGTTGCTATGAACATTTCTATCAAGTACACTTGTGCACTTTGTGTATACAAGTATTTGTATTATTGTCTGTATTATATGTACTCTATTTCCAGAACAAGACAGAATTCACATCCATTCTATTTCAATTTTATTATTTATAGATGTGAAAACTGAGAAACTCTATCCACCTAAACAAACTAAATAAATAGGAGTGAAGGGGTGGCCGGGGCCAAAGAGGAGAAGGAAGCCGAGGAGGTCGGGGTGACTGCTTAGAAAACTGCACAGCCCACCAACAGCTGATGAAATTAGCGAACAAGCAAATCAACTATGTCTTACACTCCAGGAATTGGTGGTGACCCCGCCCAGCTGGCCCAGCTTATCTCTTCCAACATCCAGAAGATCACACAATGTTCTGCGGAAATACAGAGGACTCTGAATCAACTTGGAACACCTCAAGATTCACCTGAATTGAGGCAGCAGCTGCAACAGAAGCAGCAATATACGAACCAACTTGCCAAAGAAACAGATAAGTACATTAAAGAGTTTGGATCTCTGCCCACCACCCCCAGTGACCAGCGTCAAAGGAAAATACAGAAGGATCGCTTAGTGGCGGAATTCACCACATCACTGACAAACTTCCAGAAGGCGCAGAGACAGGCTGCTGAGAGAGAGAAAGAGTTTGTCGCTCGAGTAAGAGCCAGTTCCAGAGTGTCTGGTGGTTTTCCTGAGGAGAGCTCAAAAGAAAGGAATCTTGTGTCCTGGGAAAGCCAAACTCAGCCTCAGGTGCAGGTGCAGGATGAAGAAATTACAGAGGATGACCTCCGCCTTATTCAGGAGAGAGAGTCTTCTATTAGGCAACTCGAAGCTGATATTATGGATATTAATGAAATATTTAAAGATTTGGGAATGATGATTCATGAGCAAGGAGATGTAATAGATAGCATAGAAGCCAATGTGGAAAATGCTGAGGTGCACGTCCAGCAAGCAAACCAACAGCTGTCGAGGGCGGCAGACTATCAGCGCAAATCCAGGAAAACCCTGTGCATCATCATTTTTATCCTTGTTATCGGAGTTGTAATTATCGGTCTCATCATATGGGGAGTGAAAGGTTAAGATTATAAAGGAGCACACTATTGCACTACATTATGTAAATTATGTAGGAAGATTCCTTTAACCATGGTAGGTTTTTTTTATTGTTATTATTTTAAAGCTGTTGCTTAAAGGATGGTTCCCATACTTTGTTATTTTTATTTGGGGGGAAGTTTTCTTTGGATTAAATCTGATATTTTCTAATACTGAAAGTTTTTTTAAATATCACTGCTGGCATAGCTTCATGCTTTTCGACCTAGTAACTGTTAGGTTTTTGCCCACATTGTATATGCCTTTCATTTATAATTTATTTATCCTGTTGACTTAGTTTTTGGAATTAGTAAATTCAAAGGTATGTGTGTGTTCTGTGTGCACCTCTCGGTCACGTGTAACATGCACCCACATTTGTGTTACTTCAATTATAAATCTTAAATTTAATTTTGATTTGGGCCAGCAGAGGAAGTATTGTCAATAATTTTAAAAATTAATAAATAAATAAATAAATAAATAAATAAATAAATAAATAGGAGTGAAAAGAGTTTTATAACAGCATCATCACTTGATGTTTTGAACCAAGTAAAATGAAAACATATGTCTACACAATTCCACCTACGAGAGGAGTTGCTAGGTCATATAGTAAGTCTATGTATAACTTTTCAATAAACAAACTGTTTATCAAAAAGTGACTGCATCATTTTACATTGCTACCAGTAATGCATGAGGGTTTGAATTTCTCCACATCTTTGTACAACACCAGTTAGTATCTATCTTGTTTATTACAAACATTCTAGTGGGTAAGCAATGACATCTCACTGTGTTTTTGATTTCCATTTCACTAAAGACTAATGACACTGAGAATCTTTTCATGTGCTTTCTGGACATTTATATGTCTTCGGAGAATTGCCTATTCCAATCTTTTGCCCATTTAAAATTATATTCCTTATCTTGTTAATTATTAGGTTATAAGGGTTCTTTGTATGTTTGAAATACATGTAAAATATGATGATTTGAAAATATATTCTCATAGTCTATAGGTTGTATTTTCAATTTCTTGATGGTGTCTTTTGAAGAGCAAATGGTTTTAATTCTGATGATGTACATTTTACCATTTTTTTCTTTTACTGATTATATTTTGGGGGGTCATATCTAACCAGAATAAATAAATATTGGGATAAAATATCATCAAGTGATATGGAGATATGAGTTTAAGAAGAAAAGGAATGATGTAAAATTTCCTCCTATTAAAGAAAAGCTTGTTAATATAGTTTTAAAAACTGATGATGGATATAAAATTATCTGGTATTTAGGTTCCACTGGCTACAATTCAAAGTTATGTAACTGTTTCATTTTAGAATGTCAATTTACAATAAAACAATTTGCATCCCTTGCAACTCTCTAAGTGAGATGAAAAATTTTGATGCTCAATCTAACAATGAGGGAGAAGGTACAGTCACAGTTTTTCAGCATTCTTTTTAAGGTGTATAAGAGCAAAATCATCTAAAACCACTGTGTTAATGTATGCACCCCTAAGAGGTTTCTCTCTTTGGAACGGTTGGCTGTTATCTTTCTGGGATTCCAGAGAACTACCAAGTGGAACTACCAGATTTTAAATTTAAAAGCCTCCCCCACAGCAGTCATCCAATATTCCCCATCATTAATTAATTTTGATTGAGGGGAGTAACAATTCGTCTGGAATTAAGTCTCTGCCATCCTTAAACAAGTCACTTAGTCTTAAGAGCTCAGGGCACATCATATATATGTATGTATATATATGTATACAGTTTTTTAAAGCAGGTCTATTCAGGAGTGTAAAATCTGACATCTGTTGACTGAAGAAAAACATACAACCTAAAAGTTTCCAGATTAAGTTTTATTCAGGGCTCTTACTAAGGACAGTGGCCTAGGACACAGCCTCTCAGATAACTCTGAGGAACTGCTCTGAAGAGATGAGGGAGGAACCAGGATATGTAGGAGTAGTTCTGTGGGGTTTTCTGGTTTTTGTTTTTGTTTTTGTTTTTTTTTTTTTGCTTTAAAAAATTGGTAGAACATCAAAAGATTACCGCTAATCACAAAGAACAGACGTCTAAAGTTCATGATCTTAGTGCTTTTCTCTCTATGGGAAGATGCAAGAGTCTGGGCTCATTATTCCGTAGATATGCATCTTTACTATCTAGGGCCAGTGTCCAAAGCATAGACCGCTTTGATTTTTCTCCATCCTAAACTCCCCTTAGGGCTCATGGGCGGGGGCAGGGGCTGTTGCTTCTTTGGCTTGATCCTTGTAGCACCGGAAAAGCAGGTAGCATTCCCTGTCCACACAGCTATGCTATCTTACTAACTTTAAAGAACTTCTGACGAAAAGTAGAGTATGTTTACTCTGATTTTCCCCTGTTAGCTTTCCATAATCATAAATGGTATCGGCACACTTGCTATTTAACCTTAGGAATCAGGAATTTAACATTCTTTTTTGCCGTGCTGCTACAGACTTCTGGCGTGCACGGCTCCCCCTAGCCGTCAGAGCGCTCACGGCCCACCGCTCTCGCCCACCCCCTCCAGCCACCTGGGGTCCGCGGAGAGCAAGAGACTGCGCAAGCGCGGGGCCGTCGACGTGGCCGGGAGACCAGGGTTGGGGGTCCGCGCTGAGCCGCTGGCTCAAGTGGTTGTCTCTGGGCCTTCCGCCCTCCATCCTTTTCTCGCCCTAGAGTTTTACGGCGACTCAGGGGTTCGAAGTGGACTGACGTCTCCCCAGAGACCATTTAGAAGGTCAGAGTGGACAAATTTATGCTGGGCAGGCGGGGACGAGTCCCCCAGGCAAAAGCCCGATTGGGCCTCCCGTGAAAGCCGAGTTGCGCGGGCTGCGCGCTCGCGCTAGGGTCACGCGGGAGCCGGGCTGGCGGGCCGGGCGGCGCGGCCACGTGACGTGGCGCGCGGCTCCGGAGGCTTTGTCAGTTCCGGCGTGCGGGCGCGAGCGTGCGGGGCGCAGAGAACCGCGGGCTGGTCCGGGCTAAGCGCTCGGCGGCTGCTGCGCTGCGTCTGAGGGAGCAGGCGCTGGGCTGCGGCCGCCGGGCGGGGAGCTCTTCGGCCGGTGCCGAAGCGCCCGAGGTCTGGAAGGCACAGGTGGGGCTGCGGCCGGCTGGAGGGAGTCGCCCCTGCGCGGGCCCCCAAGGCGGGCGGGTTTGTGCGAGCGCCCCGAGCCCGCGGGCTGGCCGGGCGGGAAGGGCCGAGAAGGCCGCGGCCCCCAATCCAAGTTTCGGAGATGAAACTTTCCTGGAAGGGAGCAATTTTGGGAGAGAATAGTCTGAGAAGTTGTTCTTAGTTAACCCCCATCGCATAGGTTTACGGAACCTTCGCGCTCCCTACTCCCCCTCCTCTATTTACTGTTTGTCGCAGAGCGCCGCCTTTATCGCTTCGGTCGCAGTCCTCCCGCCGCATCTCTATTGATCAGTTTTTGCTTCCCCACCCCCGCTGTTTACGTTGGCTCTGAGAATTGATTATTCATCCTCACCCAGCGCTTACAGCTTCGTGAAAGTTCGATAGTCTTTCTTTCCAAAAAGGTCAACATCAGGAACGGATAGCTCGCGATTTTACTGCTTCGAATACGATTGTTCGAGTTTATTAGGGATTGAGCACTGCAGCAGGTCCCTCCGACTTCATTTCTGTGTCTGGAAGAAGTTTCTCTTGGAATGCGCAGTTTCGTGACACGGCATTATTGCGTTCCTGTAGGGCTGGCCCCGTTCTGCACTCTCTAATTGTAATGAATTGCTTTACTCTGTCTCTTGAGAATGCTCGAGATTTGCTTTAGTGTATTGTAATTGAACGGATTTGCCTTCAAGATTGTTGTTGCTTGTGAAATTACGTTGCCTTAAATATTTAGGGATTCAGCAGTTTTCTTTGAAATTTCCAAAAGCAAGTCAAAAAAAGGTAATATAAGAAAGCCCCCCCCCCAATTATAAATGGAGCTTTTTTTTGATTCGCTCTCGTTCACATTAAAGGACCTCATTTGGTGACTTTATATGAAACGTGTTTGAAATAGGAAGCTTTTATGTGTGTCGTCTCTTAACCTGTGGGGCTTTCTGAAACGTCATTGTGTGTAGTTCCTCTAGCAAGCCGGAGTCGGGTGGGATGCTACAGGAGGCAGTTACAGACAGGTCTTTGGAAGAAGTTCCCGCTCCTTTTTTTGTTTTGTTTTGTTTTGTAAAGGGCCAGATGGGCGGGCATTAGAGCAACTTCTGATGCTCCTTCTAGGGAGATGAGTAGTGTATTATTAAAGACTACTAGCGATGTTGACCGTTAGCATGATTGTTACTACTTCAGTGTTTATGGGATTGAACTAAGTCCAAGGGTTTGGTTCAGAATTTAACCTTTGCTCCTCAGTATTTTTTGTTTGTTTGTTTGTTTGTTTGTTTTTTGCGGTACGCGGGCCTCTCACTGTTGTGGCCTCTCCCGCTGCGCAGCACAGGGTCCGGACGCGCAGGCGCAGCGGCCATGGCTCATGGGCCCAGCCGCTTCGCGGCATGTGGGATCTTCCCGGACCGGGGCACGAACCCGTGTCCCCTGCATCGGCAGGCGGACTCTCAACCACTGCGCCACCAGGGAAGCCCCTCAGTATTTTTTTTAAAGCGCGCGCGCACACACGGTTATATTTGAAACAAATATATTTTACTTCTTTTATTAGAACGTTTAAAAAATAAATGTGCCATTGGTATCTGGAGACAGCTTTTGGTTGTGATTGAAGATGGTTATAGTGGTGTAGGTACTGTTTTATTTAATACTTCAGATTGACATTTCAAAGACTTTTTCTGTCCCCAGCTTTAAAAATTCAAGCGTCAAATCATGTAATAATAGTTTTTATCTTTTCAAGACACTTGATAAGCACTTAACTATGGTTAAGGTTATGGTAGACATTGTTTTTTCTAAAGTCACCATCGTATAGTCCTATTCCTGTGAAATGCATTTTCTCAGAGGCTACTGAGAATAAAGCAAATCCCAGAACAACGACAGAATAAAAATATAATATTTTAGTACAAACTTTTTTCTTTCTGTGTTGAGATTCCCAACTGCATTTCACCGGAAAGATACACAGGCTCTTCTCCCTGCTAATTTTTTTTTCTCTTCAGAGTAGAGATGCCCAGCAAGGAAGGCTGTTCAGCAGCAGCTGACCCATGGAATCACACCCCCCCCCACCCCAATGCACACACGTGTGTGCACACACATGCGTGCCTTCCCTTTGAATAGCTCTCCCATTTCCTTCAGTGACACATTATTTAGGAAAGCTTTCAGCACACTGTGTGAAATAAGCTTTGAAATAAAGATATATGCAAGGTCATATTGCTTCTACCTTGGGTTCCTTTATCGTGACTTCTTTCTGCCTTTAAATGTTATCTGTTTTTTTAAGGCTTAAGACCTAAGTCTACCATGAAACACTCCAAGTACCCTTCACACCTCCCTCACTCTGCTAACTTGTAACCAAAGCAGGAGGTTTAGCTTTGGAATCGGACATTTCATTTCATTTTCTTGACAAATATCTATTGAGCCTGTCTCTTTGAATCTGTCTCTTCCATTTACTAGTTCATTTACTAGTTCTTGAGCAAGCTGCTCAGTATTTGTAAAAGATTTTCTAAATCAGATCAAACCTCCAAGGATATGAGGAGTAAATGGAGCGTAGAACAGTGCCAAGCACATCCAAAGAGCTTAATAAGAGGTAGTGAATTACGGTGCTTCTAAGCGCCACAGACCATGTGTGTTTTGTGTTTGCAATATAATAGTGAGTGGTTTTACAACGGTGTTTTTAATTTGCTTGCGAACCCCCAAAATAATTTTTGTAAAACTATCTCCCTTGCACACGATAGGTTGTTTTATAATGTTTTACATCATACTTTCAGGTAGTTGGAAAGGATGCAGTTTCCCACGTGGTATAGATACTGACATTTTAATATAAAATTGGTACATCACTCAACTATATCTCAAGGAGTATCATATTGCACTTTTATAGCCATCACCATCAATTTTTAAAATACATGGTATTTTACACAGTTCCTTTTTCTTGAAATTGTACTTTGATTTTTACCCACCCCCACTGGATATTATCTTAATGTAATTTATTTATGTCTGACAGATTTTTATTCTGTCATACATGTCTTTAATAAAAATATTTGTGTAAGTTGAAACTAAATTTTAAAAGTTTCCTTTAACTGTAACTCTAGGAGTTATTTTTCTTCTGGATTGAATTATTACAAGTAGTAATAGTTGGTCAGAACAGTATAATACCTGATGGATTTTGACAAATAATAAATATGAAAAATGGAAGTTTAGGCTGCCGGGTCTGGGGCCGCGGGCGGCCGGGGCCGCGGGCGCAGCCTCCTCACCTCTCCGGCCATGGCCGCGCTTGGCCGGCCTTTCAGCGGCCTCCCGCTGAGAGGCGGCTCGGACTTCCTACAGCCGCCACCGGCTTTCCCCGGTCGGGCCTTCCCGCCGGGGGCGGACGGCACCGAGCTGGCCCTGCGGTGGGAACCCCGCGCCGCCCTGAGCAGCCCGGGTGGGAGCGCGGCGCGCGGACGGTGAGGATCTCGGCGGGCGGCGGGCGGGCGCGAGCTACTTGACCCTCCCCGCGACCTTCGGCGGGGGCTTCTCAGCCCCAGGTTGCTGATGAGGATACTGAGCCCCACAGTCGGTTACCGTAAGTCATCTGAGGTAGCAAAGCGCGGGGGTCCGCTTCGGACCCTGGCCCCCCTGCGTCCCGGGAAGTGAGGAAACGGTCCGAGCTCGCCCAGGGCGTGCGAGGAAGGGAGCCGGGTCGAGCCGGGTCGAGCCGGGCCTGGAGCTGCCCTGGGCGCGCACTCGCCTCGCTCCCTCCAGACCGCGGCGGAGCCGCCGCTACTGTTAACTTTCAGCGCCTCTCGGACATTGAGTTTTCTCATCCGCAACTTGGGACAAAAGTGGATCCTCCTAGTGGGATCATAAAATAAAGTGCTTAGCCCGGTGCCTGCCCCGATACGTTTTCCCTACGGTGGTCCCCCTCAATTTATCTCCCCCGGTCTTGACCAAATGAGAAGTTTAGATTTCAGTCTCTATACCTGACTGACCTTGTGACCTGTATATCCATTACACTCGGCAAGGAAGGGGACAGCTGGTGGGAATGGGGTGGGCAAGATTATCGGAGCCAGAAAGTGGATGCTGAATGCACCCGCTCAATAAATTTCTCAACTGACTGATTTTCTGGTTTGTTTCAACAGTGTTTCAGTTCACCATAGAAAGAAACACAAGCGAGAGGAGGAGGAGGATGAGTAAGTTTCAGGTGCCTTTTATTCACTTAATGGTCACTTAATTTAACCTGTTTTATATCCATAACTTTGTCTTTAAGTGAAAGGGTGAAACATCAGGTGTCTGAAAGGAGGTCCAAGGAACTGATAACATGGGTTAGGTTTTAGAGAATGGAGCTGGGCAGGTCAGAGGGAAACTTGTCACTCTGTAAACAATTGTATAGCCTGGACATGGAAGCAACCTAAGTGTCCATCGACAGATGAATGGATAAAGAAGATGTGGCACATATATACAATGGAGTATTACTCAGCCATAAAAAGAAACGAAATTGAGTTATTTGTAGTGAGGTGGATGGACCTAGAGTCTGTCATACAGAGTGAAGTAAGTCAGAAAGAGAAAAACAAATACCGCATGATAACACATATATGTGGAATCTAAAAAAAAATGGTTCTGAAGAACCTAGGGGCAGGACAGGAATAAAGACCCAGACGTAGAGAATGGACTTGAGGACATGGGGAGGGGGAAGGGTAAGCTGGAAAAAAAAAAAAAAAAAAAAAAAAAAAAAAAAAAAGAAAAATGGAAGTTTACTGGAAATTTATATCTTAACGAGATTGATAGTTGGAGTCGTTCCTCAGTTGAAATTGACACCTCTGACTTTTTTGGGCTGTTTCATAGTACCATGCCTTTCCATTCTGGGGAATACACCATAGTAAAAATAGGAATGAGTGAGAGGTATTTTTGGTGAAGTTTTGTAAAGTGGGAAGATTGAAAGGAGCTTGGAAGAGGAAAAACAACAGTATGATAGCTGAACTGCAGGCATATTCCCAGGGAGGTCAGTTTTAGTGAGGAGTACTAAATGGAAGTACAGGGATCTGGAAGCCTTTTTCTTAGGATTATATATGTTGTTGCAACATGTTCCTTGACAAATCTTCATGTGCCCTAGAGGTACACATGCCCTAATTTAAAGACCATTTGATTTTGCTGCCAGGGTACATTTGGCAATGTCTGGACACATTTTTGATCTGTCACATGGCGGGTGGAGGGTGTGCTGCTTCTGGCATCTAGTAGATAGAGATCAGAGTGTGGTTAAACATCCTACAGTGATCAGGACAGCCTCCCATAACAAAGAATTTTCCAGCCCAAAATGTCAGCCAAACCGAGGGTTGAGAAGCCCTGGTTTAGAGGATTAGTTTTGGAATCAGACTATTTAACTCTATAACCTAAGGCAGTGGGTTAGTAAACTTTTTTTGTAAAGTACCGGACAGTAGATAGTAAAATATTTTAGGCTTGTGGGACACATATGATCTCTGCTGCATATCCTTGTTTTTATAACCCTTTAAAAGTGTGAAAATAATTATTAGCTCCAAGGTCTTTCAGAAACATGTGATATAAGGCAGTTACTGCCTTCAAACCTCAATTTTTTTCCCTCTGCAAAGTACTAGTGATAGTAACAATGCCTCAGGAGTTGTTTGTAAGGATTAAATGAGATAAACATCTAGCATAGTCTTCAGCACACATTAAACGCTCTGTAAATTGTGCGTTGGTGGTAGTGGTATCCTGTAGCAAGTAGCAAAAAAGTGGGTGCCAGGTCACAGTGTTGTTCAAGACCCTATTCAAGTCAATTGGAAAAACTTAAAAATGCTGGTTAAATTCCCAGATCAGCTCACAAAAGCCTGTTTAACCTCTGCTGTCTTGCTTTCTGAACTCTGAGCCTCCTTGTACCCTAAGGGACGTGGAGTGCAGAATTCCTGTCCCGTGGTTTCTAAGGGAAGATCTACCGACATTCTCTTCTAAAGAGGAATTCCAGGGAAAGGAAATTTGATTTTGATAGGGGATTCAAGGTAGGGCAAGTGAGGTCTGATTATGGTCAATTGTATATGATGTTTTCTAAATTGGAGACTGAATATATATATATATATATATATATTCTCTCAACTACTATGAAGTCACTGCATGATAAGGCTGACCAATGGTTTGTTTCTTTTTCAGGTTAGAAAGTATGGTTAGGCCAGTTTTGGTGATGGCTTTATAATGTAAATTGTTGCAAAAACAGCCTTATCCTGTTACTATAATTTTTAATGAGATCACAGGAAGACAGTCTCTAAAACTGCAGTATCCACAGTAGGCACATGTGGGTATTGAGCGCTTGAGATGAAGGTACTTGGAATTGAGATCCGCTTCAAGCATAAAATACACACTAAGTTTCAGACTTAATGCCAAAAAATAAGGTAAACTATCTCATTATTAATTTGAATATTGGGTATATGGTGGAATAATATTTTGGCTGTATTTGGATAAATAAATAGCATCACTGAGATTTCTTTTTACTTTTTAAATGTGGCTATTAGAAAACTTAAAATTACATATGTAGTTAACATTATAATTCTGTTAGACAATCTGCTCTAAAGCTTCAGTTTACTTTTTAAAAATTAGTAATTAATTTTTTTATCCTGTACATATTATTAAGAATTAGATATTTTTATAAGACCTGCAGTGAAAATCAGAGGTCCCACCCTCCCAGCCTCATCCCTTACTCCCAAAGGCAGCATGTATCAATTTTCTTACCAATTCTTTTGGTCTTTCTGTCTAAATCTGTGAACAGGATGCTTATATTGCTACTTTATTTTATTTTTCAGTTTTAGGCATTGTCCATTAATGTCCTAGTAAGAAAGATGAAATTTTAGGTCTTCTATCCTATACCACAGGCACAGAAACTTTATATCCATCCATCTTCCCATCTTCTCAATATGGTTGTATTATAATTTTGCTTGTATCAAGATTCATTATTTACATTATTATGACATTAATCAAAACTGAAACATGCTGTACATGATTACTTTTCTTTCTAGCTCAGCATCTTGTTTTCCCTGGAGTTAATAATTGTCTTGATTTTTATTTCCTTAGTTTACCATGTACTTATCACTGATTAAACCCTGAGTCCTCCCACAGTTATTTATTGGGTTGGCCAAAAGGTTAGTTTGGTTTTTTCCGTAAGATGCTCTAGTAGCACTTAATTGTCTTTAACTTCATTCAAAACAATTTTGTTAGATTGTATGTGACAGCTGTCATATCAGCGTGCATTTAAAAAAAGGCTTATCAAAATTGGTGAATTTTAATATTGAAGATAGGAGAAGAAAAGCAACATTTTTGGCATACTATGGTTATTATTTTAAGAAAGGTAAAGACGCAGTGGAAACACACAAAAAGATTTGTGCAGTGTATGGAGAAGGTGCTGTGACTGATCGAACGTGTCAAAAGTGGTTTGCGAAGTTTTGTGCTGGAGATTTCTCGCTGGACAACGCTCCACAGTCGGGTAGACCAGTTGAAGTTCATAACGATCAAATCGAGACATTAATGGAGAGCAGTCAACGTTATACCACGCAGGAGATAGCTGACATACTCAAAATATCCAAATCAAGCATTGAAAATCATTTACACCAGCTTGGTTACATTCATCATTTTGATGTTTGGGTTCCACATAAGTTAAGCGAAAAAAACCTTCTTGATTGTATTTCCGCATGAGATTCTCTATTTAAACGTAATGAAAACATTCCTTTTTAAAAACAAATTATGACAGGTGATGAAAAGTGGATACTGTACAATAATGCGGAAAGGAAGAGATCATGGGGCAGGCAAAACGAACCACCACCACCCACACCAAAGGCTGGTCTTCATCCAAAGAAGGTGATGTTGTGTATATGGTGGGATTGGAAGGGAGTCCTCTATTATGATCTCCTTCTGGAAAACCAAGTGATTAATTTCAACAAGTACCGCTCCTAATTAGACCAACTGAAAGCAGCATTCAAAGAAAAGCATCCAGAATTAGTCAACAGAAAACACATAATCTTCTATCAGGATAACACAAGACCGATGTTTCTTTGATGACCAGGCAAAAACTGTCACAGCTTGGCTGGGAAGTTCTGATTCATCTACCATATTCACCAGACGTTGCACCTTCGGATTTCCATTCATTTCTGTCTTTATCTCTTAATGGAAAAAATTTCAATTCCCTGGAAGACTGTAAAAGACACCTGGAGCAGTTCTTTGCTCAAAAGGATAAAAAGTTTTGGGAAGATGTAATTACGAAGTTGCCTGAAAAGTGGCAGAAGGTAGTGGAACAAAAGGGTGAATACGTTGTTCAATAAAGTTCTTGGTGAAAATGAAAAATATGTTTTTTATTTTTACTTAAAAACCAGAGGCATTTTTTGGCCAACCTAATAGATCTGTTCTCAAAACTTGAGAACACATTAGGTATTCTATCAATGTTAGTTGCTTGAAGACATCTCTGGAGTTCTGTCTTCTACTCCAGTAAGAACTGTTTCCGTAATTGTCATCTGTGAACTGCTGTCATCAGCCTTGTGATTACTTTCATCAAACATGGAATCCAGGGCTTCCCTGGTGGCACAGTGGTTGGGAGTCCGTCTGCCGATGCAGGGGACACGGGTTCGTGCCCCGGTCCGGGAGGGTCCCACATGCCGCGGGGCAGCTGGGCCCGTGAGCCATGGCCGCTGAGCCTGCGCGTCCGGAGCCTGTGCTCCGCAACGGGAGAGGCCACAACAGTGAGAGGCCCAAGTACCGCAAAAAAAAAAAACATGGAATCCAAGAAAAAGAAGGTGTAATATCTGAGCAGTCACTTGGCTGGGTTTGGAAGTTATTTTCACTCAGAGTCATGAATTAATTATACTATTTTCTTGTAACTTCTGTTGGGTTTAAGAAGTTCCTTAGCAATCTTATTTCTCTTTATATTTATTTATTTATTTTTATGGATAAGCCCTTTTAAGATGGTCCCTTTGAGCCTAATGTTCTGAAATTTCCTGGTTGTGGGGGTTTTTTTATCCTTTGTTCGTGGGTATTTTTAATCTGGGATTTCGTGCTTTCCAGTTCAGGGAAATTCTTTGAAATGTTTCTTCAGCTCTTCTATCCCTGATATATATTTTTTTAATCTATTCTCTATTTCTGGAAGTTTTGTTATTCAGATGTCAGACCTTCTAGACTGAGTTCTCTCTAATTTTCTTGTCTGTTCTTTCCTATTTTTCATCTCTTTGTCTTTTTGCTCTGCTTTGCAGAATTTTTCTATACTTTTTTAAACTTATCTTCTCATCCCTCTACTGAGTTTTTCTTTCCAGCTATTTTGTATACAATTTTTAAAAGCTCCTTTAGTTCTTTTTCCTTTTTCGTATGTGTATATCCTGTTTTTCTTTCATGGATGCAGTATTTTCTTTTTCTTTATATTATAACCTTATAAACAAAGATTTTTTGGAAGTGTTCTTCTCCCTGCATATTATCCATTTCAACCAAATTGCATTGTTCTTATTTTTCTTTTCTTTCATATTAGATGTTTTCCTCACCAGTTTTCTGATTCTTAGCTCTCTGCTTATGTATAAGATTGGGGCACTAAAATGTTAATTGGAGACTCTGGGGTAGAACCTATCAACCATGGCTTCTCTGAAGAGTTAGTTGCTTGGACAGTTCCTGGGGGAACTCTCAGTGTCACTTTCTTTAGGTTTTTCCTCTTGGTGGTGGTCAGATTTCTCAGAGAAGACACTATAATCTTTTTTCTGGAGTGGTACCTATCTGCCTGAACTCTAAGACCCAAGTTGGGGAGAAAAGGTTGAAGGTCTCAGTATTCAGTATCTAATTTTTCATCGTCCTGCTTTTGATATTTACCCTTAATCATGTCTGATAGTTCCCTGTCCTGAGACATTTTATTTTATGCTCTTTTGAATTAAAATATCCAATCTTCTTTCAGGGCTGGAGAGAAGTAGTGTTTTGGGGTGCTTGGTATAGGAGAGATCTAAAGGTCGACTTTGTACATTAGCTTTGAATCGGTCCTTTTTTCATCTCTACCTCCACTCCCTCTTCCAGAGGAAGATTGAATCCCATCAGTTCCTGTGCCTTTCGGAGGTTCTGTGATGAGATATAAATGGGGCTGTTTCTCTGGTTTCCCGATTGACAGTGTAGGCGTCAGCTTTCTCAAATCTGTTTTGTGAGTTACTACTTGTCTTCCTCCTTTTCCAGAAACAAAGCCCTGTTGACTCTTCATCCTCCCTCTTTGTGAGTTACGGCTTTGTTATTTGTTTTATTAAAGGATATAATAAGGTGCAATATAGTGCACTAATCTTAGATTTACAGATTTTTTAATGTATGTATACACCCATGTAATCACCACTCAGATCAAAATAGAGAGCATTTTCATATGCTGTAAGGTCCCCTCGTGTCCCTTCCAAGTCTATACCAACACCTGTAATCATTATTTTTGTTTCTATCATAATAGACTAGTTTTGCTTGTTCCTCAACTTTACCTGTAAAATCATATAGTATAGTATAGTAGTCTCAATATGAAGTTTTTTGTATGTGGCTTCTTTTTTTGTTTGTTTTTGTTTTTGTTTTTTTTGCGGTATGCGGGCTTCTCACTGCTGTGGCCTCTCCCGTTGCGGAGCACAGGCTCCGGACGCGCAGGCTCAGCGGCCATGGCTCACGGGCCCAGCCGCTCCGCGGCATGTGGGATCTTCCCAGACCAGGGCACGAACCCACGTCCCCTGCATCGGCAGGCGGACTCGCAACCACTGCGCCACCAGGGAAGCCCTGTATGTGGCTTCTTTTGTGCAATTGGTGAGATTCATCAGCGTTACAGGCATCAATTAAAAAAAATTCCTGCGTATTACTGCATAATATAAATATGCCACTATTTATCCCTTCTCCTGTGGGTGGGCATTTGGGTTGTTTCGATTTTTTGGCTTTTGTGAATAAAGCTGCTATGAATATGATTGTACATGTTTTTGGTGTGTATATTCATTCATTTCTCTTGGTTATATATCTCTAAATGGAATCGCTGGGTCATAGAGTGGGTGAATGTAGCTTTGGTAGAAATGCCAAATTTCCATAGTGGCTGTAGCATTTTTCACTTCCACCAGCAAAGTATATGAGAGTTCCAGTTGCCATCTTCTCTAATGCTCGTCAGTCTTCAGTTTCAGCTTCCTGACAAGTATATATAGCTGACCCTTGAACAACAGGGGATAAGGGGTGCCAGTCCTCACACCATCAGAAGTGCCTCTGCTGCTGTCTCTGCCTCAAACACAAAGGAATCGATACATGACTCATCCAAGGGCAGGAAGCTGAAACAATTTGGATAGAATCAGGACGCAGACCCCAGTTCTTTTGATTCCACGTAATGTGATCTCTAATCAAACACACTTTCCCTCATACTTAGTTAATTTAAAGATCTGTAAAATGAAAATACAGTACTGTATTTACTGAAAAAATCCTTGTATAAGTGGATCCCCTACTGTTCAAGGGTCAGTTGTAGTCATATTATGGATTTTAGTTTCATTTCCCTGAGGGAATCGTGTTGAACACCTTTTCACATGTCATTTAAATATCCTCTTTTGTGAAGTACCTGTTCATGCCTTTTTCTCATTGAAAAGAATGGTTATGCTTTTTTAATAATCTTGTAAGTCATTTTAATGGAGTTCTGGGAGGGAGAAGGGCTAACTGCATGTGAGTAACCTGCCACCTTTAAGTGGAAGTTGGGTACTTTAAAGCTTCACTCAGATCATTTTTTTTCTCATTTCTGTCCTCTCCAATGCATGATTCAACCTCATTTTTAATTAGCTACTATAATCTGGAATTATAATGAATTTTAGAGTGAGACTTTTTTGTTCTGACCTTAAAGGTACAGGAAACTTTTATTTCTTGTAAGAAACTGGGACAAGAAAATTATCCAACAGATGTGTTCTGGCTTATTCTCTTATGTTTTTTAATTAAAAAGTTATTCATCAGAAACTAACACATGCTATGTTTGTGTTTAAAAAAAAGATATTTAGGACCAAGAGTATTATTTATTTATCTATTCAACAAATACATATTGAGTGCTTTCTCTATGTCAGATCTAATAATAGGCTTAGGGAATACATCAGTGAACAGGACGGACAAACAAGGCTCCAATCCTCTGAAATATATTCAGGTAGGAGAAACTGATAATAAATAAGTAAACAAAGAGCTAAATAAGGTAATTAAAAATGTATTTCCTGTTTTGCAGAAATGGAACAAGAGCCACAAGATGGAGAACCTGCTGAAATTAAGATCATCAAGGAAGCATACAAGAAGGCCTTTTTATTTGTTAATAAAGGACTGAATACAGATGAATTAGGTCAGAAAGAAGAAGCAAAGAACTACTATAAGCAAGGAATAGGGCACTTGCTCAGAGGAATCAGCATTTCATCAGCAGATCCCGAACACATAGGTCCTGGGTGGGAATCTGCTAGACAGATGCAACAGAAAATGAAAGAAACACTACAGAACGTACGTACCAGGTTGGAAATTCTAGAGAAGGGTCTTGCCACTTCTCTACAGAATGATCTTCAGGAGGTGCCCAAGTTACATCCAGAATTTCCACCTAAAGATATGTCCGAAAAGTCACTGGAGCCTCAGTCCTTTAATTCACTTCCTCAGCACAATGAAGTAAATGGAAACACTCCAACTACAAGTACAGAATCAGTTTCTACACCTAGTACTTTTTCCTTACCATCTCAAAGTCATCCATCAGAAGCACCTCCTGCTTATACTCCTCAGGCTGCTGAGGGTCACTACACTGTATCCTATGGAACAGAATCTGGAGAGTTCTCATCAGTTGGGGAAAACTTTTATAGGAATCATTCTCAGCCACCTCCTCTTGAGACCTTAGGGCTAGATGCAGATGAGTTGATTTTGATACCAAATGGAGTACAGATTTTTTTTGTAAATCCTGCAGGGGAGGTTAGTGCACCTTCATATCCTGGGTACCTTCGAATCGTGAGGTTCTTGGATAATTCTCTTGATACAGTTCTGAACCGTCCTCCTGGGTTTCTTCAGGTAAGCCAAAGAAAAATGTAAACATAATTTGAAATATGTGTAGAATATATTATTTTTATTTGTAAATATTTATAATGTATCCAAGACAGTAAATGCAAGAAGATTATTATAAATTCTAGTTCCTTTTTAAATATATTTCATGAAATTTATGAGCCATGAGCCTCTATGTTTGTGTTTGATAGCCTTTCTTTTTCCTTTTCTTTAGATGTAAACTCTTGTTTTAGTACTAAATTTGTGAATACAGGACCTGAGGGAAATCAGAATATTCATCCTTAACTTGTAATTTTTTATCTGAAGAAGAAACGTAATAACTTTGATTTCAAAAGGGATTTATGTAACTCGTGTGAATGTATAACTGTAAATTTCTATACATGTCAAGCCTCAGCTGAGGGGCTGAACTGGACTAGATCCAGTGTCTGGAATAGTGGTTCTCAACTAGTAGGAATACCCCCCACCCCCAGTCTCCCCACCGTGGGATATTTTGGCAGTAGTTGGGGACATTTTTGGTCGTCACAGCTGGCACTGGGGATTGTGCTACTGCTACTGGCATATATGGTGGGTAGGGGCCAGGTGTACTGCTAAACATCTAAACAGGATAGCTCTCATCAATAAAAAAATTAACTGAAAATTTCAGTCATGCCAAGGTTGAGAAACCCTGGTCTACAAGTAGAGACTGTGACAATCATCTAAGATGCAGTTCTAACTTTCCAAGCACATAAATTTACCAGGATGCCCTTGGTCCAAGAACAAAGACTGGTGCTAAATAAAGGTTGTTAGGAAACTGTTGTGGAATTTGTAAGGTATTCTGAAGGTGATGGTCCAATATCAATCTGTTTTTAAAAGAGTGGACATTGGTACAGGGAGATGGGGTTGTAGAAGTATGGATTCAGTATACATTGGGTATAACAAAAGGGTTTGCATGTAAGACAGATGACTATTTGAGCAAGGCAGGTGCTTTTATCCAGAGTCCAGATGATGTGGTTTAGTTACAGTACTAGTTATCCAGATTTATTTTCTCTCTTGGTATATTCTATTTTCAGTTCTTATGCAGCTTGTACATGGAGTCAACTTGAAGGTTGTTTAAAGATAGTTGGAGACTTACTAGGGATGTATGAAGGAGATATTTTGGGGCATTGCTGAAAGGAAAACTTCATTAATGGACAGGAAGAATAGTGTGAATCCCATAAGTTATTTTAAAAAAGAAGCCTTGAGGTTAAAAAGAGTAGGCTTTTTGATTGGGATTAGGAGGGGGCTGATAAAAGATATAATACTTTCTGTTGATCTGGTAATAGAGTAAAAGTGGAATTTAAAAAACCTTTGGGGCCTGGGCTACTGGAGGTGTGGGGAATGAACATCAGAAACATTCTGCTACATGTAGAATGAGCTCATGAGCTCAACCATTAAAATGACTTGTTCTCTAGTAAAAATTTGTTCTGTCTTAGTTCTTTTAATTTTGTTTTTAACCTTTCCAACATCTCCTATTTTGAGTCCTAAATAAAAAGTAAAATTGTACCCAAAGTTTGAGTCTTTTTAAGGGGCTCTCACTTACATGTATTCGGATATTTGTAACAGTGTCCTTAAAGAGAGTTACCAGGTGTTTACTGAATTTTTTTGTTCTAAAAAACAAACATTGAAACAACTAAGTATTAGAAGTTAGATGTAATTTTTTTTACGCTGCAAAAAAATCACTATTGCTTTATTTAGGAAATTAGAAATTAATTTGGTTTTAAATAGGCAGACTAGAATTCTGTGGCTTCTAAAAACTATTTTTCTCTTGACTTTAGTTTTAATATACTTTTTAAACCTGTTAAATTTATAGTCAGTTCATAGGGAACTTGGACATGAGATTGCCCTCTGAAAGTGAAACTGGGAGAAGTCAGCCTATGGTGGATGAGCTCACCAATCTGTAATAATCTACCCTGAGAAAGGTCTATAAAGTTTTATTTGAGAAGATTTGAGGATACTTCATTTCAGTCAAGGTGATCAGAATGTAGTTAATCTTAGAGAAATCATGGCAAAGTAAAAGAAACCTTTCCCAATCTTTAGTCATTTAAGTATAACCATTTTGATTTTATTTTGTTAAATCCAACACTTGTTATTCATATTTTTATTTAAATGTCTCATTTGTTAATTTTTTCCTAAACAATAACAACTGTGAAATTGAGGGAAAGATACCGTTTTTCTCCCTAATACATATTAAAATATGTTGGTACTCTAGTTTGTATATTACTTGAAGTCATTTCGTATACCACAGATGGTTATATATCATACTTTGGAAAATACAGTAATCAGTTTTATTGTAACTTGCCTGAAGTTTGACTTTTGTAAAAGTTGGAGAGTGACTTTTGAGATGACTAAAAAAAGAGAGAATCCATTAAAAAAAAGAATTTGAAAATGTTTGTTAAGCACTTTCTAGGAAAGAGTCAGACTTGAGTGCTTGATTCCTGCACGTTCGTATTCTGTTGGTCAGAGATGATGATAGTATACCAGGATTTTCCATCGTTTATATGAAATATTTAATCCCATTGACTCATGTTTATCGCACAGTATTTTGATAATCTATTCTCCCAAGTTTCTTAATATTAGGAAGAGAGTGTCCTCGGTGAGGGGTGAAGTTATATTCTGGTCACTCAAAGAATAATGGAAATGAATAATTTGGGTATCCTGATTTAAACTTAGTTTCTTCTGAATTTAGATCTCTAGGAGGTGAGCTTAATTAAGTCTTATTGTGATAATCTGACGTCGCCAGATGACGTTGAAGGGCAGCTTTGTGTCATTTTGATTTAACTTCACAATAGATAGTGAACCCATAAATGTAACTTAATCTTCTTGCTCTGTCAGATCAGGTTGGGTTTAGTTAAAAGAAAATTCAACATTTTGAATGCTGGGTTTCTAATTAAAATAATTGTTTAGTTTCTCCGGTGGCAGATAGCATGTGCTTAAACCCTAGCCCCACTTTTTGGTTGTTGACTCTGAGCAACTTAACCTCTCTGTGCCTCAGTTTTCTTGTAGTTAAAATGACAACACCAACCAAGAGGATTAAATCAGTAAATACATTTGGAGTACTTGGAAACAGTTTGATTTTATTGTTTTCCACAAAGGGATGTCTAATTTGAATAATAAAGAAAACCTTAATTTACTTTGACCATTTATTTAAAGCTAGACTCATTATTGGTTAACAGTGGGCTGTTTAAGGGCACCAGTTTTAAGACTATATAATTAGTGGAGCAATAACATTTTTAGCACAGTTCCTGTGAGTGTTTTGCAGGGAGATCACACTAGCAAATGGCTGATTTTTATTGGGGGTTTGTCCATGCTGATGGTTCTAGAAAGCCTTGTAAAATGCATTTCAAACTTAAAATGTGTGTTTGCTAGTATAACAATATTTAAAACCTCGGTGAAAACCTAGTTCTATTAATTGATTTGTTTTAAATTAACCTTTTCAGGTTTGTGACTGGTTGTATCCTCTAGTTCCCGATAGATCTCCAGTTCTTAAATGTACTGTAGGAGCCTACATGTTTCCTGATACAATGTTACAAGCATCAGGATGCTTTGTGGGGGTCGTCTTGTCTTCTGAATTACCAGAAGATGATAGAGAACTCTTTGAGGATCTATTAAGACAAATGTCTGACCTTCGGCTCCAGGTAACTTGTGCGATCACCTTCAGGATGTAAACCTACTGTAACATAAGCACTTCTGCTTTTAAAGAAACTGTAATAAGCTCTAATGTCATCAGAGTTAGGAAACTGAGAGTATATAATTTGCTTACGTATTCACAAATACAAGTTGGGAATTGGCTGTAAATAGTGATTAAGATTGTGGTCTCTGGAGTCAGATTACCTCTGTTTGAATTTGAACTCCTCCGCTTAATACCTTTTAACTCAAGCTGTTGATCTTCTCTATAGTTTAGTTTCTTTATCATAAAGTCAGGATAATGATAACATCCACTTCATTGTGCTGTGATGAAGATTAAAAGTTAACACATTAAGACACTTACATCAGTGCTAGCAAGTAGTAATGTTCTGTGAATATTTGCTTTTGTTATGACCACTGTCTTACTTCTCAGTTGGGAAAGTGGGCCAATGGGACTAAATGGTGAAGTGACGGTAATTTCAGCATTAGCATCTGGGTAATATTGGACATTTTAGGGGTATGACTTGAGGAACAAGTTTTGTTTGAGGGAATTGTCTTTGTTCTCATGATGAATGAAGGCAAAATAAAATGTGATTTAAAATACTGTTGGTCATCCTGTGAACTTGCCTTATTTAGCCCAGTTCCTCTGCCCACATGCTGATCTGTTACAGGGAGTTGAAATAGAGTATAATGGAGATATTTTCTTTAAGTGTTCTTGCCCATCCTAACGTAGGACAAGAGGGGGAAAATATGTTTGATTGTGAGTACTGACAGTTATCTGAGGTTGAAGGAGATTGACAGCATGGTAGTGTAATCTTTTATTTTCTCTTTCAGTCAGCAGATACTTAGAATTCATTATTTAACCTGGTTCTATGTTAAATGATGGGGTGGGGAGAAAGAACAGAGGAGGCTATAAAGATACATGTATAACAGCTCCCATTCTTGAGCACCTTACAGTCTGTTGAATAACCACAGTACAGTATGATAGGTGATGGAAAAAAAAAGTGACAGGAGGTCTGGAAGGATTTCACAAAATGGTTTCCTTTGAGTTCAGTCATGAAAGATTTGTTCCTTTTTCCTGAGGAACTAGAATACACTGTTAATCCATACCTGTATTAAACAGTTAAGATCAAAGGTGGTGGGAGCAGATCACGAGCTAAGTGGAAGGTCGGAGGGTCATCTCAGCATTCCGTTGTAAGAACTGTGTGTGAGAGTGCCCTGGTGATCAACATGTTCTTAAATACTAGATATTTAAGCTGTGTCAACAAAACCCATGACCCCATACAGAAGTGTGTGCAGCCTCGATGTGCTTAGGAGAGGAGTTTACAAAGGCAGCAACATGGTCAGATGGATATGGGTTTAAGTCTAATAAGCTTTGCTGTTTACTAGCTGAAGGAAGTGACATTCCTTAAGTATCCCAGACCTTTTATGGAGCTGTTGCTCCCTTTACCCCTACATTCATTTGGCCTATATTACTGGGCTCTAGGAAAGAAATTAAACTGACCTTTAGGTTATATGTTTACTTCCTCTGTTTAGTTTTATTTTTTTGGTTGAATGTTATTTTTAGTTTTCTGTATTGTCCTAGAACTCCAACAGTAAACAAAAGCTAGTTACTAGCTATACTTTTGATTTGCCTTTACTCTTAAGCATTCATTCAGCAAAGTGTATGCAAGCAGATTACCTTTAGTGTTGAGTGCAAAAATGGAAAAACAAAATCAGCCTTCCAACAATGCAGAGTAAGTTAAACTGGACATGAGGTTTGTTAATTGCCTTTATTTATTTATTTATTTTTGAAAATTTGAATTTATTTTTTTATACAGCAGGTTCTTATTAGTTATCCATTTTATACATATTAGTATATATATGTCAATCCCAATCTCCCAGTTGTTAATTGCCTTTAAACTCATTTAGTCTTGTATGTGTTTCCTAAAACTTATAATTTATTATTTAACTAAATTTAAATGTAGCTGCATCTGATTTAACGATCACTTGTACCAACTACTGCTATAAGTTTATCTCTTATACTTTGTTTTTTTGAAATTTGCTTTAGGCCATATCCTGTGAGCCAAAGAACTCAAAGGTTTGAGGTTTGGTGATGAGATAAAAGTATAGAGAAAGACCAGTAAAAGTAGTTGTAAAACACTGTCATTTGAATAGGTATATTATTGGAGCATGGTGTACCATAGCTTAGAGGAAATGTGAGTTTGAGCTAAGCTTAGGCCTTTACTCCCTAGGCCAACTGGGACCGGGCAGAAGGACCAAATGAATTCCAAATCCCTGGAAGACCAAGATGCCCCTCTAACCAACTGAAGGAAGCCAGTGGCACTGATGTGAGACAGTTGGACCCAGGCAGTAAGGATGTGCGTCATAAGGGAAAACGGGGGAAAAAGGTTAGTAGAGTAAGTGAAAGATGAGCAAGGTATGAGTGTGTCTTCTATTCTAATGGTACCTTTCACCAGTTTAAATTATGTGTAAGATCCCCATTTACTGAAGCAGAGCAACGTGCAGATTTACAAAGTGATCACTGGTAAAATAATTAATATTTCCCTTTCCAAGTATTTGTTATTTAAACTGTTTTAAAAGATAATCTATGTTTGGGGGGATAGTTTTTTGCAACTATCTGAAAGATTTTTATAATTACGTTAATGATGTGTATGTTTTTTTGTTTTGTGTTATTCTCCACCTTCCTATATACACCAAGATCTTGGGGCTAGGTATGCTTTTCCTTAAACTACCATTTTTATTCAGTTCCTTATTTCTTCATGAACAGTCAGCAGAACAGAGAAAATGGGCTTTTAAAAAATACATTTAGTAGTTCTTTCATTTCTTAGATTTTGTGATATGTTCCAAATGGTAAATTTGGATTAGAGTTTAGGAAATATTTATTGAGTGCTAGAAAGATGAGCATAGTGGGAAAAATTTTTAATTTCTCATCTCAAAATATTTCCCATCTAGTGGGGAGGACAGATTAGCAAAGAGATAATTTCTACCCAATGTGATCATTAGATGAAAGTACATAAGTTGTATAGAACGCTAGGTTGTACCTTCCACATAGATGAGTGGTGTGGAAGCAGTTAAGGAGGCTCCTCCTGGAAGGCACTATGGCTAAGATGAGTCCCGAAGGTGAAATAAGCAAACCTATGGTGAAAGAAAGTCACATTGTGTGAGTATTGAATTATAAAGTTTCCTACTGTTCTTTGTTGTATTCCATATTATAAGTGCTCAGTAATTGTCTTTGGAATTAATGAATATCACATGAATATTCTACTTTTACTTGCCAACTGTCACTGTGGGTTATGTTGAGCATCTTAGACCAGCTTTATGAGGACATTGGGAGTCCAAAATGGAAGTTAGAACTTCATTTTTAAAAATTTAATTCCTTGGTTAAAAAAAAATCTAATTATATTAAAATATATATATATCTTTGGAAAGCTTTACTCCCACCTTTGTCCCTGTCTACACCATTCCTCCTGCCACTGTCGGTAATTACTTTTATTAGGATCTTGTGTTTCTTTCCTGGGTTTTTTGAGGCAGATAAAAGCAAACAAAATCTGTAATTATTTCTCTTCCTTTCTTATACATAAGGGAACATCATATAGAGTGTCCTATATATATATATATATATATATATATATATATATATTTTGATAATAAAGTCTGGGGTAAAGAGAGAACTTCCTCAGTCTTTTTTACCTTATATTTCATTGTATGAATATATCGTAGTTTCTTTAATCAGTCTCTTATTGAGGGGTGTTTGGTGTGATTGTTTGGTATTACAGGCAGTGCTTCAATGAATGACTTTGTAGAGCCATTGATTCATACATCTGCAGGTAATTCATCAAATAAATTCTTAGAGATGGGGTTACTGTGTCAACAGGTAAATGCATTTGTAATTTTGATAGATTTTGCTACATTGCCCTCCCTAAGAAGTATACTGTTCAGCACTGCACCAGTAGTTGTTGGAGCATACTTATCTCCCCACAGCCTGCTCAACAGAGTGGGTGGTCTATTTTTTGGCAATCCGATGATGAGAGAAATATATTGGAATATATTAATTTGCATCGATTTTATTATGAGTGAAGTTGAGCAAATGCATAAGGGTAACTTGAATTTTGTTTTCTGTGTGATGTCTAGTTATGTCCTTTGTCCATTTTTATTACTGGGTTGTTAGTCCTTTTCTTCACAATTTCTAGGAGCTCTTCATATATTAGAGACATTGGCACATTGTCAAAGATAGAAGTTGCAAATTATAATGAGGTCTGAGTTAGCCTCCTCCTAAGTTTTTAGAATGAAAACAAATTTAGCTTTGAGATTTTGAATGTTGGCCCTAGCTGTTAAATTAGCAAAGTACAGGTATTTCTGTGTTTCCCATTTCCATTCGAATGGAATGGTAGATTCTGTGTTTATATACTTTTATTTGCTTTTACTTCATTTCTGTCAAAACCAGTTTATTTGGATACATTCTTCCTTACTGACTGAGTCATTTAACAGAAATCTTTTAACCTTACTGAGTACTGTATGCATACATACCAATATCTAGGGGGTGATAGCTCTATGAAGGAACTCAGAGTGGTCAAAGAAAGAAAAAAATTAATCAATTTAAATATAATTTGATAAATGCTGTATTGGAGGTATGTTGGTATTTAAATCTTACTTACCAATGGTACCTAATGTAAGACAAGAACAGTTTTCACCTTCACGGTGGTTATGGTATTGCACTTTATGTAATAAAATGTACTTATAACTAGGTTGCCTGGAAATATTTTCATTAATTAGTATTTGTTGGCTTAATATTTTATTATAAAATACTTACGATTTTTCCTCCTCTTAGTATTTATTTCACATTTTGAAATATTTTTACTGTTTAGACCAAAGGTACTTCAAGTGAAGAAGTTAATCTGAGTCACATTGTACCTTATGAGCCAGTTTCAGAAGAAAAAGCAAAGGAAATACCTGAATGGAGTGAGAAAGTGGCTCAAAACATTTTGTCAGGTATTATAGTAATGTTAACTTTTTTGCCTGCATAATGTGAAACCTTTGAATCCCATTAGAGAATACTTGGAAAGATACTATTTTATGTTTTGGTTTTAAATGATCAGTTTATAAATATTTAAAAATAGAAGGAACTAGTCTCTTTGAATGTCACATATTGTCATATTGGTGTAAGTTCTTGGTCTGTTATTCTCTGTTTTACTCTTGGGAAAATTGATAGTGAAAAGCTTCAAGAATCTCCAAAGTTTCAGAATAGCTCTGAACATAAAATTAGTTATTTTCCTTTCCCCTTTGAAATTCCCCCTTAATCTTTTTTTCTCCCCTCTCCTTCCTCCTTCTCCACCAAAAAAATGACATTCATCCGTCTTTGGAAGCAAAGTAGCACTCCCCTAACCTTATGGCAATACAGGCATGAAGAGACCTGAGAATTATAGCCAAGCTGTTTGGGAAGTAGACCCTACTATTTAATTATGGTTAGAAAGGGCTTCAGATCATTTATTTTAAAAACAGAATAATCATTACTGACACATGTGTTTATACTTTAATTGGTTAACAATTTAACTACAGTAGCTCTCAGATTGAGACCTTATATTTTGTTTTTTAAAAAACATTGCCAGTCATTATTATTCAGTAAGTCAAATTCATGACCCAGTAAGGGGATCTTGACTAGTTATTTAATAGACTATGAATAAAGGTTTCCATCTCTGGTTTATAGGTTTAAACTCATTAAAATAATGGAGGTGTCTAAAGCAGAGGAAATCTTTAACATGAAAAACGAACAAACTAAAATAAGTGAAAAATGATTAAGTAGCTAGGAGCAAACAAAATATTTTGCCCAGTGTCAAAGCTGCTTGAGACAAGAAGAAAAGATAAAGCCAAATTTTCAAATATATGTGTAACAGTTGAAATTTATCCTTGAAAGAGATTTTTAAAGAAGTTGTAAAGGAACTTCCCTGGTGGTCCAGTGGTTAAGACTTTGCCTTCCAATGCAGGGGGTGCAGGTTCAATCCCTGGTTGGAGAGCTAAGATCCCACATGCCTCCCGGCCAAAAAAAAGCAAAATGTAAAACAGAAGCAATATTGTAACAAATTCAATAAAGACTTTAAAAATGGTGCATATCAAAAAAAAAAAAGTTGTAAAGAAAAACCTTCACTCTTACTACCTTGCACCCTAACTTTACAGGCTGCTAAGTTGTTTATTAGGTCAGCGTTCAGAAAATTAGCCCTTATCCACACATATGTAGATAACTAAATTCAAAGGTAATTAAGTTTTTGAGTTTATACTGCTATAAGACTGTATAGTATCCATGTGTAACAAACCATCCCAAACTTAATGATGTGAAACAACAATTTGTTTACGCTTAGGAATTCTGTGGGCCAGGTATTCCAAAAGGTCATATCAGGGGTGGCTTGCATCTGCTTCATGATGTCAGGGCCTCAGCTAGGAAGACTCAAAGGCCAACTAGTGACTCAGTAGCTGGGAGCTGGAATCATCTGAAGGCTCCTTCAGTCACACTGAAGTTGGCATCTGGGTTAGGAGAGCTCAAGATCTAGGACTGCCTACACATGACCTCTCCATGCCTCTTGACTTCCTCACAGCATGGCAGCCTTAAGCTCATCTGGCATCTGCATAGTAGCTCAGGGTTCAAGTGTGAATGGTCCACCAAACAGGCAGAAGCTGCATTACCATTTCTGACATACTCTTGGAAATTTCCAGCATCATTAGTTATAAGCAAGTAACAAGCCTGCCCAGATTCAAGGGAATGTGACATAGACCCCACTTCTCAATGGGAAGAATGTCAAGATCATGTTGAAAGAATATGTGGAATAGGAGATACTGTTTTTGACCATCTTTGGAAAATACCACGGGCCACAAAATCTTAGGACTCCTAGATACCATACAGATTCCACACACTGGTTCTATTCGAAGAAGTAGATCATCCGGAGAGCCAGCTAACGCTGAGGAGAGATCTCTTCAGAGATTTCAAAAGAACTGTTAGCAGTGCATCATTTGAAAATGAGCCAAAACTACCTTCTGGTAACACTTAGAGACCTTCTTTACTACTGGGACTTTAGTGTCTTCAGGCTTGTAACTCTCTTCCTTTTCATCCTGTATCCTCAGGGCTAGAGTTCTAGCAATAGCCCTAATAGTAACATTAAAACTATTTAACTGCCAATCAGAATACCTGTCTCCTTATATGCTTTTTAATAGGTAGCATGAAAAACAACTAGCTCACTGAATACTTAAGGTACAAGCTACAGAGAAAGGTGTAAGAAATATCCAAGATGTACTGCAGAAAAAATTATCTGATCTGTCAAGAAACTATTTCTACCTGACTCATGTAGGTTCTGTACAAAGATGAGTAACCAGGGATCTAAATTGAGCTCATTCACCTTAGCCCAATGATGAGTAAAGATCCAATGATGAGTAAAGATCAGTAAAAGCTATAGTCTTATACTTTATGAATGTAAGAGGTGAAAAAACTGCTTAAAATTTACACATGTAGAAAATTGGTTTGAGAAGCTTAGACTTACACTTTAAGAAGGCAGCTGCCACACATTTTAGATGGAGTGGAGTCTAATGAGCTAATTTGGGAGGAGGTAGAAGATTGGTGGCAGTGGACTGAATAGCGCCCCCACTGGGTTAGGTTTGAATTAGGTCATTGTATGTCATCTGCCAACCTCGTATTTATTCAGCATTCATTCACTGCCTGCTATATCTCAGCATTAACTGGATATGTAGGACGCAGACATGGATAGAATAAATCTATATCTGGCATTACACATGCCGTTTAAAAGATCTTAATAGCTACCAATGAAATACTGTATTTCCATATCTTCTATTGCAGCCTCTACAGTTTTAATTATCTCTTCCATGGTGATATCTTGTTTTTAATTAACATCTAGTTTTTCTCTTTATTAGTCCTGTGACTTTTCATTTATCTCACTTCCACTTATTTTTCTGAAAGTCATCGATGGACTCCATCCCCCTTGTTTGATATAGTTTCTTTGTAAGATTATAGTCTATTTGAGCTCTCCTTTGTTCATTGTCATTTATTTTATGATTAGTTTTCCTTAACTTCAAGTTCAGCTGTTTTTCACCTAACACTTTTCAATCTATCAGTTAACTCTAAAAACACATAATTTTTTTCTTGACTAGACATCTTCAGTCCCTATATTGTTATGTGAACTCCTGGCTGGAACCTGTTTGCCTGGGTTTGAGCCCTGATCCTCCGCCAAGGGTAGGACAGTGGGGATAGGGTTGGAGCCGGAAGTGGACATGTTGTCTGAAACAGGAAGAGAAACACATCAATTTTTCCAATCAATTACTACTTGGTACTTTTCATTTGCATTTTTAAATAAATGGGTATGGTTTTCACATCATTGGATGCCTGCTTACTAATGGGCTGAAGTAATTATATAAAAATCATGGCACAGATCTTGGAAAACATACTTAAGTATTTTTAAAAGCTCATTGTTTCAGGGTATAGCCAAAAAGTTGGCTTGAAAATTTATGGCATGTTTGGGATTTGAATATTGAACTCCTTGGGTTTTTTTCCTGTTGATCAGTTATTTGTTAAAGGGCTTAAAGGTATAATCAGTCCTAATTTTGTGCAATTCAAAATTTTCCTTTAAAAAGGTGCTTCCTGGGTGAGTTGGGGTTTGGTTAAAGGTGCTGAGTTTACTGGCAAAGCCATCCAGAAAGGCGCTTCTAAACTGCGAGAACGGATTCAACCAGAAGAAAAACCAGTAGAAGTTAGTCCAGCTGTGACCAAGGGACTTCATATAGCAAAGCAGGCTACCGGAGGAGCAGCGAAAGTCAGTCAGTTCCTGGGTAAAGTAACTTTAGATTCCTTTACTTTTTTTCAGTTAAATAAAAATAATCTCTTAGTCCAGGTTAATCTAAATCTCATTTAAATGTTTTAAATTTAAGAGTAAAGAATTAGGACAAAGCAGTTTTGCCTTTCTACTCATGGTAGAATCAGTAATCCAGCAACATCAACCTGAGAGCCTTAGAAATATTTCAGGCACTTGACACACCTACTGATTCAATATCTCCATTTTTATAAGATCTCTAGGTGATTCTTATTTGCATATTAAAGTCTGGGAAACACTGGTTAGGGGTTGTTTTGTTGTGTTGGAGAGGGGAGTGTCTGTGCATTTGAAAAGGAATGTATTTGCTATCCTTGAATATGACACATTCTTTTAAGGACAACTCACTGCATAAGCAGTTGAGAGTCAAGAGTGAGGGGTGTATTGTCTTGAATAAAGCTGACTTAGTGATTCTGGTGTCAGCCTTCCCTAGTAATATGCCTCTAAACCCCTCTCCTTTGAGGATCACAGCTCTAAAGTTTGGTATTTTAAGATGGCCAGATAGCTCCTTAGAGGATTGTCATAAAATTTAGTAAGACTGTCTTTTTGGTATTTGATATTCTTTGGAGTCAGATTTTTGGTTTGTTTGCTTTTACATAGACTTAAATACTTTATTACTATTTCAGTGAGTATTTGCTGATAGGGAGAAAAAGTATGAATATGCTTAGCTGGAAAACATGATAGTTGGACCTACCAGTCTTGCATTGCAGATAGAAAAGGTGGATGGTTCTCTTCTATGCAAATTGCCAAAAAGAACATTATATTTAAGAGTCAATAATCTCTACAAACACATCCTGAAACTAAGCAATAGCCTTTGTTTAAAAAGTAACCAGCCCTGTTTTCATTCTTTTTTAAATAAGAATGGTAACATTATACAGTAAAACAACTTTAGATGCTCATGGAAGAATTTTGCTAAGTGAGAGTGGTAAAATTAAGGGAAAAATACATTTTTTGCTAAGTTTTTTTGTTTTTGTTTTTTTATGGTTATATTAGTTGACGGAGTTTGTACTGTAGCAAATTGTGTTGGAAAGGAATTAGCTCCACATGTCAAGAAGCATGGAAGCAAACTTGTTCCAGAATCTCTTAAAAAAGACAAAAATGGGAAGTCTCCCCTGGATGGTGCTATGGTTGTAGCAGCAAGCAGTGTTCAAGGTAACATAAAGGTCTAAAACTTTAGGAAGATCTTTTTGCTGAGGGCTGGTTTTACTTACTTTTAAATGTATTTGCAGGATTTTCAACTGTCTGGCAAGGATTGGAATGTGCAGCTAAATGCATTGTTAATAATGTTTCAGTAGAAACTGTACAAACTGTCAGATACAAGTAAGTTGAATTTTATCATTTTAATGATGAAATCTCTTGTAGCATTTGTAAAACTCTAGGACAGTTAAAATGATTGTGTAGTTATTTTTATTAAGTATCTGATAAAACAGTTTTTTTCACTTGCTGTTTTTAAGTAGGGAGAAGAATAAAGTTTTAGCAAATTAATAGTATTACTGTGACTTTGCCTTATATTACTGTTATAAATACTGCTTCATCATTAATGGAAAGAATAGGTTTAAGTTTTTTTTAATGCCTGGAATTTCTGTATGCCTTATTAACTGCATGTTCTTGATGGGTGATGTTTGCCTATAGTTTGACGGGGAAAACTTGAATTATAATTAAACTATTGTACTTTGTTAATACTAGCCCCTTCTATATACAAAGAATGTTAAATTTTCATACCTTATGAATCTACCACTGTGCATCTGTATTGGAATAGACAGATGGTATGAGAAGACATACCATTAAGAAATAGACAAACATAGAAATGAATGATTTATTCAAGCTTATCTGATAAGTGGTATTAAAGATAAGACTTGAGAACAGGATTTTCTGATTTTAGCTCTTTATTCTGTCTTTATAAGTACTAGAGGGCTAAACTTAAATTTAGTATGAAGGACCTGAGTTGCTTTCTTAGCTTTGAATTAGTTTAGATCTTAATATTTAACTTTATTTAGAAGAAAAAAAATAATGGTGTTCTCAACTCTTGGTTATTTGTATTAATTATTTACTCACAGCATTTGAGTTCATACTTATATAAGACACTGTGTTCAGTGCTTTCCATGTGTATTATTCAATCTTTAACACTATTATCTCCATTTTACAGATGAAGAAACCAAAAGCATAGAGCCTTAAATACTTGTTAAGAATTGTACCCCTAGTAAGTGGTAGAGCTGGGATGTAAGCCAGGTCCCTCTGTCATGCAGTGTCAGAGAACAGTGCTGGGCCAACACTGCCCTTAATGGGATATCTGTGCAAGTTTAGTATCTAGAGTTATTTTCTAACACTACCTAGCATGTGTTTAGACTCCCTCCCACCACAATAAATTACCTTTGGTTTAGGAAATACTAACTTAATTTCCAATCTGAGTTGATTTTATCTGCTCAGTCTGGGGCATGCATACCTTAGAATCAAAGCAACACAGCCATATCATCTTGGAGTGCCGATTTTACCAAAGGATTTGGAAAAGAAAATGCAGAGTAGATCTGAAATTTTGGTGGAGATGTAAAACTCAAGTCTCCCAGCTCACTTCCTGCTACTTGTGGCATTGACCTCTAACACTCTTTTTGTTATGCCTTTCAGGTTACATTGATGGATGAGTCATAATTAGGAAAATAGTTTCTTCTTTTGTTGCAAGAGTAGGAGAAAGTCAGAAGTGTCTTTTAGACCAAAAGTGGGTTATTTGCAGATTATCATATGTTAGCCCAGATAAATAGGCAGTCATATGATTAAGTAGGAAGTGCTTTATTGGGCTTGTCCATTTCCTACTTTAATGAAAAGAAAAAATGCTTACCTAAGTACAGTTAAGTGGAGCCCTGTTAAAAGGTTTGAGATTCACATAACGAGGAAGTACAGGTTTTGGTGTAGATTTTGTATTTCTTGTCCTTAGTGAGGGGAACTTAATATGATAAATAGGGTATTTTAACAGTGGTTCTGAGCTAATTGATTTCTGTTATGGTGTACATTGCTAGTTTTATCCTTTCCTCCAAAGATTCATGGAGTGAAAAAAAGCAGGTGAGAATTTAGTTAAGTAGGTTTGTATTTCCAGTTATAAGGGTACTTTAGTCTTAGTAGTAACTTAATCAGGAAACTTGGAAAGATGGGCGGGACAGTGGGGAATAACAGGTTTTGTCCAAGTAATACTGTTTTCTCACTTATGAATAATCTGGCTCAGAAGTAGAAATTGCTTTGTAGGGGAAGAAACTGCAAGTATTAAACCAGTAATAACTCAGTGATATTTATCACTCAAGAATTGGAAAAGCTAGTTGTTCTTTCATTTAATTTAGTTCTCAATAATTTACATAAATTTATATTTATTTACATTTATGAATTTACATTTATTTACACTGTGAAAATTATTTGATAGAGTGAGCATTTGTGTTTTTCTGCTCTCATCCAACTGATGGTTGTATAGTAAAGAAAACATTATTTTTGGAAAATGTGTATTCTTATTGTCTGTGAGAAATTATTCCCCCAAGTAGTCATGTAACATTTTATGGGAAAACTCAAACGAACTTTTTGGCCAACCCAATATTATATAAACTTCTTTATCTGATTTCTGGTAGTATAAGCCAATACAGAGGATTATTTTTTTAATCTAGGCTATTTAAAGGCAGTTTGTATTAGAGAAGTATATCCTCCATGCCTTTTATGGTTTTGATTATGATTCAGGACTGTGTTCATTGATTATGAATGATTTACCTAAAGATCTATATAATTAATTACTCTCCTAAATTTTTAAGGTAAATGTATAAGAAATATTTATTAAGACTTTATTTTTTTGGTTACATTAATACTTTTGTCCTATTTTAGATTTAGGAACATGAAGACCTACAGGAACAATGAAAAGCAATTAAGTAACTTTAAACCTGCTATATTTAATTGCAGTATAGTATCTATTAAATAATTAATCACTCTTCTACATAGCTTCTAAAGTTCACCTTTAAGCTCCTTTTTTTCCACTTTAAATTGTTTAGAGGAAAATAATATAACGTCAGTAAGTTAGGTGCATTTTTCTTTTCCCCTCAGTAATATTTTATCTTAGAACACATTTGTGAAGAATAAGCTTAGTAAAAATATTTTCCTATAAGAATTTACTCTTATAAGCTATAGTATTTTATTGGTTTATTTAATGAATTTTAATTAAAATACCCCTTAAATTTGCATTGAGTGAAGGGGCAAATTCAAATCCATTTGAGGGTATCTCCTTTGGCAGATGTCACATTACCCAAAATGAATTCTATATAACATCTACTCAGGAGCTATATAGGATCAGTCTTCTCTTTTCAATATGGTAACTATACAAATATTTGAACACAATCATTATATCTTCGCTTATTTTTTCTTCTCTACTAAATACTCCCAGTTTAACAATTCTATATATAGTTTGAATTCCAGATCCTTCCTTCATCAGTGTTGTTCTCAAAATATGGAACCCAGAATTGAATCTAATATTCCAAAGGTCTTGTGACCAGATTAAATACAGTAGGGTTGCCTCTCTTGTTTTGGTCATATTTAGAATGTGATAAACGTGGCACAGAAGACAAAGAGTATATCTTCATGGTAGCTGTTACTTTATTGGCCCATATCAAACTTGGGTGTTTTTTTTTAATTTTTATACAGCAGGTTCTTATTAGTTATCCATTTTATACATATTAGTATATACACGTCAATCCCAATCGCCTAATTCATCACACCACCACCACCACCACCCTGCGGCTTGCCCCCCTTGGTGTCCATATGTTTGTTCTCTACATCTGTGTCTCAATTTCTGTCCTGCAAACCGGTTCATCTGTACCATTTTTCTAGGTTCCACATATATGCGTTAATATACGATATTTGTTTTTCTCTTTCTGACTTACTTCACTCTGTATGACAGTCTCTAGATCCATCCACGTCTCAAAGAATGACCCAATTTCGTTCCTTTTTGTGGCTGAGTAATATTCCATTGTATATATGTACCACATCTTCTTTATCCATTCATCTGTCTATGGGCATTTAGGTTGCTTCCATGACCTGGCTATTGTAAATAGTGCTGCAGTGAACATTGGGGTGCATGTGTCTTCTTGAATTATGGTTTTCTCAGGGTATATTCCCAGTAGTGGGATTTCTGGGTCATACGGTAATTCTATTTTTAGTTTTTTAAGGAACCTCCATACTGTTCTCCATAGTGGCTGTATCAATTTACATTCCCACCAACAGTGCAAGAGGGTTCCCTTTTCTCCATACCCTCTCCAGCATTTATTGTTTGTAGATTTTTTGATGATGGCCATTGTGACCGGTGTGGGGTGATACCTCATTGTAGTTTTGATTTGCATTTCTCTAATGATTAGTGATGTTGAGCATCCTTTTATGTGTCTGTTGGCCATCTATATGTCTTCTTTAGAGAAATGTCTATTTAGGTCTTCCAGCCATTTTTTGATTGGGTTGTTTGGTTTTTTGATATTGAGCTGCATGAGCTGCTTGTATATTTTGGAGATTAATCCTTTGTCTGTTGATTCGTTTGCAAATATTTTCTCCCATTCTGAGGGTTGTCTTTTCGTGTTGTTTATGGTTTCCTTTGCTGTGAAACGGCTTTGAAGTTTCATTTGTTCAAAAGTCCCATTTGTTTATTTTTGTGTTTTTTGTTTTTTTTTTTTTTTGCGGTACGCGGGCCTCTCGCTGTTGTGGCCTCTCCCGTTGCGGAGCACAGGCTCCGGACGCGCAGGCTCAGCGGCCATGGCTCACGGGCCCAGCCGCTCCGCGGCATGTGGGATCCTCCCAGACCGGGGCACGAACCCGTGTCCCCTGCTTCCGCAGGCAGACTCTCAACCACTGCGCCACCAGGGAAGCCCTTATTTTTGTTTTTATTCCATTACTCTAGGAGGTGGATCAAAAAAGATCTTGCTGTGATTTATGTCAAAGAGTGTTCTTATGTTTTCCTCTAAGAGTTTTATAGTGTCTGGTCTTATATTTAGTCCTTTAATCCATTTTGAGTTTATTTTTGTGTATGGTGTTAGGGAGTGTTCTAATTTCATTCTTTTACATGTAGCTATCCAGTTTTCCCAGCACCAGTTAGTGAAGAGACTGTCTTTTCTACATTTTATATCCTTGCCTCCTTTGTCATAGATTAGTTGACCATAGGTGCATGGGTTTATCTCTGGGCTTTCTATCCTATTCCATTGATCTGTATTTCTGTTTTTGTGCCAGTACCATATTGTCTTGATTACTGTAGCTTTGTAGTATAGTCTGAAGTCAGGTAGTCTGATTCCTCCAGCTCTGTTTTTTTCCCTCAAAACTGCTTTGTCTATTCAGGATCTTTTGTGTCTCCATGCAAATTTAAAGATTTTTTTGTTCTAGTTTTGTGAAAAATGCCAGTGGTAGTTTGATAGGGATTGCATTGAATCTGTAGATTGCTTTGGGTAGTACAGTCATTTTCACAATATTGATTCTTCCAATCCAAGAACATGGTATGTCTCTCCCTCTGTTTTTATCATCTTTAATTTCATTCATCAGTGTCTTACAGTTTTCTGCATACAGGTCTTTTGTCTCCTTAGGTAGGTTTATTCCTAGGTATTTTATTCTTTTTGTTGCAGTGGTAAATGGGAGTGTTTCCTTAATTTCTCTTGCAGATTTTTCATCATTAGTGTATAGGAATGCAAGAGATTTCTGTGCATTAATTTTGTATCCTGCAACTTTACCAGATTCATTGATTAGCTCTAGTAGTTTTCTGATGGCATCTTTAGGATTCTCTATATATAGTATCATGTCATCTGCAAACAGTGAGTTTTACTTCTTCTTTTCCAATCTGTATTCCTTTTATTTCTTTTTCTTCTCTGATTGCTATGGCTAGGACTTCCAAAACTATGTTGAATAATAGTGGTGAGAGTAGGCATCCTTGTCTTGTTCCTGATCTTAGAAGAAATGCTTTCAGTTTTTTACCATTGAGAATGATGTTTGCTGTGGGTTTGTCGTATGTGGTGTTTGTTATGGTGAGGTAGGTTCCCTCTGTGCCCATTTTCTGCAGAGTTTTTATTATAAATGGGTGTTGAATTTTGTCAGAAGTTTTTTCTGCATCTATTGAGAAGATGATATGGTTTTTATTCTTCAGTTTGTTAATATGGTGTATCACATTGATTGATTTGCGTATATTGAAGAATCCTTGCATCCCTGGGATACATCCCACTTTATCATGGTGTATGATCCTTTTAATGTGTTGTTGGATTCTGTTAGCTAGTATTTTGTTGAGGATTTTTGCATCTATATTCATCAGTGATATTGGTCTGTAATTTTCTTTTTTTGTAGTATCTTTGTCTGGTTTTCGTATCAGGGTGATGGTGGCCTCATAGAATGAGTTTGGGAGTGTTCTTTCCTCTGCAATTTTTTGGAAGAGTTTGAGAAGGATAGGTGTTAGCTCTTCTCTAAATGTTTGATAGAATTCACCTGTGACGCCATCTGGTCCTGGACTTTTGTTTGTTGGAAGATTTTTAATCACAGTTTCCATTTCATTACTTGTGATTGGTCTGTTCATATTTTCTGTTTCTTCCTGGTTCAGTTTTAGAAGGTTATACCTTTCTAAGAATTTGTCCATTTCTTCCAGGTTGTCCATTTTATTGGCATAGAGTTGCTTGTAGTAGTCTCTTAGGATGCTTTGTATTTCTGTGGTGTCTGTTGTATCTTCTCCTTTTTCATTTCTAATTTTATTGATTTGAGTCCTCTCTTTTTCTTGGTGAGTCTGGCTAATGGTTTGTCAGTTTTGTTTATCTTCTCAAAGTACCAGCTTTTAGTTTTATTGATCTTTGCTATTGTTTTCTTTGTTTCTATTTCATTTATTTCTGCTCTGATCTTTATGATTTCTTTCCTTCTGCTATCATTGGGTTTTGTTTGTTATTCTTCCTCTAGTTCCTTTAGGTTGTTTATTTGAGATTTTTCGTATTTCTTGAGGTAGGCTTGTATAGCTATAAACTTCTCTCTTAGAACTGCTTTTGCTGCATCCTGTAGGTTTTGGATCATCGTGTTTTCATTGTCATTTGTCTCTAGGTATTTTTTGACTTCCTCTTTGATTTCTTAAATGATCTCATGGTTATTTAGTAACATATTGTTTAGCCTCCATGTGTTTGTGTTTTTTCTGTTTTTTCCCTGTAATTCATTTCTAATCTCATAGCGTTGTGGTCAGAAAAGATGCTTGATATAATTTCAATTTTCCTAAATTTACTGAGGCTTGAGTTGTGACCCGAGATGTGATCTTTCCTGGAGAATATTCACCGTGCGCACTTGAGAAGAAAGTGTAGTCTGCTGTTTTTGGATGGAATGTCCTATAAATACCAATTAAATCTATCTGGTCTATTGTGTCATTTAAAGCTTCTGTTTCCTTATTTATTTTCATTTTGGATTATCTGTCCATTGGTGTAAGTGAGGTGTTAAAGTCCCCCACTCTTATTGTGTCACTGTCGATTTCCTCTTTTATAGCTGTTAACAGGTGCCTTATGTATTGAGGTGCTCTATGTTGGGTGCATATATATTTATAATTGTTATATCTTCTTCTTGGATTGATCCCTTGATCATTATGTAGTGTCCCTCCTTGTCTTTTGTAACATTCTTTATTTTAAAGTCTATTTCATCTGATATGAGTATTGCTGCTCCAGCTTTCTTTTGATTTCCATTTGCATGGAGTATCTTTTCCATCCCTTCACTTTCAGTCTGTATGTGTCCCTATGTCTGAAGTGGGTCTCTTGTAGACAGCATATATATGGGTCTTGTTTTTGTATCCATTCAGCAAGCCTGTGTCTTTTGGTTGGAGCGTTTAATCCATTCATGTTTAAGGTAATTATTGATATGTATGTTCCTATGACCATTTTCTTAATTGTTCGGGGTTTGTTTTTGTAGGTCCTTTTCTTCTCTTGTGTTTCCCACTTAGAGAAGTTCCTTTAGCATTTGTAGTAGAGCTGGTTTGGTGGTGCTGAATTCTCTTAGCTTTTCTTTTCTGTAAAGCTTTTGATTTCTCCATTGAATCTGAATGAGATCCTTGCCGGGTAGAGTAATCTTGGTTGTAGGTTCTTCCCTTTCATCACTTTAAGTATATCATGACACTCCCTTCTGGCTTGTAGAGTTTCTGCTGAGAAATCAGCTGTTAACCTTATGGGAGTTCCCTTGTATATTATTTGTCGTTTTTCTCTTGCTGCTTTCAATAATTTTTTTAAAAATTTTTTCCCATTTGATTACTATGTGTCTCAGCGTGTTTCTCCTTAGGTTTATCCTGTATGGGACTCTCTGTGCTTCCTGGACTTGGGTGGCTATTTCCTTTCCCATGGTAGGGAAGTTTTTGACTATAATCTCTTCAAATATTTTCTCGGGTCCTTTCTCTCTTCTCCTTCTGGGACCCCTATAATGCGAATGTTGTTGTGTTTAATGTTGTCCCAGAGGTCTCTTAGGCTGTCTTCATTTCTTTTCATTCTTTTTTCTTTATTCTGTTTCACAGCAGTGAATTCCACCATTCTGCCTTCCAGGTCACTTATCCGTTCTTCTGCCTCAGTTATTCTGCTATTGATTCCTTCTAGTCTAGTTTTCATTTCAGTTATTGTATTGTTCATCTCTGTTTGTTTGTTCTTTAATTCTTCTAGGTATTTGTTAAACATTTCTTACATCTTCTCAATCTTTGCCTCCATTTTTTTTCCGAGGTCCTGGATCATCTTCACTATCATTATTCTGAATTCTTTTTCTGGAAGGTTGCCTATCTCCACTTCATTTAGTTGTTTTTCTGGGTTTTATCATGTTCCTTCGTCTGGTACATAGCCCTCTGCTGTTTCATCTTGTGTATCTTTCTGTGGATGTGGTTTTTGTTCCACAGGCTGCAGGATTGTAGTTCTTCTTGCTTCTGCTGTCTGCCCTCTGGTGGATGAGGCTGTCTTAGAAGCCTGTGCAAGTTTCCTGATGGGAGGGACTGGTGGTGGGTAGAGCTGACAGTTTCTCTGGTGGGCAGAGCTCAGTAAAACTTTTATCCGATTGACTGCTGATGGGTGGGGCTGGGTTCCCTCCCTGTTGGTTGTTTGGCCTGAGGCAACCCAGCACTGAAACCTACCTGGGCTCTTTGGTGGGGCTAATGGCAGACTCTGGGAGGGCTCATGCCAAGGAGTACTTCCCAGAACTTCTGCTGCCAGTGTCTTTGTCCCCATGGTGAAACAGAGCCAGCCCCTGCCTCTGCAGGAGACCCTCCAACACTAGCAGGTAGGTCTGGTTCAGTCTCCTCTGGGGTCACTGCTCCTTCCCCTGTGTCCCGATATGCACACTACTTTGTGTGTGCCCTCCAAGAGTGGAGTCTCTGTTTCCCCCAGTCCAGTCAAAGTCCGGCAATCAAATCCCACTAGCCTTCGAAGTCTGATTCTCTAGGAATTCCTCCTCCCTTTGCTGGACTCCCAGGTTGGGAAGCCTGATGTGAGGCTCAGAACCTTCACTCCAGTGGGTGGACTTCTGTGGTATAATTGTTCTCCAGTCTGTGAGTCACCCACCCAGCAGTTATGGGATTTGATTTTACTGTGATTGCGCTTCTCCTATCGTCTCACTGTGGCTTCTCCTTTGTCTTTGGATGTGGGGTATCTTTTTTGGTGAGTTCCAGTGTCTTCCTTTCGCTGATTGTCCAGCAGCTAGTTGTGATTCTGGTGTTCTCACAAGAGGGAGTGGGAGCATGTCCTTTTACTCCACCATCTTGGTTTAGGACCTCTGTCCAAACTTGGATTTTTTAAAAATGAACCTTTTATTTAAAATCTGGACCTTTGTCTTATTTTTGGACAATTGATATTTGTACCTAAATAAAAAGTTTACATTTATTCTTAATTGCACTTTGTTGATTTTGACCCATCATTAAATCTATAATTTTGGCTTCAGATTTTGATGTGTGTCATATTAGCCTTCCATTTTGTGTTACCTGTAGATTTGAAAGACATGTCTTCTTTACATCTTAGATATTTTCCACAATGTTTTGTGGATAAAATCTGTTCACATGCTTACTGTAGCCTTTCCTCCTGACTGACCTTTCTCCGGCCTAATGCTTAGTGAGATTGGTGGGTCAGCTGTCTACAAATCTCCTAACAGTATTGTCATTTCTCATCTTTCAGTTTTGTCTTATTAGATACTTCTTAGCATGGTTGTCTTCCATACCCATTCATTAAATATTGCTTCTGTCTAAGGTTTTACTCTGTCCTCCCTTTTCTGCCCTTTGTGGATTCCATCTATATCTGTGGCTACAATTACCACCTGTATTTCAGCAACTCTCAAATCTACGTTTCCTCTTAACTTTTAATCTTCAGGCTCATACATCCCAACTACATACCACTACAGCCATTCAGTCCCTGAGTCTTGTTGTTTTTTATATTCATCCCTTTTGCTTCAGCCTCATTAGCACTACCTTAGAATAGATTTTCATCGTTTTTCATCCAGCTCACAGCTTGTTTCCTAACTTGTTCCTCAGTCTTAAACCTTTACAGTTCACAGTGCAACCTGTATTAGATCTTTCTAAAACATAAATTTGGTCATGCCATTCCCATTGATTTCAAGATAAAGTTTAAACTCCTTAGCTTCACCTACAAGGTCCTTCATAACCCATCTGCCTTTGATGGATAGACTAATAAGAAGCTATGTCTATTTTAAATATTTAAGGTTAATATTTCTAAGAATAGTTTTGAAGGTTGCATGTAAATTGAATTTTAGGCAGATTTATTAGAAAGTTGTGATTGAAATTTTGCTATAATTAGTGAAATCTGGAATCACTGCCAGTATGCTATTTTGCTATACATTACTGAATGCACTGGAGAAATTTCAGAAAAGTCTCATTCAAATTGAAAATTGAATTCCATTGACTTATTTAGAGCATTCTTTATATTCATTTTTCATTCTTAAATTGGTAGTGTTACTCAGTATATAAAATTTAATTTAATAAGCTCTAATTATAGTTAACTTTTGAAAAAGTAAGAATAAAAAATAAGCTTTATTTTTTTTAATTTTTGCTAGAGATAGGCTTTCTAGGAGTCTTTAACTGTGTAGTTTGAGTAAAGAAAAGAACTGAACAGTTATTTATCAAGCAAGAGAAGAGAGTAGGTACCTGCCAGGAATCCTGGTTTTAGGGCATACTGGGAAGCAGAGGTAATAAGTGAGGATATACTTAAAAAATAAACACAACTGCTGAGAAACATAAGGTTTGACAGATTGTAGGCTCTGCTGTGCCCTGGCTCTGATTAACATTAGGCAAAGGACAGAATGAGATATCATTCAGAAGCATAATAAGATGATTTCGTATTTCTACACTGAAGTTGAAAAAAAAGACAAGCATGAATAAGCCAATAGAATCACAAGCCACTGTTTTAGGCCAGGCTAATAGTAACAGAGTACTTGTTAATTCAGAGGACAGATCCAGTGTTAGAAAAGATGTCCAGATATTGGGTCTCAGTGCATCTAGGAAACTTCAGTGTGTCCTGGAGAAAATTGTAAAATTTTGCCTCTTTGTTCTTGTATGTTGCTTAATCAATCCTCTACTTGGGGAAATGTATGGACAAGAAAAGCTTTAAAAGCCTGGTACTTATTAAAAAAAGGTAAAGAGTAAAACAAGAAATAGGGTAAGTTTTAGTGTCCTTGTGTAAGACCTCAAGTTGTATTATTTTCTTATGGAAATGGTATTAAACACCATCAATGGTATTGATTATGGTCAGGAATAGCTACTTTTGTGTAATGCTTTGTAATTTCCCAAGCCCTTTGCTATACATATGAACTCAGGAAACTCTTAGATGGATAGGGCAGGACTTCCTCATTTAATTCATTCAACAAATATTAGATGTCAGGCACTGTTCTAAGTACTTAAGATACATTAATGAACAAAGTAAAGAGATCTTTCTCTAATGGGGTTTATAATCTAGTAAGACAAACAGTAAGGCAAACAAAAAATATTCTAGTGAGACGAACAGTAAGCAAAACAAAAACAATGGATGTAAAAAAATTCTATAGTACGTAGCAGACTAAGTTATAGAAGAAAGAGAAGTTTAAGGGGGAGATTGATTGGCAGTGGGGTAGGGCATGTGAGATAAGGCAATTAAAATAGGTTAAATACTGAGAGGATAATAGCTGACTTGAAGAAGGTGAGGCAGTTAGCCACATGCATATCTGGGGTGAGAGTAGTCTAGGCAGATACCAGCCAGTACGAAGTTTATAGGGCGGCGCATGTGTGCTTGGTGGATTCAAAGAACAGCAAGAAGGCCAGTGAGTCTGCAGTGGGGTGGAGTGGAGTGAGGAAGGGTGTTGTAGAATCTCTGCTTAGAGAAAACTCAGATTCCAGTAGTTTGAAAGACTTAACCAAAGTCTAGTTAGGGTAGAACTCAAAACCATTTATAGTGACCTATAGTTGTTTCAGTTAGAATTCTCTTATATTTCCAGAAGAAGATTAAAAAGGAAATATTGACTGATTAACAACCTTTATTACAATTTACATTTTATTCTTCAGCATAAACAGTCTTTATTACATTAATCTCAGCCTCACTTTATTTTCACAGTATTTTTGCTAAAGGAGAAAATAACAGCCTTGGCACAGTGTGATTTTATTCTTTACTGTGTTTTAAGTTATTAATTAAATTGAAACCTAACTTTTGATTTTGCTTTTGGATAACATGCTAATCATGTCACCTATTTAATACTAATTCAGAAGATCTTAATTTATATTTGTAAATTCATTGTATTTTCTCTAATCTTTCTTTTAAAGATATGGGCATACCGCAGGAGAAGCTACACACAATGCAGTAGATTCTGCCATCAATGTTGGTGTAACTGCCTATAATATTGACAACGTTGGCATCAAAGCAATGGTGAAGAAAACTGCAAAACAAACGGGACACACGCTGCTTGAGGACTATAAAATTGTTGATGATTCTAAGGGGGAAAATCAAGGAGGAGGAGCAAGTGTAAACATGAAAGGGGAGAAAGATGAACAGGGAGAGGCACTAGAGAAGGATGGGGCAAAGAAGAAAGATAAATGATAGAAGTGCTGTGAATTGTCTATACCAAAGCCTTACAGATGGATGCAATTTTGTTAAATGGCAAATGTGGAGTTCCCCACAGATTAACCAGGATTTTTTAAATGTATTCATTCCTACAGAGTGACTGTTCCATAAGCTTTATGGCATGTATTCTACTTCTAAGGAAAAGAATCAGTATTCTTGCATCTGGCCTTTAGAAATACAGTTACATTCTCTGTGAGTTGATTTTTTTCTAAATGTGGCTAAAATATTTTTGCAGTTAAAATAAGACTAATAATAGATGTGCTATAAATCTCATTAAACCTAACGTTAAACTATTTTTGTATTTGCTGTCTTTCAGAAAGCAAAGTAGGAAATTATATATTTACGTAAAATTTGGCATTTAGTAACTATAGTTATGTTTGTACTGGGAAGGAATGCTTTAAACATTGTTTCCTCTTTTTGCACTAATTGTGGATTTTTTTTTTAGGTGCTTGTGAGAATTTTCAGTGTGTAAGCTAAACAAAAACTATAACCCTAAATGAAAAGAATTCTTGTATAAGATTTAAAAGATTTTTTCAAAACAAGGAGTAGACTAATCATGAAAAATAAAATGAGGTTCTATAAAATCATTTGGTAGCTTATCTCTTTGTTAGGAAATGGAATGGTCTTTTTGATTTTAAATGAATACAAATAGTTTTTTTTTTTTTTTTTTTTTTGCATTACGCGGGCCTCTCACTGCTGTGGCCTCTCCCGTTGTGGAGCACAGGCTCCGGACGCACAGGCTCAGCGGCCATGGCTCACAGGCCCAGCCGCTCCGCGGCACGTGGGATCCTCCCGGACCGGGGCACGAACCCGTGTCCCCTGCATCGGCAGGCGAACTCCCAACCACTGCACCACCAGGGAAGCCCACAAATAGATTTTTAAGTCTTCTAGATTTAGACTGTTATTGATTTGTTAGGAGCCTAGGAAATTTGGGGGTATGGTTGGTATTGTATCAAATTTCGAAGTAATTATCAGCTTAATTGGACAGAAATGTAATCACTTTTACTGTGTCTGCTTCTGTAAGTTTTGCCAAAAGGCTGAAATTTAGTAAAAACTAAAATATAAACAGTTAAGTTTATGTATGATAAATAATTTTTATTTTGGGATTCAGTCATTGGAATTTTATATATTAAAAAGCCAATAAATTATTAGAAAGGTTTTACTCATAATTAAGGTAAAGAATGTGAAGACTTTAGGCTTTAATCCATGGTGGCTAGGCATAACAGTGTCCACTTTGGCAGAAGACAGGATATTCACAGACCTATAAGCTACAAATATGTAAGTAAAATAGCTAATGGCATTTTATTTTATTTAATGATTTTAAAAGATTGGTATTGGTTTTCTTAGTATAGTCCATTTTAACATTTCTGAAACTCCAATTGCTATTTAGTTTATTAGGCTTTATTTAAAACTATATAAAGAATGCACTTTGTGAATAAACTGTCTTTGATTTACTTGGCCTTATTCATGGGTTTGTATTTCAGGGACACAGAATTGGTGGAGCCTTTCCCTAGGGCCAAGGATAATGTACTCGTTAAAATGGAAATAAAATTGAATTGGTAAATAGCTTCCAGTCAGTCTCTGCCTTATTTAACTTTAAGAAATGGAATGGCACATAGTGGAGCCTAAAGTTTAAAAATTACGTTAGAGCAGAGGTCAGCAAAATTGGACTTGTCTGGCTTCCCTGGTGGCGCAGTGGTTAAGAGTCTGCCTGCCGATGTAGGGGACATGGGTTCGTGCCCCGGTCTGGGAAGATCCCACATGCCGCAGAGTGGCTGGGCCCGTGAGCCATGGCCGCTGAGCCTGCACGTCCGGAGCCTGTGCTCCACAATGGGAGAGGCCACAACAGTGAGAGAGAGGCCCGCGTACTGGAAAAAAAAAAAAAAAAAAAAATGGACTTGTCAGCGGGAACCTAGTTGTCCATTTCACTTCATTCTACTCTGTTCACTTGTTTGTGGGTTGCTTTTTCAGATCAATAGCTAGACAAAATTTTGGTAAGTATCGCTTCTATATTCCAGTTCTCCAGAGAAACAGAACCAATATGTATTATAAGGAATTGGCTCGTGCAACTATGGAGGCTGAGAAGCCCCAGATCTGCAGTCAGTGAGCTGGGTACCCAGGAGAGTTGATGTGCTGTATCAGTCCAAGTCTGAAAGCCTGAGAATCAGGAGCACCAATGGTGTATATTCCAGTCTGAAAGCTGGTAGGCAGGCCTGAGACCCTAAAGTGCTCATGTTTTAGTCTGAGTCTGAAGGCCAGAAAAGACCAATATACCAATGAAAGCAGTCAAACAGGAAGAGTTGCCTCTTATTCAGCCCTTTTGTTCTATTCAGGTCTTCAACTGATTGGGTGATGTCCACCCATCTTTTAAGGAGGGCAGTCTGCTTTACTCAGTCTACCGATTGAAATGTTAATCTCACCCAGAAACACAGACACACCCCGAATGATATTTGGCCAAATGTCTGGACACCCCGTTGCCCAGTTAAGCTGACAATAAAATTAACCATCACAGCTTCTTAGTCTGGTTTTTATTTTCTAGAGGTCTTTCTCCTAGGTTTTCTTGGCTTTTTGAGACGCAACAGATCTAGGGTCTGACAAACAGTTCTCAGTATCTACTGCTACCAGGGTTCTTCCTCACTTTGCCTCTACAGACTCATTCCCCCATGCTGTACTGGGTAGTTTTCTGGCATTGCCTCTAGGAACCTACTAGCTATAAAAATAATGATAGCTAATGTTTAGGTAGTGTTAAAATGTTGTAAGTGCTGTTACACAGACTAACTCATTTTAACCTCACAATATTCTTATGAGGTGCATACCATTACAATCTTCATTTTACAGAATAGGACACTGAGGTATAGAGAGGTGAAGTAACCTTCCCAAGATGTAAGGGAACAGTATGAAAGAAGAGGTCACACACATGCTTCAAAAAGGAGGGCCTGTTAGGCCAGGCATCTTGTCTTAAACAGAGGTAGATGAGGAAGGACAAATGGTCTTATTTCCTCTGATTCCAGCTGCTTATCAAATTAATTTTTTTATTATAATTCCATTGGCTTAATAGTTGGTAGAAAATTTCTTGAGATATTAGCAAAATAGATCATCAGCCCTAGATTAGCAAAATAGATCATCACTACCTAGCTGATAGTGTGTTTTGTCTTTTTCTCTGTCTTCATAGGTATTTCAGGGTAAGCTAAGAAAAACCAGACTTACCAGTTAAGTCTATAATGCTGTGCTCAAACAGAAATTGGTTCTCTGGTCTGTTCTTGCCAGAATCAAGACTAGGTGTTTTTAAACAGACTTCCTAATGGATTTTGCTATTTTGTGTTTACTTTAGCAACAGAATTGCTTAAAAGAGAATATTTTGTTGATTTCTGAATAGCTTTTCTTCAAAAACATTTTTTCTATTTACAGTATGTTTTAAAGATCCAGAAAGATGAATAAAACATTTTTTTAAGAACACAGGTCAGATGAAAAATAGGAACCCGAAATAATGTCTTTAAATGTATACTATGCAAAAAGTTGTCATATGTGAAGAAACAGTTTGATCAACCTGGAGGCTGTTCATTGGAGGAAAAAATGACTAGTGGGGGAAAGTGTTCTCTCTCCAACCCGCATCCCACCCAATCTGTTCTGTTCAAATTTACTTAGCCAGCTGAAAAGCAACTTGCTAGAGTGCTACCAAGAAGCAAGATTACTGAGATAAGGGATAGGATCCCAGCATTTGCATGTTCAGGAAGCCCCACAGGGGCTTCTCTGGTGGCGCAATGGTTGAGAGTCCACCTGCCGATGCAGGGGAAGCGGTTCGTGCCCCAGTCCGGGAAGATCCCACATGCCGTGGAGCGGCTGGGCCCGTGAGCCATGGCCGCTGAGCCTGCGCGTCCGGAGGCTGTGCTCCGCAACGGGAGAGGCCACAACAGTGAGAGGCCCGCGTACCGCAAAAAAAAAAAAAAAAAAAAAAAAAAGCCCCACAGATAACGTCTCTAGTTAAAACATTGCTATTTAGGGAGTAACAGCTGGGAGCAGAAAAAGACGCTTTGGTATATACAGCAGTTTTAAAATTTAAGGCTTTTGAACTAAAGCCACACTGATGACAGGGTTCAGCATATCGCTCTGGACGTGGAGTGGAAATAAAGTGATGAGAGGTGCAAACTGAAGGGCGAGGTTGTAGACAAGACCTACGGTGGAAAAACTACTTTTTTTGTCCAAGTCAGTAGACAGGTTGTGACTATTAAGTCTCTGGGTGAAGCAAGGAGAAGTAGATGGTGTCACACCCAGATGGCATAAGGAGTGAGTTTTTACAGGAGGACGTAGAGTATAGATCCTGGAAGCAGCATTAGAGGTGGAGAGGATTCCTGACCCTCCTGACCCAAAGGAGCAGGGGTTCTACAGAGAAACTAGAGAACAAAACCATCAGTTCTTAGCTTTTGATATTTCAAAAGCTATGGTTTAGGTGTGAACCAGAAAGATTTGGGAGAATATAAAATGCATGACTATCTCTCTGCCATGCAGGTCCCTCTCATCCCCACCTCCCCAGTCTATCAGAGAATTAGGAACGCTGGCTGAGGACGAAGGAAGGGAGCCACCAAGACAATAGACACCGGTGAGTGTCTAAGGGGAGACCAGCACCTTGCTCCCCACAGCTTGCCTCAGGCTGGGCACAAAAGTTGGGAGTACAAGATTTGCCACACCACGTGACTACTGACATACTGACAAGAGATCTCCTTCACTTTTCAGTTAAACCGTAGGTTCTTTGAAAGCAGTGAATGTACTTAGCATCTCTTACACATCACTCTATACCTCGATTGCTATTAATTGAACTTATTCCTCAAAATGCTTCACATCATCTCTTGCCCACAAATTTGGCTGGCTCTTTTGGACATTAGTCTGTCGGTGTAACGTGATACTACATTACTTTCTAGTTAATTCAATTCCAAACTTCCCAGCACAGAGCCCTCTTCCTGTGTGAGCGGCCCTGGGCGGCCCAGCCTGGCCCCGCCCCCGGGCGCCGCCCTGTGGCATCACCGGAAGGCGCCAGGCCGCGACCGTAAGGCAGTTAGCCCCGACTATGGTTGACGGTGCCTACCCACTCCCGGCTGTTGGTGGCCCCCTCAGGTCTCGTGTTCTAAGCCGTGTGAGGGAAGGGCGTGGGTGGCCTCTGATCTGACACGGTGGAGGAAGGAAGAGGCGACACCTTCGACGGTCTGAGCACCGACCGCCTTAAACTGGAGTTACTGGAAAAAGGCACCTGAAGTGAGTCGGAGGGCGGCGCGCGCCCCGCCGGGTGTGGGGTTCACGTCGGCGCCGCCACGCCGAGGGCCTGCGCCTGTGGGAGCCCCGCGGCTGAAAGCCGAAGCCCCTGAGGCCGAGGTGACTCCTGCAGTGTCATTAATCCCCGGGCAGAACTGGTGACATCTGAAAACAGTGTTTTATAGGAGAGATTCATTTAGCTCTTGCGTTTGGTATTATAAATAGGCAGGTTTTGAGGTTCTGCCTTCAGGAGCGAGTCCGGTGGAGTGTACTGTGTGCACAGACTATAATGCTGAAACGTGTTTGCCTGTGATGTTCCACTAAGCTCAGGGTTTCTGTTTCAAATTCCAAAGGTTTCGTTTAGTTATGCTTCTCCTTCATCCCTTTAGAAGAGCTTAAGAATTGGTGACACTTGGTAAAAATGAAACCCCTACTATATATACTTCTTAAAGTACTCAATATCAGTACTTGTTACTAAGTCTTTGGAACATTTTAATTATCTTTTTAGATACACTGCCCCCACCCCCACCCGCAGGCCACAGGAGGGCTAGACTCTCCTGGGTGTCCCTGTAGCTTCCTGTGCTTTCCTCTCTCGTAGCTCCAACCACACTCTTAATTGCTCAGTTATTTCTTGGTCTGGTACTAAGCTGTAAGCACTCTGAGGACAGGTTCTGTATTTCCTGAAGCAGTAGAGTGGAGGAGCCAGTCCTTTAGAGGAATCCTGCACAAATTCAAATCCCAGCTCTTATCACTTACTCAGCAAGTACATGATCTTGGGCAAATTAATGAACCTCTGAAGCCTCAGTTTTCTCAAGTCTAAGACTGGCGTAGAAATCCGTATCTCACACATCATGTGGTTGGTACCAGGACTGAATGAAATGTATGTAAAGCACTTAGCGTTGGCTTGTAATAAAGCCATTCAGTGGAAGTTAGCTGCTGCAGTTGCTGTTCTGTTCACTTACCGTAGTTATCTTCAGCACTTAGCACAATACCTTTAACATAATAGGCATTCAGAAATATAAATGATTCTGTCATCATATTTTGATAACTACTATGCCACTTGCTGATGTCCTAAATAGATAATCTCTAGAATGCTGTGTGTGTGTGTGTGTGTGTGTGTATTTTTTTTATTAGTGTTTCTTTTTTTTCCTTTTTATTTCAGGTTGTCAGTTGTTACCTGTTGCCCTAGCTGTTCCTTTCTATAGTAATTTGCAGCTCCTTTGCTGGACTTTGAGAAACCAGGTAACCAAAATTGTCAGACTTCTTGAGGCCAACTTTAAGAATAAAGGGTCTTAAGTGGTTACATGGGGAGCTTTGAGCTTTAGTGCATTTTAGTGTCCTTCTGGACCCAGGTAATCGGAAGCCTGCATTTGCCTGATTACTAATTCTCAACCAGGCCTTCAATAAGTGATGTTTCATAATAGGTTGTTCCTGAAGTAGTGGTAGGTTACTGTGTATTATTTTTCTCATGTTATTTTTAATTGAATCATAATTAACAAAATGTGTTTAATAATAGGGATATAGTGCAACTCTCAGTGCTTGAAATAAGACACAAGATAGTGGAACTGGAAGCCAAACTCAATACTGACGATGAAGGTATATAAGTAAATATTTTTATGTATGACTCCTGTATAGCTATTGTTCATTTTACCAAGATACCTATAGTACATTAAATTACATATTTGGAATAATAGTGTCAATATTTCCATATTGCTTTTTGGCAGCATTAATAATAATTTAATATAGAGGCTTTAAAAACGTATTTCAGAGTGTCAAACCTGTTACTTTATAATTATTTGTCTACTTACGAGTTCAAAATGTTCATTCTTCAATTAGCAAAACCTTTGTTACGTGAGATAAATACATTATTTCCTTAGTAATAAAATATCACACGTTTTCTATATAACTCAAGTAATAACCTTTATATCTTAACTGCTAGATTTGGGATATAACCTTAAAATCCTTATCTAGGTTTTGGCTATTTGTTTGTGTTGAAAGAGTGGGGGAGGGGCAGGCGAGTGTTGCACACACACACTCGTCACACACACCTACACACAGGAACATACCCATATATCCTTAAAATTTATAATGTCTGTAAGATGTTAATGTATTACACAAATATTGATTGAGATCCTGTCATATGTCAACACTTTGAATGGAAGACCTTTCTTTTCCCTTTTCTAAAGAGTTTCACTGACTATTGGGAGGAAGTGTCAAACTAAAATATGAGCAGAAGTAATATAAGTTCTGCATGAGGAGAAATGGCAACTCAGGTAAGGGGAACCCATCACACCTTGCATGAGGGCAGAGGAGGCAGTGTTGAACTGACTACTAAAGAACAGTAGGAGTTTATTAGGGTTATGGGGGTGGGCTTTGCTTCTTAAACCCATTCATACTTTTCTTCTATTGGGGAAGCCATGAACAAAATGGATTAATAGCCATATGACAAATATAATGCTACTTTTCATAATACCCAATGCTATGTTAAAGCTTGCTTGGAGAACACTGCTTTGTCCCAAGACCGAAGTAGCTTCCTACGTCTCCATGTCTATATCCTTAATAAACTGGTTCTGTGGAGGCAGACTGTGAGTACACTTACCAAGTAGTTGCATTGGCAAGGCTGGCTGGAATTTCCTCATCCATCTAACTACAGATGAAACACGTCATGCTCATAGGTAAACACACAATGCAGTATCTATGCCCACAAGTAAAATGTAAGCCCAGCAAGTCATATTATCAACAGCTCTTCTCACAGGGAGGAGCTGGAATATGGGTATAAAGAGATAAGGTAAAATGGTAGGCGAGAAAGTTTTTCCTCAGTGGGCCAAGCTAAAACCTAAGGTGAAGAGCAGAAACCTTTATCCCTTCTTCAAAATCAACTAACTCCAGGAACTGTGTCAGGTGAGGTGGTTATTATTGTTCCCATTTATGGAAAAATGAAGTTCATGAATTTAAGTAACTTGCTAAGATCACAGAGCCAGGGGGTGGCAGAGCCATGATTTTAGCCTAAATCACCTGTCTACCACCACCACTACTACCATGACAACTGCTGCACACAGCAGCAGTCTCCCCACATCGGCACTCAGTAGTTCTGCTTATCTACTGCTGCATAGCCAACCAGCCTATCGTTTAGGGTTCTAAATAACATGTCTCTCACAAGTCTGTGGATTGACTGGGTTCATCTGGGAAGTTGTTAATTGGGGTCTCTCATGTGATTGCAGTCAGATGTAGTCTGGCACTCAGTCATCTGAAGGTTCAACTGGGCTGGACATTTCAAGATGACTCACCAACATGGCTGGTAACTCATCCTGGGTGTTGGCTGGGAGCCCAGCTGGGACCACCCATCAGAAGTACCTACACATGGCTTTGTAGCTTTTGCTTCTCACAGCATGGTGCCTGGGTTCCAAGAGGCTGTATCCCAAGAGCAAGCATTCCAAAAGGCACCGTGACAGAAACTGCCAGTCCAGTTAAGGGCTACTCCCAGAACTGGCAGCGTCATTTCCATTATATTCTATTGGTCAAAACAGTCACAGATTTGAAGGAATGGAGAAAATCTACTTGTCAAGGTCACAATGCAGAAGAACATGTGGAATGGGATGGATTCTTGCAGTCATCTTTGGCAAATAGTCTGCCACAGGGAGTATTAAACATAATCCCTCTTGAGGAGAACTCTTAAGTAACTGATAAGGATGGAACATAGATTGTAACGAGAATGTGACAGGAGATGAGATAAAAGTTTATGAAGAAGACAAAGAATAGTCTTTAACATGATGCTGATGAGCTTGTATTTATCCTGAAGGCAATGGGGTAATATTAAAGGAGTTTTTAAAATAAATTTATTATTGTTTAACATTATAAAAGAAATAAATGCACAAGTGATAGCCATGGATACATCTGTTTAGGTAATTCTTTCACACTTTCCACTCTCTACTTAAATCTCGCTACCCCTCTCTCCATTCTCACTCTCAGCGAATGAGCTTACCTTCCTCTTTCAAGGAGAACCAAGAAGCAATCAGAAGAGGATTTCCACGTTTCTACCAAGAAAGCTACCCACCTACATATGTGCATCTTTGCACATCCTCTTACTTCCCTCTTGTTCCTCTGCATGTTCTTTGTTACTCTTACTTAATGTCAATCCCTCCACTTGTACAACAGATGCCATTACTCTCACCTCCTCCAGGATATCATTCCAGCTATTGAGTGTCCTCTCTCTTTTCTGCACCGTTTTCCCTGCTCCACTGAATTATCCCCAACAGCACACAAACATGCCGAGTTTATTTTATCTAAAAAACAGATAGCAACCCTTCTTTGGCCCCGTGTTTCCCCTTCTACCATTATCCCCTTTCACCTTTCACTGCTCTGTGTACAGCAAAACATTTCAATAGAATCATTTTTTTTATTTGCACTCTTAACCTGTTTATTCGTATTTAATCTACCTGTTTTGTAACAGTATTAATTTTTAGGCAAAGCAGCAAGCAGAACAAACTTCAAAGGGCTTCACATTTGCATAGTGGCCTTTTTGAAGCCCTTTAGGATTCGTAGGAAACTATATTCAAAAAGAGTGGTTTATGTGTTAAGTAAATCTGAATTTCACCATCTTAAAGCTTGGCCACAAGACAAAGAACAGGAAAGAAAATGTCCGGGAGACTTAAAAAAGTGAGAAGAGTCAGTATTGGTGTAGGGGTTTAAGTGCATTTCAAAAAATTGAAACCTCACCACTACCCTTTGAAAACAGTATCACCTCATTTTATAGATGAAAAACTGAGATTCAGGAATTCTAAATGTCTTTCTCAAGGCTATAGAGGTGGGGAGGGATAGATCTGGAATTGGGATCCAGGTATTTTGCCATCAGATCCCAAACTCAGCCTCTATTTCTTTCCACTTAAGTTTCTTAAGTTTGCTTCTGAAGTTTTTTCATCTGGAGAAGAGAGCCTTGATCTACTGAGGCTCTGGGACATTGCTCATCTAGGCATAGAAATGGGCTGGATTTGCCCAGCACAAGCACGATTGTCTTATTCTCTCTTGGACTCACTCTAATCACAAGTTTCTCCTCTGATCAACTGAAACTGCTCTTATCAAGGTCACCAGTGACTTTCAATTTGCAAAATCCAGTGTCATCTCTCAGTACTCATCTTGACATTAGCAGCACTGCCAGAACTGATCACCTTCATCATTGAAACCCGTTGCTCACTTGGCTTCTGGGACACCATGCTGTCTTGTTTTTTTTCATACCTACTGGCCACTCCTCACTTCTCTTCATCTTCCTGAGTTCTAAAAACTTGGAGTGCCTCAGGGCTAAGTCCTCTGACTTTTCTTTGATACATGCACCCACTACTTAGGAGATCCCCTCTGTTCATATGGTATGAAATGCCATCTGTATACTGACAACATACAGATTTACATCTCCATCCCAGACCTCTCCTTTCAGCTCCCTTTGAGTCTTCATTTATAGGCTGGCTTCTAGTTTAAAACTCTTTGGCTATTAAGTAATGTATTACTAGATCAAATAGTTTTTTAAAACTCATCTCAGTAAATTCTAAAAAGTTTTGATAAAATTCAATTTTTCTTATTAAAAAATTATATTTCTATTTATCTTGAACTGGCATAACACTTAATGATGAAACATTAGAGGCATTCCCATTCCTGGAAAAAAGCAAAGATGCCTCCAGCCACCATTAAAATTTAATACTGTTTTGAAGGTTCCAGTCAAGCAATAAAATATGAAACAGAAATAAGCATTATAGCTATTAGGAAGAGATAAAATTATTATATTTTTTAACTTTTATAATTTGATATCCAGAACTTTCCAGAGGATCAACTGAAAAACTAGTAGATTAGTTTATATATATATAATATATATATTATATATATTATATATATATTATATATTAGTTTATATATATATAATATACGAAAAAATTAGAAAATGGTTGGATGCAGAAGTGGAAGAAATTTTTATTAAAAAAAAAACCACGGCTTCCCTGCTGGCACAGTGGTTGAGAGTCCGCCTGCCGATACAGGGGACGTGGGTTCGTGCCCCGGTCTGGGAGAATCCCACATGCCGCGGCGGCTGGGCCCGTGAGCCATGGCCACTGGGCCTGCGCGTCCGGAGCCTGTGCTCCGCAACGGGAGAGGCCACAGCAGTGAGAGGCCCGCGTACCACAAAAAAAAAAAAAAAAAAAAATTAAAAACAACAAGGGAAAAATGACAACACACAAGGGAATCGCCATAAGGTTAACAGCTGATCTTTCAGCAGAAACTCTGCAAGCCGGAAGGGAGTGGCAGGACATATTTAAAGTGATGAAGGGGAAAAACCTACAATCAAGATTACCCAGCAAGGATCTCATTCAGATTTCACGGAGAAATTAAAACCTTTATAGAAAAGCAAAAGCTAAGAGAATTCAGCACCACCAAACCAGCTTTACAACAAATGCTAAAGAAACTTCTCTAGGCAGGAAACACAAGAGAAGGAAAAGACCTACAATAACAAACCCAAAACAGTTAAGAAAATGGTAATAGGAAAATACATATCGATAATTACCTTAAATGTAAATGGATTAAATGCTCCAACCAAAAGACATACACTGGCTGAATGGATACAAAAAAAAAAAGACCAGTATATATGCTGTCTACAAGAGACCCACTTCAGACCTATGGACACATACAGACTGAAAGTGAGGGGTTGGAAAAAGATATTCCATGCAAATGGAAATCAAAAGAAAGCTGGAGTAGCAATTCTCATATCAGACAAAATAAACTTTAAAACAGAGACAAAGAAGGACACTACATAATGATCAAGGCATCAATGCAAGAAGAAGATATAACAATTGTAAATATTTATGCACCCAACATAGCACCTCAATACATAAGGCAAATACTAACAGCCATAAAAGGGGAAATCGGCAGTAACACAATCATAGTAGGGGACTTTAACACCCCACTTTCACCAATGGACAGATCATGGAAAATGAAAATAAATAAGGAAACAAGTTTTAAATGATACATTAAACAAGATGGACTTAATTGATATTTATAGGACATTCCATCCAAAAACAACAGAATACACATTCTTCTCAAGTGCTTATGGAACATTCTCCAGGATAGATCATATCTTGGGTCACAAATCAAGCCTTGGTAAATTTAAGAAAATTGAAATCATATCAAGTATCTTTTCTGACCACAGCGCTATGAGACTAGGTATCAATTACAGGAAAAAATCTGTAAAAAATACAAACACATGGAGGCTAAACAATACACTACTTAATAACCAAGAGATCACTGAAGAAATCAAAGAGGAAATCAAAAAATACCTAGAAACAAATGACAATGAAAACACAACAACCCAAAACCTATGGGATGCAGCAAAAGCAGTTCTAAGAGGGAAGTTTATAGCTATACAATCCTACCTTAAGAAAGAAGAAACATCTCAAATAAACAACCTAACCTTACACCTAAAGCAATTAGAGAAAGAACAAAAACCCCCCAAAGTTAGCAGAAGGAAAGAAATCATAAAGATCAGATTAGAAATAAATGAAAAAGAAATGAAGGAAATGATAGCAAAGATCAATAAAACTAAAAGCTGGTTCTTTGAGAAGATAAACAAAATTGATAAACCATTAGCCAGACTCATCAAGAAAAAAAGGGAGAAGACTCAAATCAGTAGAATAAAAAATGAAAAAGGAGAACAACTGACACTGCAGAAATACAAAGGATCATGAGAGATTACTACAAGCAATTATATGCCAATAAAATGGACAATCTGGAAGAAATGGACAAATTCTTAGAAATGCACAACCTGCCAAGACTGAATCAGGAAGAAATAGAAAATATGAGCAGACCAATCACAAGCACTGAAATGGAAACTGTGATTAAAAACCTTCCAATAAGCAAAAGTCCAGGACCAGATGGTGCTTCACAGGCAAATTCTATCAAACATTTAGAGAGGAGCTAACAGCTATCCTTCTCAAACTCTTCCAAAATATAGGAGAGGGAGGAACACTCCCGAACTCATTCTATGAGGCCGCCATCACCCTGATACCAAAACCAGATGAAGATGTGACAAAGAAAACTACAGGTCAATATCACTGATGAACATAGATGCAAAAATCCTCAACAAAATAATAGCAAACAGAATCCAACAGCACATTAAAAGGATCATACACCATGATCAAGTGGGGTTTATCCCAGGAATGCAAGGATTCTTCAAAATACGCAAATCAATCAACGTGATACACCATATTAACAAATTGAAGAATCAAAACCTTATGATCATCTCAATAGATGAAGAGAAAGCTTTCGACAAAATTCAACACCCATTTATGATAAAAACTATCCAGAGAGTAGGCATAGAGGGAACTTACCTCAACATAGTAAAGGCCATATATGACAAACCCACAGCCAACATTGTCCTCAATGGTGAAAAACTGAAACCATTTCCACTAAGATCAGGAACAAGACAAGGTTTCCCACTCTCACCACTATTGTTCAACATAGTTTTGGAAGTTTTAGCCACAGCAATCAGAGAAGAAAAAGAAGTAAAAGGAATCCAAATTGGAAAAGGAGAAGTAAACTGTCACTGTTTGCAGATGACCTGGTACTATACATAAAGAATCCTAAAGATGCTACCAGAAAACTACTAGAGCTAATCAATGAATTTGGTAAAGTAGCAGTATACAAAATTAATGCACAGAAATCTTTTGCATTCTTATACACTAATGATGAAAAATCTGGAAGAGAAATTAAGGAAACACTCCCATTTACCATTGCATCAAAAAAATAAAATACCTAGGAATAAACCTACCTAAGGAGACAAAAGACCTGTATGCAGGAAATTATAAGACACTGATGAAAGAAATTAAAGATGATACAAATAGATGGAGAGATATACAATGTTCTTGGATTGGAAGAATCAGCACTGTGAAAATGACTATACTGCCCAAAACAATCTACAGACTCAGTGCAATCCCTATCAAACTACCACTGGCATTTTTCACAGAACTAGAACAAAAAATTTCACAATATGTATGGAAACACCAAAGACCCCGAATACCCAAAGCAATCTTGAGAAAGAAAAACGGAGCTGGAATAATCAGGCTCCCTGACTTCAGGCTATGCTACAAAGGTACAGTAATCAAGACAGTATGGTACTGGCACAAAAACAGAAATACAGATCAATGGAACAGGATAGAAAGCCCAGAGATAAACCCATGCACATATGGTCACATTATCTTTGATAAAGGAGGCAAGAATATACAGTGGAGAGAAGACAGCCTCTTCAATAAGTGGTGCTGGGAAAACTGGACAACTACATGTAAAAGAATGAAATTAGAACACTCCCTAACACCATACACAAAAATAAACTGAAAATGGATTAAAGACCTAAATGTAAGGCCAAACACTATCAAACTCTTCGAGGAAAACATAGGCAGAACACTCTATGACATAAATCACAGCAAGATCCTTTTTGACCCACCTCCTAGAGAAATAGAAATAAAAACAAAAATAAACAAATGGGACCTAATGAAACTTCAAAGCTTTTGCACAGCAAAGGAAACCATAACCAAGATGAAAAGACAACCCTCAGAATGGGAGAAAATATTTGCAAATGAAGCAACTAACAAAGGATTAATCTCCAAAATTTACAAGCAGCTCATGCAGCTCAATATCAAAAAAAACAAACAACCCAATCCAAAAATGGGCAGAAGATCTACACAGGCATTTCTCCCAAGAAGATATACAGATTGCCAACAAACACATGAAAGAATGCTCAACATCATTAATCATTAGAGAAATGCAAATCAAAACTACAGTGAGATATCATCTCACACCGGTCAGAATGCCCATCATCAAAAAATCTACAAACAATAAATGCTGGAGAGGGTGTGGAGAAAAGGGAACCCTCTTGCACTGTTGGTGGGAATGTAAATTGATACAGCCACTATGGAGAACGGTATGGAGGTTCCTTAAAATACTAAAAATAGAACTACCATACGACCCAGAAATCCCACTCCTGGGCATATACCCTGAGAAAACCGTAATTCAAAAAGAGTCATGTACCACAATGTTCATTGCAGCTCTGTTTACAATAGCCAGGACGTGGAAGCAACCTAAGTGTCCATCAACAGATGAATGGATAAAGAAGATGTGGCACATATATGCAATGGAATATTTCTCAGTCATAAAAAGAAATGAAACTGAGTTATTTGTAGTGAGGTGGATGGGCCTAGAGTCTGTCATACAGAGTGAAGTAAGTCAGAAAGAGAAAAAGAAATACCGTATGCTAACACATATATATGGAATGTAAAAAAAAAAAAAATGGTCATGAATAACCTAGGAGCAAGATGGGAATAAAGACACAGACCTACAAGAGAATGGACTTGAGGATATGGGGAAGGGGAAGGGGAAGGTGGGATGAAGTGAGAGAGTGGCATGGACATATATACACTACCAAATGTAAAATGGATAGCTAGTGGGAAGCAGCCACATAGCACAGGGAGATCAGCTCGGTGCTTTGTGACCACCTAGAGCGGTGGGATAGGGAGGGTGGGAGGGAGGGAGACGCAAGGGGGAAGAGATATGGGGATATATGTGTATATATACTGATTCACTTTGTTATAAAACAGAAACTAACATACCAGTGTAAAGCAATTATACTCCAATAAAGATGTTTAAAAAAAAGAATTCTCACCTTGTTCAACATAAGGGATTTCATACTGGAGAGAAACCCTAAAGTGAAATGAAATTGGGAAATTTATTATTAAGGTTTTATAAGGGGGACATAGACTTTTCCTGTATAGGAGAATTGGGTGTTATAAATATGCTCATTCTTTTCAAATTAATTTATTGATATGTAATTCTTGTTAAAACACAGAGCTGTTTTTTCTTAACTTCAATAACTGACTCTAAAGTTAACTAGATGAATAAGTAGACAGGGATAACTGATAAGAAATTTTGGGGGGTTGACGGGACTCCTACAATATATAATAAAGCTATAATCATTAAAACAGAAAACAAATCAATAAAACAAAATAGATAGTATATTAGTTTGCTAGAGCTTCCATAGCAATGTACCACAGACAGGCTGAGTTGAACCACAGGAACTTAGTTTCTCACAATTCTGGAGACGACAAGTCCAAGAGCGTGATGTTCGCAGGGTTGGTTTCTTCTGAGGGCTTTCTTTCTGTGTCTTCACATGGTCTTACCTCTGTACCTGTTTGTGTCCTAATCTCTTCTTCTTATAATGAAATCAGTCATATTGGATTAGGGCTAACCATATGACCTCATTTAACCTTAATGAGCTCTTTAAATGTCCTATCTCTAAATACAGTCACATCTGAGTACTGGGAGCGTAGGACTTCAACATACGAATTTGGGGGGAGGAAGCAGACACAATTCAGCCTATAACAGAAAGAGATTCTAATTTATTAAAACACTGTACTACTGTGAAATTCAGGGCCAGGTTACTAAGTTAATTAAAAAATTGTTTTCAGTTATCTATGAAAAAAAGGAGAAAACCATTTTCATTTATGAGACTTGTGGGAAATAGATTATTACAAAAACTGCACCAGACATTGAAATAGGAAAGTACCAAATGATCATTGTTTTAGTCTGCTCGGGCTGTCATAACAAAGTACCATAGAAATTTATTTTCTTATAGTTCTAGATCTGGAAGTCCAAGATCAAGGTGCCAGCCGATTTGGTTTCTAGTGCGGACCCACTTCCTGCCTTGCAGATGACCACCTTCTCATTGTGTTCTCACATGGCAGACAGAACAAGCTATGGTGCCTCTTCCTTTTTTTATAAGAGCAGCAGCCCTATTGGATTATGGCCCCACCCTTATGATCTCATTTAATTTTTATCACTTTCTCACAGACCCCACCTCCAACTAAAGTCACATGGGGTTAGGGCTTCAACATATGAATTTTAGAGGGACACAAACATTCCGTAAAAATCATGAAGCTATCACTTTCTAATTGCTGTCTTCCCCTTCCCACCGTCAAGAAAGAACAACTTTAGCCTGCCTGCCCAAGTTTGGGAAAGGGCTTCTGGGCAGAGAACTGGAACCAAAGAGCCAATTACCAGTAATGTTTTATTGGAATCTGTGTCACCGCACAGAGCTTTAAAAGAGCTAAAAGAGGGACTTCCCTGGCCGTCCAGTGGTTGAGACTCCATGCTTCCAATGCAGGGGGCACGGGTTTGATCCCTTGTCAGGGAACTAGGATTCCGCATGCTGCATGGCACTGCCAAAAAAAAGAAAAAAAGAAAAAGAGCTTCTTTTAAAGTGACGAATTATTCATAAATTCCACTTGGAAAATTGATATAATATTTAGGAAAATAATCCCTTTAGATCTTCACTGTATACTTAATTCTCAAAACTTCTGGGGGGACTTCCCTGGCGGTCCAGTGGCTAAGACTCCGTGCTCCTAATGCAGGGTGCCTGGGTTCCATCCCTGGCCAGGGAACCAGAGCCCACGTGCTGCAGCTAAGAGTTCGCATGCCGCAACTATGACCCAGGGCAGCCAAATAAATAAAAATTACTCTAAAATAAAATAAAACCTTCCAGATGGATTTAATCTTTAAATATTTAAAATTATTAAATATTTAAAATTTAAAAATTTAAATATTTAAAAATGAAACGAAAATATAGATGAATGTATATTTGTTTATGGATAAAGAAGGCCTTTCTTAAAGAGCAATAAATCACTGAGGAAAACATGTTTAGGTTAGACTTCAGAGAAAATAGCTTCCCTTGATTTAAAGGAAAAAAGACCAATATGAGAAGTCAAACAGTAATCTGGGAAAGACACTGGTAGCCAAAATGATGGACAAAAGGTCTATATTTTCACCACATCTATGTCCTCTGCAATTCAGTTAGAAAACACTAAGTTCCCAGTAGATAAATATGAGTAGGACATAGAGACAACTCGTGAATATGGGAAAATATCCAACTTGTTTTTTTTTTTTTTGTGGTACGCGGGCCTTTCACTGTTGTGGCCTCTCCCCCTGCGAAGCACAGGCTCCGGAGCACAGGCTCAGTGGCCATGGCTCACGGGCCCAGCCGCTCTGCGGCATGTGGGATCTTCCCAGACCGGGGCACGAACCCGCGTCCCTTGCATCGGCAGGCGGACTCTCAACCACTGCGCCACCAGGGAAGCCCTTCCAACTTGTTTTTAAGTCAAAGAAATTTGTTGTCTATAAAAGAAGTAGAGATTTTTTTTATAAGTGAAATAGGAACTTTATACATTACTGATAGCAGTGTAGTACTACCCTTTGGAGAAACAATTTTGCAGTAAATTTCCTATGATGATAAAAATGATAATAACAACAAAAACAACTAACTTTTATGGCAATTTCTGTGTGCCCTGCACTGCTTTAAGCACTTCACATGTTTTAATTAATCCTGTCAATATCCTATAGTTAGGAACTTTAATTATCCTTATTTTACAGTTGAGAAATTGAGGCACAGGAAATGTAACTTGCTCAGGATCACAGAAATAAACTGGTGGAGACATAGCTCAAACCCACCAGTCCTACTTTGGGGATGTTTTTCCTCATGGAGTCTTCTGAAAATTTGCTGGGGAGCAACTTTACTCAAAGAGATAGTCTTTGCACCGTGCCCCCTTTTTGTACATGTTGGTATTTTTGTTCATGCAGTTCTTGCTGTTTGAATATTCTTTTTCACCCTCTCTGGCTTAGAACAGGTGTCATTCCCCCCAAGAAGCATTTCCTGTCCCTCTTCAATCTTGACCTTCCCATTTCTGATTCCCTTCTGCCACCTTCCAGATTGGATATCTTTCTTTGTGTACCATTACAACCAATTAACCAAAAGTTTCTTAAATGTTCTGGCTATATGTTTCTGTACTCCCCACCCCTCCCAACTTCTCCTACTGCTGATTGACCGCAGGGATTGTGTCTATTTTATTTTTGAATCCCTAGTGCCTCGTACAGTGCCACACAGTAGGCTCTTTCCTTTCCTTGTTAACATTTTCTTATTTTACAAAGTCTTTTCAAGTTAGTATAACTCCATCACTGTAATCATAAATATAGTGAACAACACAAACATGAATGTCCATGTAGGGTCAAGTTTCAATCAGTTCAACTGTGTTTTTCTTAACAATTTAAAAATTATTATTTGGCATTGTTGTTTAGTTGGTCTTTGTTTTGTTTTGTTTTTGTTAACATGCTATCTCTCTTTGGGAAAAAAATGTCCATATCTGAAAGATAAGCCTCCACCTAATATTCTCTTGCTTTATGAACTTCCTCTTTTAAGGTTAATTTTGACCATGAATCAAATTTCTAGAATTTTTCAATTTTTGGTTTGATTTTGCTTTTCACTGTAGTGATTCTAGCCAAGATCCCTCTTTGAGACTGCAAAGCAATTTAATTTTTCCCTTCAAAGGTACAGTGCTTGTTTTTTGTTTTTAGAATTACTGCAAAAGCAGTGGTTTTATGGAGTTACTGCTCAGGGTATTTTTTCTCCCAAGAGACACAAATGTTTCTGCTAAATTTTTATCCTCACAATCTGTATTTTGATAATTAAGTACATCTTAGGCCTTGATAGGTTGGCTGCTGTGGTGCTCAGGGTCAAGGATCATCTTTTTTAGGGTCACATTTATTGTGACCATCTAATGAGAGCACCACATCTCTTACCTGGGCTGGTTTTAGATGGCTCTGAACATTCCTTAGTATCAAGATTATTCCAGAAACTTGCTATTTTGAATTGCTAATTTTATTCCCAGTTGAAAGCATAATTTAAACATTATTGCATTTTAAAGACAGATGAAAAACTATTTTTCAAAAATTTTGTAAAAATTACAAACCTCAGTATGAAATCAGTACTTCTGGCTTATCACAGAACAAAGTGTGGCAGGGAAAGTCAAACTCAGTGTGGTCCTTTTTCAGAAAAAGAAAACAGTTGACAGCAGGAAGCTGACCAAATTTGGGGGCGGGGGCAATGCTGGTATGTGAAAAGAAAGCAAAAATTTTATCAATCTCCAGTTTTGTGGGTCTCCATCCACTTGTTAAGCATTTGGATTCATGACTTTGGACTTCGGTTTGGAAGGGCGTTCCTGCCCCTCTCTTTGGTAGACCACATCTGATTAGAAATGAGAGTGAGGGCAGGGTTGTGTTAAGGTTGCAGAGGTTGGCAGTGGTGTGAGCTAGTAAGTGTTTCTTCTTAGACTCCTCCATCAGCCATTATGTAGCAGAAGTTGCCCCATATATGCAAAGAGCATTTAAAGTTTAGAAACGCCATTTTTTCTCTCTACAAAGTGTGACTTTCAAGACTCAAAAAAAAAAAAAAAAAAAAAAAAATTAGCTTTGGGCCTTGGAGCCGAAAAGGAGGTTTTAATTCTAGGCTGCATCCTCCTCCTCCTCCTCCCAGGGCGAGAAGACAAGTGTTTTGGCCTCAGTAGCCAAAGGGATTTAGTGAAAGAAAACTGCTTACGGATAAGAGAAGATACCTGAATAGGTAGCCGAAGGTAAACAGTGTTACCATAGCACAGCGGTTAAGAGGACACACTTTCAAGTCAGAACTAACTGGTTGAAACCCCAGTTCCCCATTTATTACTTTGTCATCTTAATACTGTTATTTGACATCTTTGAACCTTGTTTTCCTCATCTGTAAAATGGGTAACTAAGTTTTTGTAAATGAGGATTAAATTAGTTTATATATGTAAGGTATTGTGTGCTTTTAACATAGCAAGCACATAATTGGTAGTTGTTGAACGGACTTCAGAATTCTTTTGCAAAGGAAAAAAATGATTATGACATTGGACAGGAGGCTAGTACTCCTTAGGCTGTAATTATGGATATTTCAAGTTCCAAGGAAAGAAACATGTTCCTGATACTTCCTCTAATAGAATTCCTTATAAGGATACACAGGGAACTAAAGACAAAAGGGGGTGGAGAGTAAGAAGACCAGGAATCACAATAGTGACAGTGAGGCCGGCTGGGTGAGAATAGGTGAGTCTGGTGTCTGCACAGATCCTGTGTAATGGAGAACGCATGCTTAGACATGAGTTCCCTCCAGTGCATCTGTGTTACTAATAAAGTCCAGTATAGTAATGGAGTAGGACTGAGCTAATTAATGTTGTTTTAATGAATAAATGAGAGGTGGTGAGGTGATCTTGACCGTCCCCACCTCTTCACTCAGGTGGTGAATGGAAAACCTGTTATGAGACACAACTTGAATTGAATGACCAACTAGAAAAGCAGATTGTTTCTCTCAAAGAGAAAATGGAAAAAAATTTGTGGAAATCCTTCAGGTACAGAAGCACCTATATATGTGTTTTATAAGTTGAGTTAAAATTGATAAAACATCAGTTGCTCATATTTGCTTTATTGTAGACAGACTGCCTTCTATTCGTGTCTATGAATGGATGTCAGTGGTGAGTAAAAGATGTTTAAACAAAAGGAATAATTGAAGGAAATTATGTGTATTTTTCCCCAGACAGATTTCAAACAAAAGTTTAAAGACTGTGACAAGGTCCAAATAAAATATTTTGTTCAGTGGAGCTTTCCTGTGATGTAAAGGATCCTATAAACAAGGCCTTCAGCTTGGTCTCTCCCGTAAAAAGCTGGGCAGGGATTTTGTTGCAGGTACAAACAAAATAGAAGTGAAAGGATCTCAGTGGTCAGGCTGGGGGGAAACCTGAGTGTGTCTATTCCTTACAACCTGAAAGAGCCTGTTTAACTCAGAAATACCTCTCTCATACCCATCTAAAACAGTTCCATTCTAGTTCCTCTGGAATACACACACACACACACACACACACACACACACACACACAGTATGTATAAAATCTAACAACTGAGAACCCATAAATTACCCTGTAACCTCACTGGGCTGCTTCACCTACTTTTTCTTTTGGTTGTCCTAGTAACATCTTTCTTGTTTTGAGAGGTAATTTTAATCTGTGATAAATGAATTTATGTTTTCTACTTTACAAAGAGTATTCGTTTGTTTTTCATTCATTCAAATATTTGTTAATATTTCTTTTTAATGTAGAGGAGGCCCAAAGCACGACTTATGTTGAACTCTTGCTGAATTTTTATTTCAAGAGTACTCAGAAAAACATGGAAATCTTGTAAATAAATCAAGGGTACTTTGCATGAAAATGAAACTACAATACTCAGCTAAATTGGCAGGACTTAATATTACACTAATAATTATAATAACTTGTCCTAAATTAAACATATGTACTATGCAAATTAACTTATGTACATTATTTCAGTCTTGCAACAAACCCCATGACATAAAATTTTATATTGTTATTTTAATACATGTGATTCTAAGCTTAAAGAGATTGAATGACTGACTCAGTTTCACACAGTCTGGAAATGTGGCGTCAGAGTCTCTCCCTCTTAAACCTCTGCTATTTACCTCTGCTGTACCAACAGCCCTTTGATACTGCTGGTCAGAAATACTGTGTTTCTTAGTCGCTGCAGGTAGAGCACTGAGCTGCCTGCTGTATCCACAGGAGTCCTGGGCGTTGATGGAGAGCGCACTTCGAATAACTGCAAACCTTTAGTGAAAGACCTAGAAAAATCTTGTGTTCTTGTTAATGAATGGAGGGAGAAATTAACTGTTTTGCAGACCTCTCTGTTATTTACAACCCAGAAATACCCTTATGTCTGTGTGTTGGAAAGTCAGGAAAATAACGTGTGTTTTGTTGTTGTTGGAAAAGTGGTGAAGTTTTTTCCTCTGCCATGGAGTCATATCTCCATCTTGTGGTATTTAGAAATTGCTGCAAGGGCTGTTTTAAGCTTAGTGTTTCTTAACTGTAGGTAGAATTTTATTACTACCTACAGAATATAAAATATCAAGTTCTACCTACAGAATATAATATATTCTGGCTTCCTGCTTCTTGACAGCCTACCCCCAGTCATAGCTCAAGAAACGGGGTATCTAGCCTCCTGAAGGGTAGCAACAAGTGCTGGTATGACATGGGAGAAGACTCTGTAGCATATCTAAGAAGCATTTAATCAGTTTTCTCATTACTACCTCAGACTCTGTAATTTATTCTTGTTCACAAAAATACACTTATTTCCCTTGATGAATTTGTGTTATTCTTGAAGAAAATGTCTTTCTCTAAGAGGTTTAGATCTGGAGGCAGAGAATTACATTTCTCTTCAGTAAAGAACAAAAGAAATGTTAGAAGAACCAAGAGTGGGGCCACATACTAAGCAGAAAGGAGAGAGAATGAAAGTTCAGGCTCTTAAGGAGTCCTCTCTATTCTCTGGGCAGATGCCCTGAGTGCCTGGGTTTTCTTACACAGTGGAATCCAGGGGGCGTTTGTCTGAATAGCAGGGATTAGGAATCTAACCACGGAGTTGGTGATGGAAGTAGCCAACTACTGAGCAAAAAGCACTGGGGATCCAAAAATCCTATATCCAGTATAAGAAAGAAATCTCTCTTTTCCGAGGACAAAAGAGATAGTCTTATTCTTTATATCAGAAACAATATTTGTGAGGTTCAGACATGTACCATTTGTGTAACACAAACATTTTTGGTTTTCTGTTAGGTTGATAATCAGAGAAAAGGGCCTAAATTAGTTGTTTTGTGGGACAGAGTATGACTTCAAACACTATTTGTAAATTTACTGACTCTCTATCCTTGTTGTAGATTGCTTAGTCTTTAGGAGTAATCTGAACCCGCATACTTAAGAAACTGATGTTAGTTAGTTTGAATACTGATTTTGAGTAACTTCAAAGTGCAGCTTTGCTTATGAGCAACAGAAGGATGAACACTGGTCTTTGACCTGTGCATGTCTAATTTCTTTAAATGATATCATTAGAAAAATAAATATGAAACGTCCAATAAGTTATTTTCAAACTGGACCACTAAAGTGGACTTGATTTTAATATTTTAGAAAAAAGTATTTACTTAAGTGAGAGTGGGGTTCTAGTCCTTGTTCGGATATAGATGGGCTTCAAGCCTTCAACCTTTCTGAAGATTACTTTTCTCATCTGAAGGCAGTATGATTAGATAAACTTTAAAGTGCCTTACAGTGGTATAATTTGTTAAACTTTAATTTTAGTAGGATGTCTCAGTTAAGGGTTATGTTTGGCTGCATATAGGAGAAAGGCTTAAGTAAGGTATTTTGGAGCTTTTCCTCATGTAACAGGAAAGGGAAGGTATGCAGTCCAGGGTTGGTGCAGTGGCTCTATAATGCCTTCAGGAATCCAGACTCCTCCTGACTTTCCACTCTGCCGTCCTTTAATGAGTGGCTTTGTCCCCATGCTCACAAGATGGCTTCTCACTTGCTTCACAGTCTCATTCAAGGAAAGAAGTAGGATAAGGGAAAAGGGAAAGGTGAAAGCTAGTCAAGTCAGCTTCCTCTTAACGAGCTGCACCCAGCAGTTTCCCTGTACATCTCATTGGTTAGAACTTTATCACCTGGCCACCCATGTTTGCAAGGAAGGCTGAGATTTGTAGTGTTTTAACTGAGCATAGTAGGACAAAGGGGAAGATGGACATTGGATGTGCAGTCAGTTCCATCTGCCACGCACAAGCTCTATCGCCACATTTCATTTTAAGGAATATGTATTTATTTAATATTATTTGGAAAATAAAAGAGAAGAAAAGTATTAAGTTAAACACATCTACTGTTGTGTTCTTAGTAATTTTTGGTATGTATATATATTGATTAAAAGGAAGAACTCAATAGATAAGACAACCAAAAGGGGAAAAAAGGAATAAAAAAAAGGACTGCACTTTTAAAAAAATATGTAATTGTAACCTTACTTCATGGACAATTTTGTATTCTATTGCTATGTTCACCATGGACAATTAAATCAATTATGTCTTATGTTTTCTTCATGTACATTTTTAAGGGCTACATTATATTCCATTGCATTGGATTATTAATGTTCAATTACTTTCCCCTATAGTTTAGGGTATTTCTGGCTTCTTTAGGGTATTTCTGGCTTCAATTTTAAATACAACAAAACCCACAGAGGACAATATGGCAAAAAATATATTGTAGTATTTGCAAATCTTTGGATTTTTGTCACTTTTTGACCTCAGCTTTTTTAATGAAAATACTTTATAGAGGGCTTCCCTGGTGGCGCAGTGGTTGCGAGTCCGCCTGCCGATGCAGGGGAAATGAGTTCGTGCCCCGGTCTGGGAGGATCCCACATGCCGCGGAGCGGCTGGGCCCGTGAGCCATGGCTGCTGAGCCTGCGCGTCCGGAGCCTGTGCTCCGCAACGGGAGAGGCCACAGCAGTGAGAGGCCCGCGTACCGCAAAAAAAAAAAAAAAAAAAAAAAAAAATACTTTATAGAGTCGAGGCAAGATGATCTTGGATTTGGTATATGCCATTCCAGTTTATTTTAAAATACCTTTCTACATATATTGTGTCTAAACATTCATATAAAAAAATATCATGCTGTATGTGACATTCTTCTATTTTTTTTTTATTCTATCCATGTTAATATATAAAGATCTAGTAAATTTTATCTGCTGTATAGTATTCCATTAGATGTATATATCCTAATTTATGTATTCCTCTATTTCAGTACATTGAAGACTTTTCAAAATCTCACTATGACAAACATTGCCAAGGTGAACATCCTTATAAATATCTCCAAGTACAGAGTGTTCCTCTGGACTTTGCTAACTTTTCTGCAAAGGCTAGAGCGTAAATATTTTCAGCTTTATAGGTCACCCCATCTCCCTTGCAACTACACATTTCCACTGCTGTGTTCTAACACATCTTTCTTTACAGGCCGCAGCCAGATTTGATGTCCAGGCTGTAATTTGCTGGTCCTTGCTTTAGGGCAGTGGTCCTCAAACTTCCATAGTAACAGAATCACCTGGAGAACTTCATAAAAATATAAAGTTCAGCCCCATTCTTTATCCAGCTTGCTACCTCTGCAGTCTTTAATAGTTCTCCATCTAACTCGAATACACACCAAAGTTTGAGAACCGCTCCTCTAGCACACTTATAGTGGAGTTTTTAGATCATGAGATATGCACATATTCAAATTTTCAAATAAAGGTAAGGCCCCTCTGGATCGATCTATCTAAAGACACCCCAGGTCTACAGTTAGCTCGGTATGTCAGGAATAAATAAGAGAGGTGATGGGAGATGAGCTTGGAAATCCATGCAAGGACTACATAATAAAGGATTTTGTATCCATGTTAGGGAGTGTGAACTTTTTATATGTGATGGGAAGCTACTGAAGTATTTTGTATACAGTTTTAAAGTCATCTCCTACCCCACTCCCCAGGATTCCCCAGGGATGGGTGAGACTTGAAGCAGGAAAACCAGTTAGGATGCTCTTGTAATAATCTAAGTAAGGGAAGGTGTTTTTCAGCTTGGACAGTAGTATATGGGGATGGAGCAGAGGTGACAGATTGAAGAGATGTTGAGGAATGTGGACTTTATAAGTATCTGGATACTGGGGTGAGAGTGGGAGAGGATGTGAGGATGGTTAAGCTTGAATAACTTTGTGGATTAAAGTGAGCAGGGCTCTAGAAATCAGAACTAGGGAGATAATAGGAAATGACTTAGGTTTGTGTGTATTACACAGATACCAGTGGTCAGTCAGCAACTGGAAACAGTTTTAGACTGAGAACGTTGTCTCTCTGAAAATAGAGGCCGTGGAGTCATCAGTGTCACCTGAAGTCATGAAAGTTTAAGAGATTGCTCAGGCAAAAATATATAGTCTGACAAATAGGATTGAGGATTGAACCCTGGGAAATACTAACATTTAAGGTAATTCAGTGAAGATCAATGAGAAGGAAAAATATTGAAAAAGGATGAGGGGCAGAAGTGGGCAAGAGTGGCATCCCAGAAGCCAAGGGAGGAGAAGGTTTATGAACGATCAGCAGAAGGATGTTCTCCAGGAAACTTCTGGTGCGGGGTAGGATAAAGCGCATGGTCCACAGTTTGGGCAAATTATTCAGAGGCGAAGGATGTAGGCAACTGCTAACCAGAAGAGAGGATATTGGGGAAAAAAAGTGGTGCAGCGGAAAGTAGGGGTGAGAAAATGGAGTGAGTGTAAGCCATGGAAACATGGCTTCTGGAATTAAACTGTTCTGGTTCAAATTCAAACTATGGGACACTAAGGAAGTTATTTCATCTCTCTGAGGCTTAATTTCCTCATCTGTAAAATAGAGTTAATTAAACTCTCTTGCAAGGTTGTCACGCAGACTACTAGAGATATGTAAAGCCAAAAGCATAGAGGCTGACAGAGTGAGCTGCGTGTTAGTCCTCTTCTTTCCTTCCCTTGATGAAGGAGAAGTAAAATGTCATTAAAACAAGTCTGTTGTGAGATTAACCTTAATCTATTTGGAAGGTGTAAGGGCAAGGGTAAGGCCCAGAGATGTGCAATCTTATTCAGCTCTGCTGTTACACAGTTGTGAATCTTCTGGTACCTTCTTAAAGCTCTCGCAGAATTTTGTGGTTCTTTGTACCTGCCCAGAAAGCAGGGGCTTCTGCAGGGAGTTAAAGCCTCTAATAAAAAGCACAGAACCTTTACTTCCCTTGGGGTAGCTGGGTGTACATTTTCTAGCCCCTTCTGTTTGTGTCCACCAGAAAAAGAATGTAGAGCCTCCCTAATGTTTCAGGAATTTCCAGGTGTGTCCTGCAAAGATCTGTAGCCTTTCTGGAAGGCTAGAATCTGTTTTAAGCATACCAAATAACTAAAAGTTAAGGCTAATCTGGCTGTTTCACCTCTGATGAGCAATAGCTATTTCTCAGGTTCTGACCTGGCCCTCCAGGCCTCTTCGTTAATCTCTAGTTAGGTAGTTAGGTTAAAGAGCTAAGGATGCACTGCACTCTTTATCAAAAGAGGTTGATGGCTCGCACCATGCAGCCCCGCAGAGGGTTCCCCAGCAATAAATTGAGTAATCTTTCAGTGCTTTACTGTCACTACTAACATTTGGCAGTGCATGTCTTGTTCCCTAGATTAGCTTGTTCAGGCCAAGTCAAGCTTAGTACCTCTGATACTGTGCCCCAAACAGGAAGGAGGGTTGGCTGCTCTACTTCCCAGCCTCCCTTTACTGCCCAGCACTGCTGCATCCTTAGCTGCTGGTCAGCCTTTCGAGTAGTGGTTCTTTAATTTTCAAACTCTATAAGAATCACATGGCATTACTCCCAGAGATCCTCATTTCATAGGTCTAGGGTAAGCCCTGGACATTGGTCTTTTTAGCAGGCATTTCAGTAGGTTCTATTACAGAGCACAATTTGGGAAAAAGAAACAAACCAATTTAAGGAATTTATATCCCTCAGAGAAAGATGTGCAAGACAGCATGTCTTGCGACAAGAGTTCCTATAAAGTCTTTCTCACCAACTTCCACCATTTCCCTGTGGTCACCTCTATGACAGCGGAAGTCTTGGTCCCTGACTCATCTGGAATCAAAATCAATGACACCTTATCTCAGTCTGTTTGGGCTGCTAAAAAAAAAATACCACAGACTGGGTGGTTTATAAGCAACAGAAATTTATTAGTCACAGTTCTGGAGGCTGAGAAGTCCAGGATTAAGACACCAGCGGATTCAGTGCTTGGTAAGGGCTCGCTTTCTGGTTCATAGACAACGCCTTCTTGCTGTGTCTTCACATGGTGGAAGGGGTAAGGGAGCTCTGGGGGATCTATTTTATAAGAGCATTAATCCTATTCATGAGGGCTCAAACCTCATAACCTAAGCATCTCCCATGATACCATCACATCAGGCGTTGGGATTTTAATATGTGAATTTGGTGTGTGGGGGGCACAAACATTCAGACCATAGCACCCTATTTCTCTCTGCTTCTAATTTTTCCATCAGTGTGCTCTCCTTTGTTTTCCACTACATCCAGACAACTTGGACCCTTCAAGGAAACCTCTTACCAGCACACATGCTCTGTCAATCAGATGGTTAGAGCACAGGAGATCCCGCTCCTAAAGCCAACAAGACGGCCTGGTGGGGGGAGGCACAAGGGAGGGAAGATATTTAGTCTCACCTCAAATGTTCTCTGCAGGACTCTTGGTCAATTTGTCGAAAATCAATTGCTAGAAAGCCAATTTGCCGAAATTCAAATCCTTACTACGTCCTTATAAATACAATCTTAAGTCATTTAAAGAAAGGTTCAATTAGCTAAAAACTAAGTCTGTAGAATCAATATGAGGTATTATGTTATAGGCATCACCAGATTCGTGTTCTCCCCAAAGATCAGAATGTTTAATTTGGTGACAAGTGTAGCCTCAAATCAGAGAAAAGTTATAGATTTTATATATAAATCTAATAACAATGTTGTCCACCAGGGGGCGCCTGTCATTTAAGCATGCAGAACGCCGTGCTCATTCATTGTTGCAATTGCTTTCACTAAGAGGTACAGCATATCTAGGAGTTGTGATTAATTGTATTCTCAGGTTTTTCTCTTGTAAGCATTCAATACAGTGATTTTTTAAACTTGTAGTTTTTATGTGTTCCTCATTATAGTAATTGAAATTGTTTTAAAAAAAATAAGTGGCTAATAGAGCTTCTTTTCCACTTGGTATAGATGAAAGGGACTTAAAAAAAATCTAAGTATATTTGATTTCAGGTATGTGAGTAGTATCTTGAAATTTCTTATTATTTCCCTGTTGTTTCAACCTCCTGTTGGAAGGTGACTTTTTACAAGCAAATTAAGGCATGAATATAGGTGAAGTATGAGACTGTTTGGAATGCTAAGATCTGTTTAGTTTCAAAAACAAAACAGAACAGCTTTTCCATGACAGTAGAAGAATTAATTTTGTGTGTGCATGATTTGGGGTGGGGTGGGTAGTTTCTAGTGGTGTCTTCAATTTAGCTGTAGCTTTAGGATGTCTTTTTAGGCTGCAGTTTTCTAGTACATGATGACTGATTATATAATCAGATAAAACCAGCTCCTTGGGAAGACCAAGAACTTTAAGCTGTGGGTCTTATAATGAACTGGAAGTGATGGGATGAGAGACTATGTGCCTATGATAAAATCATTTTTAAATACTAGTTTATTTTGAAGTAAGTAAAATAAAGAATCAAAATCTAGAATGAACCTTAAGGTTATTATAGTATGATTTTATAATTTTTAAAGGATTTTTGATATGTATAATAATTTTATAATTGGAATCACAAATGTATTGCTTTTAATGGTCCAAGGTACTTAATGACTAATGTAGTTTTGCAAAATCCAAAATGTGTTCTCATTTTCTCTCTAGGCAATTTTAAAAATTATTTACTTACATAACACTTTATTTTTTAGAGCAGTTTTAGGTTCACAGCAAAATTGGGAGGAAGGTATGGTGATTTCCCGTATACCCTCTACCCCACATATGCATGGCCATTCCCCTTATCAACATCACTCATCAAAATGATCCTAAATTGACCCATCATAATCACCCAAAGTCCATAGTTTACCCTAGGGTTTACTTTTGGTGTTGTACATTCTATGTGTTTGGACAAATGTATTAAGAAATTTTGGGGCTTCCCTGGTGGCACAGTGGTTGAGAGTCTGCCTGCCGATGCAGGGGGTTCGTGCCCCGGTCCGGGAAGATCCCACATGCTGCGGAGCGGCTAGGCCCGTGAGCCATGGCCACTGAGCCTGCGCATCCGGAGCCTGTGCTCCGCAACGGGAGAGGCCACAACAGTGAGAGGCCCGTGTACCGCAAAAAAAAAAAAAAAAAAAAAATTTTGGAAGACCCTCAGTTGGAGGAATAGTCATTGACTTAGAGTTGAGGAAGCAACAGCAAAGTGCCTGCTGAGAGGAATATCAGTGAAATTAGAGCAGTCACTCTTCAGACCCACTTGGTGCCTTAGAACTTGGCAGCACCAGGTGCTGAAGAAGGTGGAGGTGAGGATGGAGCTGGAAACTGAGAGATTAATTGAACATATATACGTACATGGAGCAGTTAGTTACTGGGACCCCTCTACCACCCCATGTGCCAGGATACTCTCCTTCAGTCAGTCGTCTATTTTCTGGAAAAAAATTAAGCTGCAGTAGCTTTGGACTTTGGGCCTTCAGGCACAGATGAGGGTGAGAGTGAGATACAGGTCTAAAATGATGGAATTAAACGAAAATACGTGATCTGGATAATGGAACTCTCAGCTCTCCCCACCTTGCCCTACTCCCAGAAAACCAGCAGCTAGGATTAACCCTCAAAGAGTAGGAGATTGGAGGATTCTTCATCTGAAAAACTGAAATGCCCTTAAGGAAAGCAGTCAGTGTGTCCACCCAGAGAATGCACCTCACAGACTTCCCAGGACAGGAAGGTTAACTGACTGAGGACCCTTGGGGTTGAGCTCGAAATCCATCACTGCTTTTCATCAAGACCACACCTCCCACAGGCTGTTCCAGGTCCATGATCAGGTGCAGTGGGGATACCAAGGCAGACCTATTCCTAGGAAACATGGGACCCCACTGTCAGTGACTTTGGCTTAAGGATTCCCTGCTGGCTTTGCCAGACTTCCCTTAGGCTGCATGCCAGCCTGGGATGCTTCCACTTCCAGGACCTTCTCTCCCTCTCCCCTTCACTGCGGGTCAGACTTGCATTACAGTTGACTACTTTCCCAGCCCTCTCCTGTTCCTTGCCTGTTTCCTTTCACACAGACATCTCTAATAATAGAATCTTTTCACATTTAACCCCATCTTGTTATCTGCTTCTCAGAAGACCACATCTACAGCTAGAGGCACTGGGAGTGATGTGAGAAAACAGGAGGTTAGATGGGATTTGGCACTGGCTCCCTATGTAGCAGGCAGTAGGGGCTGTCCTGATTAGCAGATGTGGCACCAGTAGATCCTGGCTCAGTGTGGCCGTTCAGTTGCTAAAGATTTCACTGATGGTGACCTTGGAAAATGTTCTCATGGAGGGAAATACTGTGGAGGAAGCCATGATGCAGGCATTTGGAAAATATGGGATTATTGCCAAATTGTATTGTCATCCTTCATAAGGATAATGAGAGGCTGAGAATAGTTATCAAGCACTTAATACCTAAGAGTGAAAAGTAGAGAGCCTTGGTGGTAGCCTCTAAAGAGGCCATCTATAACAGTAGTGAAAGGGCAGCCACAATAGAACAGCGAGGCTGAAGACCCGATTGTGAGGGTTGCAGAGCTCCAGAGGCATTTGAATGCCCAGTCCAAGCAGGCCTGTTATGTGCAGGGCGGGGCCCTGATGGGGGTCACCAGGGGTCCTAAAGCTGTGACAGGACAGCTGGATGGGTGCTCGTGATGATGTCAACTCTACAGCTCCACCTGGACCCTCTGGATGGGCAGAGGTGGCCCACCTCTAGCTCTAGTGAGGGCTAGAGAGCACTCCCCGTCCTGGAAGCTGCTCGACAGGCGTCTCTCCAGCAAGGCAACCAGTCCCCCCCCACCCCGCCTCAGGAGCTGCCCCACCTCCAATCCTGGCTGCCAAGCCAATTCATGATGGTGCTGTTCAACAGCTATAATTTAAAAAAATTAAGAATGGAGGAGCAGAGGCTGAGGACAGTTACCCCAATAGAAAACATAGTTGTTTGCTCATTTCCCAGACCTGAACCAATTTTCAGATCCAGAAATCACTGACCAAAGAAGTGGCTGGGTTCCTAAAAGGAAGGACCCCACAACATCAGTCCAAGTACATATCATGACGGTATCTCCAGTCTTCCCCTGAAGAGACCTCTGACCACTTTTACAGGTGACTGTACACTGTGGGAAAGGAAATAGCCAGACATTTCGAGGTCTGAGTTGACATTGATCCTCAGAATGGCAACCTGTGCTTGAAGTCCAAATCACACTGGACCCAGTGTGCCCACGGACTCCCCTACTTCCACAGTGATAATTTTTCCAGTCCCTGAGTAACTGAAGTAGATATACCTGGCAGTTGAAGTTAACCCCCCATGGGGCCCTCACCTCTGAAGTAAAAGCTATCATGGTGCAGAAAACCTAATGGAAATGTGAGAAATTGTGGCTTCCCCACCCAGGGCCAAAATTGTAAAACAAGAACAATTTGTTATCCCAAGGAAGAGGGCCTAACATAGCTCTGTTTAATTTGCCAGTCTGACCCCTGTAAAAACTAGGTATATCTTGGAGAAAGACTATAGGCTACTGCAGACTTAACCAATTAGTAGCACCAACTGTTTTACCAGATGTGGTATCACTGCTAGAGCAGACTAACAAGTCTTCAGTATAAGGATATGCAGCCGCTGATGTGGAGAATGCACTCTTTCCATTCCAATTAGAAAAGAGGATCAAGAAGTTTGTGACTTCTGGTTTCAGCTCCAGTATGTATAGTGCTTGGGAGTCATCAATCTTGTCATAACAACAAAAAAAGGTGGATAACCTGAAAATCAATGACTCTTCTTGACTCCTTAGAAATCTGAATTTGCAGGAAAAATTCCCACCCAAAAATCTGTATGAATAGACAAATCCACACAGTCACCGAGATCTGCTTAACCTGGAACAGAAGCTGCTGTAAACACAAACTGATAGGAACACTTATATGGTAAATGTGATGAATTACTGGAGGAAGAATAGGCAAATCCATTATTAAAGTTGGAGACGTAACACCTCCTGTCAGCAACTGATAGATCAAGAAGGCAGAAAAATCAATGAAGATATAGCTGACCTGAACATCACTATCAATGAACTCAATCTATTGACAGTTATAGAATATTCCGTCCAACAACAGCAGAATACAGATTCTTCTCAAGCTTACGTGTAACATTCACCAATGTAAACCACATTGGTGGTTTAATAGGCACCCTATTAGACTCTGAGCTTCATGCGGATGGGGCCTGGGTTTGTAATTCTCACTGTGGTATCCCTACCACAATGCCTGACACATAGGAGGTGCTTGATGAATATTTTTTAATAAATAAATGAATTGTAAAATTAGGAGACAAGACAAGGAATCCAGTCTGCATGGGAATAGCAGCAAGATATATTCTAACACAGAGAAAGCATATTAAAAATGCTTAAACCTCAAAGGTTAAAACTGCAAACCCACACCAACAAGTAACAGAAATCATCCTTTTGTCATAGAAACTGCCACTCGATTAATATTCCTAAACCTCTGCTTTCATCATGGTCACTTCTTTAATAACTTTCAATAGCTCCCAGTGTGTAGACTCCTGAAACTAATATACACCAAGCCTTCGCTAACCAAGGCCTTCCCTAGTTATCTTACCTTGCCTCTTATTTATTGTTCAAATACTTTGCTTCAGCTCTTGAATTTGTGTCTTTCCTATCTACATTTCTTGTATGAGCTTCTAGAGTTTTGGACCATATCTCATTCAGTTTTGGACCATATCTCATTAATATAAAAATAATTTTATTCCAGTTGTTTATTTGTAAATTAATTCCTTTTAGAATTTGGAGTGCATTTTCCCATTGACTCAATATTAAAAATGATTAGATCCTATTTTACATCTCTAAAAATGTATTTAACAAATGATGTAAGTGAAGCATATTACTATGGAAGGCTAAGCTTGGAATCCTTGGAGAAAGGGTCTCTGCAGCAAAATTTTGAACTATATCCACCACTCCCTGATTGTCCCTTCAAAAACTGTCATCCTTGAGCATTGGTTTATTTCATAAGGGTTTGATTTTCTATAGCAAACTCAGTCAGTTTATCCTCTTGTATTTACAGGGCTTTCATTGATTTTCTTCTGGAGCAAGTTTGTGTTTAGGGGAGGGGGATTGAAAACTATTCAGGACGCCAGTGCATAATTTTTGAAGACAAACAATGCCTGCCTGAGAAATATCACTGATCACGTTTTAACAGGGATGTTAAGCACATAGGCATAGTGGAGAATTGTCACTTCCAAAGGATTTGTTTGATCACTGCTGTTATTTTTAGAGACTAGAAATTGCCCTGTTTCAGCTGACCTAATTATTCCTATTAATACAATTTTTACACTTCTAATAGTTATTAACAAGTATCTAAGAGAGAATAAGCAAATTTTTTCGAGAATGAGCTGTGTTTCAGGAGAAGGGTATGCGCTCTAAAATAGCTTGCAGTTTGCTCTGTGGAGATTTAAATCGGCAGCTTCCATTTTTATTTGAATGTTTCTTTTAATAAATTCAGTGACCTAGATCATGACCAACGAGAGTTGTGTAGAATTTGACTTGGCGATTTTAAAATCTAATATGTAAGAATATGGGAAATAATTGGAGTTACTGGAAAAGATCAGTTATTAGTTTAGGAATTAAAATTGTAAACCAAATCAGTGTAGTGCATTATTCCTCTGGCACTTGGCTAACCTTCTTCTCTACTTGGCTTCAGCTATTTGTGATGAGGGGTATTTGTGATGGATTGATGTCTTAGATTCCAGAACTGTCCTACTCTACAATATTTTCACAGTTCCCCTCATTATCAACCGTATCGCCTGTTCTAACACTCTGCTTTTGTTACCCTGGTAACAATCTTATGAATACACATACAATAATTGTTAGTGTGTGTTGTCTTTGGAGTCAGATTACCTGGATTCTAATTCCAGCTCTACCATTTATTAGCTCTGTGCCTTTGGGCAAGTTATTTAACCTCTAGCAGTTTTCTCAATAATAAAATGGAAATAAATATATTAGCCATCTCCATGGCTATAATAAGAATTAAATGAAATAATCTATGGAAAGCACTTAGCACATGGCATATTGCTAGGGTTCAGTGAATATTGTAATTATTACTATCACTATTACTAAAAAGGTACATATTAAAGACTTCTGAAACCACAGACTGATACAGAGTAGAGGGAATTTGCCAATGAAGAAATTGGTGGTCATATTTATTGTTATTTAGAATGTGAGCACATGTAAAAATTTACTGTTTATACTTTCAGGAAGCCTTAAATACATTGCTTAAACAACTAGAGAAAGGAAAAAGGAGTCTTGAAAATCAAGTGAAAGACTCTGCACTGAGACTGGAACAAGAGTCAAAGGTTTGTTTTTATTCTATACTAAGACATCCCTTTGGAACTGCCATGATTTTTAGTATGTTATCTACAAACCTACTATATAATTCTCACAATATACTTACAAAACTATTTTGTACACTACTTTAAAAAAGCATAGCGACATAAACTTAACTTAGCAGTCGTCTCGCTAGTATTGTAAATCTTCTCTGATGCTGGATTCTTTACTTCTGTATCTTTCACCTAGGGTTATCACAAGACCAGCCGTGAGCGCTGTACATACTTTGCCGAAAGGTCTCAGGTAACTTTTGTTTTTTTTACTTCCAAGTTCTAAGAGTTTCCTCTTACTGTAAATTACGTTTTTCACTATTCTAGGTTTTTGATTGGTTTGGCTTGGTAGGGAAACAGCTGTTGGAATTATGGGAAACAAAGGTACCAAGTTTCTGTATATGGAGGGTGAAAAGGAAAATATATAACTTTTATAAAAAGGTAAAAATGAGATATGTTCCCCATATTAAGAGTGTATTTTGCATATTTGCTTCCTTAGTTGTTCTTTTAGTTTGATTTGTAATTGCTAGAATTCAAACAAATAAGTGGTTATCCCTCTGCTGTCATGAAACTTAAGGCATTTTACCTCATAGTTATGCATGGTGAAGTCTAAGATAGACCCAGCATTGCTATTGCTAGAAAGTGTGTACTTATAAATGATAGGACAGGAAAGTGATCAGTGAATTATGAAAGACATTGCACATATTTTCCAGTTTTTCATTTGGTTTTTCATTTTATTTATGATGTTGTTGGTATATAGAGTTTGTTTTGATGTTGTCAGACCTATCTTTTATTTATGGCTTCTTATGTCATAGTTTAAAAGACTGCCTTCACCTCAGTGTTTCATAACATTCATCACATCTCTTTAGTACTTATATGGCTTAATATTTGACGTTTAAATATTTAATGTTTATTAACTTTATTTTGGTATATGTTTTAAGTTTAGGATATGAATTCAGTTTTCAGTGTGCATTATCCAAATGGAAGTGTCCAAAGCGCAGTTGGATATATGAAGCTCAGAAAAAAAAAAAAATCAGGATTGAAGATATGGATTTAGAACTTATTAGCACAGAGATGGTAAATGACACCATGTGAATGAATGAAATGCATCAGGGAGAATACACAGGGTGAAAAGAAGAGATAGTCTAAGATATAACTCTGAAGAGTTTCAACAGCGATAGTCAAGGGAAGAAGAGCCAGAAAGAAGGCTGGAGTCGTCAGGACATAGCTACATGAGGCAAGGAGGTAGAGGACCTTGAGGGCTGGTTTTGCCTTAAAGGTAATTGGCTAATCACTGATGTGGAGTCTCCAGAGGTCAATGAAAGGACTGAGAGGAAGGGAGTTATCACTGGGGATTGGAGCCGACAAGGGGATGCATAGAACAACTTGAGAATGAGAGTCAGGGCAATAGGGGATAAAGGGAGGCTTGGACTTCTAGTGCCAATGAAGGTAAGCAGGAAATTGAGACAAAATAGCATCACTCACAGTAGTCTCTTATCCATAAAATGGACAATCACTTCAGACTTTATGGTTCTGGATGCTTGGCTGGAGGCCCTGCAGCACTGGCACCCACATTCCTTTCCTCAGACCATGTTCTCTACTTGGAGTACGTTGTTTCTCTTACACTCCAGTTCTGCCTCCTTCGAGGTGTAGCAAAATGCCACCTCCCGTATGAGGTTGTGATATGATGAAAGACCACAGACTCTGGAGTCACTGCAAATTTGGATTTGAATATCAGATTTGTACCTAACTGTGGTTCAATCTTTTGGGACCTCAATTTCTTTCTTCCTCTGTAGAAGGGAAGCAGTGGTAGTGTAGTTATCTTGCAGGGGATTTGTGAGGGTTTAGAGATATAATGTAAGTAAAGTGCTGAGTGAAATGCTTGGCACATAATTGGTTCTACATTCCAGTAAGTGGTGAACACTATTTTCCTGTGTTCTTTCCCGATCTCCCCAGCCCCTCTCCCTGCGACCGGGGCATCAGAATTCCTACCTCAGCCATCCTCCTTTAGCTTTGTTTATCTGAAAAAATCATTTGGGTGGAATAGTTCCTAGTTTGATTATACAGGATCACTGAACATACAATCAAAGCCTATTTTAACAGCTTCCCAGGAAGATGTTAATCCTGTTTCCCTGTATAAATGTTAATAAGGATTTTCACTCTAGAGTGAATTGTTAATCTTTATAGTCAAAATGGTTCTGACCGTGTGGATACTATGGTGACTGGAAAGGTCAATGCATGATTTGCAGCTCTTCCCATGCTGAATACATAAATAATTGATTCTTTAGTAGATAACTAGAGCTTTTTGCTGAGTCTGCTGTTTATATTTCTGCTGGCTTCACTGTTTTGACTGAAACTGAGTTTCCACATCTCAGGATTCTTCTAAGTTACACCGTGTATAAGACATTGCTTTTTAAGAATATACAAGCAATATAGCCAATATTTTATAATAACTATAAATGGAGTATAACCTTTAAAAATTGTCAATCTCTATATTATATGCCTGTAACTTACAGAATATTGTACATCAATTATATTTCAGTTTTTAAAAATGAAAGATTAAAAACAGTATATACAGACATACCTCAGAGATATTGCAGGTTTGATTCCAGACCACCATTATAAAATAAATATTACAGTAAAGCAAGTCACGGGAATTTTTTGGTTTCCAGTGCATATTAAATTTATGTTTACACTATACTGTAGTGCAAGAGCATTATGTCTAAAAAACAATATCCGTACCTTAATTTTAAAATACTTTATTGCTAAAAAAATGCTAACTGTCATCTGAGCCTCCAGCAGGTCAGACTCTTTTTGCTGGTGGAGGGTTTTGCCTCGATGTTGATGGCTGCTGACCGATCAGGGTGGTGGGTGCTGAAGGTGGGGCGGCTGTGACAGTTTCTTGAAATACGACCACAGTGAAGTTTGCCACAGGGATTGACACTGCCTTTCATGAACAATTTCTCTGTGGAATGCAACGGTGTTTGATAGCATTTTTTTTTTTTTTTTTTTGCGGTACGTGGGCCTCTCACTGTTGTGGCCTCTCCCATTGCGGAGCACAGGCTCCGGACGAGCAGGCTCAGCGGCCATGGCTCACGGGCCCAGCTGCTTCCCGGCATGTGGGATCTTCCCGGACCAAGGCACGAACCCATGTCCCCTGCATCGGCAGGCGGACTCTCTACCACTGCGCCACAAGGGAAGCCCTGTTTGATAGCATTTTACCCACAGTAGAACCTCTTTCAAAATCGGACTCAATCCTCTCAGTCCCTGACACTGTTATCAACTAAATCTATGTACTATTCTAAATCCTTTGTTGTCATTTCAGCAGTCTTCCCAGTGTCTTCACCAGGAGTAGATGCTATCTCAAGAAACCACTTTTCTTTGCTCATCTACATGAAGCAACTCCTTATCCGTGAAAGTTTTATCATGAGATTGTAGCAATTCAGTCACATGTTCAGGCTCCACTTCTAATTCTAGTTCTCTCATTACTTCCATCAGATGGAAGTTACTTCCTTTACTGAAGTCTCGAACCTGTCAAAGTCATGCACGAGGATTGGAATTAGCTTCTTCCAAACTCCTCTTAATGTTGATATTTTGACCTTTTCCCATGAATCATGAATGTTCTTAATGGTATCTAAATGGTGAATCCTTTCCGGAAGGTTTTCCATTTACTTTACCGAAATCCACGAAAGGAATCACTATCTATGGCAGCCCATAGCCTTACGAAATGCATTTCTTAAGTAGTAAGAGTTGAAAGTCAAAATAACTCCTTGACCCATGGGCTGCAGAATGGAGGTTTTGTTAGTAGACATGAAAACCAATCGTTGTCTATCTCCATCGGAGCTCTGGGGTGACCAGGTGCATTGTCAATGAGCAGTAATATTTTGAAGGGAATCTTTTCTCAGATTATATAATAATAATAATGAAAAAGTTTGAAACATTTTTCAAGAATTACCAAAATGCTACACAGAGACATGAAGTGAGCAAGTGCTATTGGAAAAATGGTGCAGATAGACTTGCTCAGTGCTGGTTTGCCACAAAACCTCGAATTTGTAGAAAAATTTCTACAGATTTATTTGCGAAGTGCGATAAAGCAAGGTGCAGTAAAGCGAGGTATGCCTATAAACTTAACTTCTATTCCCACAAACAGAGAATTCTAGCAATGCATCTGTGACTTGTTGAATATAATGCTTTGGTTTCCAGATAAGGCACCTGACACAGCTCTGTTTGATTGTAAGGCAATTCTAATTTTTAGGCTTGTTAAAGCATCAACTCCTTATTTTTCTTCCTTGAAACTTCTGTTCCTTCTTCTTTTTCTTTGAGACTTCCTTAAAACCCATTGCTTTTAGTTCCATCCTCTGAAGAGGAAGTCTACACTCTTTCTATACGACAGCTTTTCAAAGATTTTTTTTTTCTTTTCAAAGATTTGAAAACAGCTCTCCGTCTTCTCATAGCTTTTTTTACCCCCTGAGCTAAAATATTAAGTTACATTAGCCATTCCTCATGACATAGGTTCTAGACTAACCAGCTGTTTCGTTGCCTTTTTGGACAACTCTGTCTTGTTATTGTTCATTTGAAAATAGAGCTCCCAGGTTTAAATGTAGACTTGAGATATAATCTTAACAGCATAGCTGTTAGTCTTGTCCTCACCATACTCATTTTTCTTCTTTGCTCTCTGAGCAATCATTCTAAAATACAGGTGAAGTGTTGTTCCTGGTATAAAACTTCAGTGACTTTGCATTGTCCAAAGGATCTCAGCAAAGCTGCTCAGTGTGTTTTACAAAGTCCTGTCTGACACGCAGTGCCTGCCTCTCCAGCTATGTCCTTACTTACGCCCTGTACTGCAGCCAGACCAATGATATATGTGATTCCTGTGTCTATCATCTGCTTTATACCTTGACGCCTGTGCTGCTCCCTCTGTCTGGAATGTCCTTTCCCTAGTTCTTAACTGGCTGCTATTCCATGTGGATCCCCCTAAAGCCAGAACTAGTTGCGTCTGTTGTATGCTTACAAAGCACCTATGCAAACCTCTGCTAAGACAGCAAATTGTACAATCTATTTATTTTGCTGTTTCCCCAATAGATTGTAAGAACCACAATTTGTCCTTGTACCCCAGTGCCTAATGTAGTGGTGGCACATAGAAGGTGCTCAATAACATCTGCTGAGTGAATAAATGAACGAATTCCATCTTCTGGTCCAAAGTTGTCACTTTTAGAAAATTAGTTAACATTTTGCTTCACAAAGCAAAGAGTTCATCAGGTGTGAAATCCAACTGTCTTCCCTTTTGCCTTCAAATGTATTCACATCTTTATCCATCTTTCCTGTTCCTCCTTCTGCCTTAAAGAAAAAGGATCCCATACTTCTTCCCAAGTCTATCTGCTGCCTCTAGGACTCATTTCATAATTATTTTCTCATATTACCAATCTCTCTTCCACTGACTGTGGTGTGTCCTTTGTCTGCAGCATGCTCATCTCTTCCACCAAAATACAACAAAAACAAACTTCTGTTTTGCCCTATCCTCATAAAACGACTACCTCAGCTTTCTTTTTCTCAGCTAAACTTCATGAAAGAGTGGATACACTCACTGCCTTTGCTGTTAACTCCTCGGCCTCTTTCAGCTGCCTTCTGCCCCCACCACTGGGTTCTGACACAGTTTATCTCTCAATAGCCAAATACAATACAATGACTCCTTTTCAAGCCTCCTGGTAGCAGACATGTCTGACGCATTTCATACTGCTAACTGTGCTCACTTTTTAAAACTATCACCCACCCCCCTTGACTTCCATGCCAGTGTATTTCCTGGGTTTTCCGGTTGTTTAAATGATGTCCCTATCTTTAGTGATTCTCCTGTCCCTTAAAAGTTGCTTTTCCAAGTGTATATCACCAACTCTCTTACCTCTCTGTGTGCTCTTAACAAACGATCTCATTTACTCATGGCTTCAGTTACCATCTCTAAGGTCATCAGCCTCAATTTTTCCTGAATTGCAGATTATATTTACAACTGCCCACAAGGTGTGTCCACTTTTGTATCTTGGAGGAATTTAAAAATAGACAATAAATGAAAATCTTATCTTGTCTTTCCATTTCAAGATACCTACAGCTCCTATTGTCTTATCAACGCTAACGGCAGAGTACATGTATTATTTATATTTAGTGTCTGTAAAAACTTAATGGTCTTTACCAAATGGATGGTATGATTTTCATAATTTACTCTATATTTATTTTTAAAATTGCATGGACTATGGGGTTGAGATAGAGGGGTTTCCAGAATCTTTAGAAGCCTGATAATACTGGAGAAGGCCAGAATTTCTCATTATTCTTCAGCTTCTCTTAGTCATGCTACAAAAGGACCTGGCTAGGAAAGAGTTAATTGGGAATTGACCATTCCTCTTATCTCTGAAAGCAGTCATGAAATAAGAGGATAAATGCTCAACTATTTGTATTTCAGGTCTCTGGCTCATACCACGTTTCTAAAAGGCAACAGATGAGACGCAAGAGGGAGGAGATACGGGGATAGATGTATATGTATAGCTGATTCACTTTGTTATACAGCAGAAACTAACACACCATTGTAAAGCAATTATACTCCAATAAAGATGTTAAAAAAAAAATAAGGCGTTCCTGGGGTATTGATAATGTACTACTTCTTAATCTGGATGCTACTTACATGGAAGTGTTGAGTTTATGAAAATTTAACAAGCTGTACATTTATTATATGTGTACTTTTGTGTTTGTAGACTATACTTCAATTAAATTCTTTTTAATCCCTTAAAAAAATAAATAAATAAAAGGCAACAGATGTATCAACTGCCTAAAATGAAAGAGAATCTAGTGAAAACTTAAGTCTAACTATATCTTTCCTTTCTAATTAATTATATTCACGTGTGAATGGTACTCACAAAACAGGTGTCCATTGTATTTTGGAAGTTGAACGTCCAGATTTTATAGCAACGATGTAAAATAGCAGATGATAAGAGAACTTAAAGAAGTTTGTTCTCTCCATTCACTATTTATGTATATTTTGTAGGTTCCAGGAATACTTTTCGTCCTCAAACATGATAAGACCTTGTTTTGCAAGCTAGAATAATACTGTTCCCAAGTAGAGCATACAACTACACCATTAACAATGATATAAATCCAATTAAATTATCAGCCTTAACCTTTTTAGTGAGGAAATATGGACACTGAAATAAATGTAGATGCCAGTGCAGTTTAAACTATGTTTCCCTATGTGAACAAAAGCAATTAAGAATGAATAAAGAACAGAGGAATATTTTATGAGTTTAGGAGGTTATACCTACACATGATTTTTCCTGGTCCTGTACTAAGTACAGAAGAATTACTCAGGCAATCCTTGTCTTTTATAACTTTACCTCACATAGGGAAGATATTCATATATAACTTAACAATATAAAAATTGTAAATGAAGATATAAATTAGCTATAGATCAGAATCCTTTTCAAATACAGGCATTCAAGATGTATGCAATATAGCAAGTTCCTTTGGTGAAAATTCATGGGAAAGCAACATTTTGTTCTATATTTGGCTAGATAAGTATTCTTCCTTGCGTAGTCATAAATACTTTAAATTATAATTCATTATCTTTGTACATTTTCATCAGTGGAAATACAGTGTAGTTAAAACATTAAAGTAAATTCTGGGAAAGGACGTTCCCTCTGGAAACTACTATACTTCTCTGTTGGGAGGGCCCCAAGACCACTCCTGTGCATGATTTGCTAGAACAACGCACAGGACTCAGCATCTATGTGCCCATGCAGCTAAGATTTATTATAGCAAAAGGATACAAAGCAAAATCATCAAAGGAAAAGGGTGTATGAGATGAAGTTTGGAGGAAACCAGGCACAAGCATGTAAAAGTCCCCCAGTGGAGTCATATAGGAACAGACTTAAGTTCCTCCAGCAATGAGTTGTGACAATATGTCAAGTTTTGTATTCCAGAGACCCTCGTTAGAAACTTAGTGCCCATGCATTTGCTGACCATTTGTATATTATCTTTGGAGAAATATCTGTTCAGGGCTTCCCTGGTGGCGCAGAGGTTGAGAGTCCGCCTGCCGATGCAGGGGACGCGGGTTCGTGCCCCGGTCTGGGAGGATCCCACGTGCCGCGGAGCGGCTGGGCCCGTGAGCTATGGCCGCTTGAGCCTGCGCGTCCGGAGCCTGTGCTCCGCAACGGGAAAGGCCACAACAGTGAGAGGCCCACATACCACAAAAAAAAAAAAAAAAAAAAAAAAAAAGAAATATCTGTTCAAGTCCTTTGCCCATTTTTCAGTTACTGATAAGTTGTTTGTCTTAATTTTGTCGTGTTGTAAGAGTTCTTTATATTTTCTGGTTACTAGACCTTATCAGATATATGATTTGCAAATAATTTCTCCAATTTTGGGTTTTTTTTTCTTTCTTGATGATGTTCTTTGAAGACAAAGTTTTGATGATGATGAAGTCCAATTGATACTGGCTTCCTAGGATCAGTTTAGTGGTTGCTTGTGCTTTAGGTATCATATCTAAGAAATCATTGCCTAATTCAAGAACATAAGGATTTATACAGGTTTCCTTCCAAGAGTTTGATAGTTTTAGCTCCTTTTTGGTCCACTTTGAGTTAATTTTTATATATGGTGTGAAATAAGGGTCCAATTTCAGTCTTTTGCATGTGTCTATTCAGTTGTCCTAGCACCATTTGCTGAAAAGACTATTCTTCTTCAGTTGAATTGCCCTGGCACCCTTTTAAAAAATTAACCATAAACATATGTTTATTTATAGACTCTCAGTTCTATTCCATTGATCTATAAGTCTGTCCTTATGCCAGTACCATGCTGTCTTGATGACTCTAGCTTTTCAGAAAGTTTTGAAATCAGTGAGTCTGAGTCCTTCAAATTTATTCTTCTTTTTCAAGATTGTTTTGGTTGTTCGGAGTCCCTTTATTTCCATATGAATTTTAGGATTAGTTTGTCAATTTCTTCACAGCAATACCACAGAGCTGAGGAAAGCAGGGTAAGGCAAGTTAACATATTACAACGCTCAGTGTTCTTGCAGAGTTTCAGTTGTGTGTGTGTGTGTGTGTGTGTGTGTGTGTATGTTTATTAAGTTCTCCAGGATTGCTGCAAGCCTTTGGTTAATTTTTAGACTTCTGAAAAAGTTGCTTCTGACCATTTTTGCCAATTTTCTCATTGCTTTTATGGAGGAAATAATTTTTGGAGGTCTCTATTCCGTCATTTTTGCTGACATCACTCCCTGAGAAAAATATTTTTTAAAGCACCTTGCAGGGAATTGAAGCTGGCTCTTACTACATCAAGTGAGCATACGGGGAAGTTGGCTTTATAAAGATATATAAGTCAGTAAGGGAAAGATGATGCCATGGAAATCTAAGAACAGGAATTACAATATAACTGGGCCCACAGATATTAGAATTAGAATTCAGGGAAGCTTTAAAGACCTTAGCTTTAAAGATGGATCATCACCTTAGTGATTTGCCATATAGAATGGAAATTAAAGGCACAGACTTTGAACTCTGACTTCCTGAATTCAAATTACAGATCTACTTACTAACTATATAGCTTTGTTTCTTTCTTCTATCTAGCAGGGCTAATGATAGTGTCTACACCATAGGGATTTTGTGAAGTTGATAGGAGTAAATAAATAAATAAATAAATAAATAAATAAAATGTAGAACAGTCCCTGACATAGATTATGTGTTATAAAAATGGTGTTATTACTATTTGTAGTATAGTAGACCCCTAGTTTATTCTCTACTTCATTTTTCTTCTCATTACCAACTGCTATCTTCACTTTCTATATCACTTGTATATCATAGACCTTGGTATATATCATAGTTTCAATTTTATTGTAATTTTAGGTCACATGTCTTTGGTTTACTCATGGATCCTTATTTCCATCTTGTCCCTGCTCTACTTCATGGCCTCTCTCTATGTATTTTCCTAGCTTTAATTTACGTTTCCGGAGGCAAGTATCAGAATGGTTCATCTCATCCCTCTTTGGACAAAGCTCTCCACATTAGGCCACCTCATGGGCTGCTTCCAAGCCTTTGGATTATCTGCTCTTGAGCTAGTTGCCTCTCTAGCTTGACGAGATGATATGGTGTAACATATAGCTGTTTAGGATTATACAGTAAGCAGAAAATCTGCATAGGGAAATTTCTTTATGAAGGACTGTGAGCTGGGTCAACTAGGTGAAATATACAGTCCTCCCCACGTGACATACAATGTTTTTGTTGTACACAACGGCGACTGAAAAGTCACGATTAACACTTATTTTATTTCAGGGGAATATGTAATTCAGTTAATCAGAAGACAATGAATGCCATGACAGGACCAGTAAAAAAGATTTCAAGATCAAACCATCTTCCAAAACTCAATCTGTGATTCCAGAACTGTGTGGTTTACTATTTCTTCCCTTTTTTCATCTGTAATCTTCAACTTGTGAAGTTAATGTTCCACACACTTTTCAGGGATTGGAATAGATAAGAAAGAGCTATCGAACTTATCTTTAGCTCTTCTTCCAGAAGTTTGTTCCTTTGCCTGTATGAAAGCAACTTTCTCAAGTGACCCTATACCATCTAATAGCATTCTTATGATTTTAAAAATATCCTAGAAGGCCTTAAGGTTGACATCATTACACTTGCTTTTAATAATATACCCATGATCTGCTCTGATAGTAACATTGCTATTTTATTTGGATTCTAGTTGGCTGTTAGCTAAAAATGTGCGTTCATCAAAACTTTTTGCTATTTTACGCTATATCGTGTTCAGCTCTTTAAAACTCAAGGTTTAAACAAAGCTGCAAATCAGATGCATTTTAAACTTTGATTTGAACTATCATGGTATTGTGGAAACAGGAATCAGCTTGGGTATAGTTCCCACCCTGCTGTGAACTTAGGACATTTGGGGCAAGTTCTTTCACCTCATCTTCACTTCCCACATCTGTAAAATGACTGAGGCAAACTATACAATTGCTAAGGTTTCCTACTATTCTAGAAAACCAATACTTACTCAACTGCAAGGTCCTGCCACTTAGCACATGGTAATTTAAGTCATTTTATGATGTTTATTAATTTATAGTGATGGCCTAGTGATGTTTATTAATTTATAGCAATGGCCCTTTGGACCAAACTTTGCCAAGTGTTCATGATACTCAAGTCTAGAGTGGAAACAGAATGAGGGTACAAGAAGTGTTCTTTTAAGGTATTAAAAATTTTATTCAGTTCTCCTATTTGTGTTTAGATTGTTTTGTTGTCACCTAGGTCTGGAAGATACATATGATTTTTTGCCCTAACTTAATAAGTGAAATTATTAGACCTTAACTTTACAGAAATCACTCAGAGGTAAGTATAGTTTCTGGCACCAAAACCTAAATTCTATTCAGTATCACCAGTAATGGATGCCAAATGTATTTCTATAACTACTTATAGATACTCACTTTTTTTCTTTAAGGAAGAATGCATGCATTTCATATAGACAAATAATTCTTTTATGTGACTTTAAAAAGTAATGCAGGGGCTTCCCTGGTGGCACAGTGGTTGAGAGTCTGCCTGCTAATGCAGGGGACACGGGTTCGAGCCCTGGTCTGGGAAGATCCCACATGCCGCGGAGCAACTAGGCCCGTGAGCCACAACTACTGAGCCTGCGCGTCTGGAGCCTGTGCTCCGCAACAAGAGAGGCCGCAATAGTGAGAGGCCCGCGCACCGCGATGAAGAGTGGCCCCCGCTTGCCACAACTAGAGAAAGCCCTCGCACAGAAACGAAGACCCAACACAGTCAAAAGTAAAATAAATTAAAAAAAAAAAAAAAGTAATGCAGAGAAATATAAAGTAACTTTCTATAAATTATTCCAAATGGAAACTGTTTGGAAATATTTTCCCCTGTTCTTTTTTTTTTTTTTTTAATATTATTTATTTATTTTGGCTGCGCCAGGTCTTAGTTGCAGCACGCAGGACCTTCGTTGCGGTGTGCAGGATCTTTAGTTGTAGCATATGGACTTCCTGGTTGCAGCATGCATGCAGGATCTAGTTCCCCAACCAGGGATTGAACCCCCCAGGCCCCCTGCATTGGGAGCGTGGAGTCTTACCCACTGCACCGCCAGGGAAGTCCCTCTCCCTCATTCTTTTTTTTTTTTTTTTTGCGGTAAGCGGGCCTCTTACTGTTGTGGCCTCTCCCGTTGCGGAGCACTGGCTCCAGACGCGCAGGCCCAGCAGCCATGGCTCACGGGCCCAGCCGCTCCGCGGCACGTGGGATCTTCGCGGACCAGGGCACGAACCCATGTCCCCTGCATCGGCAGGCGGACTCTCAACCACTGCGCCACCACGGAAGCCCCCTCTCCCCCATTCTGTTTTTTTTTTTGCGGTGCGCGGGCCTCTCACTGTTGTGGCCTCTCCCGTTGTGTAGCACAGGCTCCGGACGCGCAGGCTCAGCGGCCATGGCTCACGGGCCTAGCCGCTCCGCGGCACGTGGGATCTTCCTGGTCCGGGGCAGGAACCCGTGTCCCCTGCATCGGCAGGCGGACTCTCAGCCACTGCGCCACCAGGGAAGCCCTCCCCCATTCTTAAGCTAACTATAGATATCAGGTACCGTGACTCATTTTATTAAATAATTACTAGATACTACATATGTATTTGTTTACTTTTTTATACCCTATTTTCTCTCTAAAAAGGATTGTTTTACCTTTTACTAAATATAGATATAAAAGCAAGACTCATAAGATAAAAGAGAAAAATAAAAGTTAAAGTTTTGCAAGATTCCCAACTAAGAAAAAGCTCTATCTTTAAGCTTTCTAGTAATCAGCACAAAGAAAGAGTGAGTTACACAGCTCTCATTTTTTTGTATAAGGAAATATACAAGTGGATAAAAAGCTGTACCTAATACTAAGCTCTGAAGGTAATTTGTCATGTAAAACTTTATGAGGACTTACAATTATTTATTGAAATAATCAGTGCAAAAATGATAGTTTGGGATCTCTTTTAATACTGAAATATGTATCAATATCAGTATTTGGCTTTTTTTGAAGAGTTCAGAATTCATAAAGCAAAATATCAGTAAACAGTATTTAATATATTAAAACAATTTTAATGTCTAAATATATTACAACATATTAAAAAGTACCATTTATAAAAACAGATGTGATAATAAAAAAGACAGATATTAATGAATAATAATGATGATGTGGAGAAATTGGAACCCTCTTACACTGCTGGTGGGGTTGTAAAATAGCACCATCACTCTGAAAACAGTCTGTTGGTTCCTCAAAAGGTTGTGACCCAGCAATTCCATTCCTCTGTGTACAGCCCTATGAAATGAAAACCTATGTGCACATAAAAATGTGTGTACAAATGTTTAGGGCAACATTATTCGTAATAGCTAAAAAGTGGAAACAACCCAAATGTCCATCAACTGATGAATGGGTAAACAATTGTGGTATATCCAAACAATGGAATATTATTCAGCAGTAAAAAGGAATGAAGGACTGATGACATATGCTACAACATGGATGGACCTTGAAAACATTATCCTGAGTGAAAGAAGCCAGTCACAAGAGATCACATATTGTATGATTCCATTTATATGAAATGTCGAGAATAGACAAATCCATATGGACAGAAAATAGGTTAATAGTAGTAGCCGAAGGCTGGCAGGGCTGAGGGAAGGGTGGGTGATGGAGAATGACTGCTAATGTGTATAGGGTTTCTTGGGGGGGTGATGAAAATGTTCTAAAATTAATCATGGTGATAGTTGTACAACTTCATGAATGAACCAAAAAGCATGGAAAGCACCTTAACATGGGTTAATTGCATGTTATATGATTTATACCTCAATAAAGCTGTTATAAAAAATGTTAAACATATGTTAACCTTTTAATATAAACTAGCAGATAAATTTTAATGGAATATTATTTGATCTTAGAAAATATGATCTTAAACATCAAAATGCATTGTCATTAGTGCCATTGTTGAGTCAAGAGTATATTATTAGCATAATTTTCCACCTAAGAAGCTGTTTCAGATACTACGTTAGTCAAAAGAACAATGAAGTTTATATGCTACTTCCCAGTATTTCCTTGACTTCTTTTGAATAATCCCATCTCTTGTTTAATAACCTTGTAGAGATATTTATAAAGCACCTTTTGACCTTTGACTAGGATTAGGTTTTTTTTTCTAATTTATAGAGAGCTATATAGTTTTTGTTTCAAAAAATTTTTCTAGTTTTCATCATCTTCATTAGTTTTATCATGTATAGCTGGAGATTACAGTGCAGAGTTACTTATATGAAGTTTAGTACTTTTAAAATCATATTCTACTGGACCAGAAACTTTATTTTGGACTAAGAATTATTTCTTGCAATAATTGGTTTCTTTTTGCTGTGTGCCCAAGTGAGAGCCTGTCTAGACCACATATTATATGTGATTTTTTTAAAGTAAATTGAGTAATTGAATTATGGTTATTTCAAGATGTAAATAATTTAGATTTTTTATTTTTTTAATACCAGAATAACAGAATTATGACAACAGTGATGCTAGGATTTTTGGCATTTAAAGAGAGGTAAGCATACCAGAATACTAAAAACTGCTATTAAAATCACTAAATGTGATTGAAGTATGAAAGTATCTTTAAAACAATAAAGCACTATTTAAATGCAAGATCATATTTTGACAGTAGGGCACTATTTTCAAAACAAGTGAACATCGGATTAATCTGACCTATGAATTAGAAAAATCTTGAATTTATAGAGCATCCTTTTAACTTTATAAAGCAATTTCATATTTCTATCTCAGTTACAGAGAGAGTATTATCATCCAGAGAACTACCCAACAGTGAGATTATCATCATCGGCATTGTTCAAGCAGTGGCTAGGTGTCCCTTTGTCAGGGATGTTATAGAAAGGACTCCTGCAGTGGGTGGAAGTTGGATTCAATGACTGCCAATATCCCTTCTGATGCTAAGATACTGTGATTCCCTGCCCGTTTATCAGATAGGGAAACTAGAACCAAAAATAACTCCGTAAATTATATGTTGGTTGCATCATATAGGCTGTGTATGTGTAGACTGTAAATATGAACTTTCAAAACTGGGCTGCTTTACCACTAGCCAAAACTAACAAAATCAGGTGTAATAGTATTAATGTCCATTTGTTAAATGTAAACTGAAATTAGATACCATTTTTCACCTATAAAATAAACAGTGGTCTTCAAAAAGATAATTTTCAGTGCTAATAGATCTGAAGTTAAGAAGTTCTAATATACTGCAGGTGGGAGTACAAATTCATATAATTCTTTTGGAAGACAATTTTATTCTTGAATAGCCTTAATGTTAATATGTTGACTTAATATTTGTACTTCTAGTAATCTATTCTAATGAAAAATCCTGCATATAGAAAACATACAAGGACAATCACTTTATCAGTATTATTTATAATACCCCAAAATGGATACTCTCTCAATGCACAATTATAGGGAGGTGCTTAAGTGGACTGTGATTCATACACATGGTTAAACATTATGCAGCAGTTAACATCTGCTATCTTATACTAAAATTCTTTCTTCTCATGTATTTCTTGCATTCTGAGGTACTTCAGTGTAATTTATCTCCAGCAGTTTAATGTAATGAACACTCTTATTCATCATTTGTCACCAGCTAGTTTAGTACCTAGTATAGGACAGGCACTTAATACATTTTGTTTAACTTAAATGGATGTTTGCAAAAGAGTTTATAGGATCGTGGGAGGACTTAATGTTAGAATGTTAACACAATGTACAATGTCACACATAAAATATGATTTTAACGATTTAAAAATATAGGAGAGGCTACAAAAAGAGGGCTTTAGTCTACTGATAGTGCCAAAAATGTGTTCTGTTACACAAATTTCCTGTCCAGCTCTACAGGGGAAGATGAGGTAGGCTCCAAGTGATGATTCAGAGGTAGGTGGAGAGGGAGGGAGGAAACTTGTGGAGTACTAGAAGGGAGCATGTTTTAACAAGCTAATAATTTAGGGGTGTTTACTTAACTTTCCTGTCTTAAGTTTCTACTCTGTAGAATGAAGATAGAACTAGTTGATTTCAAAGGTTCCTTTATGTGTATGTGATGGGGAAGGGGAGGGGGCTGGAAAACCCTTTTATTTGAAACAATTCTGATATCTTTTTTTTAAAAAACATTTATTTGCTTTTTAAAAAAATTTTTAACTGGAGTACAGTTGATTTACAATGTTGTGTTAGTTTCAGGTGTACAGCAAAGTGAATCAGTTATATATACACATATATCCACTCTTTTTTAGATTCTTTTCCCACATAGGTCATTACAGAGTATTGAGTAGAGTTCCCTGTGCTATACAGTAGGTCCTTATTAGTTATCTATCTTATATACAGTAGTGTGTATATGTCAATCCTAATCTACTCCCAGTTTATCCCTCTCCGCCCTTACCCCCTGGTAACCATAAGTTTGTTTTCAATTCTGATAACTTAATGTGACAAAAATAAGTACTGAAATCACATATAGCAAATCCATTTCTCTTACCTTGCTAGCCCTCATTTGATCGTGGTGTATGTGAAAAGTAAATCCTTTTTGTGAGTGTGTGTGTGTGTGTGTGTGTTAAGTTACTGAGATCTGGACTTTACTTGTTGAAGCAGCCTATGCTCACTAATATAGTATCAAACAATATTTTTAGTAAAGCTTACAAGTCTTTGGATACTGTTTTCAGTAGATAATGGTATCTTTCTTTGCAACTACAGAGAGATAAATTCAGCCATTCATTGATAGCAATGGCCCCTGGCCTGCCTGCATCATTGAGTCAGAATCTAGAACTTCAATTGATATTTTTAAAGTGATTCTAACTCAGTGTATTTTCCAGTCTGCTGAACATAACCGGAATAATTTTTTTTTTTTTTTTTTTTTACTAAATAGAATCTCTTGCTCTTTCATCAATTTGTTTCTAGGATACTGCTCTTTAAAGCCTTGTACAAATGCTGCACAGTCTAAGCCAAATAGAGGCTGGGCCCAAACAACCGTGTAATGTACCAATCCATGTCTGAGGGGAAGATACCCTTAATCACTTTCACTCAGAAAAGGAAGAATGCACAGCATCACTGATCCATAGCATTTATGGAATCCTGGGCAGACATGGTGAAAGCCCTCTTCCCTGGGAATGGGGTGGCTTCCTTGATCAGGCTCTGATTCTGCTTCCTGGTAGGAATGTTCTTCTCCATTTTTCTTAATGACCTCTAACTCTACTCCTTGGGAGTTTCTTTCATTTCAGTCTTCTTGTTCATATTTGAAGTAGGCAGTGGAGGTTAGACCCTCATTTAGAGATGCACAGCTTTTAGAGCTCATTTTCTGTTAGAACAAACTTGGGTTCCCATGGGTGGTGGCATCATAGTTCAAGTAGTCAAAAGCTTTTCAGTCTAAGTTTATGGTTTCTTGGATAATATAGCTCCATCAAAATAGTAGTCAATTCCATGTATAATAATGATAATTTTAGAGCATGATTTGTTTCTTTGGCCTCTCTCTCTACCTAATGGCAGCTACCTTGCAGCTATTTGAAATAATAGGTTAGGATATAAAGTTAACACCCATAATCTGATCTTTGCCACAGGCTGTCTTAGTGGCCTCTTGTTGCTCAAAACCCTTCTCGGTCTTATCTCGTGCTTTTTGGCTCTCAGAGTTGTTGGCCTTTCCAGCCCCTTATGCCCTTTGATGCCCCAAATTTCTAGATTCTCCCTGAGACTCTCTCTATTCCCTTTTCCTTGCAAAGTGGCTGATTACATCCCAAGCTCATTTTTTTCTTCTGCCTTGTCAAAGGCAGCCAGTAACATCAAGCACACATCATCTTCATCATCATCATCATTATTATTAAGCACTTGTTCTGCTGTGACATAATAGGGACTTCCAGGCTTCCATCGTCACATTGTGTCCCTGCCTCCCACTGCAGACCTGCTAAGTTAACACCATGCCACTTGTTTTAGTATTTTGTTAATGCAGCACCTAAATTCAAGTTATCAATATCTGCATTATGACTATAAGAAACAACTATAAGAAACAACAGACCTCAGAGGCTTCACACAGAGGTTTATTCTCTCTCACAATACAATCCATTCAGGTTTCAGCAGTTAAAAGAAAAGGATAAATAATCTTTATACCTTGAAAGAGAAAGGAGACTGGGAATGGGAGAGGAAAAGATTTCAAAATGATTGATAGTGTCTTAGGCTGGGTGATAGGTACATATACACTCATACTTCATAGTGTACATCTTTCATATATGTACTCTTGGATATGTATGAAATCTTTCATAATAAAAAAATAAAAATTCCTCCAGCTGACTTTAAATCATGTTAGTATACATGTAAGTATTTACAAGGAAAGTGTGAACATCATTTTTTTTCCTTCACCTCATCCCCACCTTCACATACCACAGACTTCTCTCCTTTAAGATTGTCTGGCTTGTTTGTGATGTAGAAATTCCACAGGACTTCAAGTCAGCAGTCTCTGTGGCTAAAGGAGAATGAGTGACTTTGTAACTACTGATCTCCTCAGGCAATAGAGCCGTAGTAACCAATGACTTCAGGGGAGCTGCTTCTAATGGTTCTGTTGTGTGGTTACCTGGGAGGATGTCTAGAAGATTAATCAACGTGGCAGTGCCTAGCCTCACTCTGGACCTTGAGTGACACAGCCTCCCTCATCCGTAGTTATAATGTCACTTTGGTTTAGCTCCACATTTCCTAGTAAAGACTTTTGGTTAAAATGAGGCAGATCTGCCTCATATTAATTCAGTAGAACTAAACCCTGTTGAAAGTGAATTGGGATATCGGATGATGAGAAAACTGTCGCATCTTAGTGTAATCGGCTGCAGGGCATCATTAGGAGTTGGTGCTATTCTTTGACCTTCATCACTGCCTAAGGGCAATGGTTCCTAACTTGCTGGGAAAACATATATTTACTGATCACCCTCTATGTCCTGGCTACTAGGATACAAGGTGTAGTAAAATAATTCCTGCCTTATCACGCTACTTAAAATGAATTCTGATTGTTGAAGCAGAGATGTGAGACGGAGTTGGGAATGCCTTGGGAATTTTCCTGTTGTCTTCTCAAATTAACCACAAAAGGAAAGTGCATGGCAGAGGGTGGTGTGGGAGAGACCCCAAGCCAGGATGAAGGAGAGTGTTCAGGGGTGAGTGTGCTAAACCTTACACCACGCAGTCACCAGAGCTGAACGTTCAGCTTAGGAGAACTGACCCAGAGTCAGAAAGGAGGCATGTGAACAGGAGGGGTCCTAGCCTCTTTGATACAGGGATAACAGGGAAAGTTTTTAGGTTGAAATCGGATCCAAAGAAGACCAAGGGATAAATGAGTTAGCAGCTGGGGAGGAGCAGAGGAAATATCTGGGGCAGTTCCCAAATTAGTGAACTGTGCTCACAGGGGGCAGCTGGCCAATGCTGTCTTATCCTTTGCAGGTAGTTCAGGGCTTCTCCAGGCTTCAGGTGATTCATCCCTTCAGCACTATAGTCTCAAGAAAGAGGTTACTCTGTCTGGTTGGGGGGATCTTACACTGGGGAAAATGCCAGGACACTATCCGGGAATCTTGTTGACTTGATGTAGTTCAATCTAGCTGACTTGATTAAAAGCTGAACCTAGAAAGCCAGATAAGGGCAAGATAATGTGGGCCCTACTGCCACACTGAGGACTGAGAACTTAATTTGATAAGCAGAGGAGCCTTGCACGTGTTAAATGGGGAAGGGATGAGATTAAAACCGTCCTTTCCATCTTTCCTGTGTCCCTCCCCCCCCAACATAATGGACACTATTACAACTGTGAGATACCAAGCTTGTCATTTTGGTGCCTGCAATATTTTTTCCTTTCCTCCAAACCTTCTCTTTTTCTTTCCATGGTGAAATGATGGCATTATGAAATAAAGGACAGAATGTGGACTTGGAGGCAGAAAGACCAGAATCCCAAATCTGCATACACCAATCAGCTACTGAAATGACTTTCACTCATTCATTCAAATATTTTAGTGCCTGCTACGAGCCAGGCACTTTTCTAGGCCAAGGTGGTAGTAGTGGATAATACAGACAAATTTTCTCTTCTAGAGAGGGCAGAAAGACAAATAAAAACAAATATATATGCTGTATAACATTAGAAAAATGATGTAAAGAAAAAGAGAGTGAGGGGTTAGATTCTGATAGGAGTATCCAAGGAAGTGACATAACAAATCTACATGAAATGGAGAAATCTGGGGAAGAGGATTCCAAGCAGAAGGAGGAACAAGGGCAAAGTATTCTAGCTTTGTACTTACCTGGTATTTTAGGAAGAAGAGGCAGTGTGACGAGAGGTCACGAAAGGTCATAACAGTGGCGAGAGGTAAAGTTGATGAAGTCAGATGGTATAAAGCCTTGTTAGACATGGAAAAGAATTTGGATTTTTTTTTCTGACAGGAGGGTTTTGAGAAAGTGAGTTAATAGTCTGACATATTTTAAAAGATTATTCTGGTTATTCTATGATGAATTGCCTGAAAAGAGATTGGGGAAGATGGCAAAAGTGGAAGCAAAAATCACCTTCCTCAGTTAACTTTATGAAAATATCTTTGTTTATAATTGTATAATGGAACTTAATGGTTAGTCAAGTTATGGTAGACTCTTGGATTTAATACTCCAAAAATATTGCAAGCATAGTGTTTGAAAGTATATGCATTTTAAAAGTGAGTTCAGTGCATTAGTAAATGTAAGAAATTATTAGTAAAAATGATTGAATTTAGTTAATTCTCTGGCTTTCAACGTCCGTAGTTACAGTCCTACCTACTTATGAGAACATTATTTGGGTCTCAGCATCTTTGAAAGGAAAGGACAATTAGGAAATCTCTAGGTTCTTATTGAGCTCTAAATTTCTGTGATTCTGAGAACAAGCCAGGTAAACAACAATACTGAACATAGCTTATATAGAACAGTTCCTATAAAATAGCTGGATGGAAAATTTCCAAACATTTTAAGCATAGGTTCTTCATGAGTTCATCTGAAGAGACCATGTGTACTGTATTACTTACAAATCTATTTGTAATTTGCATATTGTGAAAAATATACAATTATAATTTAGTTTTGGGGAAAATAATGTAATGCATATGCTATGAATGCTAATAATTTTAAGTGATTGGAAAACCATTTTCTAAGAGGCAGTTTGAATTGTTAATTTTGAATGCAAATTTTTAAATATATTTCTCTATGTAGAATTATTCTTGTTATATTTTATGATTCTTGGTATTCAGTTTTCCATCAAGAATATAAGTAGCATATTGTTACTCTAGGGAAGCACAGAAAGAGTCCATCTACCCATTTGTCTCCAATAATAAAAATGAGTATGATTCAAGAATGTTAAATGTGATAAAGAAATTAAATGGTTTATAATTCTATGCTGTAATTCAGAAGGTTTATAGTAGAGCCTCTCAACCTCAGTGCTAATGACATTTGGGGCCAGATAATTAATTCTCTGTTCTGGGAGGCTGTCCTGTGCATTGTGTGATGTTTAGCAGCATCCTTGGCCTCTACCCACTAGATGCCTGTTGTGACAGTGAAAAAATGTCCCTTGGGAGACAAAAATCGCCCCCAGTGAGAGTCATTGTATTATGATGTAGATGCCTGCTCATTTACAAAGTAAGCTTCTTTTTCTTTCTTTTAAGAGATTGGAAACTATTCAAATATCTAATCTGGTTCTTATGGAGCTTGGATCTTATATTCTTGATACTGAATGTTATACTTGATATTATCTTTTTGCTTCCTCCAACACAGGAATGATTACTTCCTCTCACATAAGCTTAGGGGCATCGTCCACTCAAATTTAAAAACAATGAATCTGTATCAGTTTCCACAATGTCTTTGTCACTTTTAGCATCAGACTTGCTAATCTAGACCTTTAGGTCAAGGCAAAACTGATTGCCAGACTGGGGGAAGTGCTCAGAGCTGCCTCAGTTCACCCCTACACCAATGCCTGGGCATGATTTCACCTCTGCTGATATTGTTGGGCAAACTAACTGCTTCACAGATGTTTAGCTAGACACTCTCAGTTCCTGATTAGGTGGAAAAGCAATCAAGAACCAAAATTCGTATCTATTAAAATGTGTACATTTACTTCCAAAAACAGTGCAGAATGATCCCAGCAGAAATTTATCTGCGCTTCTCTTCCCATGAAAATCGTAGACAACCACTATATTTTTGCATGCTGTCATGATCTAAATCAGAACACACCGCCACCTGCTCAGGAAACGGGAGGCTTACCCAGAGATCAGAGATGGTGGTTCAGGTAGAGCCTGTGCATATTACATGTTCAAGTAAGGTCAAGAGTCTAGGCAAATCCAGAGTGACAAACACCGTAAGATACCATCACCCCCTCACCTCCACCGACTTTTAGCAATGGGAACAGTAGTAAAGACAAGAGGAAGGATCCCCTACAGGTCCTGGCACTCCATGGATCTCAGTAAAATGTCAGCGAGGCCGAACAAAGCGGATTACATAGCAGCCGCCACCTGGAGATTTCTCACTTGAGAAAATGAGGACAATATTTGTTGACTCACAGGACAACATGAAATGCTTCTAAAATTTTTAGGTTCTTAGTAGTTTGGAAAGAAAGCACCATTAACAGTCCTCAACCTTCCCTGTCCTCTCATATGTTTGTCTTGGAAAAAGAAAAAAATCCAGTTTGCTAATTCCTAATATTTAAACTTGAAAGCGTTCCCATAAGACACTCTGAAGACTTTTAGACAAGCCCTTGCGCCCCTCCACCCGCCCCAAGGCGGGGAGTGGCAGTTCCTCCTGGGGCCTGAGCTGTGTGATGTCCCGGGGGCACGTGGAATGGAACTTTGGGTGGGCAGCGCTCCAGTGACGGGGTCTCCTTAGGACCTGCAGGGCACCTTGGGGCCGCCCATCCCCGTATCCCGGGTACCCCCACCCCCGGAAGCACTCCCCCGGCCCCGGTCCGGCCGTGACCCTCGGAGCAGCGGCGGGAGGCAGGGCCACTTTAAGGGCGGGCCGGGGGCGGGCCGGGGGCGGGCGCCCCGCAGCTTCGGGCACGAAGCTATTGGCGCGCGGCTGGCGGCGGACGCGACGGGCTGGCTGCGAGCTCCTACCGTGGCGAGGCTGCCCCAGGACCCGCACGTGGGCAACGGGCCATGGCGGACTCAATTATCCGCCCGGAGCTCGGCCAAACCTGTGAGCAGGTAAGAGGCGGAGGAGGAGGAAGGGGAGGCAGCTGCGTTTAAAACCGCGCGCGGGCCGGCGCGGCGACCCAGTGGGGCGGCACAGCCACGCCGGGCGCAGGCCAATACGTCTGGGGACGGCCCGGGGGCCACTGCGGGGCGCGAGCCATTCCCGGCCGCTTCCCCGGGCGTCCCATCTCGCTCCTGGGGCCCGACGGCGGGCGCCTGCCCACCTCGAGGACGGAGCGGAGGCCCGAGGAGGGAGGGCGACAGGACTGTGTCACAGAGTCACCCCCTCGAGCTCTTGACTCTCGCCAACCCAAACCCGTCTTCCGGCCCCAGACCGTTGGTGGGGCGACGCGGGAGCAAGACGTCGTAGAGTAGATATTCGGGCTGGTGGCCGGATAAAAACGGGAGTGACAACTTTGGTTTCAGCCTGAATATAGGAAAGTTGATTTCACACTTTTCAGTTTGAGTGTAGGAAAGTTTATTCAACATATTGAATATGGAAAAGTTGATCTTCAGCTATCTCGTATGCACAGCTCTAAGTGCCTTTTTTCGCTGTGCTCACTGCCGTGGCGTCCAGAGTGTCCTTGTACTGCCCTCTCCGCGCTGACCCTCAAACAGGCAGACGTGTGTAGAGACCGTGCCGTTGGCGGGAAGACGCGTCTGCCCTCTTCACACATTCGCCCACCCTCCCTGGAAGTCAGAAGGCCCCTTGGCCTCTTTTGGACGCACCTTATTTATCATCCCCTCGGCAGACGCACAGAATCATTTTGGTGACTGTTTTCGATAAAAATGAAAGCAGCCCACTAGAAAGGAAGCATAAACAAAACCCCACCGACCCCAGAAAGCAAGGTGACCTGGTGTTGGCTTTCTTCTGAGTATTTCACGTCTTGATAAATGTGAGAGGGAAACCTTTTGCGCTGCTTAAGTTTCGTTACCCCTGAGAATGTTCTGCATACTTAAATCTCCTCCTTAAGAACAAGCGTTCTGAACCGGATCCCTACCACTTGGAGTGGACCGAGTTTGAGAGGTTTTTTCTTAATTATTTAAAAATGGAGGCACCTATTTAAACTCAGAGGAAAAACAGTATTTTGGGGCTGCAGGATTAGGCAAAGCTGCACAAAATGGAACTCTGAATAAAATATTATCGAGTAGTACATAAATAACTGTGGCTTCCCACCCTTAAGAGTCTGAAGCCCCAACTGAACCTTTTGTTTGGGAGAGCTCACTCAGTTTCTCCAGATAGAGCTGCTTAAATCCCTTGACTCCTGGGGAAACTGGAGGCCAACAATTGCCCCGTGAGGGCATCAGCCCTGCAGCTGCTGCTAGTTGTCAGTGCTGCTCCCAGTGATAAGAGTGACATAAATAACAGCTCACTAAAATGTAGGAGTGATTTGCTTTAAGCACTTCAGCACCTGCTGTTACTAATTAAGGGTTTAGCCTGCCACAGATTGCAAATGGAAATCCAGTGTTTTAAAAATGGCAGAGACTGGAGTGCCCGGCGTCTTCCCCTGATCTCAGAAATCAGAGTGGATGAAGAGCACTGGTGACCATGATGTCGCATTGTAAAAACTGCCCACACTTAACAGCTCTACAACAAGATGTAGTCGTGTTTATCCCTGAGTGCTGGACTTCGATGCTTTTTATTTTCTCTTTAGACTGTTTTGAATTTTCCAACCTTCCACAATGAATATGTATTGCTTTTGTTAAAAGAGGGCAGTAAGCAATTCAAATAGGAAAAAAATTCCCACCAAAGGAGGGCTAGCACTGGTTCACATCGCGATGCTCACAGGTGAAAATCTTAGAGTACTAAAAGCAGTTTTCCCGAGCCTGATGTACTAGAACGTTTTATTCATTTTCCTTTTATTCTTATCTGTGGATCCTTCTCATCACCTGTGCTCATATTACACCATCAACAAGATATTTTTAACTACATAAATATTCAAATTGAAGTTGATTAGAAGCTTTTCAGTTAATTTGAATTACCTGGGGATAGTGGACCAGGGCCGTGTTCTGATTTGTCTGAGTAGGAACATTCCCAGTGTGATGGTTCTGTGGGGCGGGGACGGAAGCCTGGGGCAGGAGAACACATCAGTTCTTTCCAGAGCTGCTTTGTTCCCTGCCCCTCTGTGTCCGGCTGCCAGGCACTGCCAAACCTTTGATTCCGGCACAGAAGGACCGGTGAGTGATACTTGGCTTTCTCATCCCTTTCCGGATCTCTTTCCCCCTCTCCTCAGTTTCTCCCCAGTACCCGGGTTCTGCCCTTCAAAGCTTGCTCTAGACTTCTCTCCACAAGACTAGCTGAGCGATTCTGGAGAATTTGGGAACTGGGCCTCTGAGGGGAATGTGGTCAGAAGCGCTACGTGCTATCCAGGAAAGGGCTCAAGTGAGCAACTGATGCCTGTTGTTCAAAACTTACCTTTGCTTCTCAGTTGGCCCTGTGTCCCGAGCCCTGTGGCTCAGGTAATGCAGAGAGCAGTTCGGTTTTAGGGCTGTTTTCACTGCCTGACACAGATACATTTTCCTTTTACTTCTATCTCGCCATCTCCCCTTCCCCATCAGGTTGATTTGATGGGTTTTGTGCTGGGGTTTGGTATTACCTGAGAACACATGGCAATAACTACCACCTACAGGGCATTGTACAAACATTACTCCTTATAACAGTCTTGTGATGTAAGTATTATTGCCCCCCAGATGAGGATCACATTAGTATCTTACTCAGAGCCGATAGTTAGTGGCTGGACAGGCGGCAGACGCCGTTCTGCACACCTCGAAAGCCTTTGCCCTCTTCCCACTGCATCAGACTGTTAAAAAAGGATCAGTAATAGCTTTGGTAGAACTGGGCGCATCCACTGTTTTCCCTGTGGAAAAGGACTGAAAGCCAGACTTTCTTATCATCGGGAAAAAAAAAAAAAAAAGCCTCCTGGAATGTAAGCCCCATGAGGGCAGAGAGCTTGTCTGTTCACCTTGAATTCCCAGCACAGCATCTGCCCTGTTGTAGGGGCTTAATAAATATCTGTGGCAAGACTACATAGACATCAAACGTATTTATGCAGATGCATAAAAGTGGCAGGAGGTTCTAAAGGAAAAAGAAAATAAACTTTTCTAATAGAAAGGTTTACAAGTGATTCATAGCCCGGGATATCCTGGTTTATATGGGCTTTTTTTTTTAGTGTAATTATTAATAGCACCCCCTTTCTCTATTTTTTTTTTTTTTTTTATTTTTTATTTTTTTTTATTTTTTATTTTTTGCAGTACGCGGGCCTCTCACTGCCGTGGCCTCTCCCGTTGCAGAGCACAGGCTCCGGACGCGCAGGCTCAGCGGCCATGGCTCACGGGCCCAGCCGCTCCGCGGCATGTGGGATCCTCCCGGACCGGGCCACGAGCCCGTGTCCCCTGCATCGGCAGGCGGACTCTCAACCACTGCGCCACCAGGGAAGCCCCCCCTTTCTCAAGTGTCTCAGTTCGGAAGGTAAATTAAATGGTCACCCCATCTGTAGAAGGAGGTTATTTTCGGACATGCATAGGTTGCTTCAGTTAACCTGGTTAAGTAAAAAACAAAAAGATAATCACTCCTTTTATGACCACTCATTAATGACTGTTTCAATGCTTGGCATTTGCTTCAAAGGCAGTGTAATTGTCTAGAAGAAATCCTGTGCCATAGCAGAGATTCACAAACACTCTTCACTCAAAAGCGTCACAGCGGCTTAGAGTCCCCCCTTCCTCCAAGTGCCAATGGGAATGAGGAATGTTTATAAAATGAAAAGGAAACACTCTAGAAGGTTCCTGATACTCTCTACTGCAGAAATTCCAAATTTCAAAGGTCATTTGAAAGTGTTATGCTGTCTTCTTAGAATGTAGAAGGACATGAGGCTGGTGACATGGGTTGATGTTAGGCTATGAAAGGCCACGCTAAGGAGTTTGAATTTTTGTTCTGTTTAAAATAGGGTTGGGTGGGTGAGTGGGATTGGCTGGCAATGATGAATTGAGCACACCTATCAACGTTCCAGCCACCTCAGTCTCCCTGGCAGGAGATACTTAACAGTATGTCCATACCTTCAGCAAGTAAATATCATTGAAAGGAAAAAAAAAAGTGAGGGGCATTCTAAATTAAAAGTCCCAGGAGGGCTTCCCTGGTGGTGCAGTGGTTGAGAGTCCGCCTGCTGATGTAGGGGACATGGGTCCGTGCCCCGGTCCGGGAAGATCCCACATGCCGCAGAGCGGCTGGGCCCATGAGCCATGGCCGCTGAGCCTGCGCATCTGGAGCCTATGCTCCGCAACGGGAGAGGCCACAGCAGTGAGAGGCCCGCGTACCGCAAAAAAAAAAAAAAAAAAAGTCCCAGGAGACATAGCAACCATGTGCAACTCATAGTCCTTAATGGGATCTTGGTTTGAGCAAAGTAGCTCTCTCTGAACATTAAAAGAAAAAAAAAAAAAATCCACAGGAAAGCTTGAAATTTAGAAAGCAGATGGGATCAAATTGCTACCAAAACAAAAGTGGAAAAAGAAAAACAAAACACAGCATAAAAGACATAGAGAAGAAATGCCCCAGTAAAACAATTCTAGTGATAGTGCAGGCAGAATGTTAGCAGAAGCAAAGATGAAATGGGCCTGAGGGTGCTTCCCTGGTAAAGGATTAGCTGCGGGCAGAACCCCTGGGCTGGCTGGGGCCCTGGATTTCTTCACCCCTGGGCTGTACCCCTTCACTCCTGCTACAGCCAGAGCAACGGGACTTTTAACCAGAGAATCAAACCCAGGCACTGCTCTTTCTAAAGAAAATGAACTCTACGTGGGACACGGGCTCCTGGTATTGGTCGTTTCCAGACCTCTACAACTGACAAGGGTGAAAGGAAAGGCAGCTCTGCCCAGGAGAGAAATAAGCCAAAGTCGTTGGTTTTCAGAGTAAAGCCTGCCTATATTTTGACAAATAGCTGGTCCCAGCCACTTTGCTCTCCAGCCTTTCTTCCATCATCCCTACTATTCACACCAAACCCACAGTTTAGAAGAAACAGTGACTGGGGAAGCAGACCACCCCAGCTGCAGGGGAAACTGCTCATACATGTCAGCTGAGTCCTTGAGTCATATTTATGTTTGGATAACCAAGGATCACCAGACAACTATTCCAGAGGCAGATTATAAAGGGGATAGAAAAAACTTAAAATTTCTAATTTGTATGTTCACAGGGGATATCATGTCCTAAAAATAGCAGGTTATGATAAATTATCAAAAGAGAGAAAAAAGTCTTAGAAATGAGCAATTCATGTTAAATTAACTGAAATTATAAAAGTCTTTAGAAGGACTAAAGCCTGAGCTGGTGATATGAACAATAAACTTAAGAAAGTCTTGCAGAAGTTGAGACTTGAAGGATCAATTTAGGGTGTCCAGCATCTAATAGAAGGTTTCCAAGGATAGACAAAGGCAACAGAGGAGGAAATAATCAAAGAAATAATAGAAGGAAATTTCCAGAGCCAAAGATCCACTGAATGCCAAGTGGGCTGAGGGTGAGTAAGGTCCGTCCCCAGACACATCCTAGGAAATGATCAGAATCCACAGCATAAGAGAAAAGCACTAAAAGAAAAACAAGGCAGCTTTTTCTTTTCATCACCAACTCTGGTTGTGAGAAGAAAATGTCCCAGTATCTTCAAAGGTCAGAGACAAACAGATTTTGACTTGTAGGAGTATTTTGACTATAAAGCTAGCACTGAATTGTGAGCCCTAATGCCACTTAAAGAACATAAATAAGGAGTTTAACTCCCAAATTATTGTAGGAGCAGCAGGAGGGAAAAAGGACAATTTGATCAGCCTAACAGGAAGCATGGGAAAAAAGAAAATTACAGTAAATGGGAAACTTGAAATAACAAATGAAGGGAATAAGACCATTTCGTGTTAAGTTATGAATGTTTCACAATTAATTACATTACACTGATTACCTTAGTTAATGTTCATTAGCTAGTGTCATTAATGTAAGTAATTACTTATTTAAAACTTATTAATTACTTAAAAACTGAAATCTCAGATTGGAAAAAACCTAAAAAAGTCAAATATTTTATTTAAAAAATTCATACAAAATCAAAATGATACAGAAAACCTCAAAATAAAGGTATAAAAAACTAAGTGCTGTATATCACAAAAAAATAAAATTTCAGGTGAAAAGCATTAAAAAGGACAAAGATATATTTTATATATAGTTTTTCTCTATAATTATATGATATTTATATGTTAATACATACTACATAAACATTGTAGATCATTATATAGTATAAAGTATTATATATTTATATGAATATATAAAATTGTTATGAACCTTTATGTACCTAATCCATAGTTTATTTATAGAGTCTATAGTTAGAGAAATTGATAAATTGACAAACCGTAATTAGCAAGGGCAGGTTTTATACATCTATCTCATAAACTGAAAGACCAAGTAGACCTAAAATAAGAAAGCAACGAGCAAGTTCAGTCTGAAAGCTATGTAGAGGCTGCATGCCTAACAGAAAATACACATTGTTTTCAAGTATCCATGGAACATTAAAAATTGTGTATTAAGTCACAGAGAAAATATCAACCAATTCTAAAAAGTAGAAGTCATATAGTGTGCATCCACTGTTGACAATGCACTGAAATAAGAAATGAGTCAGTAGCCAAATAAACTTTTAAAAACCAAAACACTATCCACTTGAAAATTAACATCTTTAGATAGGAGTTTAATATAACTCTTAGGTTAAAATGGGAATATAAACTGAAATTATATAAACTAGCAATGAATGAACATGACCACAATATATCAGAATTTGTAGGGTACAACAAAGTGCCACTTGAATGACGGCGTCATTCAATAGAACTTTCTGCAATGATGAAACTATTCTATAATTATGCTGAAATGGTAGTCACTTGCCATATGTGGATACTGAGCACTTGAAATGTGGCTAGTGTAACTGAACTGATTTCACACTTTAATTGTAATTAACATAAAATAACCACATATTGAACCACATAGTTCTAGTCTCTAATAAAGCATTACCAGAAAAAGAAGATAGAAAAAAATTTAATTATATATTAATCTCTAGTTGGAGCTTCCCTGGTGGTGCAGTGGTTGAGAATCTGTCTGCCAATGCAGGGGACACGGGTTCGAGCCCTGGTCCGGGAAGATCCCACATGCCACGGAGCAACTAAGCCCATGCGCCACAACTACTGAGCGTGCGCCCTAGAGCCCGCAGGCCACACTACTGAAGCCCACGTGCCTAGAGCCCGTGCTCCGCAACAAGAGAAGCCGCCGCAGTGAGAAGCCCGTGCACGGCAACAAAGAGTAGACCCCGCTCACTGCAACTAGAGAAAGCCCCCCGCACGGAGCAACAAAGACCCAACGCAGCCAAAAATAAATAAATAATATAAATAAATATAATTTCTAGTTGGAAAGCAAGCAAGATGAACTCAACGCAAGTAATAAATGTTGTATAAATTTAAAAATTAATACATTTGAAAAGAAATGAAATGGATTTTTAAAAATATATGTGAATAAAATTCACTTAAGGCTTCCCTGGTGGCGCAGTGGTTGAGAGTCCGCCTGCCGATGCAGGGGACATGGGTTCGTGCCCCGGTCTGGGAAAATCCCACATGTTGCGGAGCGACTGGGCCCGTGAGCCATGGCCATTGGGCCTGCGCGTCCGGAGCCTGTGCTCCGCAACGGGAGAGCCCACAACAGTGAGAGGCCCACATACCGCAAAAAAAAAAAAAAAAAAAAAAATTCACTTAAGAAAGGCAGAACACTTATTTTACTAGTAAGCATTAAGGAACTGTAGAAGGTAGTCTAAAACCTACCTTTATAAATGACTTCAGGCTCAGATTTCACAGACAAGTTTTACCTAAACTTCAAGAAGCCAATAATTTATATGTTTTATAAAATATTCAAGACTGTAGAATAATTTCGAAGCTTTCTATTGCTTCAAGGCTGACATGACCTTGACGCCTAAACCAGATAAGTCAGTACAATAAAACAAAATTTTATCCAGTTTTACTTATGAACGTAGATGCAAAAATCTAAAATAATATGAATGAATTGAATCTATTTGCAATAAGTATGGGTTTATCCCAGTAATGCAATGATGGCTTGACATTAGGAAATCTATTAATGTAATTCACTACCTAACGGATGAAAGGAGAAAAAAAAATGTGATCATGTTGATACAGAAAAAGCATTTGGTAAATTTTAACACCCATTTCTGATTTAAAATTCTTAGCCTCCAAATAGAAAGAAACTTCTTTAACTTGATAAAGGGTATTGAACTTCATTATCATGTAGTAGTAAAAACATTTGAAATATTCCCACTAAAGTCAGGAACAAGGCAAGAATGCCCACTTCACTCCTGCTGTTTACCAATGTTTTGAATGTCCTAGCCAGTGCTTTAAGGTTAATAAGTAAAAGGCATAAATAAATTCTGGAGACGGGGACAAAAATGTCATTTTTGAAAACCGTATGATTACCTATCTAGGAAACTCAGAAGAATCAACTAAAAAGTACTGGAACTAAATGGAGAGTACCAAAAAGTACTTTCAGCAAATTCCTTATACAGAAATCAGTACATTTTCTCTATGTCAGCTATAATCAATCAGAAAATGTAGTGAGAAACTATATCCCCTTCACAATGTCTCTGAAATCTTGAAAAATCTAGGAATCAATGTGTGAAGACACTTGCAAAATCTATGTGCAAGTAACTATAAAACTGAAGGAGAGGGCTTCCCTGGTGGCGCAGTGGTTGAGGGTCCGCCTGCCGATGCAGGGGGCGTGGGTTCGTGCCCCGGTCCGGGAGGATCCCACATGCCGCTGAGCGGCTGGGCCCATGAGCCATGGCCGCTGGGCCTGGTCGTCCGGAGCCTGTGCTCCGCAACGGGAGAGACCACAGCAGTGAGAGGCCCGCGTACCACAAAAAAACAAACAAACAAAAAAAACAAACAACTGAAGGAGATAAGGTCTGATTTCTCTGAGTCATACTTCCTAAATAGGGAGACGTAATACATAATGATATTCCCTAATTTTTAAAATAAATGCAACTGTAATCAAAATTTTAACAGGGTTCCTTATGGAACGTGACAAGCTGTTGATAAAATTCTGTGGGAAGAGACATTGTGGGAAAATATCAAAGAACCAAACTGAAAAGTAACAAGGAGGGAACCATATGCTCTAGCAAATATAAAACATAAAGAGCTAGCAATTAGACTGTGCTGTTAACCACGAATAGACAAATAAATCAATGGATCAGAATGAAGCTCCCCAAAACTTATATACATACATACATATATACATATATATGACATTTGAAACTACTGAGAGAAGTTTGGCATATTCAGTAATGCTGTTCTTTGTCATTTTAAGTGGATTGTGTTTAATATCTGTACAGAATAAAACATGGAGAAATAAAAGATGAAGATAGAAATTATATTTTTTCTAATCGAACATGCTTGAAAATATCCCCAAAATGGAAATAAAGAGCCTCTTTGGTTCCTAATGTTCGGATTTGAATAGCATGTATATTCCATTCAAAGAAAGGACTTGATTTGAGTATTTCTTAAGTTCAGGGAATTTAAATCTTTCTCTGTTCTCCGGAATGTGTTTCATCAAAATAAATCATGTGGGAGAGTCACCAGCTTGGTTCTCTCATTAGTAAACAGGTTTTCCAGCAGGATGGGCGATTGGGAAACTGGGCCTATAGAAAGAATCCTATCTATCGTTAATAGGATGAGAAAGAAACTTGTAGGAAAACCACAGTAGAATAGTATTTGTAGGCAAAACTTTAAAAAATAGCATGACTTTCAGATCCATTCACTACCCTAGGTTCTAAGGACATGAAATGAATAGTTCCTGCCCTTGAGGTATGCTTATAGTTGACCATTCAGTATAGCTGAGTAGTCAGTCATTGGCTAGTTGTAGCCTTTATTTATCTTCTCATACATGACGGCATGTTCTCTATGCCCAGACATTAATTGTGTGATGCTTCTGCTTTTTTCCTTCTCTTTCAGGCAAAAATAGACCTCTTATTAGTTGGCGATGTCACTGTTCAGTACCTGGATGATATTGTACAGAAATTCTTTTCAAATTTAGCAAAAGTCACCGTCACCATTAGTGATGTGAAGAAGGCAGCAGCACTTGTGGATTATTGCATGTTCAACATGGTTTTTCTGAAGTTGACTTCTTTACCAACTGCCGAGGAGCTGGAAGCTGTCAGATTAATTAGGTAAACTCCAAAATCTTGACTCTATTATCTTTAGAATAGTTTTTTTCTTTTTAAGATTTTTTTTTTGATGTGGATCATTTTTAAGTCTTTGTTACAATATTGCTTCTGTTTTCTGTTTTGGTTTTTTGGCCGTGAGGCATAGGGGACCCTAGCTCCCCAACCAGGGGAGCACCTGCACCCTCTTCATTGGAGGGCGAAGTCTTAACCACTGGACTGCCAGGGAAGTCCCTAGAGTAGTTTTTATTAAAACCTGCTTCTATAAAAATTCTTAAAAGATGATACAATTCTACTTTAATTTTTAAGATGAGGGATATTTTCAAGGGCAGAATCTCTATATATGTTTTTGTTCTTAACTGCCAGTTTGGCCTACTATTATAAGAATTAACATTTTAGGGCCTCCCTGGTGGCGCAGTGGTTGAGAGTCCGCCTGCCGATGCAGGGGATACGGGTTCGTGCCCCGGTCTGGGAGGATCCCATATGCCGCGGAGCGGCTGGGCCCGTGAGCCATGGCTGCTGAGCCTGCGCATCCGGAGCCTGTGCTCCGCAACGGGAGAGGCCACAACAGTGAGAGGCCCGCGTACCACAAAAAAAAAAAAAAAAAAAAAAAAAAAAAGAATTAACATTTTAACTTAAAAGTAATAGGTGTGGGTGAGGATATAAGAATTAATTGGTCATAGAAATTTATTTGGTGTATAATGCTTCCCTTAATTCAGTAGGTACTCCTTTTTAATAACTATGTCATTAACATGGCATATTGTTTCAGAGTTCATTAATTCTTATAGTAGACACTAGATCAGGTGAGCACTTGTATCTCTGGGTCATGATAGCTCTGGGCTGAAGGTGTCTCTTTCAAGAGATGTCCTCATGTGAAAGAGCCACGAAGCTCTCTGGATCTGCTGAGTCCAGGTCAATACCACGTCCATTATTCTTTTCTTTTTTTTTTTAAATTAAATTTTATTTATTTATTTATTTTTGGCTGCATTGGGTCTTCATTGCCACGCACAGGCTTTCTGTAATTGCAGTGAGCAGGGGCTTCTCTTGTTGCAGAGCATGGGCTCTAGGCACATAGGCTTCAGTGGTTGTGGCTCACGGGCTCAGCGGTTGTGGCTCACGGGCTGTAGCGCGCAGACTCAGTAGTTGTGGCACACGGGCTTAGTTGCTCCATGGCATGTGGGATCTTCCCAGACTAGGGCTCGAACCCATGTCCCCTGCATTGGCAGGCGGATTCTTAACCACTGCACCACCAGGGAAGCCCACATGCATTATTCTTGTTTCACCTGGTAGTTCCATAGAAGCTATGCTGCTGTTTGACCCACTCAACTCTGGAGATCTGGAGTCTAGAGGTGAAAGATTTTGGATCTTCCGTGGCTGTTTACATAGGATTTTGAGCCATTTAGGATGTTTTTAAACAGGGTTAGGTGAGATTGAATGTGTTTCCCTTCTGTGAGACTTGATGAAGTGTAATTGTAGATACTATTGGAATATATAAGGACTTCTCATAATTAGAGGAGAGGACTTTCTAGACCAAAGGAGAAAGTTCAGAGAAATATTGTGATTCCAGAATAAAAAGGACCAAGCATATTATGTTAGGGGAAAAGACAGGTGGGACTGGGAAGAAGCCAGAGACACTGGGTTACTTGTTAAAGACAGACAGAAAGACACTGCTCCTGGGGTTTCTTAGAACGGTTGGTCTTCTGCATTTCTTCGGCCTTCTACTGGGAATATGAGCTCTAGACAAACCAGGCAAATTACCTCAAAGAGGATTTCACTTCCAAACGTGTTGTTGTGAACGATCTTCCTTCTGAAGATATGCCTATTTTATTAATACACCTTTTCAAAAAATCTATTGATAGAGTACCTCTGATTGGAGGCCTATAGTAATATCTCATTTGTATAGTATTAATATTTTAAAAAAATTTACAACACCTTTATGAGGAAGGTATGGCAGGGCTTCATTATTCCTACTTGGCAGATTAGAAACCTGAGGCTGAAGTGACTTGCCTGAGACCACATGGCTTGTTTTCACAAAACTCAGACAGGAACTCTTCACTCTTCCCTTCATGTTCTTTCTAAAAGTCTGTAATTATTTGGCTTCTGTATTTAAGCCCCTTTTACAATTTGGACATGCCATAAATGCCACACTTACTTTAACCTAAGCGTATCATTTTGGAGGAGCAGTGGACAAGCTGTGTGGCTGACCTCTCTCCATTCCAGCCGCAGGAGTCCAGCCGTGCCTCCCCAAATGTGGTAAAGGCTTTGTGTTCGCTCATGATCGAGGCTACATTTTGAACAGCATAAGATTAAAGTTCTGTTTAAGAACAAGCTTAATGTCTAGTCACAGTTGTTAGCAGCTGGGAGGGTAGAGGAGAGAACCTCTGTCTGATACTCCAATCTGTGGATTCTCCCCACGGCTGCTTTCTTTGTCTGAATAACATAGCTTAAGATGTGTTAGCAGAGAGAAGAAGGTTGATGAAGGAAATAAATGTACAGACAGGCATATGGTAATTCTGTTGTTTTGCTGTAAAAGCATTTCTTTGAAAAGAAAAAGAGAATAATTTGTGGAATACACCTGGTTTTCTTTTTTGGTCTCATTATGCTAGTCCCAATATCCGGTATACGTCTTGACTAATAGCAGGTATTCAGTGCTTTGCTCTAGGTGTGGGTGGGCGACCCTGCTGTTCTAGGGCAGACCATGAGTTCTAGCTTTCGCGTTCCTCTCTGAAAAAGAGACGGAGCTTTCTTTGTGGAAGCTTTGCCTTTCCTGATACTGGACTTAGAGGCTAGAAATGTCTCTGAAATTCCCTTTCTTGCCCTCAGAATTGTTATGAGTTGATGACTTATGAATTATTTAAACCCTTATGGAGCATATTTATATTTTGAGGCTATAGTTTTTCTTAGGATAATGAGTCTCATGAACATCTTGCCCTATTTATAAGGCATTTAAACCTTTATCTTTCCTACAGCACTCTATCTTTTGAGTTTTGGCTAATATTTAATGACTAAGCCAATATGAAGAGTTTTGGCTTAGCTTTTTAATGCTGTATTTTAGACTTTTTTCCCCCTTAGAGCTTTGTTGTTGTTTTGTTATATCTCAGAATCTGGATAGGTTCAGGAAAATATACAAGCATTTACCTTAATCCTCTCTGGGCCCTTTTTATGCCCTGCCAGTGAGTGAAGAACTCACTATACAATAAAAGTGGTCCACGCTGATTTTCAGTATCAGAGCACATGATCACAAATCTATGTATATCTGTAAGACATACGGATTTTTACTGAAACTAAGAATGAAGTATAGTGTGTCAGCTATCATACTAAGCTTCTTTTAGGATAAAATGCAAGCAGGCTCCTTAAAAAGATTTTAAAATTTATTCTTATAGAAGAACTGTGGTTTTAGCTTGGAGCTAATCATTAATCAGTTTTAATCATTTGTAAAAATAATGGTACTTTATAGCCTGACATCCTCAAGAATTACGGCACATCTCACTTATAAGTTGACATTCCTGGTAGTACTCCCTAATTTGATTTCATTTCATGAACACATTTTTATTGAGCCAGATGAACTCAGACACCACCCAGTGGTAAAATATTTTAAAATGGTCTCAGGATTCATGTGCTTGGTTCCAGAATTTCAGGAGTATTTGACCCTTCTTTCGGCTCAGTTCTCAAAACTGAACCACATTCAAAGTGTAGATACTTGGTAATTCAGATGCATCCTGGCACTACCTTACAAAGGCCAGTACAGAACATTAGAGTATGTTTCAAACTCATCCACAGTGTATGGATCCTGTTTGCCATTGCGATTTTCTGGTCCATGAACTGTCTCTGCAGTTCCTCAAACCCTGTGATTCTCGTGAGCTCAGAGCAGTGCAGTGATAGGAAAGGAACGCAGAACGTGGTTCCATCTGCTCAGTCGGCAAATCAAGTTTGAATCTGATTTTATTTTTTCCCATGTAGATTCGGTTGTCTGATCAGTTAACTTATTATGTCACCAAGAAAACCCAATCTTGTGAGCCACAAGGATCTAACAAGTTGTCCTGCTATGTCCCCAAATCCAGAACATCCTTGACTTGACAGTGCTACTCAGTAAATCTGATCAGCCAGTTTGCATGACCTGAATACTTGACATAAACACTATAACAACAAAACATCTAAGTAGTTTTACTAAAAACATTATTCTATAAATAGGAACTGAGGAACATTCTAGATGTTTATTGTTTCTAGCATCATGTCATGTGGTGAACCTGACTTAGAAGGGCCACAGCAGAAACTCTCCTGACAAAAAGCATAGTGGGGATGGGGGACACCAACCTTCACTATTGACCAGAATCAACTCAGAACTTCACTGCATTTTATCACAGGTGCCCTGTTAGTAGCAAGTGAACTTGGTGTTTTCATATTTACAGTAAAACTCTTAATTTTCTCACAGAAAATGGTTGTTTTAATTCATTAAGTAATTAATAAAGGATATTATTTGTTACAAGTCCCAAATAGACCACACCAAGTTAATCTGGCTGCTTTGGGCCCACAGGTTGCACAGTGGATAACCGTACTCAAGAAGGATGCAACCCAAAAATGACACTGGCTTTTGTCCTTTGACGTCCCTGTGGCTATAAAGGAAGTGCCTTTAGAGATTTCCCCCGGCTTCATAGGGACTTATAAGAACATTTTGGTCCTCCTATTAGATGACAGATCTCAGCGGCCAGCCAGATCTTTCCTGAGGTTCTTTGATCATCAGAGTGTACAATTCAGTTCAAAACACTTTTATATGATTTTTTTTTCCAGCTACCGGACTTAGGGATGGGGACAAGGCTGGGAATGGCCACTGCTGCAGTTTGAGCTTATGGCAGCCTCCAGTTCCAGAGAGTACTGGGCATAGACTAGGAGTGGACACTAGAACATCAATATCCAATCTCGTATGTGGAGTGTAGTCTCAGGATCCATCATGTCATGTCATGTCATTTATTTATTTATTTTTAAACATCTTTATTGGAGTATAATTGCTTTACAATGGTGTGTTAGTTTCTACTTTATAACAAAGTGAATCAGTTATACATATACATATCCCCATATCTCTTCCCTCTTGCATCTCCCTCCCTCCCACCCTCCCTATCCCACACCCCCAGATGGTCACAAAGCACCGAGCTGATATCCCTGTGCTATGCCGCTGCTTCCCACTAGCTATCTACCTTACATTTGGTAGTGTATATATGTCCACCATCATGTCATTTAAACAGTGTGTGCCATGAAACAGGAGGATAAATAAATTGCCCCCCAGCAAACTGCAGATTTTTAAAACTCTGGAGACCTCAATTGAGAAGGTGCTTCTAAGGCCTCAGAACCTGCAATTTAGTTTTGGTATATGAAAGAAGTGGTATTAGTTGGGGTGGAGAAAGGAGATTTTTGTTGTGTTTTGGGGTTGCTTAGTTTTAAGGAACATTCATTCATTGGAAAGAGGACCTTTTTTGGTGATCCTGGAAACTGGAAACTCTGTTAGCTTATTAGTTTGTACAGCATGTGAATGAGAAGCTGAGCTCTGGACCAGAGTGTTGGATTCTGGGAACTCTATTGATTGCTGGGGTTCCTGCACAATTAGGGCTTCACTGACAGAGGAAGTGTTTGGGTTGGTGATCGATTCTGTGCTAATGACAAAAGTCCAGGAATTCCAACTCTGTCTGATGTGAAGCTTGAAATTTGAAAGTCTTCGGGGTATAAAAATCCATATATTCAAATCTAACCTATTTTCCTGTCAGTAAGATCAATTTAAAAAAAATAGACACAGGATTATTTCCAAAAGCAAAGAATCTGTTTTGTTTAAAGATTCTCTAATTCTAGAATATTTTAACTTACGATAACTTGTTGTTTTTGTGAATCCACAAAGTATTTTTTATTTCAAAAGCTGGACTGAACTACCCAATATGTTTCTATCTGTTCAGTCTGTTTGTCCCTCCCACCTCATCCCATTATTCATACCCCTGTTATACCCCACGCTTTTTCATCCCTTACAAAATAGATGGGAAAGGTTCACACTGTGGACACTGTGGCACACAGGCGGCATTCTCTCCTCCGCACTTGCACGGTCCACACCCCACCGTGTGCTAAGGGGCCTTCCTTACTGCCACTTCAGTCTGCCTGTCGGATCCCATCCTGCCTCCTGCTCGTGCCTGTTTTGACGGCAGTACTTCTGCCTGAGCTTCTCATTTCCTCATAGAGACCGTGTTCTTTCCTCTCTTCTCTTCTAGCCCAAATTTTCTTTCAGAATTCATAGAACACAAGCCTGAATAGAGCTCAGTTGGGTGATTGTCCCATTTTAGCACTATCCTATTGATACTTGTTTGACGTAATTAACTTAGTAAATATTCTGAGTTATATATATATTTTAAAATAAATTTATTTATTTATTTATTTATGGCTGCATTGGGTCTTCATTGCTGCGCACGGGCTTTCTCTAGTTGCGGCGAGCGGGGGCTACTCTTCGTTGCAGTGCGTGGGCTTCTCATTGCAGTGGCTTCTCATGCTGCAGATCACGGGCTCTAGGCGTGAGAGCTTCAGTAATTGTGGCACATGGGCTCAGTAGTTGTGGCTCGTGGGCTCTAGAGCGCAGGCTCAGTAGTTGTGACGCATGGGCTTGGTTGCTCCGCGGCATGTGGGATCTTCCCAGACCAGGGCTTGAACCCATGTCCCCTGCATTGGCGGGTGGATTCTTAACCACTGTGCCACCAGGAAAGCCCGGGTCATTTGTTTTATAAAATTTCCCACATTCTGATTTCATCCCCATAGCATTTAAAAAAATATTTCTCTTTTCCTTAAATTTCTTGAAACTGGTGGTTAGATCAAGAATCTGGATAAGATTTTGGCTCATTTAAAGCAAGAACAAAAGTGGTCCGTCTTACATTCTACGTAATACCTGAGCAGTATTCTCAAAACTGTCAAGATCATCAGAAACAAAGTCAGCAAAAGTGTCACAATGTAGAGTAGCCTAAGGGAGATATAATGACTGAATGTAATGTAGGATCCTGGATTGGATCCTGGCATAGAAAAATAAAGTACATTAAGAAAAACTGAGGAAATCAGAATAAAGAATGAACTTAAATTAATAATAATGTATCGATATTGGCTCATTAATTTGGAATATTTGGAATTATTCCAAACTAATGTAAGATGTTAGCGGTACGGGAAATTGTGTTTGGGATATATGGGAACTCTACTATGTTAATATTTTTCCTGTAGATACAAAATTATTCTAAAATTAAAGTTTATTTTTAAAAAGTCACTTATTCTCTCACTTACCCCTTCCCCAGTTGTGGAGAGTCAGGCACTTGTGGTTGCCATAGAAATGAACCATAAAAAGACTGTTCTTATTAACAGACTGCACTCCTGCTCAGAGAAGCCAGGGGTATGTTTGACTGAAGACTCAAATTTTGGATTTTCTTGCCCATTTAAAGGAAATAGAGAAGCTAAAGCATCTATTATAAATAAAGCTTCAAACAGAGCAAGTGTCAGTTTCGGAAGAATGTTCCCCTCCCTCGTATTTTTCAAATCATCTGTAATTGTACTGTCCACCCCAGCCACACACATCAGAAGCCTCTTCGTGCGACTGCAAGAAATAAAAACACAATCTCTTCTTTTATGAACTGTAAAAAAAAAAAAAAGTCCATCTTTTCCCTCACTGATTTGAGATGGTACTGTCACTAAACTTCCATATTAATGCCACCATTTTAAATTCTAATGAAATAAAGAAAGTCACTCTACTGTAGTTCGTTCCTAATGAGCTAAATGTTTGAATCCCAATTTTTTGAACGATGATTTTGCTTCATTTTAAACTGTTTTTTTCCCTTTCAGATCTGGCAAGAAAAAAAATACACATTTGCTCTTTGTTTTCATAATCCCAGAGAACTTGAAAGGTATGTGCCTGTTGGATATATTATCTGCTTTTTCCCCAAATAGAAATCATGAGGTCAATATTTAATACAAAGATTCTTAGGTTGTATTTCAGGTCACGGAGCTGATATTACTTTAACTGAACCACTGACAGTGGAAAAAATGAGTGTTGTGATAAAATACTGGAAAACATGTTTCTCAAATACTGGTGAGTGAAAAGCAGGTTTCCAAGGGTTAGAAAAATTCTAACTAAGATTCTACAAAAATTGTATTTATACATTTTTAAGTTGGTTTTCCACTTATGCCTTTTATTTGTTAAGGATTAACTGTATGCTGTATACTATAAGGAACATGTAATCCTTGTTAAACATAGTCTGAAGAAAACAAGTGTGAATAAAATAAAGGGAAACATACGTTCTATACCTGTGAAGAAAAAGCTTGTCCTCAAAGGTTTAAAATGTGCACAAGGGACAAATGCAGTGTTGTGGTTAAGCACAGGTTTTTTTTTGTTTTTTGGGGTTTCTTTTTTGGTAGCCTAGCTTCTTAGTCATTTGAATGGAATTATTCATGCTTTGTGCTGTGTGATTGTCTAAGAGCCAGAGCCAGTAACCTTGAGTCTTCGTGCTTTGCAAAACACTTGCATATAAATTATTTCACTTCTTTAAGTTAACAGAGTGGTTATCCTTTCTATTTTAGATTTTTAGACACAGATAATTAGTGTCAGTGCTTCAATGAGACCTCGCATTTCTAAACTCTTCACCTGTATTGTATTATGTGTATTGCCAGCATCTAAACACTTAAGATAATTAAATTGCTTCAGTTTGGTTTGTAAAAGGACAGACTCCAATTTCTGAAATTAAATTCTACTGGAATCATTGTTTGTCAGTGACTATTTATGATTTTTCTAGACCCGGGTTACTAGTAGGAAATCTTTTAAAATTAACGTATTTTTCTTAAAATGGACCTGAAAGACGCTTTCAGGATTATCATGGATAAGCTCATACTCCAGATGATACAAGATCAGTACACCCCTCCTTTTTTTTGAATGTTCTTCTTCAGTGTCTAAGCAAGATGAGTGAGTCTGTTTTGTAACATTCCAATGGCTCCCATCCCCTGCAGGTGTCAGAGTTCTTCCTGGAAATGAAATGTGTAACTGTCTGGGACCAGAGTCCTTTTGCAGCCTCTTCTCATTTTGTTTCTCAGTGGAAATAGAGCAGCCGCTCATCACCACCTGTCTAGCACCCTTCTTATTGGGCCTAACCATGTCTCATCCAGTCATCTCAGCTCTGCTCTTAGGATGAGCAGCTGCAAAACAAACAAACAAAAACAACAACAACAACAACAACAAAAAGCAAAAAAACCCCGAAAAAACCCCAAACCAAAAAACAACACAACCATCAGATGCTTTGACAATGCAGCTACTTACTGAAGACTCATACGCATTTTCTGTCTCTGACATTTACCTGTAAATAATAAGTAAACTCAGTTGAATGCATTTTTAAGCACACCTAGCACAAAGTTAGTAGAATCTGGTTGAAAGAGGATGCTGTGGAGTAACTTGTATGTAGTGTTTCAATTTTGCTTTCTCACCTGGGTAGTTTCATGCTTCACAGATTGAAATCTATAAAAATTGCTTTTTATTTTAAAAATACTGCTTTGTAAAATGTAATGAGTGAAATATGACAGCTATTTTTGATTAGGGTTTATATGTGTGATAAACATCATCCCCACCAGTGATTTTATAATTGAAATGGTTCCTCTTTTAAAACTTGCAGTTAAGAATGAAATTTCTGTGAAGCCTGAAGAACCTGAATTGCCCCTGCAGAAGTCCTGCAGTGAACACCTGAGATGTTTTTCTACTGATCTGTTTGCTTGGTTAGT